>NW_026562386.1:279633-1479633 GCF_027474105.1 Poeciliopsis prolifica | reverse complement strand
CATCTCCTCTGATGTTTACATTGTAAGTCATAGAGGCTAAAGGTGAAAATAAGAAGGCACTCACCATGTGAATGGCAGGACTTAAACTCCCCATTCATTTCCCCCTCACATTCCAGCTGCTTGCTCTTACTAGCCCTGGCACCTGGGGCGTGGCACCCTTATTTTTTTGCCTGAGTGAGTGATTTAGCTCTTTTCTGTGCACCCCTCTACTACTCCACCCACCTCTCTCCTTGTCTTGTTTATTGTGCAGCAGACCCTTTTCTGCTCTGCATCTTGCTCAACAGGTTAGCGGCATTGTCATGTGGAATCCTGTCAGGCAGAAACAAAACAGTAGTATAACCTAGTCGCAGAAAGTCTCCGTGGGCTGCACTGTTTCACAAGGGGGACTGTCTGAACTTAGCAGGAACACCACTTAAGAGGACGTGATTAGGAGGGCAAGCTTAAGCTCACCTAGTTGGTGCATTTGGAGATTATTCCAAGCTCTGAGGGGGAAAAACAGCAGAGGGGGCTGGCACCTGCAGCAAACCATGTACAACAACCATGAAATGTTTACAGCCAAGCCTACACAAGGGCTGCCTGGGACTCCATAGTAACGCAGATCAGGGGACATGTCTTTTGAGCCTCTGCGTCTCTTGTGAGTTAACACAACGAAACTGAATAGAGATAAAACCGCGCCATCCATGCTTGAATAACGAGCTGGACATTAAAAACGTGGCGTATTTCCACATCAGAGTTATGCGGTCTCAATCATCTCTATAAAACTTGGCCAAGAAATTTTAAAGTTAAAACTAGAACCTTACATGGGATTCTTGTTTAGTTAACACATGCATAAAGTAAAACCTTTTAGAAACTTTTTGATTTATGGTATCTCGGGTCCAACATGAATAAATCATTAAGGCATAAAATTAGTTTTAATCCAATTATATTTGATGAACAGCTTAAAATAAGCCTGTTTGCAATGAGGCAATTTGTCAAAATAGCCTTCAGCAAAAGATTTTTCTGTGCGTCATTTTATGATTTATTCAGTTTTATTCAAAGGGTATTTTTTAAATAACATTTCAAATGTATTAATAGGTTAATAATAATCTGTAATAACCCATTTGGGTAGAGTTGCCTTTTATTAATAGTTAGTGGAACATTGATCAACATAATGTACATTTGCTTGATGATTTTGATGTCGGCATTCGACAAAATGTATGTTTATTGCTCGTTTCATAATTGGTTACTTTACTATGTTTTTATGGTGTACAGCACTTTGAGCTGCCTTGTTGCTGAGCTGTCCTGTACACATAAACTGCACATTTCAAGCCTTTCAGTTTCAGATAACACCTTAAAGGCTCCTATAACACCTTAAAGGCTCCATGGAACATGACAAATATGCACAGCAAAAGAGTTATACATCTCCTTCATCAGGTTTGCTTTCACAATTTCAAATCGAACGCCAGAGCCATAATATGAATGGAGACAACAGTTAGAATAACTGACAAACATGCCAAGATTATGACTGTTGGCTAACCAAGATGTTGAGGTTTCACAAAAGCTGCAGTTGACAGTCGAAGTGATCTGACTACATTCGGTGAAAGTAAACAATGTAACAGGATACAGTAATATAGACAGTATGGGTAAAAAGAATGTTGGGCTAAGTTATCTTAAACTTGCCAGTCCTTGCCAGTGATGTTTATGCAAAGACGGCTGCATATGTTTGTGTGTGAAAGACAAGACATGTAGACTGAAAACACACCAGGAGCATGGGAAAAGAAACATATACAGATAAAAGCCAGCAACACGAGTCTTATATGCAACACCGACAATAACTGATCAAATCAGACAGATTGGCTCAAGAATGTTGCATGACCAGGCCTACGTTATTTACATTACATCCTCCTGCACAACAGCCATGAAAAAAAGTCACATCATTGCATTATAGTGGTTACTGCTTACAGAAAGCATCATAAGTCTGTTGACAAAATGTTTTTGCTACTAAACGTAACGGGAATAGTAGCACTATAATCAAAGAGCCACAGCTGATTCAGAACGCTGCTACTGGCGTTCTCATTAAAACTAAGAAGATAGAGGTCGTCACCCCAGTTCTAAAGTCATTTAAATTTCTGTTTAAGGTCTATTTGACTTAGCACCAAAATACATTAAATATCTGCTGTTGTTCTATCAACCTTATCATCATACAGGTTTTCTGGTTCTGAGAATGCAGAACAGCCCAGAACCAAACATGGAGAAGTAGCATTCAGCTTCTGTGCACCACAAATCTGGAACAAACTTCCAGAAAATTGCTAAACATCTGAACCACTGAGTTCCTTAAATGAAAGTTAAAAACCCAGCTGTTTAGAGTTGCTTTTGAAGCAAAAAGTGGAACATTTGCTGGACATTACATTATCAAAATGTAATGTTTGTCACTGGTTTCTCAGTTATCGACTGACAAACCGGGCAATATTTTTTTATGACTTTTTATTTTTGTATTTTTATGATGTAAAGCTTTTTGAACTGCCTTGCTGAAATATGCTATAAAAATAAGTTTTGTTAATTGCTTGATACAGAGGCCACAATATATCTGTCGTCATGCTGATGTCATTAGTGGTTGCAGAAGCACATGTATTTGATTGCAACTTGTTTAAAGAAAAATAAATGAGCTTGAAAGAACTAATATTGAGTATATTTTCTGATCAGTGTTGTTTAAATGCACTTGGGCATGACTGCCTTTAACTTGTGGAAGAGCTTTGAACATTAGACACAGCTGTTTTCAGAAATAAACTTCTTTGCAAACTTATAGACTTAGAACAAACTTTACTTTATGCAGAATAAAAGTTTGACAGTTATTTTCAGGCGATAATGAACACACATACCACATACATCAAACTAAAGGCCCCTGGGCCAAATCTGGTCCATCAAAGCAAGTTTTGCTTTGATGGACCAAAAGAAAAGAAAAACCTGTCATTAATCACAATTAAATAAAATGCAATAAGTGACTGACAATGTCTAAAGAAATGCAGTATTTCTTTAGACAATTAATTGTGATTAATAATAGGGTTTTCTTTTCTTTTGGTACTAAAGCCCTTATAATGCTTTAATTCCTGATAAACACTTGCGTATAAAATATTTGGTATGTTTTCAGTATTTTTCTTTAGACTGCGTGTGTGCTTAAAGTTTGGCATGTAGCTGTTTCAGGGCAGCTGACAATGAACAACCACCAGGCATCAGTTTACATGACTTACTTTCAACAAACACCCAGCACTATCGCAGATTTCACACCGAACTGAAACTGTAGCCCCATTCTGCACACAAATAAGGCTATTTGCTAAAGTTATTCTCTATACAACTGTGTAGAAGGGTCAGCGGTATTCCAAACTGTTTGTTGGAAACTAATTTGAGGTAAAAGTTAAATTATAGAGGAGCATGACACTTTGTAACCCATCTCTTAGAAGTGGAATCAAAAGATAAACCAGTTGTGTCCAAGCCAGCAAAAAGAATTCAAAGTATTTACAGCACCCAAGGAAGCTCCCACACGTGGATTTACCAAAATTTGTCATGCTTACCCTCAAATTCTGGAGGGTGTCATTGATCTACACAACACTTTACATAAAACCAGGCCAATGCAGTTCAGTCTAAATCAGACAACCTCACATAATTATTTTACAGTACACTGGAATTGGTGTGCCAATACAGGCATTTCTGTCAGACTCACAGGAAAGCCATGCTGAAGCAACAGGAAAGGTCTTTAGCAGCACTGCACGCAAACAGTCACTGGTTGTGTAATGTAACCCAGCAGTTAGGTTAACCACATCAGCGGCTCATTTGAAAATAAAACCTGTTTTCATGAGCTGGCATTACATGACACACTTTCAATTAGTGTAATTTCTTTGTTGGAGGGGAAATTTTTACCATATTGTTTTGCTACCTTAACATTCCTGTGCAACATTAAACTGATTTTCATTTCATTGAACAAACATTTTGCTTGTTAGTTCATTCCCATTTCTAACAATTATGTTTTGTAAAAGATAGTTCATGACCAACAATGTTCTGTTTTGTTCTATAATAACAGTCTGTGACTAAAGGCAGTCTAAGTATATGCCAAATGCGTCTCTCAAACTACATATTTTTACTTTTTGGATATGATTCCTAATCTCAGTGTGACTGGAACCTTAGTAATAGTTTTAAACATGTACAGTAAGGGCTAACCCAATGTAACCGACTAACACAGGTGTCAAGTCAAAAAGACTCTCCTACCAACAGCCGCTGAGTTTAATAATTAGCATGTGATAGTTTGTTTCGTACGCTTGAGGCTTAAAATGTCAACCTAATTAACTAGCTTCCTCAACAGTATAGAATTTCAATGGTGTCAACATTAATCACTGGTAATGCAAAACGCCCACAATGAAGAATTGAATCCATGAAGATGTCAGTTTGATGCATACCACAAGAAAACATTGTTGCAGAATGAGCATAAAGTGCAGAAGCCTTCAGGTCAATATGCACTACTACACCTACACAAACAACAAATACCACAGCAGAATTTCCAATTACTGACCCTGCCAAGAATCAGGCCAATCAAAACAGGCCTGACTCCAAAAGGTACAGGACTCCAGAGAACCTGCTGTCATCTCACTGTGCCAGCAGGTCACACACAAGTTTCCATGTTCACACTCTGAAAGGCAAGAGTAATTTTGGAATCATGTCAATGGTCAATGACCTACACAATGTGATCCAGGCGGTAAATACTTTCAGACTCCTGCCAAAGTTCTTTTGAAGAGGGCAGCAGCACACGATGAACAGCCCACCAACAAATTCAATGAATATTTGGAAATAGGTTCTGGTGTTGTAGTAATCCTCTTCTGGAAAATCCGTGGACTGATCCCAAAAGGAAGTTGTTGACTTTATTAATAAGAATAAACTGAAACTGACTGAAAGAGGGTCACCTGGCACCGGATCAGCACACCCACTAGGAAGGTGTGTTGGAGTCTCCAAGCAATCAGAAATTCACAATAGACCAGTTGTGAATAAGAATGCAGAACCAGAAACCTAATGCCACTTTTTTTTTTTTTTGTAAACTGAGATGTCATTTCAAAACAATCACCTTTTTAAATAAAAACAACCCATAGGTCTGACCAAGCCTCACAGAGCTCTTGTCTTAAGACACGCCTCATACTGTCTTAGGTTTCCCTTCTTGTTTCCTGAGATATTTTTTTTTCTAAACTTGGAATTTTAAGAAGCTGTGGAAAATTGTTCTACAGACCTCATTGAGATTAATCTTTAATTACCTAAAAGTGCAGTATTACTTAAAACATACTTTTTTGAGCTTTGCATCGTGTTATAATGTTATTCCTTAATCAAAAAATATACTTGAAGTGTTGCCTTTATTCTTTCATGCATGTTTGAGAAATCCTTTAAGCTCCTGAGGCAACCATTTTGTCATGTCAGGGTGGACTAAGTGCTGCCTTTGAAGCACAACTTCTCCTTGGAGCTGCAGTTTCAAAGCTTCTACATTGCGAAGCAGCCCTCCCCCGCAACTCCCCAAATCAGCTCCTTCAGACTAGCCGGCAGCAATAAGCAAACAACTGGTGGAACCGTGCATCTGAAGCTCATTATATGAGCCCATCTGTGAGCTGGAAAAAAACATTGGTAAAGGGTTAATAGAGGAGAAATGTTGTGATGACTTATGGAAGGTGGAGTTTCAGAAAGAGCAAGAGTTTTTAGAGACAGAGGTCTAATTACAAAGTCAAATTTCTTTTAAGTTATATGTCATTTATATGCAATTTTTATAATCGCTGAAGGTAACATAGTTGCCTAATTGTGCAAAAAAAAAGAATAAAAAAGGCACTTAAGGCCTGAAAAATATATAATACTTCCTTTAAGATGATTTATTGTTAAGTTTAATTAAGAATTTGCAAAGTCTGCTAATTTCTAAAAGAAAATCCCAGGGATCTGAGAAAGAAGATCCCCTAGCAAACTTGTATTGGACCAAAACTAATTTGAGAAAAATACATTTTTTTTCTCCTTTCAAATACTGTTCAATCCAGTTCGCACAGACACTTTCACAAACTGCATGCTCACTGCTCTATAAAGATCCTGTATGCTAGTTCATGATTTAAGTCAATATAAACAACTGGTAGTAGAGTCAAGCAGAAACATGAAGAGAAAAATCTGTGGAGTCACAGTATTGTTCATCCTCAAGCAAACTGCAGTTTGTTGAGATGGAGACACAATCATCATCACTCCTGTTGGCGAAGTCTTCATAGACTCATCAGACTCTTCCCACTTCCTCAACTATGAAACAAGAAGTACTGGCCAGATTTATGTGTGGGGGCATTAAAGCAAATGTAACTTTTGATTTTTATTCCAACTATTCCTGAGCAACTGGGGACAAGGTTAGAGTGACTCTGATGATGTCAAGAGCTAAGATGACCTTCAATAGCTTCTCGTGTATTAAAACAAATTAAACAACAAGACTTTGAGAGTATGTAGAAAGTTCAAGGAAGCGACAACTGTCCTCTGACAAAGACAAGAAAAAAAGGTTGGGGCAAAAAATAAAGCCAGACTCCTTCATTTACAATTTAATTTCGCTGCTGAAAACAGAGAATGTTCACAGTAAATATGTAGATTTGGCCCTGATTGCCAGTAGATTTGTGCTGAATTTGTGCAGGACTCCTCCTCAAGCCACCGTGGTTGACTGAGAGCAGACAATGACAGGATACTGGGGAAATTCAGATGGACCAACACCGCAGTTTATTCCAGTCTTACCAGTAAGCCGAGGAAGCAAAGATAAAATAAACGACAACACAGGATGCTGAGACGTAGGTGCTGTGATACTACCAGATTAATTACTAATTTATGACAAGGGTGGTATGCATTTCTAAAGGTTTTGAAATATTTTTTTGTAAAAAGCCTTAATGAGAAAGCCCTTGTCATTTACTTTGAAAAAGAAAAAAAAAAGAAGAAAGAAGGTAAAATCATTCAATGGCAGACATAGCGATGTTAAACCCTGTTTCAAGACTGACATACCTGAGGGCACGTAACACATTGTGGTGACCAAACAACACGTTAATTACAGGTTTGGTTTAAGTCAGCAGCACACGTTTTGTAGGTTTTGCAAGACAACCTTATTATCTGCGAAAAAATCAACAACAGTACACAATAAAATCACAAAGATCATTGCGATATTAGTGTGTGCAATATTTCAATATTTGGCAAGATATTATATTTCAGATGTCATGCATTCAAGCTGTGAATATGTACATGGCTCATTTGCCCAGGGACTCTAAAAGCCCCTTAATACCGACACCTGACACACATTGCTTAAAACTTCACAAGATACAGTGGGGACATTGTTTATTGGTTGCGACGAAAAGAGTAAAAAAAAAAAAAGTATTAGTCATTATCAAAATAGTCAGCAAAGGTTTCTGAAATAGAATGATCATTATACATTTTTCTGATATATTACAGTCCGAGAAATAAAGGAAACCTTTGAATTCAAGACTATGGCTTAATATTGGTAATAATAGTTGCCATTTCCTCAAATAGCTCCCTCCATTTTTTCTTCAGCATTGCAGTGAGATTCCAAATGACTGACTAAACATATTACCTGCATACAGAGTTTGGATTCATAGCACTAAAATATTCAAGGCTATCTACACCTAATGTTGCAACCAAGAAGTCCATTGCAACTGTGATATTTCACCCATCTATGCCGCTAACGAACTTGTCTTTGCACCGGCAGAAATAGTGTCCAGATTAAAAATGTGAATAAGCCCAAAATGACCCGGTGGCATCATGTACTTAGAGTAAAATAGCATAATATCTACAAACCTGTAGCTTTGGTCTGAGGGTCCACACAGCACCACTACAGTTTGAGCGCCGACACCTATGAGAAAGTGTCTGTAGTAAACAGCCTCATCCTGTCTCACACATCTGCCAGCAAACATGTATGAACTCACACATGTATGAACCCGCCCCGTCATGTATCTATCCACTGTCTTGATCTGATTTTGCAATGCATTCACCTCTCACCACATACTCTGTGCAGCGATTACAAAATCCAGAAGACGAGCAATTCACCTTGTTATAAGACCCCTGCACAAAATGCCTCACTGTCATCTGCAACAGCAAAAATGCTCAGAATTTTTTTAGTTTATGAGAAGAAGGCATTACAAAGACAGATGAGCTAATTAAGTCCAACTGCAAAGTGAAGAGCACCATGGGAAAAAAAAGATGGTTATCAAGAGCCAGGTGAAGAGTGTGAGCGCTGGTGCTAGAGGTCAAAACAGACAACCTTCAAAAAGGCCAAAGCACGTCAGAAGGCTTGTTAAAAGCCATTTGTATTGTATTGCAGTCTCAATTAAAAAAGTGATAACAAAGGGAGGGGGAAGAAGGATTCCTAAAGTTGTAGACTTAATTACAAGCTATGAGCATTCTACTTACTACTGTTTCATCAGGAATCCGTATATGCATATTTTGTTATTTTAAATGCTTAAAAATTGAACAAATTTAAAAGTTGATTAATCTACAGCTGAGGAAGATATTTACTCTAATTTTGACGAATAAAATACCTTGAGACCTGCTAACAGTCTGTACAGCCAAGTTCTGAGTGTCTGACACCTTAACTCCTGTACTTCATCTGCCAGTGGAAAGACTGCAACCAGCCAAGATTCACCTCACTTAATATTTAATCTTAGTTCACAATCGTCTTGCTGCAGAGAGGCGTACGAGGGTTGTTAGATCTCACAGGTGCTTTGGGCTTTTCGCAAAAGAGTGACAGAAATCTCCCTGAAGATGAAATGTGAAGGCAAGCGAAAGCACGGGTCATACTGAATGCTTCTTCTCCCCCTTACACTGTCCACATTCAGACTGCAGAATGTAAAAGTGAATGTTTAATCTGCACACGGTCGTGGAGAGACTGAACTATTTGCATGATAATGAATGGAAACCACATTCATGGGATTTGATTCTGTTAATTAACCACAAATTAAAAAAGATCTTAAGCATTACCAGGTAAAAAAAAGAATAGCACATGCAAACTTCTGTCATGGCACTGTCCTTTTTCTCAGAGACACCCTGATAACCTGAAACATTTGTCCAGAAATGTTCACTTGACAGGTGAAAATCTGCTTTCATTACATAAATACAGCAAACCAGCTAATCTGAAACGAGTCCTAGGAAACAAAAGTCTCCTATTCAAAAAGAAATGCCTCTGGCAGAATGGAAAACCTGCAACACCAGCATGCCTGTAATACTTCAGAGGTCATCTAAGTGCGATAACTTAGTTGCATAGCGTAAAAAATTATTATAACTTCCTGTTGTGCATGCAAAACATCCGAAATGAAGATCTGAAAAATGCTTTTCTCCTCTGATAAAGTGTGGAACATGCACAAGTGGTATTGCAAAGAATAACATTAGCTTTAATACTGAGCTTTTGGTGTGGTTTTATTCCATGTAGCAACTTTTTGAAATGTATTTTTGCACCCAAGCCCAGACTTGCTGGCCAAAGTATTTAGATAAATGGGCAACACATTATTTCAAGAAAAAATGTTAAAATAAGGAGCTGTTTGAGACTCCAACTTCAACTTACAATTTCACACAAGACGGACAGCTGAGTAACACCTTCAGGCTCTTGAACAGGTTAAACCACTCAGACATTGATTTGTCGTGGGCCAAAAAAAGTCACAAGTGTGCAGTAAATACCAAAGGAGGCGATAGGTTGACCCGACCCCGATTAGACTTCTTACTGAAGTTTGCTGAGCGTTAATAATTAATCAAAGAGATTGAGCAGAAGATAAGGGTATAAACACACACAAACACAACTTTAAGAGGTGAGAATTCCCAGCATCACTGCATTTTATAAACAAGATATAAGCTGGCTCTGGACAAAAATTAAGAGACAATTTAAAACAAACAATTTCTCTGATTTTACTTTTGACACGTTTGATTTAAATGAACATTGTTCTTTTATGCTATGAACTGCTGACAACTTGTCTCTGAAATTTCAAGCATAAATGTAGTATTTTTTTACGAAAAATGAGAAATGGTCAAAATGACAAAAAAGCTGCCAGTGGAAAGACTGCAACCAGCCAAGATTCACCTCACTTAATATTTCAGACCTCAAATAATGCAAAGGAAACAAGTCCATATTCATTTAGAAACAGCACTTACTAATGTTTTAAGTGAAGAAGAGTACAGACATCAATATTTGGTGGAATAACCAAATATTATTCCACCAAGGAGGTTTTCAGTGGGGCTCTGTGCAGTGGGCTCTTACTTCTTCCAGAGCTGTATTTTGAAATAAATAGACGCGTTGTTGTGGTCATATTTAAAGCAGCAAAGGGGTAGTAATGAGAACAAAAAACATTTTAGATCCAAATATGTGGATCTGTACGCTTTCCATTTCCTTAACCCCCTTCCTCTAGGTGTTTAAAATGCTAGTCAAGATATCAATTTTGCATAACTGAGAAGTGACACCGATGATAACTGACCCAGTAGTGCCCATGAAGGCATGGCAACCAAAGCAAACGGTTTCTTCAGCCACAGTAAAGGCTTAAGTTGAGACGTTTGGCCCAGCACACAGGGAGATTCGTGGACATGGTCACCAACGACACTTTAAACAATAATCAACTGGTATTATGGACCCCATTGTATGTTAAGAAATATGTCCCCCACACCATTACTACCAGCCTTAACTGTTGGTAGAAGGTTGGATGGATCCTGGATGGATTATGTTTTAGCAGAAATCTTAATTCATCCGACCAGACAACATTTTTCCAATACTGTGCAGTGCAGCCTCAGTCTCCTGTTTTTAGCTGCCAGTAGGTTTGCTGTTGTGGTGTCTCTCCCTCAAAGTTTGACATATTGCACATTCAGAGATGGTATTCTGTTTACTTTGGTTGTAAAACGATGTAATTTGAACAACTGTCTTTTTTCTTTAATTCTAAACCGTCTGCAAATTCTTCTCTGACATAAACAGGACATTTATATCCACACAACAGCCCTGTCGGCAACATTTTCTCCTTTTCAGACCATTCTTTTTTTGGTTGTGCATAAAAATCCCAGTGAACCAAATGCTTCTGACTTATTTCAGACACTTAGATTCACTTCTTTTCTTGGTTTGAACTTCAGCATGCATCGAGTTGCTGCCATGCTATAGTTTTCTAGTGGTGGCTGATGTAAATGTGCACTATCCCAAAAGTGAGTAATTCATGAATATTAGAAATAGGGTAAAAAAAACATTTTTGTTTGAAAAAAAAAATATTCTTGATCATGTTGCAGAGTAGCATAGAGCTAAAGTGAGAGTCGGAAGTGTGCAGAACCGGTTTGGACTGATGCTTTAACTGATGAAACCATCACCGAGAACATTCTGAACAAAACCAAAACATTGCCTCCATAATATTACTAGGACTTCAAGCTCTCAAGATAAATGAGTCACGATGTTCTTGTTGAAAAGGATATCCGTGATCAGATCGTACTAGTGAGACAAGCCCACAACAAGAACATGACACAGTTGACAGTGTGCCAACTGCAGTACATATTGATCTAGTGCAAATAATAATAATTCTTCTGTTTTCCATTTTTCTCCCCCTGTCATACTTTTTGGGTTTTGTTACATATCCGCTAGCTTTCAACGCAGTTGAGTATTCTTAAGCGTATGCCGCTAAGTTTGCCTGACACAGTAGAGTCAATATTAATAGAGTGCTATTTAAACCTCGGTTTATACACAGAGGAGACCAAGAGTTAATTATTGACCAAGCTAAGGTGGGTGTCAATAAAAAAAAAAAAAAAAATTATGTTGAGATCTGAGGGCTTACAATTGTTAAACAGGCTAACCAGAATGAATACTGAAGTCATAACATTCTTAATTTTTACAGTGAAACTGCTGGGAAGGCATTTTAATACAATCATTAACCAGAACTCCCTCATGGACTACAAAAAGTAGCACAAAATGCCTTCCTGTCTTAAGAGCTATTGTTAAAGCATTCTGCTTTTCCTTGGTATTCCCTGGACTATTCTCAAGCTATAAATGAGCTCCCTTCAAAGATTTTGCTGCCCAAAGTAGAACAAAACTAGATGCTACATAGAAATTAAAAATGAAAAAGAAAAAAAATCAATAAATCTACTTGAATTTATGGACTGATCAATATTGACAACTGTAAGACATTCTTTTCTTTCAAACAACAGAGTAAATCTGCAAAAGACCAGAGAAGCTGACTTACAAAACAATGTCACAACAATGCTATTACATGTTATACCTGAGCTGATAACAATATACAAGAGTGTGATTAGTAATTAGGACTCAGGAATCTTAATGTTAAGGGCTGTAATTTATCTGATATGACATTAGAAAACCAAGGAACCAACTTTTGTCAACGTTTATAAGAAGTTAAAATAATTTACCCTTTTTGATAAGAGGAATAAATTGTGTACCTAATGGAAAACTTTTAAAGAATGACCTTAAGATACACAATTTGAGTTTATTGGTGAATAATAAAGTACAGCCTTGTACAGGCTATTATGGTGTGTTGGCCTTCAACACAGCTTTAAAAGGTATTATTCATCATCTGCTCAGCAGTTCACCTGACCTCAAAGGTACCAAATACACATGTATTGGTTTGCTACCTTGTAGGGCATTTTCCAAATTGTTTTACATTTATGTTTCTTTTTCTATGTGTATATATCAAGGAAAATATTTTATGCATTGATGCCTTTCCTGAAATAGGTCTTTGAAGATGACGCTTGTATGTCCGGATTACATTTGATTTGATTTGATTTTCACGATGAACCTGACATCCAAGTTATTGCAAAAATAAAGTTTAATCTAAAACCAGGAAAATTTAGAGGAATAAGTTCTACGACATGGACAAGTGACAAGAACAGCTGAAGTAAATGAATTAGGTAGTTGGAGAGTGGATGTAGACATACCTGCTGAGTACAATGAAGAAAGAATAAACAGGTAAGGCAAGGTTCTTTTCAGCTCGTCTAATTTCCTGCCACTTTACGAAATCATGTATTTTAATTGAACAGTTCCCTCCAACTGACCTTAGGTGCAAGTGAGGGTGAACATGATTTTCTATCTTTTTGTACATCTGCCCAGCTTCTCGCCCATTGACTAGTTTAAATATTTCTGCCATCCTGCAAGGATGAAGCATGCATAGAAAGTGAATGGATAACCATAAGGAGCAGGCTGCTGAACTTTCTTTGGACACTTTTGGCCTTTAGTATTCCCTCAAGCAGCTTACGTTCTCACTGTGAAGGAAGTCAACTTGTATTTTGATGTTTTTGCACAACACAATTAACTCAAATCCGAACAAAGTTCTTGATTTAAGGTTATTTTTGCACATACAATTTACACACAAAAAACTACACTAAAGCCGTTGTCTTTGTCTGATATGCATCACCTCTTGCAATGTTGTGTACAACAGCTTGGGGCTTTGGTTACAAAAAATTATTCAAAAGTATGACCTAAGCATTTTGTAAAACTAAGGTTGGATGAGGTAACTTTGTCTTTCATCACCTGTGAATCAAAAACCGAGGTGGAGTTATGTATAAACTGTTTTCCTCTCAAAGGGCTGGATTTCAACTTGCTCGTCCATATCATTTTTTTCTTTTTTTTTCCCCCACCAACATTGTTGTGAAATAGAATACATTTTTTTCAGAAAGTGTTGCACTTTGTAAAAAGTCCTCCAATTAGTTCATTTACATGTGAGTTAGATTATCCACAAAGACAAATAAAACCATGGTCAGGGAATGTGAACTTATAAAAAGAAAGACCTTCTTCTGTTGTGACACTAAAGGTCCATTATTAAGGCAAGAAAGAGATAATGGTCTTGGTAGTGTTTTGGACCCTCCTAGGTATCCCTGCCACCACACCCAACTGCAGACAAAAAGCTACTGAAATAGCATATTGTAATTTTTCATAGTGCAAAAAAAAAAAAATGCATACCAACTCTATGCATATTGTATGTTTGGTTAAAATGTTTAGTTTGCAAAGCGTAGAGATTTTCTTTCTTTCTTTTTTTTATTTTACAAAAAGCAGTTATTCTGCCAAAGTCTTATTTAACTGAAAAACTAATTAGCTTCATTATGTTATAACAGTCTACAGAATAAAAAAAATCCGGAAGATAACAGAAGAATGCCGACTTTACAACATTGCACCTGTTATGAGTTCAACAGAGTTCAGTTTTTTCTATCCGCAGGTTGCCTCAGGCTACCTTGCTGATGATTATACAGTTTATGTTAATTGTCCCACTAGCGCCGCTCTGGGAGCAGTGCGGTGCATACATATGTGTGTGTGTGTGTGTGTGTGTGTGTGTGTGTGTGTGTGTGTGTGTGTGTGTGTGTGTGGGGTGGGAGTGGGGGGGGGGTGTAAAGTCCATGGCGGGGGCGGAGGGAGGACATCGACGGCTTATTCAAACAGGCCAGAGAAAACAGACAGTGGGGATTTTTTTTTTTTTTTTTTTTTTTTTTTTAGGGTGGCATAGATAGTAAACTGGGCTGACCGGTGTGTGTGCAGCAGCCGAGGGCTTCAGCGCGCCGAAAAACATGAGCATGGGACTGCAAAAACGAACCGAGGAGCCGTGAAGGCAGCGTGGGAGAGCCAAAACTTTACTTGGGCTCATGCGCAGGCATGTGACAGGAGGTGGTTTACAGATGAATGGCACTGAAGTCAAGTGAACGCCGCCGACACACACTTAAACACACACGCACTCAGGTAGAGTTGTTACATATCCACACGCCAAATAGCAAACATGTCAAAGTATTTTACCAGAAGAGGTACAGTGGAGGAACTCTGTTTACCTTTAGAGTACAGGGATCCGGGAGAATTCAGGTCGAGGTCCCCGTTGAAGAGGGAGATAAAGTCAGAGGGCATCGCAATCCCTCTGGCTGTAGAAACCGGACACTTTCGGTCACTTACAGCGTCACGGACCTGGATAAAACTGTCACCAGTCTCACGACTCGCAAGCCGCACAACTTTTAAGGGACGGACGGGGATTCTGGCCTGCGTCTTCCCGTCGTTACTGTTGGCTAACTGTCTGTGTTGCCACTCTGGTTGCGAGTCCCTCGTCGGTCCGCCCACCGCTCATGTTTGTTGTCAACGGACGGCCGGAGGGGAGTCACGCCCACGCCTGTGACGCAACACGTACGTACGAGGGACGTACAGATTATTTCTCATGATGTAGTGCGCGCTTCCACAATCTAGTGGTGTCTTTAGGGGAAACATATTTGTCAGAATATAACTTTGCAACTCAAATTGAGAATTTAACTTAACAATATTTGCAGTCTCTAGAGAATTTATAGAACTAATTCTACTCGGGGGGAAATATATTTCTGATTCTAATGAAGAGAATAACATAATTTACTTGGTAAAATTATGTTGATGACTTGTTCTTGGGTTTTTCCAATATGGACTTCATGCTTCAATGTGAATATTTATTTCCTTTCATTAGGTATATTTGCAACAAAAATCAAACCAGTGATTACTTCCATTTCCTATATTTTTATTTATGGTGAACTGGAAATAGCTTCTAAATTTGAGCTTAGAGCTGGCAGAAGCGACAAGAGATTCAAAACATTTTATGAGGCACGGTTCAGTTTGAGTAACAATCACAATTCGATTATGCAAGACTTTTCATTATTTTCAGTAATTATTAATCTTTTGTTAATCAGTAATTAACAAAATAGTGCTTCCTAATTGCAATGTCTCACTGCCCATAATCTTTAGGTGCTATTTCATAATGGTTTTATAGCATGTCACACAAAAAAATCTGCATCCTTAGACATGAACACGACTGATTAACCTACAAGGATTCGTACAGTGAAATGGCATTTGGCAACTAACTAAAGCAAACTACAGTGACTGTGACTGAAACAATGTATTTCTGTTACTTTATAATGTTAGAGTCAGAAAAAAATGTCATTCTTTTTCCTCAGAAGAATAGCAGTTAGGCAAGCACTTTCTTCTGACATTTGATTCCGAACATATTGCAGAGTTTGATCAACAGCAGGTCAACAATCTCCTCTTCTTCTGATGGCTGAAAGAACAAAAACAATGATAAGAGCATTCTACAATATTAAGACATTTTGGGATTATGAATAATTACTTACCTTATGATGTATTTGTTCTTGACTGAATGCCACAAGAATAACAGAGATGAAGAGGTTCAGCACCACGAAGGTCATGAACACAATGCAGGAACCAATAAGGAAAGCCCCGAGCACTGGATTATAGTTCAGAACCTGGCAGATCGGAAGCAATGCATTTACAAAAGGGAACATAGGTCATTGTCTGCAGTTGCAACAGTCTTGCACTAACCTCTTCATAATTGAAAATGCCAAGCTGCAAGCTGACAATAGTTTGAGCAGCATCAAGCAGAGTCCTATAGGAGTAAAGCTTCCACCCATACATCAGGTTGGACTGAAAGAAGAAGAGATACTGCCTGTGAGTTAATGCTTTCAAGTGCAGTCTGTTTGACAAAATGTAGGGGTTTGTTGAAACTCCAGCAAAGTGTTTATGTAAAGCGTGGGAAAGCTCTCACGGCAATGGAGTAAGCCAAGAACATTATGGTCATGACCACCAGGAAGCCTGAAATGTCAGTCCAAGCTCGCTGCAGTGTGGCCGTGATCATGTGCAGCTTCGGGTTGAGTCTCAGCAGGTGCCACAGTTTGATTGTAGCAAGTAGAACCAGAAAGGCAATCAGATACCCAAGCACTGCATCTGCCTGGGCTGTCTCATGGAAACTGGCAAATCTGGACACAAAAGAAAAAGAAGCTCATGTTTCAAACGTGTATTTAGTTTAAATTAGACCAATGTAGTTTTTGATCTATGGAATAATAATTTTCATTCATAACAAATATAAAAAAATAACATTTTCCCATCTCTTACTGGTGTTTGTTGTTCTGATAAAAACTTATGTCCCTCTTTCCCAGTAAGGTCCTCTTGATGAAGATAGACAGTGCACAAAAGCTGAGGATTATTATCGACAACTCCAACAGGTTCCACTTTATCTTGAAATAAGACCACTTCTGGCTCCTCATTAGCTTTCCCTATGAAATGAAAAATGAGTCTGTGTCAAACATCCAGGTGTAATATATGTCACAATACATATAATGTAACAAATATATTACGCTAATGTACCTGAATGAACATATAGTAGATAATAAAGAGAAAATAAGCAATTTCAGAGGCCATGACAAAGACGTGGAGGCCACCCGTTGACTGGTAAAGACGAACAGCGTGAAGCTCGCTGCGAAACTGGAAAGCTCCTGGATCCAAATAAAAGCACAAAAGTCTTAGTTCTTGTGCAACAGCTCAAACACAATATTTAAGCTGCACCTGAAGGGCTAACCAATGGCTGTGGTTTCCAGCATCAGGGTAGCAATGCAGAAGAGGTTCACATTTGCGTTGTACACAGTGAACTCAACAAAGATGGCTTGGGTGTACATATCTAACCAGGTGTTGTTATGGAGGTACTTGAGGATTCTAGAAAAAAGATGAAACAGGACTAATGGTTTGTTCTCCCATTTTGATGTAATAAATTTTTCAAATAGTTTAAAAATGGACCTTCGTGATCTCTGTAAGTCTGGCCCCAGATTGATGACAAAGCCGCCTCCTCTGTAAAGCGTGACTTTCCCCCAGATGGGAAATGCCCTCAGCTCACTCTGAGATCGGTGCACCCATGGACTATGGGGGTTCAGTGACGTGTTATCTCCTACAGACAAACTCCAACCTGGGCTATAGTAGCCCATGTCCTCTGACTCCCAGGAATAAGGAGTGTGACAGTCTGACACAGACTTCTGCATGGTGTGGGCAACGCGACATGAGTTTTTCTGCACTCTCACCTGGCGGAGACGAGCGTTACCCACCAGCTTTGAGTTTCCATCCGTAATAAAACCTGTCAGTTGAGAAGATGCATAAAGAGCATTAGCATAGGAAATTTACTTATTAAACAATGTTAGTTCTGTCTAAATGGAACTACTTTGCTGAAATGAAATCTCTTTGATATACAACCCTATGTCCTAAAACAGTGGTCACTTCAAAAATCACAAATAAAATAAATGCACAAATCCAGACTGTTCACAGAAAAACTAAATAAACATATCAAATGTTTAAACTAATAAATAGAAAAAAATCCAAATGAGAATTTATAGTAACTACAAATTTCACATGTTTGAAACATGGAAACAAGTCTGTCTAATAAATAGTTCTACTAATCAGCAGCTGTAGGCAAATTTGACATCTGATTAAATTAATCCACCATATGCAAAAAGGACGAGCAGGCATAAAAATAGCTCAGGGATGTTGAATCACTCAGAAGTAAATATGAACAGATGCTTAAGAATGTAAAAAGGCTGAATATTAAAAAAAAAGTTGGAATGCTTGGAAGCATTTGGATATTCTTTTATCCATGGTTCACAATGGTTTATTATTAATAAATTTTAAGAACCTGGAAGTGCGCATCTTTCTCTGCAAAAGACTGCAAGTAAATATTGCATGCTACTTACACAATGGGCCTCCAGGCAGAAAAGCATTAAAAACAAGTCCAATTTCTATATATGTAATCATGCATGGACAAAATAAAGCTCCCACAAATGACTTCTTGTAAATACAGTTAGTGAAAAAAAAAATACAACAAAAAAACACAACAACAGAGCATTTTTTTAACACCGTACCTGTTGTCTGTGGGATAAAAGTTTTGAATATGGGAACATATTTTTAAACCACAGATGCAATATCCTCCATGCTAAAGAAAAGAGGGTTCCAAACAGATTGAATCATCATTTAGCTCAAAAGCCAGTATTTCTAATGGTATTGAGATGATTTAGTGCCAACACCACAGGAATCTTACACATCTGGGAAGCCACCAAAAATCTGGATAACATACAGATTTCACAACATATGCTCCCATAAAAATAAAGACACCATAGCATATTTTAGCAAGAAGTTGCTAGACAGCACACTACATTCATTACAAAAGCATGACTCGGGTAGAAGAGTTTGGGCGCTGCACAGGACTGCCTGGGGTGCAAACCTCTGAGCAACTGCAAACATTTGTATCTTATGAAACAAGAAAAACTTTGTGGCAAAGAAAACCCAGGAATGTGGACCAACCCTGATTTTAAGACAACAATGAGACAACATTTCTGTCTAAAAATGACAAGAACCTGTCTTCTCAGTTCCTGGATGTTTTAGTGTATTGGTTGTAAAAGGCTAGGTGAATTCCTCACAAGGATAAAAGTGGCCCTATCTGTGTTTTTTTTTGTCTTCTATTTTTAAATAAATTGTCTTCAATTTCCAAAAGTATTAATTAATTTTCAAAATGAAGACAATCTCAAATATCTTTAGTTTTCTTTAAGAAAAACAAAACTTTACAAAAATTAGAAATAAGACAGCTGTTTTAAAAATCAGCAGTACCAAAATCAATATTAAGAACTAATGAACATACATCAATACATATTTTTCAGCTTTGTGTTTGAAAAGACACTTGTTGGTAATTCCATCACAGGAAAATGACCTGGGTAATCTCCATAAAGGTTGCTCAGCAGGGTAGTGTTTGCCCAGTTGAACACGTCCTGAATGCTCATGGTGTTAGAGATTCCTTTGCTGAAGCTTTGTCGAATATGTCGGCTCAGAAAATAAGCGTTAGGATCCCTCTGACCATACGCCACCAGAAGCAACACCCACATGAATCCCATGTAAGCTGCATCACAAACAAGTTTTACATCAGTAAATACAGTAAGTCAAACTGTGTTATTTTTATTGTTAGCATAACTAGTACTACTGCAATCAGTGCAACTCTACCAAGAATCTCCCTGATGAGGGCAAAAACTTTCTGCTCTTGAATTACGTTTTTCCTCATCCTCTCGATGTCGGTAGGAGGAGGTGGCTGGTAGTAACTACATGTGCTGTCTCTTCTAGCTACTCGCACTACGTCAGGATCATCTGAGGAAGAAAATGCATTCAGTGTACTGATATATTCAAAAGAATCTTTTCAACGTTATTAGTATTTTTTTTTGTTTGTTTTTAAAACGAAGAACACAAACCTGGATGAGTGAGCTTCTCGTCTATCTGAGGTTCTCCAAATTCTTCCTGGTCAACTTTCTTCAGAACAAGAGCAAAGAAAGCAGCAAAACCAAGAACCTGGGACAAAAGATTTTCAAACTTTACTTCAACAGCACTTAAAATAAGTCACTGTAAAAACTTGTGCTCTAATGGTCAATAACTGTTAAATTGGTATTTTGGGCATTTATTTCTGATTTCTTGGTGTAGTCTACATTTACTTTATCAAGGACATTGATTTTGTTGACCTTTGTTTTAGCTAAGTATTTCCATTGTTGTACAATATGATGCCTGTTTTAGAACAATGCTCTTGCCTGTATGCAGAATGTAATCATGTGATAATATGTTTAATAAGTATTTTATATATAGGTTAAGTAAGTTGCTGCTAAACCCAATTCCCTACTGGCTGTTTATTCTGAAAACTGAGAATTCAGTCAAACAGAAGTAAGACTTTTCTTTCAGTATCCTCTGCATCTACTTACCTTTAGAGGCTGGGTGATAAAGAGACTCTCAAAGAAGGACACCACCATGGAAATAAGCCAGTTTATAGACTGGTCCTTCCCATAAGTTAGCCCATACATCATAGTGAAGTATCCTGACACAGTACTGGTTGCGATGACCAAAATCCACCCAACAAACACAAACCACCATGGCAGCCCTTCCTGGCTGCGCTTCTTTTCAGCGCTGCTGCTGATGCTTTCTTCAGGACTAGGACTGCGGTTCAGCTGATCTCCATCCAACAGGAACTCCAAGTCACTCTTCATTCCCTGGACTTGCTGCATGGCCCTGTTGTAGCTGCTGGTGTTTGGAAAACGAGAAGGTCCCAATAGACGAAGCTCATTCTCGACATGACGCAGCTGCTTGTACAAGTACCGACTGTTGTTGGTTTTCTTTTGAGCTTCATCAAAAGTCTTTTCTGGGCTCCCCCACAATCCGTTTTCTATAAAGAGTAACGACATAACGATGGTCAGTTATATTTTAAACAATGCACAATTAATTAAATGAATAAGAACACATTTCACCTTGTAGATTCACAGCACCCAAACTCAAGATCATGCTGTCTGCCTTGGAAATATTTGAATAGAAATCTCCAGCCATTTTGTTCTGATGTCTAATGATGTCCTCCATCAGAGACAGCAGCGTGTTTATGTCTGCCTGCTGACCTGGATGGAGCTCAAAACATGGCGGTGGACTCTTCATGGCCTTTGAGAGCGACTGTGCAATTCTCTTTATGTCCTAATGGAGGCATCATGCCAAGTAGTTAAATACAGAAGAGACAGACTGCATCCATAAACTCTTTGGATTTCTATTACTTCACCTTGATCACAGTGTCTGCAGTGATGTGTTTGATCTCTGTGGGAGGAGATGAAGTCTGTGAGGGAGAAACTCTAACTGTGTTGCCCTGTTTTAATCCTTCTGCTTTGGCAGCTTTGTCTCGCGGACGAGTATTTCTGAAGATGCTGACGATAAGCAGGTTGATGGGGAACATGATGATGGAACTTTGAAATCCAACCATAACCTGCTGCCAGGTGAACTCAATGTGACCTGCAACACAACGGTGGGTTTGAATTTTAGTCTTATTTTATGCAGTAAAGCAACAGGTAAGAATTTTTACAAGAACTTTTAATATATTTTTAGCAGATAATGTAAAATGTCATGGTGGATCATGATTATGAAAAATGGAAATTCTTCCTGCTGCATGACTTAATTAACTTCTTTGAGCAGTGGAAGCAAAGAGAACATGGAGAAAAACTAGGTCGAAGAATGGAAAGGATAATTATCACAACATCAGTGACAAAGGCAAAGAAATATGAAAAAAAAGTTGGATACATTTTTCACGTTTGTCACAAGAACAAACTTTAATGTATTTAATTGGGATTTTATGTGGTAGAAAAAGAACAAAATACTGCATAATTGTAAAATGGAAGAAAATTAATGAATGAATGCATTTGTGTTTTGTTTGTTCATTTTTTTTCTTAACACGGATTAAAATCCATTGTAACCAAATGCCTTCAGAAGTCAATTCTGCGGGTTTTTGTGTATTTACTATTCAACCCATCATCCAAAAATGGAAAAACATGACACAACTGCAAACCTACCAATACATGGCCATCCACCTAAACTAACAGGCTAGACAAGAAAAGTAATAATCAATGAAGCAGACAGGAGGCCTGTGGTAACTACAAACACACCAAACTTTTCAGATTTGTATTTTGGAAACTGTAAAACCTAAACGTTTCCTAAACAAACCTTGAACATTTCCTGGTTTGTATAAAGATAACGTTAAGCAAAAACTATAAAGAAAAATATTTTCTAGATATGTTTAAGGGATTATGAAAGACTGACAATAGATATATATGTTGCATACCTAAGTCCATGGTCTGCTCAGAAGGGTCTGTGGGGATGCCCCAAAACATGATGCTTGTCAGCATGGTGCAGAGCAGAAGGGAAAAACAACATGACACTCGCTGCACACGTGTGAATGTGCTGCAGGGAGGCCGGTTAATGACCGAGAACCAGATGTGCCCATCTTGAAAATCCTTGGCTGTCTTCATAAAAAACAAGTTACTAAAGAAGAAACAGAGGATAGAAATTACAGCAACTCAAAATGCACAATTAATAGATAACGCTAGCTGTTTAATGTGGCTCTTACCTAAATCTCTTTAAATCTGACTCTGTTGCAACAGGAAAGACCTTGTCAAGCCAGCACTCAGCCATGTCGACAGCAAGCCAGGAGTTGCAGAGAAAGTGCCATTTCTGACCAGTTTCCAGATCTTGCACCATCACTTTATTCACATACCTGTACATTCAATTTAAAAGAATACTTTAAAACGATTGCTTTTCAATTAACTAACTTAGAACGGCACACAAGATCTTCTCCTCTCACCAAGCAGGGTGGTCCCCTGAATTGTCGTGCCACAATCTTATACTCTGCAGATCTCCAAGAGAAAAGTGTGTGGTCAACAGAAACATGTCCACCCCTCCCCTCTCAAACACGGGCTTTTCAGGGTCTGTCAGGTGGTGGGGTTCGCTTTCTCCCTCTGTTCCCAGTAGAGTTATGGTAACCTAAAACACAAGCAGTCAGTCAGGGTAGAGTCTGAGAGGATTCAGTAATGCTTTCACCCACCTGAGAGGAAGTTGATGCACCGTGACGATGCCCTGTGTTAATAGTAAGCATGTAGCGATATTCTGCTAGAGGGTCGTTGTCCTCAAGAACTGTTATTTTGACCTGCAAGTGAATGGCAAGTAATAAAAGTTACTTTATAGTCAAATAGATTTGACTATAAATATATCTTAGTATATTTGTCAATATTTGAAAGAAAAAAAAATGCCTGAAGTTCAACCAAAATCTGATGAGAATGACCTTGCTGGAGTCCTGGATGTCTTTCCTGTGTGCCCATACCACCAGCAGCAGATAAGCAGCAAAGATGGATCCCACAAAGCACACCACTACTGGATTATTAGCAAATGTAGCAAAGAGTTCGGCAGTGCGGGTAATGTCCACCAGGTTGGGCATGACAAAGAACGAGCTGCCGAAGAATGTTAAGTGGTTACAGTGGCACTGAGTGACCAGCGGAGTGGTGAGGGGGCCCACCTGAGGGAACAAACAATCATAGGTTTCAGATTTATACCTTTATAAAGCAGTAATTGTGAACTGTGTTGTTTTTCTGCACACCCTGCAGCCATCTTCACTCCATGAGGACTTGGTTTCATTCCAGTATTTGCACTGAGCAGCAATGGAAGTCACAGTGACTGTGGCATTGACGGATTTGACGCCAGGCTCGACAATCGGCTTTACAAGAAGGAAATGAATTCCAGCTCCTCCTGTTCGGTCTTTGGGACTCAGCAGCCACGTAAATTTTTCCTCTGTGTCAGAATGACAAACATTATTTTATCAACTGAACAGACAGAAAGAATCGCTTGAAAACAATGCCATCCTCTTATATCGATGCAATTTGTCACACGTCTTGATTTTAGGACCTCAATGGACAATAACAAGGCAGGATCTTAATATTTTTTCATTTGGTTTAAGTTAGTAGGTTGGCTCTGCTCTGTGTTTTGCATTTTACCATCAACAGAAGATTTTAAATATCTTTCCAACCAAATCAAAATAAGTGGCTCCAGTACCTTCATTTACATTCTCAAGTGGGAGCTGAATCTTGGCCACATAACTCTTTTCATGTGGGTAAACTTTATATCCAAGGAAAACCATGAAGGAGATGTCTTTGGATGGCTCCAGTTTTAGCACCAGGGTCACCTCTGGTGATGGTATGTCAATCATTAATGTGCTGAAATTGGCAAGGTCAAGGACCGTGCTGTTCTGCTGTCCAACGTCAAGTCTGGGCAGAAGAATCTGAAATCCCAGAAAAAATAAGCATAAAGAAATATGGCTCCAAATTGAATTGAATTCTCCAAATTCAATTTACTATAAAAAGATGTAGAAAGGTTTGTGATGTGACCTCTATTTCCTTAGGCAGGTTTTCAACAGGTATGACTGTGCTGTTCATTCTGGTGAAAGACAGCGAGGCCACAGTTCCTGTGATGTTTTCCTCCTTCCAAGCGAACGGGTTTTTCTCAAAGCTCATCATCTAGACGGGCAGAGCATGATGACAGAATCATTAAACAGTCAGATTTTGTTTACTCTTTGGTTACTTTAGAGGTTGTCTACAAATCTGAATTTATTTGGCAATTACCATAAATTCTGAAAGCAGATGTGGGCACATGCAAATAAAAAAAAGAAGTAATCTGAAACAGAAGGTTGCCTGTATGTGACATACTTTTTCCATGATGGCTCTTATTGTGCAAGAGTAATATAGATGTGTACTTTGCCCTGTAATCAGTTTAGACTATCAATTACTGTTTTTATACTTGACTTTCTAAACTGTTTTGAAAGGCTTTTGATAGTTCTCCAGATTTTCTCCTGCTATGGAACTCCTTTTTTGCCCAGTTCTTCTACCAGACCATGACAAGATATTATGCAAAAAATAAATAAATAAAATGAAATGGAAAAGTGGAGAATTTGAGACAGAAAAACCTTTCAAGTTTAAAACAGTCATCTACAGTATCAGTAAAGTAACATCCAGTAAAAGCCTGACAACAGACCAGCAAGAGGCTTCATCCCTCAAACTGTGCTACCTCTGGCATTCTTCACAAATCTCACAAAAGGCATTGGGAGTAAACTTGTGTTTTTATATCTTACTGAAATGTGTGTGTGAATGAATCAAACTGATCGAGAGCCACACAAGTTGGTGCAAAAGAACCAAAATCTGTGCCTGCAGAATAATTGCTCAAAGTTACTTCAAAAGATTCCAACAAAGTCTCTGAAAGCAAGATATACAAAGAAAAGACATTTCTACCAAATTTCAATACGGAAACCAATCAATGCCTTTTGATGTTCCAGCAAAAAAATAGATACAAAATGCTTTATCTGATTATGACCTTGAGGCTGTGTTTACCTCTGCAAAAATAACACTTTTTAACTTTTCTCCTGTGAGAACACACTTACTCTGATGTCTACTGGCTCCCCTGGAGAGACAATGCCGGCTGGTAGTAAGGGAATGGAAAAGCTGGAGGAGCCTTTCTTCTGGACATTTATGTGCTGCATCTGCATGTCGTCTGAGGATATTCTTCGTGAAACAGAATAAATTGATGAAAATAAAAACAGTGTTGGTTAATGTAAATTTTGCTGAGTACCAATAATCCTTTACCTGTTGACATACACACTGATCTGACCAGAATCAATGACCGCAGGCTTTGCATCCAATTGCTTGTTATTCAGCAAGGCACTCTGAAGATTGTTGATCCCAGCCAGAAGAAAATCTGAAACTTTTTTCTAAGTATGATATGATGTTTGTCAGACACCACATATAAATAAAGAGAGTCACATACATGCATCTATGAAGACTTTGTTCATACGTTTGATGAAACATTCAGAATATTACTAGCTGCTTCAACTATTGGTGTAGCTGCTTGTAAAATATCTTCATCTCCACTTTCAGATGGCTTGATGGTCATTGTCTTGAGGGAGGAGCTGAGGTTAACCAACAATGAACCAGCTTCTTCCTGAAGAAGGCATAAAGCAAACTGAAGTATGAGCATGTGTAGCGTAGAGTCAAGTCAAATTCAAAATAAAACATTTAACAGTCTACAATAATGGGGTGAATGAGAGCTCTTCTTTATATTTAGTTCGGTCATCTAAACTCAGGGTGAAACTGCTTTCTATAAAAGGTATTCAGGGTTTTTATAATTTTTTGAAAGACCTTGATTTCAGGTGGTGTTGACATTAGGTTTAAACAAAGAAATCCTATATTTACTGACAAAAGCAATTAACTCTGGCATAGACATAGATGTAAACTAAAGCCTAGTAAATCTAAGCGAACCATAAAAGGCCATAGACAAAGTACTTAAATTTAGAAGGTATGTTACGTAAAGGTACGCAAGCTTTGAAATATCCTTGTATTGTTTTTTTTTTTTTGGTGAGTATGGATTTCTACCATCTATAGCAAATATTCAATATAGACCATAGCAAAAATATTCATATTCGTTTAACCTTTTTTCACTTTGACTCCTTGCAACTGCAATGTATTTCAGTGCAATGTTATGTGACCAACTGATAAACACATATTTAAATGAGATGAAAAGAAAATTGGATTTTTCACAAATTACAAAATACAAATCTAAAAAGCATGGTTTGCACTTATATTCAACCGCACTTACAGTTGTTACAATGTGATGTAACATCTGCTCTCAGAAGTCACAATTAGAGTCAAATCATATGTAATTTAATCTCAGGCCTGCTCTCTGAAGGTTCTCAGAAGTTAATTAGAAAATGTGGTTTATTATAAACTGTGAAAAACCAGAATCACAATAAATAAGGAACACAGCTTGAAGGTTGAAGCAGAATTAGATTATAAAACAGTATCCTAAGCACTGGACTTTTGTTAGAGAATTGTTTGATCAATCTTTTGAAACAGAAACAGTATTTGATGACTAAAAACATACTTAGACATGGCCATGCACTAATGGTTTAGATCAAATTAAATCCATGTGTAAGAATGGCCTCAACCAAAATATTATTGAAAATTTGTGACTTGAAAGACTCTTTGAGGGAAAAGTCTGACTGAGATTGAATTATTTTGCAATGAACAATGAAACATTTTTGTCTCAAGACCGTCAAAGCTGTTAGAGACATAACTCAAGAAGATATGCAGCTGTAGCAGTAAACAATGATTTATGATTAATTTACTCTGATGGAAACTATGCCTATTTATCTTTTCCCTTCACTTCAAGCATGATGCACTGCTGACCGATTACTAAATGCATAGTAATAAATTTTATACTCAAATAATAATTTGTAGATGCGCAAATGTACTTGAGCAGCAGGACTCAGTTCATCTGATATCTGTGTTAATCCAGCCACAGCCTCGGCCGTCACTTGAACTTCCCGAGTTGTGTTGCTGGGTCTGTCCTGCAGAACTTCTGTCATCTTGGTCAACATTTGCTCACGGAGCTACAATATTTAGACAAAAAAAAAAGAAAAAAAAAGAAGGTACTAATAATATCAAACAAATTCTGATTCTGGATTTAATGCAATTGGGACCTTATTTTTGTACCTTTGCTTTTGCATCCTTCTGATCTTGCCCAGTCTCTGAATTCAGCATGGCCGAAACAGAAGTGAATACCTGTCCGATTGCCTCACCAGAGAGCAGACCCTGCTGCTCCAGCTGATCTACTGTGTTTTCCACTGCAGACTGCAGAGATGGTATGGAGGTACTGGAGTTACATTTCAAAACCTTGAAAAAACAAATTCAGTTCATTCAACAAGTCAAGACCATGGACTTCTGTACTCATGTTTAGTTGAAGGTTTCTCATTTATATTGGAAAACAACAAACCTGAGTTGCAACAGTTGTAGTCGCTGTTGTCTGCTGATTTTTCATTGTCACAACCACAGACACAACATGATTGTTCTTCTCATCTCCCAGAGGCAAAAACATTTGTTTTACCACATTGGTATTACTGCAACGCAAATGTTTGCCTTAAAGATAAATAAATTAGTATTAGTTGTGTTTATTTATCAGTAATCTTATCTATTTGAACCTAAACAAAAACACCAAAATTTGTTTCTTATGTACCATGCTGTAACAATCTACTACCTTCTTGCAAACCTCTCCCTCATTTTCTAGCAATAATATATTGTCATAATTTTCTTTAGCAACATATTTATTATTTATGTATCAAAGAATAATAAAATGACAGGCCACCTGTGTTGGTCTTGAAACAATAAATACAGCCTGTGGAGCAGAAAGAGGTTGACTGGCAGGTAATTTCAAACGCATCAAGCACAGTTCCTGAGTTTGGAGAGATGCTACATGAAGGGGCATCATGAGCATTAGTAGGTGCCGTTTCAGGACCTCGTGTTGGAATAATGTACTTGGCAAAACCAAGGACGTTCTCGCCTAAAATGAAAAGAAACTGATTATAAACGTCAGCTTATATTTGAAAAGCATATTCGGTGTAATATGCAGTCATGTGCAATGAAGTAAAGAGAAACCACCATAAGCAATCACGTTGATGTTGTGCTGTATGCTCCTCGAAAATGTTAGATATTGGCTGGAAACTGTGTATTCAAAGCTGCCATGTTGTTTTTCAATGGGAGGGCTTATTCCTGCTTTGGTGTAACATTCACTGAGATCACCCTGAGGAAAAAAAACAGATATTCCTCAGGGATAACTTTTTAGGTATCATTTGTAAAAAGATACTGAATTTTATAAGTAATAAATTAAACTTGCTGTTAATGGTTTGGGATCTTGAATAAACCAAACTACATCTGGGCAAGTAGTAGCACAGTGGAGACTTAGCTTTGCATCTTCTTCCATGGTTAAGGAATCACAGTTGTCACAACTGAAAGCACCAAAGGTGAATAGATTAACAAACCGCTAGAATAAGATGAAACTATAAAAATGAACAAAACTGCTTAGAAACAAACAGCTTATTTAATATTTCTGAATCTTTTTACCTGATTGCGACATCTCGAAATTCATTTATAGGAGCAACGCTGATGCATTTAGATGCTTGGGGAACATCCACCCATTTCCTAAACCATGTTCTTTTCTTTACAGTCAAAGTGTATTCAACAATTTCAAATGGATAGGGAAGGCAATCCTTTTCAATAATGTAAATTTTACCCCTTGTTGCATTTCTGCAAGAGCAATTTCCTCCTGCAATGTGAAAAACAAAACAAAACGGTGAAATAGAGAAAAATAGCAACGACACAGATATATCAAGCTAAATGTTAGAGTTTTCTAAAATCTTTTGATCCAGAAAGTAGGTCATCAGGCATATAAAAACAAATATCATATTTCACTTTCAAATACCTGCACACAGCAAGCCCTTATTATGGTTTTGCTGAGACCAGAGTATTTTTCTTTGTGAGGTGTGTAGATAGAAACAAAAATCTGTGGCATGTAAACAGTGCACCCAGCTTTCTGATCACCCTCTACATCACTGATGAAAAAGAAGCACCTGTGATGAATTTCATCATCTGCTGGTGTGTTAACTCTAGAAACATTTCCTACTTTATTCTAAATAGAAACAAATATGGAAATGAGATACTAATTGCAAACCTTACACTATATGACCAGTGATAAAATGACTTTAAATCAACTGATTGCCATTAGTTGCGAGTGAACAATCGTTTAACTTACTACATTGCCACTCAAATATCAGTCCATTGCTATTCAATGATTCAGCACCAATTACATTCAGCTCAATGGTCCGACTGCGGTCAACCTGCTTATCAGGAGAAGCTGATATTTCCAAGCCACCTGGAATTTCAGAGTCTTCTTTCTGCAGTTGACAACAAAGCAACAAAAATACATGCATTTTTTTTCATATATATATTTTTATCTAGAAAAAGGGAAAAGATTACCACTGACTGGAAAAAAAACCTACTGTATGTCCCTCATTCTGGCAAGCTTGAAGTATTTTCACCAAGTCCACTTCCAGTTGAGAAGTTGAAAGGACATTCACAGCTTGGATCTTCACTTGAAAAAGCTCTGTGTAGGAAAAAAAATTAAGCTGAAGTGATTTGAAACAGTTTTGTTTTTAATGAAACCATTCATAAAGCATACCTTCCACTGGGCTTGAGAATGTGTAATTATGCAGGCTGTTATTTAGCATGTTTCTGGTCTCAGTCAGCGTGTCTCTAAACCCAGTGAAATTAAAAAGCAGCTCCACAGGGGCTCCTCGCTCCAGTGACACACCGATTGTGAGATTCTGAGAGTCTGGACACGCATCCAACTCTGCCATCACTGAGGCCTGCAGGCCGACTACAGGTTCCAGCAGGCACAGCAGGATATCAGTGGACACGGGGTGAGGTGTGACTGCGTTAGATGCTGCTACGGTCAGATTGTTGCAACCGTGTTTAAGACTTTCCAATACAGTCCCCTCCAGTGTGATGTTGTGAGGTGTGATGCCTGAGTCCACTGAAAAATTTGCAATCTGACTGTCATTGTAATGAACTGTGTAGGAAACACTTGTACCTTATAGAAAGGAGGGGGGAAAAAACAAAGAAATTGATCAGCACAATTCTTTTAAAAAATGTCAGTCGCAAATATTGGTCTACCCTTAAAAATGTTACTCAACTCCATTTACTTGTGTAGGTTATTTTACAAGACAGACAGGTCAAATTTATATGTAATTTTACTCAACAAACTATTCGTGAAGAATCACTCACCTGTTTCTAAACCAAGCTGAATCTGAACAGGGCTGCCGTGAAGTATGTTGCATTTGGTGCCATCTGTTGTCACATTGCTGCCATAACACTTAGCAACTCTGAACTCACCAATAGGCTCCTGAATTGTTATAGTTTTCTGAGCTGTGACATGCCAGTCACTGGTAGTGCACTCAACCGCAACGACAAACACACCAGGCTGCTGAAATCTGTGTATGATGGAGGACTCCGTCCTATGACCCGAAAACGAGACGGCTTTCTGAATGTCATCACAGGTGGGTTTGAACACCACAGTAACATCTTCTGAGCTCATCATACAAACTATTTATCAGCATAATGAGAAGCATTCTTGTGAACAATAGTGTTTTTTGTAAGACACAACTATTGTAATTAAAGGCACATTTATTTTAAAGCTTTTTAAATATATTCACTAGTGGTGCTAATACAGGTGGATGGCTGGATGTTGTTATTTGCCCATCACCCTGAGAGATTTATTTAATCCTTAAGATCCGGACCAGCAGATATAAACGTTCATAACTAACTATGGCTATGAAGTGTCTGGATACACAGTGTTACTTACTCTTCTGGATTGTATGGATCAATGATGTGGCCGTCTCCAGCGTCCACGGTGCAAGTTAAGTTTCCGTGAAATGGATGAAGCAGCCACTTCACAGTGATGGTGACGTTATCAACAACAGATGCCAGTTTAGACATCAATAAGTGAAGTCCTGAAATGGTTCAACAATAACATTTGTAAAAATAACTATTTCAGGACACATGAAATGAGAGTGCTTTTACTTTTGAGAATACAATCTGTTAAGTATTTCTGGTGTTTTTTTCTTTGTAAAAGATGCCTCAGTGTAAATAAACACCAATAAAAACACTGCATAAAAATAGATAGAATACGTAAAGGGTTAACATCAGTGGAAGGGTATGTATCGTATCTGACCATCCTTGCAGCGGTATTCTACAGAGAGATAACTTCGCATCAGGGGACACGGCTCAGTCAAGGAGTTCAGATCCAGTGGAGCCTGGCAGGCCTGCAGTCCACGACAATGAGCTGAACAGATAATGTTGGAAAGTTGAGAATGGGACACAAAATGCTTGTAGCATCAAAAAGCATATCTTATACAGCAAATAAATGTGTGTCTGTATAAATGTTACCAGCAAAATCAATTGTTGGAACGTCAAAGCAGAAACACAACAGAGACCATCTATTTAGCTCCTCCAGCAGCGCTTAGATTTATCCAGATATTTTGTCTCAATCCATAAAACAACATATACTTTTACTATTTACTGTTTAATATTTATCTTCAGGGTTTTTTCTTGCCTGTTAAGTAATTTTAAAAAAATGTTTCCGAAGGATAAACAATGCAAATACAAAATGCAATTTTTCTTTAATATAGGAAATATGGGTGGATTAATATGGGACATATTACTGACACAGTTTATGCAAAAGTGATACCACATAAAGCAATATTATATATAATATAATGTTTTCTATTAAGGTGAAATGAAAATTGGTCAAAAACAACCATATGTACTTGAACCCTTAAGGGTTAATAGAACTGTTGCTGATAATTCAAGGCTGCTAACGTACAAAATGTTTCAAAAATATACTGTAGTCTACTCCACTATATATATTTTATTTTTATAATATCCTCATGAATTTCTGTGTCTACTTAAGGAAAAATATAAAACATTTTTAACTCTTCTACCTGTTACTGATTCCAGGACATTAATCCAGCTACATTCCTCCTGGGATAATGTGGGTAAATCTGTGAAGTCGGATCGGCAATAGTGAACGGTTTTTCGCCCATAGAAGGCATCTTCAATCTCTAGAACCTGGCCCGAACCACATTGCAGTGTCGCATTTTGGCCTTCACATGCAACTGTTCTTCCAGAATCTGCAAAGAAAAATTATACAATTTAGCATAAACCTCTTTGGAAATACCAAGGCTACAGCCTGTTGGGAACTGGAAACTGCAGGAACATAAGCTTCACTCTCTCATCAACAATTGAACAAGGCAGTGTTAAATTATCATGCACTTAGACATTCCCAACCAAGAAGCTCAAATCTTAATGACTTGTATCTGAAACATAATTGATCAATTCGGAGGACTCCAAAGCTCTCTGTTCTACAAACAGTCATACACACATTCACACACCGATACCAGTAAGTTACATTGTAATCACAGATGAAAACTGACACAAGTGAGGATGCCTTACCATTGGTATCAGCATGTAAATTAGAAACAGCAGCAAAGCTACTGAGAAGGACAGAGTGGGGGTTGGACCAGCAACCTCCCTACCTCTTGAGCCACTGCCACCCACAAGTTCAGAAAAGAGATTGACTGAAATTTAAAAGCATCTTCATGAGTGACATGACCACGATGATGCGATGGATGTTTGTAGGAGTTGAGACAATGTACCTAAAAAGATTCAATCAATTGAACATGTTGATGGTAGCATCATGCTGTGGGTCTGCTTTGCTACCAGTTATGCCAGTGCATTTCAGAGCGTAGACAGAAAAAGAAAAACTTTCTCCAAAGTCTTCAACCCTTTTTTTATTTATCTACTTTTTCAAAAAATAAAAGTCATGTTGCACTTCTAATTCCTTTTTCAAAAAAAAAAAGAAGTTTTCTTTCTAATCAATGCAGAAAGGTAAGAAAGAATGGAAAAAAATTAGATATTAAAACTTAAAATCAAAACACTTAAGGTGTAAAAGGAACATACCAAATTGGCAGATGAAGTTCAGTTCCTGCGTACAGTTTTCCGTGGCCGTCCACTGGAATCCTGTGTCTCTCAGGATGTATCCACATGTCGCCCGGGCCTCTGGTAAGTTTACCCAGTTACTATAGCTGACATCTGAACCATCCAACCATGCAAGAGAACCTGGGGAAAAAAGGCAATTATTTAATCAAAGCTTACGTGTCAGTATATGGAAAATTGGAAAATTCCATAAAACCCCCCCAAAAAACAAATCTAGAGCTTGTCACTACACATTTGTCAGTGGGTAAACATACCAACGATGCTAATGATGCCTCCTGAGATTACAGCTGAAGTCATTGGGTTCAGATCTAAAGTATATAATCTACTTACATCAGTGAACTATTAGATTTGCTGCTTTAATATTTAGCAAACTGCGATCTCATGAAAAAGCATTTTTAATAGAAATGTTCAGGCAAGCATAAAAATATTTACCAACTACCATGCTAATAAAACTTCAGAAACTTTAACGCTCACTCATCCTCTTACCTTCAGTGGGAGAGACATCCAGTGTGAGGTTTGGAGATGCAGGTGCCAGCCCCAGCCACCAATCCTTATCAGGCTCTAGGTGTGTTTGGAGGAACTGCTGTATTTCATCATTCAAGATAAAGACCAGGTGGCCCCCACCGCGCTCACACCATCCCTCAGCTCTCAAAAAGGAAAACTGCAGACCCACAAATTCATAGCAAGCTCCATCAAAGGCTGTCTGGTGTTTAGAACATGAAATAACGTCTTCCATCTCAGCATAACAGCTGGAGGCGAGGAAGAAGACCACCAAAGTGTATGTGGTCAGAGAGACTTTGCCCATCTCTGTGCTCTGATGAGCTTCTATTGCAGCTCAGTGGCTTTAAAGGTTTCTGACGGCAGCACTTTGGACAAGGAGGGGTACCCAGCTTTGTGGTCTGCTCATAATTCTTGAGCACAAATAGCGCCCACACATGTATAAAAAGAGGTGAGATTGCTGTGTCAATAAGTCCTGATTACTCCTCTGCCTCCATGACTGAAGGTGCCACAAGCTGCAAAGAGAGATAAGCTTCACATTCACAACAGCCCCACTAATGAATCTCAATCTGGTAATTAAAAATCAGATTTTGTTTATAGAGTTATTTTCCAAATGTAAAATTTATAGTGAAATTTTGATTGCTTTTTTCTCCAGTCTGAGCAAGCAGACAGTAATATGGACAAACTGTATGCCCAGCTTTTCTCCAGAGGCAGAAGCATAATCTGCCTCTGGTTTGTTATGTAATAGCACTATACCAATAAATGTGCCTTGTTCTGTAAAATTTGATGGTCCATCTCTAATTTATAGCATTATTTTAAATATCCTGAGCACTCATGGAAGCAGAGACCAGTTTGGCAACAGTAGGTACTGAACCCTTTGTATTGGTCCCATGTAGCTGAGGTGAAAGATTTAGATGGTTTTGCGCTTTATATAGGGGACTCATATTCCAAACAACTTGATCTACACCATGCTTTAACTGTTACAGAGTAGAGATTAGGTTTCTACATTAACTGGAAAAAGTCATTGCCATACTTTAAAGAAATTTCTCATGATTGAGAACTAAGATTATAATCAGACAGCGGTGAGGAGAAAAAAAATTTTTTTACAGAAGTTTGGCTACAAATCTTGATGAATACTCCATCTCAAATTCTTTAACATGGCAATATTTCTGCTGGAAAAAGACTGAGTAGTTCACAGTTCTCTTGCTAAAGGAAACTATGAAGCTCTTTCTAAATATTACAAATCTGAACATGCAGATCTTGACTTTCCAATTAGTTTCCAGAAGGAGAAACTCTGGGGAAAAATGAGATTGTTTTACAGCCACAGACTTGCAACAGTTAACCACAGTGAATCTGAAACATTTGTGCTACCCTGATCTGCACCTGGTCTTTTCCTTTTCTGGGACTCTAAACATTAAGGTGTTTGTAAAGCATAATGGTTGCTTTGGCCTGTTCATATTTGCATTAAAAAAAAAAAAAACACTTCTCTCCCGAAAGAATCTATCCAAATGGCTTTCTCCTGACTGTTAAAGTCAGGAGAAAGAATCCATCTTTGATCATACCACAGTGTCGCATGATCAAAGTCACATGAGATTAAGCATTTCCCCTTGACCCTCTCTCATTTCTACCACTCGGATTTGAAAAGTTATTGCTGCAGCTTTGGTCTAGTAAATAGATCCAATATTCCCTCCAAGTGCAAGAAGTCAGAAACAGATCAACATGTTTAAACATAAGATTTATTTAGGGTAAAGGCTCAGATCAGCTTCATGGGCATGCAGCAGTTCTCCTGGTGAAATTATACCACTCAACGTTCCCTTCAGTTTTGTGCCAGGGTAAATGTGGTGATTAGAGTTTCCTTCTTACTCATTTCCTGGGAATAACTATGAAGGGGCCCAGAGTCAAAGTATCACAAATATCATCTGAAAGACAAAGAATATGAAGAGCAATAAAATATTGGATCATCAGTTGCTGCTGATGATAAAATAACTTGAAATATGACTTACCTTTAGATATCCATTTACTGCAAACACCTTTGCAACACTCAAACACCATGAGGTCCATCCACATTCTTCCAGCTGAAATGCACATGTGAGCAATTTACGGCTTTAGGACAGTTGATCAAAAAGTAGTTTTGCCAGTCCTGCGACACTCACAGGTTTTAGCAGTGAACATTTATATTATCCTGTACACAGTGCAAGCTACTGATTTGAAACGAATAGGTGGAAATTCATTTGCTTTAGCCTAAGTGTAATGCACATGTCACTGCCAGGACAAATATCATCATATACAGATTTAATGTTTGTTAGCCTGGACAATAAAGCTGCTTCTTGATTATTAAGGTCATGTTTGAATTTGGGGAAAACTTGAAGGCCAATGCAAGTCAGAATTGTATTAAGGTTTACACTTAGTCTTAACCTCTTAATTCTCAAAGAGAAACTCACCTTGAATGGATGTAATTCCAGACCTTGTTTGTGGGGCTGCTCTTCCACAGCTGGCGAGTACAAGTTACAAATACCTAAAAAAAAGTTTCCTTTGATCCATACCAGTGTACGAGACCTTAGGTGCAGTGGGTCACCAAAGTAAACTGTTGGAATACTTCTCAGCTGACCAGTCATCTGTATGCAAACACAAGAAACAATCATTTCCTGTCCCAGTCAGGAGAAAGCCATTTAAAGAAAAAAAAAAACTGTTTTCAGCTTCAGAGAAAAAGGAGAGCGTCCCAAAAGAAACTTTGAAGAAACTGAAAACAGATAGGGGTTGCTGCTGGACAGTGCTACTCACATTGTGGATCCTAAAAAACAAGATGATTCAAAAAGCTTCCTTTTCAGAGTGACTGAAAGGAACAGGCAAGAAACTGGAACGACAGCTTCAGTAGCCCTTGTGAAGCCAACTGAGCCAAGGGCTGGAGAAAGTATCCAGTCGTTTGAGTTGGTCAAATAGTTGCCGGTAACCGAGAAATGATGAAAGAAAGTGGCCAAAGTTTTAGTTCAGATAGCCTATCATGATCCCAGAGATCCCAGAAGAGTGAGCAGCTTGCCATTAATGTGGAGCCACAGTCCTGGAGTTTCAGCTTCTACAACATATTCTCCATCACCAGCAGCTTGTTTGTTTTCACGATACTTGGAATCTCCCAAAAACAGCTCTTGTGGGGACACTAGATGTCCATTGTGGTAGAAGTCAGCCTGGATGAAAATGATCATGGAAACCTCAGTGCACTCCACTCGGACAGTAGTTTTGCTATCATGGTTTGGTCTCTAAAAACTAAAAACTGAGACTCTAAAAGCTAAGGATATAATCAGCAGCAAAACCACAGAAAGAACTGCAAACCCCATTGTGGTCTTGGCCTGCAGCAGACACCCAGGAGAACATTCAGCTGGACCCACACACTAAGGAGAAAAAGACACATCTGAATGAATAATCTAGCATACTCTCCCTCTCAGAGGTATTTCCATTCAGCACAACTAAATCACCTGGGGAAAACAGATGCAAGCAGTCACTGAATAGTTAGTTCTTCTTTTTTTATGGTGGTTAGCAAACAACCTACGGATGTGCACTACTGCCTTCAACTGGAATGGAGTGTGGCTTGGGATGCTATATATATTACTGATTCGCTAACGGAAGATGAGCAATCATTTATTAGGACAAGTTCGTAATGTACATTTATTATTAAAACTTTTTTAAACATTTATTTAGGTATCATAAGTGAAATTTAAAAATTGTTGGATGTTTTTTGTTAAGTGCAAAGATGATTTTGAATTTTAAAAAAACAACGTTGACAAATTGCTTTATGACTTTGTTATGGAGATTTAACATATTTTACTTAGAAAATATTACTGAAGAAAAGCTAGCAAATTCTGGATGAATAAAGAAATAATGACGAGCCAAAGGGGCTATCCATGTATTTACGTTCAAATGGTGTAAATTTCACCTTTTTCTGTTATTCTGTGATCAAGAGTCAAAGTTATTTTAATACAAAAGCACATATTGTGACAGCAAGCATACACTGTAAAACATGTAGGGAATTTGTGAATAAAAAAATGATTTTAAGAACTCTTAAAACAGGATAAAAACTAAGTGAAGGAACACAGCAGTGGGTCGCTATGTGCAATCTAAGCGCTCTAATGAATCAATCCAATAGGTGGCAGTAGCGCCGCTCTCACGTTGAAGTCTAGTACGAGACCGTAAAGAACAAGAACAAACAGCGTCATTTTCCGGGGACGAAATTGTTTTGGGCGACATGACTTATTGACCGGTGTTAGGTTATTTAAACGTCTCAAAAGTGACACTCCTTTGTCCACAATGTTGGCCTGCACTCGTCTTTGCAGCAGTACTATATTCAGCGCTTTTCGCACGACTCCGGTACGTTAGTTCTGGATTCCGGTCACAACCCGGTCCTCGCGTAACTTCCTGCCGTAACTCCTGCTCTGTGCCTCCCCTCAGACAGCTGCTGTCGGTCGGCTGCAGAGAGGTTTGTCCTCGCAGACAGATGGAGAGGAGCGCATCGCGAGCATACTGAAGGACAAGTTTCCTCTGGCCTCCAAGCTCAAAGTGACGGATATATCAGGTAGACAAACAGTACTACAGTGATTATTAGTCCGGACTTGAGTGTTTTATTGTTATTATTATCATTATTATTCCAGGTGATGTCTTTTTGTTTTTTCTTCAGGCATTGTCCAAACCTGTCTAATGGCCTACGTTTCTAATATAGACATGTCAGGATGATAGGCTTTGTAAAAGTGAGGGAATTTGAACTGTAAGGGTTTTTCAGAAGTAATTAAGTATGGAAAAATATTTTCAAAATGTGTTTTTGAAGACCTGGTTCCCTGCCACGAGGAGCCCTGAACATGATGAAAGTTTCAATTTCTAAAATGAAACAAATTATTTGAATGTTGGTTTTTACATAAAATGGACATGTCTCCATCTGTCTGTCTGCTGTCCATCCAGTCATTCATCCATCTGTTAAGCTATTCAGTGGCTCTTTCATAGAGCTATTGATACATCGATGTCCATTTGCAGATGGAAGAAATTGCTCCAAACAGAATACTGTCTGATGTGTTGTTTATAGAGGATCAACACTCAAAAATTCATCTCCCCACCCATCCTTCAATCCACTGATGCAGAAATCGTTGATTACAATTATAGATGTATCTTCTAAGATGCCTTGAGAGTTAAACTTTCTTATCCTTGTTCTCCTTATCTTTAATAACAGTGAGTCATGTGAAACAAGAAGAGCCCCATCTTTGCAGATGACAATGTTTGTGTCATTCGTCTCTGTGTTTTCAGGTGGCTGTGGGGCCATGTATGAGATCCATATAGAATCCAGTGAGTTCAAAGGAAAAAGAACTGTTCAACAGCACCAGCTGGTCAATCAAGTAAGGTTACAAACTGGCACATCAGCTCTGGCAGCATCATCATACTGATAAATCCACAACTGCACAGAAAAATAAATGGAATTAAAATGTTTGCAAGTATTAGAAACTCTTTGTTTCTAATTAAATAGTGTGCAAAGAGATGGTTCACACTGTTATGCTTGTTTTAAGTTCAATGGTTTTAATATAACATACAAACTGTGCATTTGTCAATTTTCATCTATGTCAAACTATCTTCTTGATAATTGTCTGTCAACTCTCTAGAATTTAGACAAAGTATTGGATCTAAAAACCCTTTCCATTTGTTTTGATCAGAATTTTATTCACTACCTGTAATTTTCTGTCCTTCACAGGCCTTGAAGGAGGAGATCCAAGGCATGCATGGCCTGCGAATCTTCACTAATATCCCAAAGTAGTAAAAAGATAGAACAATTCTCTTCTGAACCATGACCCTTTTTGCTTTTTCACCTAATAAGAATGTGCAGACTCATCAAATATGGTATAATGTTTAGCAAATGCATTTCAACCAAAAAAAAAAAAACTGCAAAAAAAAAAAACAGTTAAGGCGTCAGCATCAGAGATGTAGTTACAACATTTTCACAGTGAAAATGTGAAATACATGTACAGTAAGGTAAGACTAAGGTTTTTGTTTTTGTTTGTGAAGAATGAAATCTTCCATGTGAGATTTAAAACCAGTAACAGCTGTGATGCGCACAACATGACCAAATGTTTGGTCATGATCAAGTCTCTATTCTTCCCTGTTAGGGGGTTCTCTCAGGGCTGTTTGTGAAGCTAGTGTTAGTCCTCATGAATACCTGAAATCAGCTACACATCCTGTCTTTGAACTACCTTTTCAGCATTGTGACCACAATGTATGTACAGTTTAATTAAAGTTGATCTACTTTAAAATATTGTGTATCAGTGGGTTGTCCACAAATCTTGCTCTTATGTTTTAAATGCGGGTTGTAATAAAAAGCTTTACATGAGTGATTTTTTTTTTTGAAACATATAAATATTATTATTGGTGTTACTATATTTTCCACTTTTTCGGACAGCATTGGAACAAAAAGCTGAACAACTGTGAAGTAAGTTACCTCAGAAGATGCCTGGTGGAAATCAGCATATAAGATACAAGTGTAATTAGTGATAAGAGACTAATGTTTGATTCTCACAAATGTGTGATTTTAACACACATTTTGGAGACTTTTCTCACATTCAGCTAAAGTGTTTATATATATATATATATATATATATATATCTTATAGAATATAAATATAAGCAATTAGACAAATATGTTTTATTCACAAACCATATTGCACTAGTGAATGATTCCAAAGTCTCATTGCATTTTGAACTTATTTGGTCAAATCTTTCAACAAGTTGGTCAAGTCAAGGTCAGTCTACAGGTCAAGTCATTGGCTATGAGGAGTTGAAGAAATGCTGCAAAGCTATTTGAGAAATAAAAAAGATCAAGATATTACAAGAAAATGGAAAATGACAAATGCATGAAAATACATAAAACTTGCTAAAATTGTCAATGTTTTATGGTCATTCCACAAATAGTTGCACGTTTTTAATAGTAGTTTATTTGTTTATTTCCTGGCTTGCTTTAATCAACTCCTTTATGTTATTTCTGTATATGTTATGCGATTTTGTGTGTTACAGTTTGTTCGTTTTGGACACTGTTGCTTTGGAAAGGGGAAAAAAAGTTCGTCAGTAAACTATGGCTTTGCTCTGTCCACCAGTAGATGGCGCACCATTTACTTTGACGTTGGAGGATTAATGATTAATACGTGATTAAAATATTTTCTTCGTTTCCAAAACGGTAAACTTTCATGTCTTGTTGAAAACAAACAATAAAAACCAGAAGATCCGTTTTTATTATTATTTTTTATCTTATGTATGTTTGCACGTATAATTGAGCCTCCAGCCCTGACTGAGCTCAGGATAACAGCCCCTGTCTGCTTCCCTCCAACATCACTGTGGAGGATCGACGGACAGGGAGAGCAGCTGGACTCCGACATGGCCGGACACGGAGCAGACCTGACAGAGGAAACCCAGTACATGATAGACAGAAATGCGGGCAAAGAGGCGGCGAACGTGGACTCTCCTTCCAACGCCAAAGAGATGCGAGCGGTGGTCCTGGCAGGTTTCGGAGGTCTGAACAAACTCCGGGTTACCAAGAAGGCAATGCCCGAACCCCAGGATGGTGAAGTGAAGATCCGCGTCAAAGCATGGTGATTATAGGAACATCTAACATATTCTGATCTTTATTTACAGACTGTCTTGTGCTTTGGCATGTTTATTATTATTATTATTATTATTGTTATTATGAATTTCTGAAACCCGAGCAGCATCTGATTATACAGAAATTCGCAGCCTTGAATCTACAGGTCTTTTTTTTTCTTGAGCAACAGAAAAGCTGAAGCCTTTTTCATCAGAAACAAAACTCATCCCAACGTTTTCAACCTGATTCGGTCAGTTCAAACTAAAATGACACGTTTTTCTTCTCCACTCTTGGAGAGCTGTGCTTGTATTTCTTGCAGAGCTTTTCTTATTTCCCACTGCAGCTAAGCCCCTGCCAGTGCTGGCAGACAGACAAATGAAAATGCATTTCATTTTTGTTCAGTGCAGCATATGTGAGGAATCTGGCCTTGTGTTCTCAGAGGATAAGCCTATGACTCACTGCTGATAATAATGAAAAAATAGCTGTGGGTAAGCCTTCAATCTTTCAGTAGCTCATATTAAATGTGTCATTTAATATGACACTTGTGGACTGAGACCCTCCAAAGGCAAGTGTTTTTCTTTTTTCTTTTAAGCATTAAATCTGGAGCACCTCATGTCAACAAAGAAGAAAATGTTCATTATTTTGTGTTGCAGTGGCTTGAATTTCCTGGATTTGATGGTACGTCAGGGGAATATTGATAATCCTCCAAAAACTCCCCTTGTTCCTGGATTTGAATGCTGTGGAATAGTGGAGTCTGTGGCTGAAAACACACAGGGATTTGAGGTAAGGTTTGTGCAACAGCTGCTGAATATATGCTACGTCGATAAATCTACATATGACTCCGAAACAAAAGTGTAACCATAAGTAATACAAATGCTTGCTTGACATATGTGCATGTTTCTCTCAGATAGGCGATAGAGTTATGGCGTTTCTGAACTACAATGCCTGGGCCGAGGTGGTTTGCACACCAGTGGATTTTGTTTACAAGATGCCAGATGACATGACGTTTACAGAGGCGGCAGCGTTCTCCCTGAACTTTGTGGCTGCGTACATGATGCTCTTTGAAGTCGCCAGTCTGCGGGAAGGCATGTCGGTGTTGGTCCACTCAGCTGGAGGTGCAGTGGTAAGCACAAAAGCTATGACAAAGTGAAATGGCGGTTCATTAAACAGTATTGGTGCTTTGGAAACAGAAACACCTGCTTACTGAATGGATACAACAAAGAGAAATGCAGCCGTTCTAAAATCACTCTACTAATTTTTTTATTTTTTTTTGCAAACAGACTATTACTTTGTGTGATAAATTCTATGCTTTTATCTACTTCCAGACTTTGATCAATTCTATGCTTTTATCTATTTCTGTATATGTGCTGTTATCGTTTTCAGGGACAAGCAGTGGCTCAGTTATGCTCCACTGTACCTAAGGTGACTGTGTTTGGTGTCGCCTCCTGTTTCAAGCACACGTCCATCAAAGACTCTGTGACACACCTTTTTGACAGAAACACTGACTACATACAAGAAGTGAAAAAGTAAGAATGCAGGATTTTATATTAAATGTGTTGCGTTAGCTTGAAACGACAGCGGCTCAGGTAGCTGATGTGATAACGTGGACTTTGCCGTGGGCAGAGGGCTGCACAAGGATGCAGATGCTACTGGTTGCCTTATTTGTGGTTGAGCGGCAATGGTCCCCATGGCAACTACAGGCTGCTCTCAGAAAGCAGTGGCATTGTGCAGGTCTGGATGGAGGTCTGCTTGTGGAACAGCTGAACCAATTAGGGCTGGGAAGTGATAAATATTACTATGTAATACATGCTGTCTGCTCAACTGCAATTCAAAGAGTCTGAGGTCATCCTTTATTTCTGGATATGTTGCATCTCTAAGCAGTCCCTGTTTGTCATGATCTTCTAAAAGTGGTCTTAAGCATTATTCTCCATGTTGCCAAAGTTCTTCAAAAATTTTTATTGCAATATTTTCTGCATTTATTGCTAATTCCAGTCCAGTACTAATTTACTTTCAGGAAGGATTTTGGTTTGGTACAGTGGAGGACATGTCCACAAATATATTTTTAATCATCTAATTGATATGAAATTCACAACTGATCTCAGTAACAAACCAAATAACCCACACATGAAAATTAATTAAATTTTAAAGTCTGCAGGTAAAACTTACAAATTTCACAATTGCACTCTTTGACAGTTATGAAACATTATTTTAGCACTAGCAAGACAACATTTTGAAGTTCATTAATTGATGAGGTACTTTTGTGTACATAATTCAGGCCTTAAATGTATCCTCTGGATTTCTCACTTTTACATAGTGATGTTTAGCCATGACAAGCCAACTTTATTTGTAGGCAGTAAAACTGACCAAAGTGCTGACCAGACACCGTGTGAAAACTTGAAAATAAAACAGTTAATTACATAGAAAATGTAATTCACAACTTGACAAATGACCTCTCTCATGCTAGATCTGAAGCCAATGAAAAAAGATGGGCTTTCAAAAACAGTTTTAAAAATAGACAGTGACTACTGAAGAAGTTAAAAATAAAAAAGAAAGCTAAACAGGAAATGGGTGAAAAAGCAGCCTATGACCTAAGAAAAACTGTAAAAGCCATCAGAAAATTGACATAGACTATTCATCATGAATCAAAATGTGAGGAAAATAGAAATGATGTGAAAGGTCTCTACTACATGGGATATTTATGTTCTACATTAGAACACGAAAAGATGCCCAAAAGCTTCAATAGGAGTGATTTAATTCTTACACTTATTATCAGCTTTGGTTGTGGATTAGTGTGCTTTTCATCTCTCTGGCCTTCACATTCTTCTCAGGATCAAGAACAAAGTTCAGTTAAATTAGTCTTTTTGCAAAAGGCAAAAACCATGAGAATCACAAGACCACCATTCAGTTCTACTAAGCAGGTGCTCCAAACTAAAGATCAAGAACTAAGAAACTGGTTATTTTATCCCTTATTTTATTTAATCTTCACTCCTTTAACAAGTCAAAGTTTTATGTCAGCTAATAACTTAAGCAACAGCCTTTTTGTAACTCAGTCTAATGTGGTGTGGATACTGCATATCTAAATAATTGCCTGTTACTAAATAATCTGTAGGCAGCACTGAAAAGAAACGTGGGTTGTGAACTGCAAGTTTTTCCAGACAGAAAAACCCCAAGAGAGTAAATGATCATAACTTTATGAATCCCTGATTAGACGGAACATAAAGTCTCTCTGCAGGATGAATCACAGGCTGTATTTATGGACTCGGCCGTTTTTGCCCTTGTGTATTTAATCTTCGCTGCTACATACAGAAGTTATGTAATCATATCATAACATAAAATTTCAAACAATAATCATATGTAACAGCCAAATTTTCACCTGTTTCTGTAGATGATCTGAAACAGTTTGTCAAATACCTGAGAAGTGGTTCAAAGAAAATGAACCTGCAACTAAGTCTGCACTATGGCTAACTGTAATCGGGGATCTGTCACAGGCATTTTTGATATAAGCATTTATATTATGAATTTGCCAAGAATTAATGAGAAGTGCAAATTACAGTGGGGGGTAGTGCAATTAGACAAACATATCCACCTCTTCAGTATGATGGAGACTGTGCCCTCCTGGACTGCTTGGTCCTTTCGTTGCTGCATGTAGCTGTATTTTTCAATTAACTTAATTTTTGCTTTGATCAACAGGATCTCTCCAGATGGAGTTGACATTGTGTTGGACTGTCTGTGTGGAGAAAACACAGGGAAAAGCCTGAGTCTCCTAAAGCCACTGGGAACCTACATCTTATATGGTACAATAGAACCATGTTTGAGCATATTTAGCATGTGTGATACACAAATATACATGTTTCTATCGTTCTACAAATGGTGGCTTTGCTAGTATTGTTTTATTAAATGAATGTCAACTGAAAAACCCTCAGAGATATTTTTCTGGTAAATTTTGTTTCCATCAAGATGAGCTACACTGATAATTCCGTCATTTTCATAATGAAAGGAACTTAATGTGACTTTTTATCTGATTTTTATGTTTTTCATTATAATTCCATTCATCACTTCTTTGAGTGATTAATGTGTACAGCAATAACACTGGTTTAATGTACTCTTTAATCTTCAGATGTGATTAATTGTCTGTATCAACTGATATAAAGGTCCTTTAGTTCCTGCCAGGGCTCATGAATTCAGCTTAATCATTAGGAGGTTCATTAACTTGCTCTGAACATGTAAAGGCGTGTTTTCACTGACCTAAAGGTCTGAGGTGCAGATCCTCCCCCGCCTCACCCTTGATAGGGTTCAAAATTGCCTGTTTCTGACCGCTGTCGAGCATACTGGAACATTTTATTCTGGTTTTTGCAGGTGCATCAAATACGGTAACTGGGGAAACAAAGAGCTTCTTCAGCTTTGCAAAATCTGTGAGTCTGAGACTCACGCATCCATATTGTAAAGAGACATCATTATATATTTATCCAAATCAATATTAAGCATATATTGTATATAAATAAGCATTTTCTGGTTCTTCCTTTTGGTTTAATTCCTCAGTGGTGGCAGGTGGAAAAGGTGAATCCAATTAAACTTTATGAGGAGAACAAAGTCATAGCGGGATTCTCCCTCCTCAACCTTCTCTTCAAACAAGGAGGACGCAGTCTCGTAAAATCAGCAATGGACAAACTCTTGAGTCTATATGAGCAGAAGAAGATCAGGCCTGTAGTGGACTCGCTGTGGGCGCTGGAGGAGGTAAGAACCTCAGGCTCTGATCTTTGTATAGCTGATCAAACAGAGAAGGAGACGTTGATGAGTTGTCTGTGTCCTCATGGTTTGTTTTGTTTTTTCTCATGGGAAATGTATAATGTAGTGTTGTCATTAAACACTGGCAAACTGCTCAGGCTATTCACTGTAACCATTGTCCATGAAGAATTTCATTAGCGGGCTGGATAGCGTGGGATGTCGTGTCAGGCTTCACTTGTTAGTATGGGTGGAAGAACAATTAATTGGACATTAGTTTACATGTTGACCAGGGTAACCTTTCTTTCCTGACTCAAACACTGAGGAGGACACGTTTGAGTGGATCAACTCAGAGAGGCGTTTTTCTCCCAATATATCTAAGAGTTTCTAATTTTCTCATCTGGGCTTCAGAAAAATAAATTCTAATTAAAAAAAACAGTGAAATTCAATCAGTTTATCATTACCCAGGAGGTTACTGGTCACAAAAGTCCTAAAATCGTATGGTGTTTGCTCCTTTTCCTGAGAAAAGCAGCTGCCAAGCAGAAAAGGAGGGAAACATTTCCAACCCAATTTTGCCCCTGGCTTGGTTGTTGCTTTTCCATTTAACCACTGAAAATTTGTGGCACAGTGGCTGCAGACAAAGAGCCACACATTCAGTTGTGGGTGTGTAACTATAATGAGAAAACAAGATATGTCCTCCTTTTGCGACTGACATTTTTACTTTAATGAGGAGCAATGAGGTTAAACTGCATGCTGCTTTGACAAGTCAGATGTGTTTTTGATGCAGAGACTGTTGGTGGGCTCATCAGAGTAAAATGAAATACTGCATCAATTTTCTTTTCTTGCTTTATAACTTCCTACATGTGAACTTTTCACCTTGAATTATTCATTTAGGCATAAGAAAACAATACCCTCGCTCCTTTATGAATTGTGCAGAGTATTAGAGGCAGTTGATTGAGCATCTGATAGACAACCAAAATAATGAGCTTATCACTACCCAGACACAAAATTCCCCTATAGATTAATTAGACAGTAGTTTTGATAAGAATTGCATTTTGATGGTTGCGTGAGACCATGTTCACTTGTGGGATGTGAGTTTTAGAATGTAGCATGGTTAATGAACAGGAACCCTCTCAAAAACTATTATATTACTTTTACCAACCTTTATGAAAAGACGACTTTCCATCTTAAGAAATGTAACACCAGAGCCTGATGCCGCAACCACCATCATCCTCTGTGTGCACTGTGTTTTTGTTGTGATTTGCAGCATTGTTTTTTTGTTCTTTTGTTTTTTTCAACAATATTTAAAATGATCATAAATTATTCTTAGAGATCATACTGATGGTTGAATGCTTTTGTGGAAGAACAAATTTCTGTTTTGCAGCCTTTGGAAGAAACCACAGATTGTTCTCACATGTGCAACACAATCTGTGTTTGTTGGACTTCCTTTAGCGCTTTCAGTGTTGCTGTCTGTTCGCGCTGGGGAAGTTTTCAACATGTCCAAAATAACCTGTGAGAGTTGGTGTTGCAATTGGTTATACTACAGAGTCAAACACAAGTGTTGAAAAGAAGTGATCATTAGAAGATTATCCATTTGGATCGGGAGGGGTGCTGGTGCCCATCTCCAGCGAACATTTCGGGCAGGTCGGGAATCGAACCCAGCACCTTCTTACTGCAAGGCAATAGTGCTACCAACTGCACCATTGTGCAGCCATTATATGTTTATATTGCAAGACCTGGGCATCATTACAATTTTTTTCTGAGTTGATATTGGTTTTGACTCAGTTTCAGATCTTAACCACAATAAATATCAATAAATATACTTTAGATGGTAGATCGTAATCCTGCTCTGATCTCTTTTTCTGTCTTTTACATTTCAAATAGGCTAAGCTCATTCCAAAATCTATTTTATTTAAATATTATAACACCATTTGGAGAGTCAGTCAGTGGCTTTCAATCGTAACTGCACTAAAATTGGAAGTCAATGCTGTATTAGTCTGATTTCTCAGTTTTTTAATTACGTTCTGGTCTCTACTGCTCCAGTGATCTGTGTCATCAAGTTACAGCAGGACTCTTGCAGCAGGAGAAGCCGCTCAGCGTCAGGAGATGTAATCAACATAAACAGCCCAGTTTCAGAGACCTACTACAGAAACATGCACTAAAAACAGCCTGGGCAGAACAAAAGGCTACAGGAAAAAACATTCGGGGACATACAGTCAAAGCAAGTCTTTTCTCTAGCATTTATTTTAATAATTTTCAATGGAAATTTAATGACTTTGGAACCATATTTATTTGAAACTGTGGTATACCTTCAGACTGGTAACTTGCCCAAACCCGAGTTGCATTTTTTTTCATATGTAAAGAGGAGCCTAAAGTGTAATTAATATATATTTTTTGTTTTTAGGTGAAAGAGGCTATGCAGAGAATTCATGACAGAGGCAACATTGGAAAACTTATTCTGGATGTTGAGAAGTCTCCGACCCCTTTGGTAAGAATGAATTGAGAAGTGAACAGAAGACGAAAAAAGCAATAATCTGATAAAGGATATAAAACACAGCAAAAAGTTAGTGAAGAGAGACAACACTACATACCGGAACTTAGCAAATTACTATGTGGTTGCCAAATGCTTGTTTGTAGTACTATAAATAGTGTGTATTTGTGTACTAAACAGTGACACAATTGTATGTTTTTATTTTGAGTACACAAACACAAAGGGATTTGAAATAATCAAACAAGGCTATTGCCAAAGGGCATTTTTTCAATTTTAATTAGACACTTAATGAAAGTTTTTTTTTTTATAAATTGTGCATTGTTTTAATCTTTCTGATATCTGTGTCAAAAGTTTAGCAAAGGTCACAGCCATAGGAGAGAGGTGAATAGGATTTTATCATATTTTACCTCTTATTTAATATAAGAAACAGACCTGGGATGCCGTTGTTCTTCACTAGAGAGCAGCTGTATATCATTTGATGTCGTCTCACATCTGTTTATCTCAGCTCAATATTACTATTTTACCACTAGATGGCCAATGACAGCACAGAGACCAGTGAAGCAGGAGAGGAAGAGGAGGAGCCCGAAGGAGATAATGACAGCAAGGAGCGAATGCCTTTCATTCATTAGTGTCGATGAAAGCCGGTACTGCTCACCTAGAGACTGCATAGATTCACCACAGAGGAACCCAACCAGTGTGTATATGTGTCTGCATGTTCTGTGTGCATGTATGCATAAATGTGTGGATGCCTTTGTGCTTTTCTCTCTGTTACTTATTACTTGTTAGTAGATTGGGAAAAGAAGAAATATGACTTGTTTGTCTTTGGAGCAGTTCTACTTCAGTAACTTACATTAATGTAATGTCAGTATTTTTGTGCGTTTTATAAATTATCTGCCAACTGTATGCTAAATTAGGAAGTTTGGGAAACTTGCTGAAGCAGTCACATTGATGCTAAGCACAGCAATTTTGGTAACAATAAAACAAAGAAGGACAACAAAGTTGATCAAAGAATTGAAAAATATGAAAATTAATCTTAGTGTCTTAATACTAACAGTAACTTACATTGATGTAATGACTGTATTTTTGTCCGTTTTATAAATTATTTTTGCCAACAGGATGCTATGTGTTTATCTAGCAATATTGCCCTGAAAAGTTATCAAAATCAACCAGATTGTGAGGACGTTCCCTGCCACAGCCTTATTTAAATAACCCAAAAGATTACCCTTCACACTTGGTTCCAGACTTTTGCAAAACTTTGATTTTCTTAAAATTTAGCTAGCCTTTTGTTAACTTAATGTGCTACTGAAGAACAAAACCCTGGTTCATCTTCAGATTTCTTGTTGAACAGTTCTTGTGAACTGCACAACAATTTTGTTCACCCTGACAAATTCGAGTTTGTTGTGAAGAAAGTGTTACTCCGGAGAACATTGTTGCTGCCTCCATGTTTTATATTGGGTCAGCTGTTTTTGTACCAGACATACTTTTTTCAGAATGTGGCCAAATCCAAAGTTTTAGTAAAGGAATTGTTGCCCAGAAATTTGTCCAGTCATATGTGTATTATGACATATTATAGAATGCTAATGAAAGGCATCCTCCTTCTAATTGATACATTTGCAGTGACTTCTTAGGGGACTACTTTATAAATATTTCATGAAAAGGACACAAAAGTCCCTTTGTGTCCTTTTGTGAGGGAAATCTCACATGGACAAATGAACTCTTCTTCATCTAATCAGCTGTTTGGAGGCGTTAACTCAATATTTTATCTTGATCTTTAATTAAAAAGGTGCTTCAAAAATATGGAAGTTTCAGGGTGCAGACGCTTATGCAACAAGGTTTGCAAAAGTTTTTTTTTTCTTTTTGGTGTTGTTTTTGTTTGTTTGGTTTTGTATATTTTCTCCCTAACCTATGTTTCTGTATTAGAGTGTACATGTTTTACATTCCAAAAGCCTTGCCTTTTTAAATAGACCATGTACACTTTTCAACCCACTGTATTAAATCCTTTCCTCATAAAAGGAAAGTGCCAACAGGAGAGTCAGATTTGTACAATAGTTTTTACCTGAGCCATCCTTCATATATTAAAGTAGCACCAGTGCCTTTGAGCTACAAATTAGTGTCTTAAATAACTCCACAGGTGAGAAAATATTTTAACTTTAAAAAAATGGCATACATTTTTCAGATTGATGATGTTTTTCTGTTTGTGCAGTGTGCAGGTTGACTCCAAAATTATCCAGTTTTCTTGAATGTGACTAAAATACTAAATAAAAGAGTGTCACTCTTAATTAAGACAGATTTGACACATTATGGTTTAGAGAGAGAGCGATATTTAATGGACGTGGATTTTTACGAAGTAGCTAGTCAGACTGGAGTCGAAGAGCTGCGGAGTCTCTGCTCTCCTTGTCTGACCAAAGTTGTTTACTGTTTGGTGCCTCACGACAAAAGTGCCATAATACTTAGAGATTAACTATTTTTATTGTGAAAGCAAACGCAAGTTCGATCAGCACTGTGCATTATATTAAATTATCAGAAGCGATTTACAAGTTGTTCGAAATCCTTCCTTGAGCTTTCGGGTTTTAGTTTCTACTGTAAAAAAACAAACAAAACATATTTTAGTACCCTTTTTAAACAGCTCTGCATCACACCGTATTTTCAAATGGGTGGGTTAATGATAAATGATGCGTCATTTTAAAACAGACCAGATTTTCTCAGCTTTTAAAAAAAGTCAAACTCTCCAGTCCATTTCGGCATTTTAAGTGCATCAGCCTTGCAACAAAATCAAAGTAATGAGTCCTGCAACTCTAGAAGTTTTCATATAATATCTAGAAATTGTATAAAACCATAGTTTGAAGCTAGTTCACAGTTAAAGTGATTTCCTTTAGATTGTTCAACTAGAAAAAGATCTCAAATGTTTGCTGCCTTTAATGTCATGTCTATGTGAATGAGTGTGTGAATGACAGGATAGGTTTTTGTGTGTGTGTATTATTGTATTTTCTTGTAAATGCCTTCAGCACCGTAGTGTATTTATAGCATTCTTTCTAAACAATGGTTGTATATTTTTGTCACAGTTTTTGTGTATTTTCTTTGAGCACAGCTCTGTTTACTTGAATAAATATGCCTACAAAGCATAACATGATTGCGTTTGGACCTTTTTTCCATTTTTTACAAAGACTGCAAACGTGGTGTATCTTTTTATAAAACACCTTATTTTCAGATTGCTTGTATATACAGAAGGAATAATAACTTCAACCAGAACATGCACATTTATGATATTTGTGTCATGGCTCACACCAAATACTTGTAAGTCATCCTGTTCTGTGAGTATAATAGCGGAAGAGTGAGGATTTAAAAATATATATCTATATCTACAATTAAATTCCAACAGAACCAAAGTCTTAGTCTCATGACTGAGGAATTATCTGTATTATTTATTACTAGTTAAGTTTTAAGTAAACAAAATTAGCAGTTTGGCCATAAGTTTCAAAATCAAAGTAAATGTTTGGGATCAGAAAGGACTCATCTCAATTCCAAAGAAAATGTATGGGCAGAACCAAAGCTGTGTGCAAGTAAGGAGGCCTACAAACATCCGTCAGAGGATTGGGTCAAAATTCCAACAAGATGATGTGAAATTTTGAATGATGCCCAAAATATTTTACTCGTCAAACTAACAAATACTAAGGAAATGTATGTAAACTTCTGACTATGAAGAAAGATTTAAAAGAGAAAAAAAAAACGCTCCCTCCCACCCTTGCCTTTTTTCTACTTTCAATTCAGACTGATATACTGCTAAGTCTGTCCAAGGCTAAAAGAAAAGGGGGACACTGTAACAGTGAAGCGGTTCAATAAATGCCTGTTTAGTTTGCAAAATGCTGCTTTGAGCACCTTGTTCCAAGAAAATATTTATCTCAAAATAAACTAGACACAAGGAAATCATTCTTTGACACCACCCTCTCCTCATCATGATGTTTTGACAAAAACAAACAGCACGGGAGCCAATGCAGAGAGAGAGAACCCAGAGAGGCAGACAGAGGGCCACTATATTAACCTGCCTGTGGGACATTTAGTTCCCTTTGCTGTAGCACAAGTTGTGCCCCAGAGTCCTGTACTCTAGCTTCCCCTGGCCTCAGACATGGCTCATCTGGTCCTGCCTGTCTTCCTTGCGCTTAGTTTCTCCTTGCTCTGCTGCAGCCGTCCATCTCGCACAAGGAAAGCTGTTTCGTCCCGCCAGTCTGGAGGTAGACGTGCATGTGACACAGCTTTTGTAAAAGATGTTGACTGCATCAGTGTTTATCTGACGTGTTTGATTTTTTGTTGTTTTGTTTGTTTGTTTGTTTTGGTTGGATTTGTACGTGCAGCTGCAGAGGATGAAGATGTGAAAACCCAGATTGAGAAGTTGTGGCAGGAGGTGAACTTACTGAAAGAGATGCAAGCATTGCAAACAGGTAATTTCATCACAAAATGCTTTCTTGACAGATAAGATGGCTAAAAATCAATAGCTGCATTCAGAATCATGCATTTTCAATAAATGAGAGCCATGAATGTGCAACCTGCTTATTGCTAACCTAATATTTCTCTGACACAAGATAATTAGCACAAAAGTGAAGTTCTTGGTGTTCTTTGTCACCAGTAGAGGTCAGTAGAACATACACAATTTATCAAATTATAAAGTCAATATCCAATTTCATATAGGATGTAAATAACATTTAGTTCAAATAATTTGGAAATGTTACAGATATTGCAGGTTAGACATTGCAACAGCTCTGATTTTGTTAAATGCCACATATTCACATTGCAACTTGCAGCACTTCCAAAGTAACTTATTTCTGTTTTCAGTGTGTCTGCGGGGAATCAAAGCACACAGGAAGTGCTATCTTCTAAGTGAGGAGCCCAAACATTACCATGAGGCAAACGAAGACTGCATTGCTCAGGGAGGGACCCTTGCGACACCACGAGATATGATGGAGAACAACGAGGTGAGGGACTATGCAAAGAGAAGCAGCCCAGGAATAAAGGAGTTCTGGATCGGTGTGGCAGACATAGTGAAGGAAGGCCAGTATGTTGATGTCAACAGCATGCCAGTCAGCTTCTTCAACTGGGATCGTTCCAAGAAGCAGCCGACGGGGACAAAGAGAGAAAGTTGTGTTGCTCTTTCCCTGACTGCTCAGGGAAAGTGGTATGATGAGGTATGCCGCAGCCTGAAGAAGTACATCTGTGAATATATCATTCCCTGAAGGAGACAGGGGTCTTGCTGGTAATTTAATTGACAGGAAATCAACCATTCACAAGAGATATTGAATTGCTGCTGCTAAGCTTCAACAAAACACAGTAACTCTGCACAAGAGAAGCAAGTTAAAGATTTTCTGGAGAAAAATCTTTCTCCAGAAACATCTCCAAACATGTGACAAATTTTTGTTTGGGGTCCAAAGAATATAATGACTGAATATCACCTTTTTTTTTCTTTCTTTTTTTTATCATCATCAATTGTGAAAAAAAGTAAACTAAACAAACAATCACGCAAAACTGGTTTGTCAGTACTTTTTTTCTTTGGGATGAATTTGTGCTGATTTCAGGTGTGTCAAGTTAACTTGATCAATTTTTGATAAATAAAAGTTTGTTGGCAAAAAATGCTTTCCTTTTCTTGTTAATTCTATTACCGATGACCTTCCTATACATGCAAAAATTTTATCATATTTTTGGATGAAATTGTCCATCTATCCACTTTTTACCACATCTAATTATGCATTCAAAAACATATAATAAAAGGTCTATTACGGGAGAAGAAAAATAAAAGTAAATATATAACAGAGGGATCTGCTTATGAGATAAAGTTGAATTCCTGAAGAAGAGTTCATGTTTTTCAAGTTTATTATGTTTTTCAACAGAGGCAGTATATGTCTTTAAATCAGTTTCTTTAAAATTATTAAAAGAGGAAATTTTTTTACTCCATTTCGTCAGGTGGACATAATATTTGGCTAGGATTATAATTAGACATATTTCATCTAAAAAAGTTAAATTGTTAAACGTCAGATATATTTTTGAATTTGATAAAACAATGTTCTTCCAGATTTTTTCTGCAAGGATTTTTTTTTCCAAATCTAACCAGAATATTACAGAATGAGAACACTGCACAAACAGATGTTCAATACTGGAAGAAGGAAAGAAGAACTTGGTTATTTCACAGATCATCTCTCTTACAGCACACTGTTATGACATTGTGTGCATCCCTGTGCAATAAGCAAAAAAATTAATTAGTCACATAATAAATGAAAGCAAGCTCTTTTTCTCTTTTTTTCTTTCTACCAAAACCTAAAGTCTTCAGTCTGTTTGGGTCTCATTTGGAGCTTTTATTTAGAAAGACTAAATAATAAATTTTTTGTTGTTGCTGTTGTTTTGTTTGTTTACTTTGGATATTTAAAATGTCTTCCAGTTACAGTGTGAAGAGTCCTTTAGAAGTTAAAAGTTTATTTATTTCAGACAACGTGTTGTTTTTACATTATTATGCCGTTATTGCTTGAAAATTGTATCGAAAAAGCAATATTATCGCAGTAACTTCTGGAACAATTTATCGTCTAGCAAAATTTAATATTATGACCAGACTACTGCTGACATCAAATGCTTGTTTTGTCTTGTTTTTCATATAAACTCCTAATACGAGTAAGATTTTACTAAATGGAACGGCATTGATTAATTGACAATATGACAACGGTGTGATTAAACATCCTGCCATTGTGGAAAACACAAATGCAAAGTGCTCGCGTGCATTTGTAATTTTTGCATTATTAAAAATAAACAACTAAAAAAAAAACAGAAAAAAAAGAGAAAGAAATCCCGCACACACTTGTAGGCATTCACCAACGTCATCTTGTCCGCATACATCACGCACGCCCGTGTGGACGGAATGTGACGCCAAAGCTCCTCCAGTGAAGTCTCGCGGAGTAAAAACACCGGCCATTTTTCTCCATTTATAGCAGGACACTTTGTGCTTGAGTAATGCAACCGAGAGTGCTGCGATCACTTTAATAAGCCTACAACTTTTGGCCAAGTTTTATTTTGGTGTACAAGCATCCAAACTTACTGCAAACCGAACACAAACCATGTTTGTGTTTTCCGCCGCAAATATTCTTCGATGACATCCCCGTCCGGATAGATGATTGTTTAAACTGTCGTACAAATGGAAATGGTGCCTAGCGAGGAGAACCAGTTCGTACCCAAAGAGGTGAGGGTTACCACAGCACTCTGACCTGCTCGTGGAGTCAGCCCCTGGGCCAAAACCGCTACTTTCGCAGGTCATGCTCATGAATAATGTGGCAACTTTGACACCACTTTAAGAGTTTGTGATCTCGGGGTGTCGGGTTGTGGCTAACTCCCGGCTAACAGTTAGCTTGACGTGACTTGGAACGGCCTGTATCATGACACTGCTAGCTACTGCTAGCAGCGGCTAATCTCGCTTCAGCTGAAACCGATTGAATTCGCAAACGTTTGCGAAACTGATATTTTGTTACCTACCTTGAGCGTTTTGATTTATAAACGCCAGGGACGTTTAACCGTATTGAGTGCCGTAGCTGACATTACGCTATCGGCTCAGTCGGAGTTTCAAATTTGTCAACATTAGTCGGCTAACTTGCATAACATTAGCATGTGGCTAAAGTCGTTAGCTTCTATATTTTACTTATTGCAGCAACCGTCATTATGTTTTTAATGAAAAATGCTAGTCATACTTTGACAAATGCCGTCAAACAAGCTCCAGTGCTCTTTTATTTACGTCCTCACTTTCATTTAGTCTCAGTTGACATATTTTGTATTCAGTAGAAGTTTTCTTATTTAGACTTGAATGTTTTAAGACATGTAATTTAGAATCAGTCACGAGGCATTTAAAAATGGGAGCGAATATATCGCCTTGTTGATATATTAGAATGAAAGTGTACTAAAAAAGTGCGTTTTCTTTTTTGATATTCTCAATTAACTCAGTATGGCTGATTTCTGCACAGTCCAGGAACAACTTACAGGTTTTAGTCCTCAAAAGAGTTTCAATACCCCCTCTGTTAGGTTTTAAATCTCTTTGAATTATGGCATAAATTCATATATTTATTGCCTCTTCCAGTAACTTCTTTTCCTATACATTCAGCCGGCCCTTTCAAACCTGTCAACTACTTATTCCTTGTCTTATTTTAGTGTTTTAAGTCATTTTAAAGTTGTTTCAGTTAATGTGTGAATAAAAAATGGTTTTAGTTTCAGTATTAGATCCACGTAAGTGCCTTTAAAAAATATAAGTCTTGTAGTTTGTAGATACCTGAATAGAGATTATAAATGCTCTTTATAGAGATAAAAAAAAATACCTAAAGACACGTGGAGGGTAAAAAAGTTTGATCCAGTGTTTAAAAAAGGTCTAGATTTTCCTATTTTGTTGAGTTATATAACATTTTATAGCATTCGCTTCATAAATCTTTGGACCATTTTATGCTATGATATCATAATTGTAATTTCATATTAAGACAATATGTTGGCTCTATCCAGGTAAATCCATGTGTAAAAAGGATGTTTCATTAATAAATCTTGTTGTTTACCTGAAATATCCCAGAGGACATCTTGGTTTTTAAAAAATAATGAGTTCATTGATGATGGTAATTTATGGTGTTTGTCACTGAACCAAAATCTGATCTATACCTGCGATGATGACATAGCTCAATTTTTACAATTCCTGATAACCAAAACTTTTGTTACGTCAAATGGGCTCCTATTAGTTTTCTTAAGTCTATGATGTAGTCGAGTCCAACCGTTTCACTTCCTTTTTGCTATAGAAAAACAATGAGTTTCACTTTTTTTCCTAACTCTTAAGTGGCTTCCAGTCCTCATTAGCAGGATTTTGTTTCTTAGTCATTGTTCAGAATTGTCTTTTTTGGATTTCTGTTATAGAAGGGATGATTCTTGCCTCAGAATTGGTAGTTTTAGCAAATTCAAGCAAAGTTCTGTTTTAAAGTAAATAAGTAAGATTCATTCTTCTCAATGAACACTTTTTTTTAATATAAAGAAGTGTTTTAGACATGTTGGTTTAATGAATGAGTGGCCAAATAACAGCTTAAACACAAAATTCACTGTAGCAAGTATTTAAAAAACAAAAAATAATTAGGTTATTATTAGCCAGATTTTCCTTAACACAATTGATAGAACATATTACTTAATTATAAATTTGACAATATTTAAGCCATTATTGTTCTAAAAACTCATTATATTTGTTATGTTAGTCTTGTGGATTTTTGCAGTGTTTTTAACTTCACAATATGGGTTCATTGATGGCGGTATCACAGTGAATAATTTAATTTCTTTGCTCTGTAATACTGCCTGTATTTTGTGCTAGCTGCGGTTTCATGTCTGCACCTTGTGATTATATCCATGGTAAAAATAACTTTTAATCTGATAATACACCCGCGTGTTGTCAGAAGCAGCTTCTTTATAGGACCGGTCAGTCACATTTTCCCAAGATCACAAACTCCACAAAGGAGTGATTTGAGAGCATAACCATAATTATAACCCTTTCATAATTCGAGCACTTCATTCATTTGTAAATCTAAGCCTATAAATTTGCAATGTCTAGCCTCAGTTTGTTTTGAGGCTAATCAGGAAGGTGTGTTTCCATCTTGTGTTGCTTATTGTAAATGTATTCAACTGCTTTTAAACCCAACTGTGTCCACATGTCATTAGGGCTTGTTTTGGAGTTGCAGACAGAGTGTTATTGATGAAATAAAGAGGATTTCGCAGGTCTGTGATGCAGCATGGTGTCGAACACATGCATGCAACAGTGCATTAAGTATGTCAAATTTAAACAATAATTCAAACGAAGGAAAGAATTGTTGTTAGTTAGTTCTAATTCATCTATTATTAGAAACAAATTAACAAGGAAGAGAAAAATTTGGAATTGAAACACATTTACAAGTAGGTCACCCTTGCAGTTTATTGTTGCTAAGTATTAGTTCTGTTAGTGGTGTTAGGATTCACAAATATCAACATACATCCTGCTAGAAACTTAAACAAAATTTTCAGAAACTGGTTAGTAAGCTTGTCATGATAAGTAATAAATAAATTATTTACATGATAACTTGAAATGAGCTTGATAATTTCCACTTGGACAATCACAAAAGAGTTGCTCCCCTTTAATATCATTGAAAAGCTGGCATTTTGAACAATTCTGCAAACATTTTACACCCAATATAAAGTAGTTTGCACTTTTTCGTTTATACAAAAGTCCTACCTGACATTTTGCCTGTTTTCCCTGACTAAGCTGAATGAATGGTATATTTTGAAACACAATTTTGGTTACATAATACATTTTAATTGTTGTTTCAGTTATTTTATTACTTTGTAAAAAAAACATTTAAAGGTTTTCCGCTTCCAGGATTAAATATTCTTTATAATTTTTTCTTTTTTCTTTTACCTTAGGAGGATGTATTCGTATTAATATTCTACCATTATTTTTATTATATTTTGCGAAAATGATCTCAAAATGACAATATTTTTATTTATTGCAATAAATTATGACAAAATTAGTTGTCACAGGCAATTTATGTTCTTTTTAGAAATTCTGTGGTTATTTATCCCATTAGTTTAAATAAATTCACTCAGATAAAAAAGGTAATTATTCGATGAGTGCTCCATTGCCCATAAAGGAAATTAAAGTCTTACCAACTCTTTGCATGCTGGCTGAGAGATTTTGTCTCTGTCTTTAGACTTCAAATCACCTGAGCTTGCCACGACAAAATATTAAAATAACTCAAGATGTTTTGTCAGCAGCATGACTGGTTTCCTCTTGAAACACCTGTTCCACTTGAAGAACAAATTACAGTGTGTGTTTTACAGCAGAATCAAGCATGAGTCAGCAGTTGTCTTACCCAGAAGTATCGCTTGTTGTCCTGGCAGGAAGTTCTTCTTGCGCTGGAATGTTTCATAACATTTTGGATGCAGTTTTGATAATCTGTTCCATACAATGCCAGAAAGGCTATAGGACGTAAAGAAACTACAATTTTCTTTGATTTTCAGATACATAATGCAGCCGAGGAGCCCAGAGTGCTGTGCATAATTCAGGACACGACCAGTGCAAAGACGGTCAACGAAAGGCTGACCCTCAACCTGCCCGCTTCCACCACTCTCTCCAAACTTTACGAGGACGTTGCCCATAAAGCCGGTTATGTGAATGGCTCTTTTGACCTCACCTGGGGGAATACTCAGACCATGGTGAGACGCATCAGATGCTTTTTATAATACTGGTGCGGGACTGTATGGTGCATAAATGTGGGGGAGGAGTTTCAACCAAACTTTCCTTTGCCAAACTGGTGCTAGTACTTTGAGTATCAGTTCTTTGCATTTCCACCACCAAAGCATCAGCTCATCCACGAGAATAACTTTTCTCAATACAAGTGAAAACGCTCAGCAAGGTTAAAGGAAAGAACAGCTGTCATCTTTAGTTGTGGAAAAACTGATCTATTGATATGACCCATGATAAATCTTAATCATTACAATGTGCAGCTGTTTTTCCAATTTTCCTCTTAAACCTGCGTGTTGTTGATCTTTTAATGTTGCCAGGCAGCTTCAGTAGAACCTCCTCTAAACACAGTGTTTATTTTGCTATTGGTATGGGTGAGCTGGTCAAGATTGTGAAGAATTCAGAAACAATCCACACTATGTTAATAATTTAAGGTGGTGATATGGAAAACTGATGCTACACACCCACTGCAGGATGGCATCACAAGTAGAAGCTCCACCCTTCTTTTACATAAGAGCTCCACATATTTTTTTAGAGTAGATCTTGGAACTCCTGAAAAATTTAAGAATATAATGTACAATAAAAAGTCAAATTACACTACTTTGTTATGCACATGAATACAGACCACAAGCAAAGGGATTTCCATACTGAGACTGGAAAATTGCATACATATTAAACATGTTTATTTTCATAACTCTCTTTAATTATATTTACTTTATTTGTAAGCCCTGTCCAATAAGAGTAGCGCTTAAATGTTTGTATGTAACAGGATTTTATTGCAGCTTCCAGCCTGAGGTCGTTTTTAGCCCAATGAGCCACATTTGCATAACACACTGTCAACTTACTTTGAAAAAGTTTTGCAAAGCTTTTTGAGTAATTTAAAACAAATTAGGAATTGCAGCAAATAAAGCATGTTTTCTTTTGGCCTTATTCACCTGATTGTATAAAAATAATCAGGGTCATTCATGGTTTATTTTTGACCTTAGCAGATTTGAGCATGCTTTGTATTTTTAAAGTATTTTGGTCTAAATAATACTGACTCTCCCCTGTTTGTGCCTCCTGATATGTAATACTTTACTCATGACACATCATCTGGACCATCTGGACAGTGTCACTAAATTATAACCTCATCAAAACTGCTAATGGATGTTTTCATGTTCTTTTGTGCCATTAAGTTACAAAATTCAGTTTGCCTTTGTGTTGCTCTCTGCTACAAAGATTCAGTTTCTAAAAAGTCCCAAGCAAGCAATGGAAATACTTATTTAAATACTTAAACTATAAAACAAAACATAGTCAAGGTCCTGCACCGGTGAAGAGTTTATTCAGTTGCTTTCTGCACATTATGTTACCTTTTCTTAAATGAGCCCAAGCTAATCCTGTTGCTGACCCAGGCCAAAGCCCAAGCGCTGTGCCTGTTGTTATCTCACTGAGTAGGTCAGTGGATTAAGCCACTGTCTCTGCTGCTGCACTTGCTTGCTCATCCTCAGCTCGTCTTCTCCAAGACTGCTTGTTCGTGCTCCTCACATGTTGGCTCCAAACTGCTTCTTTTGCACACATCAAGACAAGAAGTTTGTAGAAAATGAATTTAATGGAATTCTGACCATTGTAAGTGTTCTATTTATTAAGCTTGTAAAAGATCTTTTAGTGTTGGATTATTAACTTGGGTTTTTGTTTCACCTCCTTCTCTCAAGGCACCGCTGGAGCATAACAGTGAGATGTCCCTCTCTGATTCTAACTTTGAGCCCAGCGGTAAGAGGAATTTTCTCCAGCTTACTGATAAAGATGGAGAGCAACCACAGACTGCATCGGTAAGCAGTTAAAATAAAACATGTTTGTAGTATTATGTCTTTTCAATGTGGTTTATGTTTTTTAAATTCTAAAGGCTGTGAACTTGTTTCCTAGTTCAAGTTTTTTTTTTTTTTTTTTTTTCGCGATATTTGTGTTATTAGGATGAGTCAGGAACAGCAGATAGCAGTGGGCTGGATGACAGTTCCCAGGAGCGGTTTATTGGCCCTCTGCAAAGAGATGGCAGCGCAGGCGGCAGTGGTGACTACAGCAGTCCATCGTACTCCTACTCATCCATCCTCAGCAAATCTGAGACGGGTAAGCGTTGGCAGCTGGAAAATGTCTGCCTCTGTCGCCTTTTTAAAACTTCAGATGTTTTGTTCATGACTTGTCACATGCATTGTCTTTTAACTCTTTGTCCACCCTCAGGTTATGTTGGCTTGGTTAACCAAGCAATGACGTGCTATTTGAACAGTCTCCTCCAAACACTGTTTATGACTCCCGAGTTCAGAAATGCGCTCTACAAGTAAGGAACTATGGTTTGATCTCTTTTTTATGAAGCCAGTGAGACATAAAGCTTAAAACCTTTCACATCTGTTCAACTTCAGTTGGGAGTTTGAGGAATCTGAGGAGGATCCCGTCACCAGTATCCCCTACCAGCTGCAAAGGCTCTTTGTTCTGCTGCAGACCAGTAAGAAACGGGCGATTGAGACGACTGATGTAACTCGGAGCTTTGGGTGGGATAGCAGTGAGGGTGAGTTTTTGTGCTCCCGTGTGACTTTAATCACATGTGTTGGTTTGCTAGTGAAAGAACATGTGATTCTCGCTCTCCAGACTTAAATATCCTTTTTTATGGATTTGTTTTTCAGCCTGGCAGCAGCACGACGTCCAGGAACTGTGCAGGGTCATGTTCGACGCCCTGGAGCAGAAGTGGAAGCAGACAGAGCAGGTAGGAGAGTGTTTATTCAGTTGTTAACAAAACATGAACCCAACAGTTCCAGACCTTAGATTCAAAATAAACTATGAAAAAATCGCAACTGGCAAACAATCCCTGGGTTTGGGTCTTTATTTAGAGTCTGGACATACTTAGTATTCCACCAGAACATAGACTGATGTAGAAATAAACAGGCATGCCATGAAGTAACTCCTTCATAACAAAAAACAAGAATAGACGGATTATAAATTCATAATGTTAATCTGCATAGATATTTTATGTTTTAAGCCTTGTTGTTTCCTGATGTTTGGAAAGAATAGTGTAGTATCTCTGTACAGCTCATTTATGATTACATCATCAGATAATCTTGTTAGGAATCAAGACACCACAGTTACACAATGTTAACCCAAAAAATTAAAATAAAGAAATATAACATCAGAGAAATAAGTTATTAATCTTACTGCTTACATTTGATCAAATAAGGATGATTAGATTTAATTGTTGTTTCCAATATTTATTTTGGTTTTAGTACTAGAACTAAAACATAATGGTTAAGAATTAAAAACTAGGAGAATTTAGAAATAAGTTTGATGAGCTTATGTGTCTCTTTGCTCTTTATAAATAACACAAGCATAACACACTGATGTTAGCTCATCAGTTAGTTGGGCTATCTGCTCAAGTAGCCACTCTTTGTCTAGCTGCAGACATGTTGCCCTTAATAAAAGACATAAATGGGGATTATTAAGTTTTCTACACAATGACTGATTCTGTCTGTTTGCAACTGGGAGTATTTCCAAACAGGCTAGTTTGTGTTGCATCATTCCATGCCAATAAAGTGCTGAACCGATTGCGGTTCTGGTTGTATGGGTGAACTGCTGGCCAGCCGTCTGAAAGAGGACTTCGACATTTCTTCCCTCACTCAGGAGAAATAAATTCAGGTGTTTCAAAAATATTTCCAGTTGCAAAAAGTTGTGATGTGGAAACTACCCTCGGTTGGGTAACGCTCTTTTAAACTTATAATTGGTGAGCTGCAAGCAGCGTATTTGTTCAGCAGCTACTTCACACTACTTATCTGAGCAGATAGAATAAAGAAATAATAGGCCGATATGAACTTGTTATACTTTTGCTACTGTATAAATTGTGGAACAGAAAAAGACCTTGAAAACTATTACTACCTTTATTTATGATGTATTTTTATTGAGTTTATCAAAATCAAAGTAACAAATAAGTGTCTTAAATCATAACTCCAACTGTAATATTTAGTTTATGACACTTAAGCAGCAGTAGGAGTAACTATTAGTTTTCTGTTTTCAAACTGAAAGCAGTTGGATAAAATACATTTTTTGTATGACATTTGTCAAACATTTGTGTAAATTACAAGATTTTATGAAACGATTTTACCAAAGGTTTTCATACTGTGAGAATATCACACTGGCCCATGCCTGGTCCATGTACAAACCAAATGAGTGTGAGTTAATTTGGTCAATGCATTCTTCGAATCCATCATGCTGCTTCTTCACACATCAGTGTTGTCCTTTGCTTTGCTCGAGAACGTAGCTCAGAGATGAAGATTGTTAGGGAGAAATAATGCCTCTGCATATCCTCAGGCTGATCTGATCAACCAGCTGTACCAGGGAAAGCTGAAGGATTATGTGCGTTGTTTAGAGTGTGGATATGAGAGCTGGAGAATCGACACTTACCTGGACATCCCTCTTGTGATCAGACCCTTTGGAGCCAGTCAGGCCTACGGAAGTGTGGTGGGTTTTTCTTGTCAATACTCCAGACACGTCTGTTACTTAAAGCTCATTTTGATACAAGTTATAACTTTTTAATTTTTAAACTTTAATCTTAATTCACTCGATGAAATGCTTATGCTGTTGCAGGAAGAAGCTCTGCAGGCATTCATCCAGCCAGAAACCTTGGACGGCCCCAACCAGTACTTCTGTGAGCGCTGCAAAAAGAAATGTGATGCCCGAAAGGTGAGGAAAGTGAAAAAGTGAAATACGGTGTTCTGCAGCTCAACTCATCTGATGCTTTTTGATTTTTTTGCCCAGGGTCTGAGGTTTCTCCACTTCCCCTACCTGCTGACGCTGCAGCTGAAAAGGTTTGATTTTGACTACACCACTATGCATCGCATCAAGCTTAATGACCGCATGACTTTCCCCGAGGAGCTCGACATGAGCCCGTTCATCGATGTGGAAGACGAGGTGAGAGCAGCCGTCACTCTCTACGATTCAGATTAGATTAATGGTCCCTCAGCAATCGTGAACATTATGGTGATGAACCAAAATGTGATTACTTCCTTGATGCATGTGATGAGGAACATGATGTAACAGTAATTTGAAGATATTTAGTGGATCTCTTGGTATGACCCAATTTTTCTACTTTTTATTTTTTATGAAATAGATTATCTCCAATGCGAGTCACACTGAAAAAATCAATGTTCACATCGCTTTAGGCAATAAGAAATTAGAAAGGAATCTTGTCATTTTAATGTCTTGGTTAGTTTATTTCTTACAACTGTCTCCAGAAGCAAAAAACTAAACCAGCAGATTGTCCAGAACTGGTTGGACAGATTATGCTTTCCCTTTGTGAGAGTGCTACTGAGTGCTACTGGTGTTAGCCATAGAAACTCTGGAGTCTAAATTGGATAATCTGAAGACAGATTTACAGAGGTTTTTTGTTATTATTGTTCTATAAAGTAATTTCTGGAAATATATGGAAATTACTGGTTAATGTTATGGTAAAATATGTAAAAATATTGGAGATGGAAGTGCAGTTTGTCGGGATGTGTAGCTCTGTTTGTGGTTAGCGCCTCTTCACACTTCGCCATGTTCTTTCTGGACCTTGGCTGGCAGAGCTGATTGTGGCCTCATGAGAGTGATTGTGATTTATATCCTGTCATAGACGTCTATTAAACCATGCCACAATGATTTGTGCATGCCAACCTTTGGACCGTGGCTAGCACGCTGCTTTGATGTCTCCTTTTAAGCCTTGAACTCTTTACAGTGCTGCTGTCTTATCTAGCTAAACACACTGCTGTGTGCTTTTGGTTTTGTCTCTCTAAGCCAGAACATCAGCACATAAATACTGGTGGAAAAAAAAAACTCACCTTTTTTTCCCCTTTTTTTTTTTTTTTTTTTTTTTTGTTAAACCTCCATTATTCTTTTGAATTGGTCTCTTTTTAGAAGTCGCCTCAGACAGAGAGCTGCACTGATAGCGGAGCAGAGAATGAAGGCAGTTGCCACAGTGACCAAATGAGCAATGATTTTTCCACTGATGACGGTGTGGATGAGGGCATCTGCTTGGACAGCACCAGTAGCACAGAAAGGGCATTAAAGCCAAAGGTAACTATCTCTCTTGTCTTTCAATAGACATCTTCTTCTTTAGCTACTTGGGTTGGGAGGTCTCTGGAAGGAATTGTAGCCAAAGTAATTATTTAGTATTTCAATATAAAAAGATTAATTTAAAGAGAAATGTGTGGAATCTTACATCCTTCTGTCTATTTTAGCAGCTGTTTAACTTGCATTATTCCATAGTAAAGTTGTCTGTTTTCAGCTAAGAGTGTTACTGCTATCAAGATATATTGAGGTTTTAGGAAGAGGTTAACATTTTCTGTCATAACATTCCTAAAATTTAAAGAACTCTTAAAAAGAGGCCAGAAAAGAGATGCTTTGAATGCTATGGGAATATTACTGTTTGAAATATAGAGAAGCGTTTCCCTCCCCTACTTATTACTGCGTTCTCCTGTTCAGAATACAAAAAAATAATTTGACTGTTAGAAAATGTTTCTCATCACAAAAAAATGTGGGCAGTCATTGTGGGAAGCTGGGTGGCATTCATCACTTTAAATTAGGTAATGCAACCTGAAGGTGGCGCGCTTCAAAGTGACAAAACATTTAAAATGCAAACAAAAACAATTAGATAATGTTATATGTAAAATTTTTTACATGAGGTTATCAAAGCTTGAGAATTTCATTTTGACCCACAATGTATTACAAAGATAAACTTAACCAAAGAAGTTAAACTCTCTTTTTTTAGACTTTGCATGCCACACACACAATCTAGTGAAAATGCAAGATATTTGCACATCCAAAGGGATTGAAATGACATTTCTCATCATGAGACTTTATGTTTGAGGTACCCAGGTAAAATGTTAGAAATGACTGAAATATGAGACATCAGTTCTCTCAAACACAAAAGAGCCCATATATTTCGGAGTTTGATGAAGGGTTTTATGTTGTATACAAGTTAAAAGAATAAACAAATCAGTGAATAGAGCTTTAGACATTTCTTTTTTTTTTACTTTGTGTCTTTTCATTCCCACCAAGCTTGTTAAGAGCGTCAGTCTTTTGTTGACTTTTTCTTTTATGTCGTCTCCAGTCTGTACCTGCTGTTCCAGTGCATTAATGATCCAAACATTTGAGCTGCTGTCATCTAGCAGGCCTATTTCATGAGAGTAATGCTACTACAGTAGTAACGGGGAGCGCTACAAATGAATTGTTGCTTTTATTAGAATATTTCTCTGTTCTTTCCCAGAGCTTGCTGACCTTTGAATTGTTCTCCGTCATGGTCCATTCGGGCAGCGCTGCGGGCGGACACTACTACGCCTACATCAAGTCCTTCAGTGATGGCCAGTGGTACAGTTTCAATGATCAGCATGTTAGCAAGGTCAGACTCATCATCTGGGTGCTTTGTCTTATCCTGTAACAGACTAATGTATTACTGACTTAGCAGACCTCTGCTCTTTCTTGAGAAAAATGTCTATTGTTCTATATTTATGATTATTTTTTACTTGAATTAAATTCAAAAAGTACTTTATTGATTCCAAAGGAAAATTGAAATATATTAAATAATAGTAATAATAATTACATTCTCACACACACACACACATATATATATATTAACATTTTTGTATATTGATTTTCAATAGATCACCCAGGATGATATCAGGAAGACGTATGGGGGTTCCTCAGGGAGCAGAGGCTATTATTCCAGTGCCTTTGCAAGGTCGGTTATCCAGTAACGGTTATCCAGCACACCACATATTTTATAATACTTACATTTTAGCTTTGATGAAAAAAAATTAACATGAGTAATGTTTTAAATATATCTATTTCCACACTTTTGTTTTCTGAGTTCAGTATAATGATAGCTCTTTCTCCCCTCTCTCCCTCAACAGCTCCACAAACGCTTACATGCTGATTTATAGATTGAAAGATCCCTCAAGGAATTCAAGTAAGAGAACAACACAACCAGCTTGAGAAAATCCCAACAAAATTTTGACTTGTCACATATTTTGGTCAGGATTTTTACATTTTTATACCAGATTAATTCAATCATGGCGTCATTTATTTTTTTGCTCTTTCTCCTTTTGACGTTTGAGTTTCAAGAGGTTGATGTGTCACGTTGTTGTGAACCATAGCACCAATGGCTGTAGTAAATCAGTCCTGTAGCCTCGATCAGTGGCATTCAGTGCAAATGGTCAATTGGATTGTAATTTGGATAATTTAGAGTTTATCTTGTTTCTCAAACTTGAAGCATTTGTTCAATTTCAGGGACACAGTTTTATCTGCTGAAGGAGTCCGTTGTGTTCACAACATGCAGCTTCTAAGAGTGAAATTATTTATGAGCAGGAATAATTATATGGTTTGTGTTTCATTGTAAGGTCATCCTCGGCATTTGTTTGTTTTTGGCCCATTTTGTCTATGTTGAGCATCACAAACGAAGATCATTTAGGACAATTTGTGAAAATATTAGTGTTTCTTTTAGTTTTTTATTTTCAACACAAAAATAAGAAGATGATTCTCTTGTTTCTTGGAACAACTTCTAGCTGTTGCCATTCAACCCTAATGGTGATCAGGACAATGGTTGCTGGTAAATTGCTCTTTGGCTGTCAGTACTCATAATGTTATTGTCAATTATTTTTATAGACTTATGGAAGCTTTTCTGAATTTTTTTTTAGATTTCCCAGAAAAGAGTTACTTTAAATGCCAATTGTATAACCTGAACAGTGTGGGGGAGGTTTCACTTTCACGCTGTCTAAATTAAGCCTCAAGCTTATTTGCTTGAGTTTAAAATGCTGTAACTTTAAAGAAATGGACTATTTTATTATATGACATGTGATTAAATTCTTTACGTTGTCATTTTCTCGGCCCTCATTCTTTACTGTTTACGGTTTATCGTGAGGTTGTACAGTGGCAGTAGTTAACATGTAGTGTTGTGTTTGTCTGCAGGGTTTTTAGCTGTGGAAGACTTCCCAGAGCACATAAAGAGTTTGGTTCAGAAGGAGAAAGAATCTGAAGAGCAAGAGAAGCGCCAGAGAGAAATCGAACGAAACACTTGCAAGGTATTTTTCGTGTTTCAGATAAGGATGCTCGACTTCTAAGGATTAATCATAGTAACACATCATTGGCTGCAAAAAAGTTTACAATATTTTTATCCTCGTTTTCAGATCAAGCTCTTCTGTGTGCACCCTGTCAAAATGATGATGGAGAGCAAGTTGGAGGTTCATAAAGATAAAACTCTCAGAGAAGCAACAGAAATGGCCTACAAGGTGGGTTGAGTTGTTGCTCTTCTACATTTGACCATCTTTTGGATGTAATAGTTGTAGGCAGCCACTTGTTTTCAATATGAAAGTAATAAATCCTTATAAATGCACGTTTTGTGTTTATAGACGTGTCGATGTGGATGGTTAGTTGACGTTTGGTTGGTTGTGGTGTGGTAGATTTGACTTTTGGGAGAAGGGGTAGATTTTTTTTTTCTTCAAACTACTTCTTTTCATTCAGAACTTTTGTTTGTCTTAACCTGTGACATGAAATAGACAAACAGGATTTAGAACATGATCACTAAGCAGAAATTTGAATGTTTTTATTTTTCTGTGCTTCTTCAGCTGATGGAGCTGGAAGGAATTGTCCCTCTGGACTGCTGTCGCTTGGTAAAGTATGATGAGTTCCACGAGTATCTGGAGCGGTCGTACGAAGGCGAGGAAGACACCCCTATGGGGCTCCTGCTTGGAGGTGTCAAGTCCTCGTACATGTTCGATTTGCTCCTTGAGACTCGCCGGCCTGATCAGGTCTTCCAGCCATATAAACCTGGAGGTTAGTCATCTACTGGCATTTAAATGTTTAGAAGTGATTGTTGGGCTGCAGGGATTGTTAAAGGCTCAGTCTCTTTATTTTAATTTTGTGGGTTTTTTTACTTATTTGCATGCAGAGGTGATGGTGAAGGTCCATGTTGTTGATCTGAAGACTGAGACCATCGCCCTTCCAATCAGCGTGCGAGCGTACCTGAACCAGTCTATCACTGAATTCAAACAGCTTATAGCACAGGTTTCTTCATATTTTCTATTTTTTTTACTATTTAGTCTTAGTCTTGTGTGCATGTGCATCTCAATTAATTATACAACCATTTAAAATTTGGTTATTTTCAATATTTCAGTTGAAAAGGGGAAATTCATAAATTACACATCAAATTAAATAGTTTGTGTTTATTTATGTACATTTTGATGAATATGACATGCAGCTAAAGAGAACTCAAAAATTATCCATTGATTTTCCAACAAATCAATGAAACCCCCCCACCCCCTCTGATTTTTAACATATCAGTATCAACCAACTAAAAAGTAAGTCCATGATCTATGAGTTTTACTTTTTCATTGAATAAATTGTTGCTAACTTAATTATTGAAATCTAACACTATATTAAGTGTACATTTCCTTGGAGTTTGTGGGATGAGATGTGAATACCTTGTGTGTGTGTGGTTGTGTTTGTTAGGCTACAGGTCTGTCTGCAGAAACGATGCGTGTGGTTTTGGAGCGGTGCTATAACGACCTCAGGCTGCTCTACGTCCCAAACAAGACGCTAAAAGCTGAGGGTTTCTTCAGGAGTAACAAGGTTTTCTTTTCTCCTTTAGCGTTCGCATTGTAAATATTTGAAACTCAGAACATTCAGTCAAATTGTCTTTCATCAGGTTTTTGTGGAGAGCTCAGAGTTGACTGATCACCAGGTTCCTTTTACCGACTCGCTCTTGTGGAAACTGTTGGATCGCCACGGGAACACGATCCGCCTGTTTGTCTTGCTGCCTGAGCAATCTCCTGGCACCCTGGCCAGCAGAACTCTTTGTCAAAAAGCAGGAGAAGACTCTGACGGTCCCTTCGAAGGGTCGAAGGGCAACAGGAAATCTGTGGAAGCGATACTGGAGGAGAGCACGGAGAAGTTAAAGAACCTGTCTCTGCAGCAGCAGGAGGGCTCAAGCGCCAGCGACAGCCAGAAAAGTTCCGACACCAGCGACTTTGAACACATCGAGTCGCCGACGCAGGAGGCGGACTCAAACTCTTCGCTGTGCGTGGCGGCAGACAGCAGGGAGCTGGAGAACCGGATATCCGGCTCCTCCGACACGGAGAACCAGTTTGTTTGTGAGGAGCGGTCAGACTCTGAGGTGAACAATGACCGTAGCACAAGCTCAGTGGACAGCGACATCCTGAGCTCCAGTCACAGCAGCGACACGCTGTGCAACGCGGACAGCGGCCCCATCCAGCTGGCCAACGGCCTGGATTCACACAGTATCACCAGCAGCCGACGCTCCAAAGCCCACGAGGGCAAAAAGGAGACGTGGGACACGGCTGAGGAAGACTCTGGGACCGACAGCGAGTATGACGACAACGGGAAGAGCAAGGCGGAAGCTCAGTACCTGTACTTCAGAGCAGAGCCTTACTCTCAGGATGACACTTCATGGGATACGCACAAATGTAACGGCTTTTACCCTTCATTTTTTAAACTCCATTTGCATTTTAATAAAATTAAAATTGACATTATTAGAGGAACGTACTCTTAGTAAGGCTCAGTAATATTGCTTAAAAATATATTTTTTTTCTGATTTACAATTTTAATTTTTTTTTTTGTCTGAAAAAGAAATTACAAATGACAATATTTTCAGAAAGAAGCTTTTATTTCAATAGTCACTTCTGATAGTTATATAGCTAATTATGAGGGCCAACATTTTTAATTTTGAGAATACAGTCATAATATTTTTAAACTACAGATGCAATTTTAATACAAAAATGTCTTAAATCTTAAATCTTTAAAGTTTTAAGAAAAGATTTGTTTTAATGAGAAAGCAGCTTTAATAGTTATGAAGGTGTGGCATGACCAGCTCAGTTTGTGTGGTTTTTTTTCTTCTAGACACAGTCCTTATTGGTAAAACCGATACCAAAATATAACTTCCCAAGATTCTCAACATCTCTCATTTTAATTTTTCTTTTTCGTGTTGAAATTATCATAAAATTATTATTGTGATTCTCCTAATACAGCGATTGTACTCAGGCAACATTCAGCCTTCATTCTCGTATCATTTCAACTTTATTGTCGTATTTCTTCATTCTTGTAAAATAAAAAAAAATACAAGCATTAAAACATGCTGACCTCACATCTTATTGTGATCTAAAAATAGATCTTAATTTTTCCAAAAGTTAAATTTTCAAAAGCCAAAAATTTTATGAATTGCTAAAATCGATTTTTTTTTCTTCTTCAAATTAAAAATGGAAGAGATTATTTTTAGCCTGAAATGTGGCCCCATGTTTCCTCTCAGGTTTAGTGGTTCACGTGGACAAGAGAATAACTTTGGCAGCATTCAAGCAGAACCTGGAGCCCTGCGTTGGTGTCCCGTCGTCCCAGTTCAAGGTGTTTCGAGTTTACGCCAACAACCAAGAGTTTGAGAGCGTACGGCTCAACGAAACGCTCTCATCGTTCTCCGACGACAACAAGGTCAGGACGAGCTGCCCGCGGTATTTCTGACTTGAGGGAGGAGTTTGTGTAGAAAGACCTTTAAGGTTCTAATTTAAGTTTTTCTTTGACTGCTCAGATAACCATTCGACTGGGAAGAGCATTAAAAAAGGGGGAATACAGAGTCAAAGTGTTTCAGCTGCTCGTGAATGAACCAGAGGTAAGATATGATTCAATGTCATTATGATCCGATGGCATAGCTCCTGATGTGGTTTATTAACGGCTTCATCAGCATTTCCTCACTTCCTTTTCAAATAGTCGTTACGCTAAACCTTTAAGGTTGTCAACCTCCATTTTAATTGCTGCCCTTGTGCGCCATCGCTGGGTGGTGTCAGTTCAATAACATGTTTTTTTTTCTGCAGCCTTGTAAGTTTTTACTGGACACGGTGTTTGCTAAGGGAATGACTGTAAGACAGTCCAAAGAGGAGCTGCTTCCTCAGTTAAAAGAGCAGTGCAAGCTCGACCTCAGCATCGACAGGTAAGACCAGTCGGTGATGAGTTTGGCATGTTTAACGTTTTTCTTAAGAAAAAAATTGTTTGTATGAAATGGTTCATAAACGTATTTGTGTTTTGGTAGGGTTCGTCTCAGGAAAAAGACGTGGAAAAATCCAGGAACGGTGTTTTTGGACTACCACGTTTACGAGGAAGACATCAGCATTTCCTCAAACTGGGAGGTTTTCCTGGAAGTCTTGGCTGGTAAAAAACATAAATGCTCGGCAGATTTTATAAAACAAGTTGAAATGCATTTTTCCACTTGTGTTAAAACGGAGGCAATTACTGTGTTTTATGAGATCTTGATGACTTTCCATGAATAGAAAGTTACTGTACTTTTAATGTAAAATAAACAACGAAAAGATATTAAACTAAAGACAGCCTCCTAAAATCTCCAACAAATCGGTGTTCACCATTTTATGTAACAAAAACATAAAATCTATGTTTAGAAATAAATACCTAGCCAACTTTAGTTTGTGGTGGCTCAGCATGAGAGTGTTTGTATAACGCTGTGACATTTTTTTTTTCAATGAAAGGTGTCACAGTATTGTAAAAATGAAAATTTATATAATTTTAATCTGAACAATTTTTGTTTCTACTGCTCCCATAATGCTCTACTGATTACTTGCAGCAATGCTGTTCATACCATTTACTTATTGTGATTTCAACTTTAATACTAAGCAAAAACATCCGTTAAAACCTGACAGCTGCTCAACAGAAATGCTGCTCAAAGCTTTCCAGCTGCAATTTTAAAATCGCTTCACTTTAACAGGAGGAATATGTGGACCTCCTGTTGTTTCCATGCCATGTTTCCAGCTTTAAATTTCTTCTACCAGAGTGTCTCTTTTTTGTCAATATTGTAAAGCATCGACTTTTTAAAGCTTTAGTATAACTTGACTCCGGTAGCCAGCCCATGGCTGGTACAGCGTTATGTACTTTTGAGTCGTCGTTTGCTCATTCTCAGATCCAGAGAAGATGAAGTCCATGTCGCAGTTGGCCATTTTGACCCGGAAATGGAACCCAGCTACTATGAAGCTGGGACCTTTCCAGGAAGTGATTCTGGAGAGCAGCAGTGTAGAAGAACTAAAGGAAAAGGTATTTCTGTCACCTGGTTACATTTAACTTTTACAGTTTGTACAAAAGACTTAAGCATCCCATCTATGACCAAAAGACTTTTAATCATTTGCCATATTTTTTTGTCTTGTACAAGATAACAGCATTCAGTTTCTAACAATAATTTCGTGCTGCTAAGGCAATTAATTGAAAAAGAAATATCAATATCTTTATTGTACATGATTTCTTTGTGAAGTTGTCGCCATCTGCTGGCCGGTGGTAGTAGCCTCATCCTCACTTTTATGTTATTTTTGCACAATGTTCAAATAATTTTTTATTTTTTATTTTGCTCCCTGTACATGTTAAGTGAATCAAGATAAAAATCCTTTATTCTTTTTGCTGGATTAATTTCAGCAAGCTGAATTGCTTTCTGGCTCTTGTATTGACTGATGCAGTTTTGTCTTAATTGATGATATCGTAAACATATTCTTCTTCTTTTTCTTCTTCTTCACTTTTGCAGCTCAGTGAAACGAGTGATATTCCCCTTGAGAACTTGGAATTTGCAAAGGTATGAGTATTTAAATATTTCAGAGCTTGTTTCTTCATGTGATTTTTATTTATATCATGAGCTGCATGTTTCTGTTGTGCAGGGCAGGGGAACGTTTCCATGTGATATATCCGTGTTGGAAATCCATCAAGATTTGGACTGGAATCCAAAAGTTTCGACTCTGAATGTGTGGCCTCTGTACATCTGTGACGATGGAGCTGTGGTCTTCTACAGGCACGTCGGCAATAACATGGAAACATGTTTACACGGTCTCTGATGTTCACTGATTCATACCTTTTAAGCCTATTGTTAATCATGTGTGCCATCTCTGTCGGTGCAGGGACAGCAGAGACGAGCCTCTGGAGCTGTCGGAGGACGAGCGCAACGAGCTGATGAAGAAGGAAAGCAGCCGCCTGCTGAAGACGGGACACCGCGTCAGCTACTCGCCACGCAAAGAGAAGGCCCTCAAGATCTACCTGGACGGCGGCCCTGTGAGGGACCCGGGGCAGGACTGAGCCACGCACAAACCACTCTGGGCCGTTTAGATCGCCTGGCTGCTGCGGGGGAAACCAAACCACCAGGCGTCTGGACTTTGACACAACAGTGACTTGAAACGAAGCAGCATTGTGAGGAGCGTTTTCTCACCGCCTGTGCTCGGAGCCCCACTGCTGTCCAGAACCCTTGTTGTGTACTATATTGTAATGTTCTGTCAAGTCTAAAGGGAAGTTAAGAAGCTAATTTTAGAGAGAGGAATCGAGCACTGTATTGACAAATCACATGAAATGGATGTGGAGAAGCGAGGGCGGTGAAACCAGCTGGGAAGGCATCCACCCTGTGTCTTTGTGAGTCTTCTGAAATCAAACTCCGTCTTTCTGTGTTCATCTCTCTGTTCTGGACAACGTTGATTCTTGCTCATGTGCGTCTCGTAATGTTCTCATACCGTTTGACCACTGCTCGTCCTCAGTTACTCACTGTCTTCTGAATGCTTTCAACAACCAACGCCGCCGAGACCTCCTGACCTTCCCACCTCCTCCACATCTCCTCTGGTGGAAAATGACCTTGCTTTCTCTGTAACTTTGAAGAAAAAAAATTTATTAATTCACAGAATTTGATGAGTCTAGAAGGAAAACGTTGTGCTCCTGTAACACCCTCATTATGTGTTGTTATGGGCTGCTTTGCTTCTAACGCAGCATTTTCACTTCATGTAGTGATTTCATAGGATGTTGGTCCTTTCTGTCATAAAATACAATGAAGCAAAACAAAGTAGTTTTTGTTAAGAATTTTCTTCTATTGTTTGTAAGTTATTACAGACCCAGTCGCCGCTGTTGGGTCTTTAGCAAGTCTCACATCTGCTGTCTGATCATTTATATTTGGAGAGAATCTATTTGTTGATGTTATTGTCGTTTTGTTTTTGCACTTTGTGAGCTGGACGTCCACAGCATGGATCACCCTGATGTGCGAGTGGTTGTCCTGTCTGGTGGGGGATCTCTGGGTTTGAGGTTCGTTGGGTTTTTTTGTGTGTTTTTTTTTTTTTCCGGCGCTTCTATTGTCTGCTGCTGCTTGATAGACTTGACACCAGAGGACGCACACAGCCTGCTGGACTCTTCCTCTTCCCCAGGTTAAGGCTCTGTGAACGTAAACTCAGCATTCAGCAGCCCTGGTTTCCTGAGGTTGTCACCAGCTCTTCACTGTAGAAACGTCAATGTCGGAGGATTTACCTTTTTTCTTTGTTGTTCATTTCTTTGGAATTTGAGATCATGTGTGAAAATAGTTAAAGATGATTTTAGAAATAAATTAAAAATACTTTTTTTGATTTAAAAAAAAAAAGACTTTCTGACGGTGATCATCAAAATAGCTTACTCACAAAAGGGACTTTGGTTTTATTTAGATATATTTTTTTTATTCTGCATCCAGAGAAACAAGTTTGATTAATAGAAGAGCAAAAGTCTAATTGGATCACAAACTGCTGCATTCAGAAACATTAGATACTGATAACGATGCTCCTAAAGTGTATATGAGATTATTCATTTCAAAGCAATGATGCACGAACTGCATAAGGAAGCAGAGTCACAATGTCGTCCATTTGACCTGTGGGAGTAAATAAATTGCTTTTAATTGCATAACTTTAGATGTGATTGACCAGGAATTGGAAAAGAAGCTTTATTAAAATTAAAACGTTCTATGGTCAAACAGGAAAACAATAACAAAGCCATTGGTGCACGTTTGATTGATTAGGATGTACTGCATTGTCTGGTGAGTCAAAAAAATTCAAATGTAGCACTGGTGTATAAAATTAGCAAGACTATCTTTCAGTACAATTAAATTCAGAATTATCTATATCATTTTTTTAATGTATGAAAATAAATAAGAGCATCTCTTGAAATATATTCAAGCAGTTTAAAATATCAGTTTTTAATAAAAGAGTAAACGTTTTTACCCATTTAGAAATTGTCCATATCCATTTTTCAGGCATTGCTGAATGGCTGAAAAATGGTCATCAAACTGTTATTGCACAAATTGAACAAAAATCCTATGATTAATAAAAAGAGCCAAATAAGATGAAAACCTTCCAATAAAAAAAAAAAGTGGTATATAATATATTGGGGCCATTTAGCTAAGGAGTGAAGGAAAGAACACAACCTTATTGTATTGAAATTTCAAAGAAATAAGTGGTTTCAATCTGTAATTCCAGCTGTGACTAAATGTTGAGTACTACTGAATTTACATGGATAGTTTAGGCAACATTCAGTATAAAAGCTTTATGTCATTTAATACTCAAAGAAACAAAAAGAATCAGTGATTGAAACTCTATTGGTGTCCATTATATCAGCTTTATAACTTTACAACTTTGGATTAAGCTGGCAAAAAGACAGTGGGAAAAAGTTTCATGCTGCTTGAGAGTGTAAATTCAGTCAAGCTTTGTCTAGAGAATGTAGTCAATTTCTGAGTACAGAGAGTCCGTCAAGTCCTCTTCACTCGAGTCCTCTGCTTTCAGGCACATGGATCCTCGCCTGTCAAACAGTAAGAAAGGAGCAACTCAGAATAAATACTGGTGTAATATGTGCACCATCACGGTCACAGACTGTGAGAAAAAAAAACGTGCTGCATTCACCCGAGGTGCTGGCACTGAAGCTCTCCTGCACACGGACAGTGTTTCCTGGGTTTGTTGTCCTGCATGTCCCAGGACAGCAGCTCCATCAGGTTGTTGGAGACATCAAAACAGCGTTCACGTTCAATCGGCTTGACCGAACAAACGGGGAATTGCAAGGCTGCAAAACAGGAAGTGTTTGTTGATTTTTTTTTGATTAAGATCATACACAGTAATTGATGTGTCCGGGGTGTGCTGTGTGGTACCTTTATGAATTGCACAGCAGAGATCTGGCTGACAATCATTCTGGACTTGACAAGTGCTGCCAGCTTCTCCTTTGGTCACATTTTTGCTGCACTGACCCCACACACACATCTGGTCGCCGCAGCACTCGTCATCTTTAGTGCAAGACTGAGAGAGAACATTTGCGTTTCTTCTTGAGATTTTTGACGCACATGTAAAAGATTAAATAATTAATAATGAACTCTGCCGTCCTTAAAAGTCACCAAAAAGAGATAAGGACATGTGCATTAAGTTTACCAGAGCTGAACCTCACAGCCGCATTATTTTCAATGACCCTTGAACCGTGGCGATTGCTGACTTTGTTTAATTAATAACGAATGAAACCTGCAGTACAGTTTGAAAGTGAAGGGGGCTGAAGGGAGTTTTTCATCACACGCTCTTATAACAGCTCATATAGAACAGGCTCATCAATATTCCGGTTATAGCTACACGGAGCTGCACACTGCAGCAATCTGAACAGGACACAGATCATGTTCCCCATGTGTTTATTCTCCTTTCACGCTGCACCTGTGGTTGGCCGACTGCCCGCCTGCTTTCTTCCAGTTGCTTTTTATTCTGCTAAACCTAAAATGACGAGAACAGATCTCCAAGTCAGGACCAAAGTGCTCAGATAAAAGTAGTTCAAGCATTTCTTCCAAGCAGATAAAAGTGATGAGCTCTTGTCCAACCTTGACTCGGCCTGTCCTTTCATGTGAAGCTAACAAGACAGATTGCTCACAAACGATACACACTCCAATTACACTTGTGGACGCATAGCTGCATTGCAGCTTGTGAGAAACTCCCAGCATCCTGAAAGATTAGGAGTTAGAATTACATTATTACTAAATATTTTTTAATATCACAAGGGCAAGATGAAGGACGATGGCAAAAAAAATAAAACTTCCCTGCGTAAAATTAAATTTGATAGAAGTTGAGCCAAAAATAAAGGCAACATTCTGCCACTTACCACATCAGTGTCTTTACATGACTTACACTTGGACTTATGAGTGTCAGAGAGGCAATACTTTCCTTTTCCACAGTCGTCATTAGTCATGCATCCCTGCAGAAAAAAAATGAACAAGTGATGAATGTTTGACCTTTTGCATCTCCAAGATAATTGTCACTCTATTCAAGAGGCTGAAGATTTGAGATGTTAAGCTGCAAGCATTAATATAGTACTGATTACATTTTCCAAACCGTGACTCAGCAAAAAAGAAATAAAAAAATATATTCTTGCAAGCATATCCACACTTCATAAGATATTTCAGCCAAGTGTGAATATAAAATTTTAATATAAAATTTAAGTGACTTAGGTTTTTCTCACTCACTATAGCAATGACTCAGTGAAACAGTTCACGTCTTAATATTGTATTTCTATTGTAATGTATCATCATTCTGCCTGCAGTGCCATAATTGAGTACGAGGCATTTCTTTTTTTTTTTTTTTGAGCCATACAGTATGTGCCAAAAATGATGCGACATTCATACTGCTGGGAAATCCAACATCGGCTTCTGAATCTGAGAATGAATGAGAAAAGGCTCACATGGTCGATACTGTTATCCAGGCCACTGACTGGGAAAGCTGTGGTGGTCATGTTGTTTGTCCCCTGGGCAAAGTTGACAGGTTTTATTTAGAAGGTAAACAGTGTCTGAGTTTTGTTTACCGTTTCGAAGCTGATTTACCTGTTCTGCTGAGGAGTGCACAGATTCCTCATTCGTCACATTATCAGTCTCATTGGGATGACTCTGAGGAAGGTCACTGTGATGAGGGCTGATACTGCTGTTTGTCTAGACGGAGAAAGATACAGAAGGTCTTATGAAAAAAAAAACAAAGAACCATGTTACAACAATTTCACAAGCTATAGATGACTCAGGTTTGTTTTTCTTATTTGTATGGTTTCATTTCCAGTTGCACAAAGTGACTTGGAGCAGCGCAGAAATAAGGCCATGTCATGCAGACAGTAAGATGCTGACTGAGAGATGCAACCAGCTGCCTACCTGGGGAAACGCATCCTCAGGCTTTTGCAGCCGATCCTCCTGCACAAATATGCGGTCCAGCTCCGACGGTCCCTCCACGATGTGATTGATTCCTGACTCTGCGATCTCAGGCAGGATGCCATTGCAGACTGCTGGCAGCGCCAAAAGAGTAAGGATGTATCGCATCATGCTGCTTCTGGTCCTGCTGCTGCTGCTGCTGCACACCGAGGAAAAAGAGGAGGAGGAGGAAGAGGAGGGTGTGGCTGCTGCTCCAAGACACAAACAGCCTCGTCACAGCTGTTTTCTGTCATAGCAGACAAATCGCACCACAAGTAAAAATCCGCTATTATTATTATTATTATTATTATTATTATTATTATTATTATTATTATTATTATTATTATTATTATTATTATTATTATTATGTGTTTTGAAGTAGCTCATAGCCTGCACTGCACTGACCAGTACAACACTTTAATTAAACTAGTTTAAAAAAAACAACAACAACAAACAGCAACGGAGACAACCGAGCATAATACGAGGAGCGCCGAAGATTGATGACGCAACGAGAGGAAGGCTGTACTTGCCAAGCAGTTTGCAACACTTTATGCTTTTGCAAAATGAGTAGCCTATCCCATTTTTGGTGACACTTTATTTTGACGGGTGGTGAATACGACTGTCCTTACACCGTCATAAACATAACACCTGTCATGAACATGAGTGAGTCTTCATGAATATTTATGACTGTTGTCATAAAGTGTCATTCGGTAAATCATGACACTTTTAATACAAAGTTGACCATTATTAAAAATGTCTTTGTTATGACAACTTGACATTAACCAAGAAATCATGATCTGACATAAATATGTTATAAAAGTATTACTGATTAAACTTGAAAAAATATGTGACTTTATATTATTAAAGCTAAAGTGTAATGGGTGATACATTTAGAACAAATTTAGATTTATTTATTTAAAAAAAAAATAAAATGACTTCTTGTTTATTTCTGTATTAACATACAGAAATTGCCTGTTTCTGCTTCCAGAAACAGGCAGCAAAAAACAAAACAAAACAAAACAAAACAAAACAAAACAAAACAAAAAAACAAGCGTAATAGTGGACCTTTAATTTCTATTCAAAGGCCAACATTTGTATAACGGTGAAATAAAATGGCCACCAGATGGCGGTATATTTACTCTCCACGTGGATACGTCCGGGCGATGGATTCCATGCGTCTTTCCAGAGTTTATTCGGGGGGTTTTGTCAGTGCGCGGCCGGATTACAGTTTGTGCTGACACACGGTTAAACGTGGGCCGCGGTGTTTTAGTCAGGACCGGGTCAGGGCCGTGTGGCGCCTGGGAGTCTCAGTGGGAGGCGGGAAATAAACTTTGTAATAGAGTGACGTTCTTTCTGACGGTTTTGTTTGGGGCTAAAAATGTAATACATGCGACACGCATACAAACGAGCCCACTAAGAAGGCTTAACGGTGGTTTTTAGTAGAAAGTAAAAAGCACCCCTAAAAACGCGGGTTTGGCCCCAGGCTCCCTCTGCAGCTTCAGGGGCTGCAGCAGCAGTTTCTGGGATGTGTCCCGGTCTGGAGCGCCGCCCTCAGACAGCGGCTCACAGAATCTGACAGACGGACTGAGAAAGTCGTTTTTCCTCACAGCTCCTAATTTCAGCGACGACTCTGGAAGGCGGGAGAGTTCAGGTTAGGGTTTTAAGGTAAGCTCGTTTTAAGGTGAACTCTTTGCTGTTTTGCTGTGTTTGTCTGTCCTCCTCACAGAGGCGCATTGGGACCTGTGAGGCACCTGACTGAGTTATGCACCGGTTTCTGAGAGCGTGTGTTCCTGGCTGCCTTGCTTGACATGATTAGACTTGACTGAAATGCAACTCATGACCCAGTGACTGACAAAAGAAAAAAAAAATGCTATAATTAAACAGCTCACATTAAAGTCGGTCTAAATTTGGCCTTGGAGATTATTGCAGAAGTTTGGAGGTTGACAGAATATGGTGATTTGATCATCTCACAGTGATATCTTTAAAGTTTAATCCTCGTCTCCCTGGAGCAGACAGGATTCAGATATTAAAAAGTCCTGATTAAATTCTTCTGTTTGAGAGGAGACAGGCAGCTGGTCTTGTCTCCACTTTCTGATAACACAAAGGTTATCTCCTCTTGCGCAATTTCCATTTATTTATTTATTTATTTATTTGTATTATTGTCATGCTCATGGTTTGTGTCATAAATCAGTTGCATGTGTAGCTGCTGTTATATCTCAAATCAGCTCCAATCACAACTGGAATGGCAGCTTTCTCAACCCGCGAGTTCAAAGACAGACAAAGGAGAGTATAAACGGGTATAGTTGGCTTTTGTCTTTATTTTTGTTTAAGTTAAGTTTAAGTTTGTTTTTTTTTTTTTGTTTTGTTTGCCTTTTTCACTGGCTCAGCAGTTTCCAAAATGGACCTCTGGGTTGAACCAGCTGAATAATAAAGAGGTGTGGTGTCTGCAGGCTGTCGGAGATCCCAGAGCCACAGGAGCTTTCTGTTAATGTTTCGCAGTGACGAAGGTTAACACACATGTGTTGATCAAACACACACATCTGGTGCCTGAATGAACAGCAGGCCCCTGATCAAACTCCTGATCAGAGAAGAACAGAGCAGGGAGGACAAAAACCTGTCCTTAGGACAGCTGTGTTTTTTTTTTTTTCTGCACTCTGTGTTTCAACATACTTCATGCACACACAGACAGGCTGTGACTCAGAACATTGCAAAATGATGCATGGTCCCAGAGCAGATTTTCCTGGTATGGGTCTGAAAAGTCACCCAAACACCAGTTGATTTCCTTCCTTCTCTTCTATGAGCAATAATTTCCTGTGGTGGAGATAAAGTTCACCCCCCACCCCCAATCCCACTCCACCGTCACACTGTAGGAATTAACCTTTGTGACTGTTCTAATCTGAGCAGCGTTTATTTGGTCCACTGTGGTCCAGACACCAATGAACTTTGTACTGCCTTCACATCGACCTTCAGCCACGTCACTCCCTTCCTCCTGAAGATATCCCATCTGTGTGCACACCTTCAAACTTATACTTTATAGCGCCTTTAATTACATTTCATTACACAGGCTGGTCTTATTGGTGTCAGACAGCGTGGCTGACTTGCTAATAAATCCATCGTGTTGTGTCCACATCCTCACAGGTTTTCTGAATTCAGCATTTTGATTTTCTTCTGATGAATACATCAAAAAGCCAAGTGAATATTTCCTTTTGAAGAATATGTTTCTGAAAAGTGTGGCATGCATTTGCATTCATGGTCTTTACTGTGATACTTGTGAATGCCATTTACCTTCAAAAGTTAACCTTATAAAGTATCAGGAAAGAGAATATGTGAGAATATTTGTGACATTTTTTTTTTAAATCACACAAGAAAACCAATTTATCTACTTATTTATGTACTAATTAATTCTATTAAATAATCAGGTGCACATTTGTTTTCTGAATAACAGAAAAGTCATTAAAATAAATGTACACTGTTGTGGAAAAAAAAAATTACTCAATCGGGTTTATTCGTATATTGTGCACAATATACAAGTAAATACAATCAATAATGAAGCAGGTCCGGATGAAAAGCTCTGCCAGGCAGAGACAACATTTGAGTTTTATACCAAGGATAAGGAATTCAAAACAAGGATGAGGGCGAGACAGTCTGGTTCTGCTGCAGCTGTAGAAAACAACTCCCAGCCTTGAACATGTAACCCAAATAGTTCTTTTGCTGAGAGTTCACAAGCATTTCATATAGCATGATCAGCAGATGTTAAATTGTAGTAATTTTCCACCACAATTCCCTCCTTTTGCTTATCAGTAAATATGTAGTATTTCTACAGTTTTTATGGTGAGAAGTGAAAAATTATCCCATACATTTTATGACACTACATATTTATTCAGTCATTGAAACATTATTCTGTACAAGACACAAAAAAACTACTGGCATTCATCCATTCATCCCCTTATTGTTGTCACTTTTGTCAGCTATAAATACTACATATTTGTCATATGGTCCTTGAAGTATTAGCTTTGTCAAAAGTAACCATTATTTTCATAGACACTTATAAACTATATTAGAATAAACTGTCTCCTCTAATGTTATTCATTTTTTAGCCAAATGCTTTATCAACCTTTTTTTTTTTTGCTTATTTTTGTGTTTTTGCATCAGATTTTTTGTATGAAATAGCTCATTTAACACAGTTAACTCTTATTCCTTTATTCTGAACTTTATTGTCACACAACACAGGTAGAAATTCAGGTGACCTATGGGCATCAGCATCCACTTTTTTAAACCCAGTGGGTCTGCAGACACTCTAAACTACAGGTTTCAGTACTCCTTCAGTGAGTTACAAGTGCAAATTTACACGGCCAGCCTTTCATTTTTAGTGTATAATTACCAGCTATACTGCAGTTTAGCTTAAAAACAGTGTGGTGAGAAACAAACAGTACAGAAAGCTCCAAGCATGCAACTGAACGAAGGCCCGGCCTGTGATGATCCTTATGAAGAATCCGAAAACGGTGCTAATTCCCTCAACTCTTTGATTCTTTGATCAAAGGTGACAGACGCACTCGTGCTCTTCCTGTCGTAAATCTGATGTTTGTTTTAGCAACACCTGAAAGTTGACTCACCTGCAGGATGCCAGAACTGCGGCGGCCGCTACAGCTTTTTGTTCTCTCTCACTGTAATAATATTAGTCAATACAGTATATTACAAACACAATGACAGAAGCCACTGTGTTGCGAACATGAACACCCGTGCCAAGTTTGCAAACATTTTTCCCGTCCTAATGTTTATCAAACAAGCGATCAAACGAATAAAACCAGATAATAAAGGATTATCTCTATGAATGAAACACCAAGACATCAGGTCAATGAGCATGAAAGTCGTAAGACATGTTTTAGAAAGTCATGCTGAGAGCAAAAACTATTTGAACATGTTGAATGGAGGAACTATGTGTGGAAGCCCAAGCTCATTATTACCAGGGAGGCGTTGTAAACGCACTTCTTCCTCTCCGCGGCACGTTTCCTTCCTTGTTCCACAGCATAGAAAACAGTCACTTGCGACCAGGCGGCTACACAAAAGAGATGGGAACTGACACAGATAGGTGGGGTTTGTTGTTCCTCATAGAGTGACACTCTGCCAGAACTACAGTGATGTTCGCAGCAATTAAAAACAGCTACAAAGTCATGTAGCCGTGAAGGCCTTGTGAATCAGGTTATATAAATAACTAGGAGAAATGTGTACAAAAGTCAGAGGCTTGTTCCAGTATCTTACACAACAGTAATGTGAAATATTTTGATCCTTTTAGCCTCTTAGGTTGTAGGGGGGAAAAATAACTTTTTATAAAAACATCAACAGAACATCAGTCTCAGAACTTTTGGATTTGGTTTATGAGATAGTTTGACATAAACAGGATTTTGTAAAAGTAATTTTAATTTATTTTTGCTGTTGTGTTAAAGATCATCATGTTGCCACAGAGACTGATTTTGACTTTTTGCAGATTTAAGCAGTGTTTGGTTTCTTGCCACCTTTTTGTGAGAATATTGCTGCAGGCAATAGTGGCTATGGTTTTATCTGCAGCACCTCTGGAGATCTGGACTTTGACTTGGCCATTGCAGTTTCATATTAGATCATTTTCTCTTATTTTTTTTATTTGCTGCTGATTTGGGAATCATTTTCTTAACCGATTTGGTCCAGTTTGGGCTAAACCTCTATGAAAAACTTTAAATTTAACACCATGATTGAAAACTATTTTGAAACTGAAAAAGAAGCCCAAATATTTTGCAAATCCTCTACCGTGCGCTATAATTTGATTTTACTAAATTTATAAGCTGTGTTTGTTTTTCAGCCATATGTAGTGTGGTGTGTTTTAGACAATTCATCTTTACAATCCCTGGCTGTGCTGCTAAGTTCTTTTCAAAAAAGGCAATCCTTGCAAACTAGTTCTACTCATTCAGTCTGTTTTTAAATCTATAGCTAGCATTACCCATGTTGTCAGGCATGTTGAAAGTGGAATAGCAATTTTCCTGAGCTGCCTTAACTTAGAGTCAGGTTATTTAAAATCCACTGCTGTGAAAATTGGAAAAATAAAAAATAAAAAATGTTTTCTGAATTGGTTTTATTAACCTTCCCAAAGTTATGCAGAAAAACAAACTTTTATGCTTCTTCAGCAAATTGACAACACTGACTTTTTTCAAAGATTCACTTTTGTTACGATCCTTTAAGTAAGTCCATATAGTAAGCTATATGTGCTAATTTTGGTGAAAACGAAAAAGTTTATCTGTAGATTTTTTTCAACCTAAGTACAATTTTGGTTAATTAAATAATCAAACATAATTTTATATTATTAGGTTGTTCTTCTCTGCCTATATTTTCACTTAGCAGGAGCCTGTAACTTTGTTTTCATATTCCAAAACATAAAATTGTCACGACAACAATGATACTAATACTGACTGTTCAAGACAAGTAGATTTTTTGACTCTTTTATTTTACTTTACCAAGTTGGATTAACAAATGGTGTTACACTTTGCGGCACAGCTGCTTTTCTATGAAGATCCATGCTGCCCTATTGAATTGCTCAGCATCTAAACAGAGTGGTAAGAATCAATCATCATCATTACTGTGGTAAAATTTTCCCAGGAAACTGTTAATAAGTTCCTTCTGTCAGAAGAAAGGACATCTGTGAATGTTGTCAAATATGGTGTTAAAATCTCAGAGGTGAAACTTCACAGAGGAAGCCTTCTTTTGAACTTTGATCTTTACAGGAAGCCAGAAAGTCTTTCCAGGAAAAGCCTGGGAATGAAGTGTCCGAAAATGAGGGAGCTCACCACCCTGCAGTGTTGCATCACCGTGATTTAATTTTCCGACCAGAATAGCTCCGGTTTCACACTCGGCTCAATGTGGCGGTGAAATTATGTTGAACGTTTGGTCCTGTTGAAGAGAAAAGTCTCAGTCGAGCTTTTTCTGGTGCCTTCAGAGCAGGTGGATGTTGAATATTTGTGTGAGAAACAAAGAGTTGCTTGTGCTTGTTTTATTTTCCGGTCATGCGATTTTTATTTTTTCTTTCTGAAACATGAAACTTCTCTATTCTGAGCGTGGCTGGGCAGATTTTCCCGCTGAGAAATAATACTATTAAACCTCCTTTGCGCCTTTCTGCGATGTGGATAAAAGGCCGTCATCTATAACTAATCTCTGTGAGTTATTGCGCAAAGAACCATGTGCTGAACACACCTTGTGTGTCAGGTGAGCCTGCAGACAGAAAGCTCCACATTCTTGCTCCTGTTTTAGTTAAAATGAACATTTTGTGTCTGTTTTTCTTTTTTTCTTCTTCTTTACCTTTGAAGTCCTTCTGAAGTTGACTGACATTTACTTTTATCTTTCGGTGAACTACCGTTATCAGGACACAGTCTTCTTTTGTTTTGGCACAGCTGCCTGGACACGCAGCCAGATTTTAGCGAGCTGAGATAATAAAGAGGAGCTTGGGAGGCCTGGTGCAGGGTTCGGCCCTACAGGCTCAACAGTACACGAGCAAAAATGTTTCTGCTTGCTTATCAGGCCTGCGGAGGGTTCCTTCCTGGTTTTCTTCAGCTCAACCTCTAATTACTGTTGCTGGCTGCTTGCTCTACTGTATATGTGAATTTCCCAGCAGTGTTTCCCGTTTCTCACCGTGTAGTGTTTTTGATTCCGTCTGCAGCAGTGTACTCTGTGGAAACAAAGGCTTAACTCTCCCCCACTTCAAAGTGTGTACAATATTTTTGCAGAATGTAGAAGACAAAGTTTCAGTTGTGAAACAGTCTAGGACATCATGACAATAAATTATAACCTTGTGAATCACCGATAGGTTTTTTTTTGTGTGTGAAAAAAAGACACATTTTTCAGGATTTGTCCTGCACATCATCAGTCTGCAAATTATGAATGGAAAATTGTCATTTTGGACTGTTACTGTTTTAGTTATCTGAAGTTTATCAATGTTTCCCCACTAAGAGGCAAATTAGCTCAGTATCCCGTTTGCTCTAACACACCTGATGCTCTTTGAATCAAGGACACATCCATTTAGACTCTCTGTACTGCAGCATGAAATGAATAAGATGCTGGATGAAGGGCCCTGATGACCAACACCGAGGGTTTACTGTGGTCATTTGAAGTGAATGACGCATCCCCTTGAAATTCAGGCACTTTATTTGATCCTGTGGTGTCATAAATTTGTCTTTCTTTGCCCCATTCCTCATGAGCTCAGTGTTCCCTTTAAAATGGCCCCTTCTTTTCACAGTTTGCTTTTGTGGCTGAAAATATTTCAGAGGAGTAACTACGTTACTCCGTTGTCTGATAGTGATGCAGCGTTAGGTTTCAAGCAGCAAAAACTTGAGTCCATCCCGACAGAGGATATGTCAGGACCACATCCCCGATGAGTCATTTTAATGATGCTTGAATCTGTTAAATCTATAAATAAAATAGACAACTCTTAACTATGGTCAATGAACCCAGTGAAAAAGCAAACAGTAAAAGGATTTGCCCAATCCAATTTTGCTTGTGCAGCCAGATCTTGATAAAACTTAAACTTTGCCTTCCTCTCCTCTCCACATTTACAATAAAATTGTGCTGAGTGCTGAATTTTTGTGTGTGTCTTTAAATGGACAAATGGGAAAGACGCTTGTTGTTGGTCAGCGGTAGACGTCTTGTTGAAAGATTTGGAGTTAGTAAATAGAAAATGCAAGTGCTGGATGTTTTCCAGTAAAAACAAATAGTGAATATGAAACCGCCTCGGTTTAGTTTTCTCTCAATGTGTACTGTCGCAGTTACATACTTTACATTCATACCATTCCTTCGTTATCAAACTACAAACAGATACCTTGTTACAGATACCTTGTTACAGCATGCCTCTCTCTTGATTCTGTTCTGAACAATGAAAAAACGATCATTATATTAGGGAGTGTGTCCAAACGCAGTAAAGGTGCATTCGTGATTAGAATCGTAGAATCAGCAGTTTGTGAATGAATGCATCCCTGTGATAGGAACTGAATCACTCCCCATTACTTTTCTCTCTTATCCACAGCTGGTTTCACTTAATCACATCATTTACTGGACAGAAAGGAAATGTAAACCAACATCGTAATAAACTCTGTGATCCTCTCCACCATTATCTGCCTCGGCTGAGGGTAATCTTTCCGTTTCTCTCGGTTGCATTTTTACAGCCACTCTGAGGGATCCTCCTTCTGTCTGCCCACAAGTCGCTTTTCCATTCTGTCAGACCGAGTTGGTGAAGTCCATGTGTCAGAGGCAGGGTAGTTTCAGTGCTGAGGATCAACTTATCTAATGACATTTTAAGCATTTGTTTCAGTAGTGTCGCCAAAATCGCACAACAGATGCTTTTAATTGTTGCGGCGCTTTACCTCTTTATTTTGAAACGTGACAACATAAGTGTATTAAGCATTTCGCTTAAGATTTTCACATTTTAACTTGGCCAAATGTGAAATAAACTTAGATCACCAAAAACTTTTCTTAGAAAGCTCAAAGCAAAAATAAAAGCAAAAATCTGAGAAAAAGTGAGAAAAGAAAAACAAAGGGGCTTATTGTGAAAAGGAGATAAAACATAAAGTCTTCATAAAGTTCTAAAATGCTGCAGAAATGCAAGAGCTTTTTGATTACTGTCAGATTACACATCCAGTTATGCATTACAACATGTGAGTCTTTGTCGTATCTTTGTATTTGATGACAAACCAGAACATTTCCAAGAAATCATGGTCGCATCCCGTAACCGGCTGCCTAGTGGAGCCAATGAAAGGACCAAGAGTTTGTTCTAAAAGGATGATGATGGACGACTGCAGAGCCTCTGCAGCCACGTGGCAAAGGAATGCCAGCCCACTAAAGGCTGGATGATTGTCATCAGGGCCTCTATAGGATATGCTGACAGGATATTACAGCGGTCCAAAATGCATATAGAGCATTTCTGTGGGTTGCATGAATCTCCTGCCTCACTTTAAGTATTTCTCTAAAGCAAGAGAGTCAAAAACAGGATGCAGACACGTGGTCAAACAGGATTCTGTACAAATTAAAAGGCTAACTTTAGCCTGGAGAGAAATGTTGCTGTTGGAACGAGGTTCAAACCCTCGTGGCATGGAGACATAATTAGAAATATGTGAGTCATTACTGAATGGTCACCTCTGTTTGGTACTATCTACATGAGCAACTTTGCGCCACTTCGCCGCCTGGGATTGTGGCGTGACAGTATCAGTGGAATACAGTGGGTGGGTGGGTGTTTAGACCCTGCACAGCCCCTACGACTTCTTGTCTAACCACACCCGTCCCACTCTGCATGACATTAAAATTTCAAAGCCAGGCTTCCCCCAAAGCTCACAGAAGCTGTGGTCTCCACCCATGTCGGCACACTCGGGCCTTGTGCTGAAACTTTCAACATTGTGCTTTGATGTCAACCTCTGGCACCAGTTTCTGGCACAGATTTTGACCTGCTTGATGGTTGATTGGAGGAACGGGGCTTTAATTGTGTCAGTTCAGCTTCAGTCTGATGTGAGTGCGTGCTTTTAGAAACAACAGTTTTCACATTCAGGCACACATGTAAGCACACGTGCTTCAGTGCACGCTATAGTATTAGGCCTGTATAAATAATCATCTATCTGTTTTTGTTTGCATGAGTTTCCATTAAAAGTAGTTGCACAGAGATTTGAACCACTAACCAGACCTAGAAATAAAATATTCTTATTATGAAACAATAGCCAATACTTTCTGGTACATTAAGAGAGAATAAAATAAATGCTAAAGATGTATTGATCACATATGTATATTTATCATCAAGGGAAACATGAATCTTTTAAGAAAGACGAAAATGATATCTAAAGAGTAAACTTTGTAAATATAGAGATTCCTTTCAACAAAGCTTAGACAAAAAATACTTCCTTAAAGCTCATGAGCTCTAGATTATGATATTTGATCCCATTAACAGTCCTTAGAAAAGCCAACATAGCCAAATATGGTCATTCAATGTAAATTCAGACTCCCCTAGTTACATAAACAATGTTTTTGTTAATGGTCTTTGTTTGTGGGGAAGAGCTGGAAAACAGTGGAATCTTCCAAAAACAATCTAATTTTGTTCAGCTTAAGGACACACTACACAAAATGCTGCCATGGACAGATATTTAGAATAAAAAGCAGCCAAAGTCCAAAGAAAATTGTAAAAAAACAACTTTGAAAGGTTAAGTGATTAGGACCACAAGTTTTTGCATATAGACACATTTCTTGCAAGACATACACATAGGATTTGGATTTATTGAAGTAATAGGACTTCTGGTATCACCATTAAAAGATGTTGTCCATATGATATGCACATTTCTTGAGTCTTGAGGTTGTGAAACAGTCACATTTTTTGAGCTAGTAAGGTTAAATCAGGATCCCGTAGTTGTGTCTGTAAAGCAAAAGTTCGAAATATTGTCAGCAGCTGCCTGACGTTCAATCACAGGGTCACTCTGCTTTGCTGCGTACTGGAACTGCATATATTTTTTCAACCTTGTCAGTACTTGAAGTGTTATCTTGCATATGTGGGTGTAAGATTACCACGTCTCAGAATGCCTCCTGCCTGAGATAATTGGTAAAGGAATGTTTTCCTAACAAAAAGCAGTCAAACTGCTTCATAATTCAAATCTATTATCCGTTTAAAGTCATGTAAATAGATCTTTTGGCTAAAAGTAGAAAATGGAAAAACACAAGTTACTGAAAGCCATCTGTTGGACTCTTTGCCGTCGGATGACATCACTGCTATGTGTCTTGCCTCCCCAGAATGGGCATGACGGTGCGGGCCAAGCCGAGGGTGTAGCCACATCTGGCAGAGCGAGCTGAGCGACGCGGAGCAGGAGCCTCAGCACACCAAGACATCTGCTGCAGAGGGGAAGATGGGAAAGATGGAGGAGGAGAGCGACAATGTCGGGAAGTTGTTTGAGAACTTTATCCAGGCCTCCACCTGTAAAGGGACTCTGCAGGCCTTTAACGTCCTCTGCAGACGTTTGGACCTTGACCCGGCGAACCACAACACTTTCTACTGCAGCCTGAAGGCAAAGGTCACCTCTTGGAAGGCCAAAGCACTTTGGAGCAAGTTAGACAAAAGGATATCCCACAAAGAGTACAAGAAAGGTCAAGCTTGTATGGGGACAAAGGTGAGTTTAACTATTTCCCTTCATCTTTAAGAAAAAGTAATGTCAAACATGATGGAGGCGTAGAACAGGGTAATAATGACAGAAGATAAATACATGCACTTAGAGACATGTTTTCTCTTGTCTTTTCATCCATATCAGCTTTCATGGAGCAGTGACTGGTAGTATCAGACATTTAGGCTAAGATCTACTGTGATCAATAACCAGTAAATAGCAAATTATCCACAACTGGAAATAATTTTCACTTAGGTTTCAGCCAGACGTAAAGCATGTATTTTCACATCATTCCACTTTTTGATGCTTGAGCTTTTTCGCCACTTTTTTTTAACAATGCCTCTTCTGCAAAACTGGCCAACATTGATGTGCATAGCTGCAAATCAAGAGGCTGAATACATCTTGGTGTGGATCTGGTGTGACTCAGGTACAGCAAATCAACATGCTGATTAAGTTGGTTAGCTGGCTCTCATTAACACCTACAGTTCATACAGTTAGCTTAGCGAAGCAAATATTAATGACTGTGTTATGTAGAAATGTTGTTAAAGATAAAGGACGGTAAATTCACCTCACATCTGAGAAGGGATCTTTTCCTGCAAACAGCAGGAAAGCATTTGCATTTGGCTCAGTGTAAATGTAATGAAACAAGGCGTTAAGTTTAAAAACTGGTGTAACTTTATTATAAAGCTAGGTTAATTATGTTTTTTCTATTCATATTCTGCCTGGTGACATTTTAGAAGCTGGGCCTTTTGTTTGGCTGCTGTCCAAAATATCCAATTGATTTACTGCTGCAAGCCCAAAGCTACATGTTTTCAGTAGAAAAATGCTTTCCTGTCTTCACTGCAGGCAGACTGGACTGTTGCATTTTATTCATCTGTAGCTTCACATTTCCCATGTGGTTCTGTACACCTGTGCAATAAAGATAAAAATGCAGACGGAAATATTTCTTAACAGGATATTTAATTTTATTGTCAGCATTTTTGACGTTGGTATGAAAGTCAATCAGTTCAGCAACTACATGTGTCGTGGTTAAGTTTATTTATTACGCTTGCTTTACTTTTTAAGGTGATCGTTGTTTTAAGGGAGCAGATGCAGAGTTATTAATTTACCCACAGCCCAGAAGAGTTGAGATTAGCAACCTGAGCAGGAGAGTCTTTCCAAGAATATTAAAACACACCCATCAGGTTAACTATGTTGCTGGCAGGCCTGAAACCACACTGGTGAAAGGTCCAGCTTAAAAGTTTGCTTTATACAACATTAAAGTTCTAGGATTCAGGAAGTGTCTTGTTGTTTCATCTCACATGATTTGCTTTCACTGGACATAAGTGTGACTCTGACATCCTGTTAAAGTTAAGTGTGGGACAGCTAACCCAGGCTCAATTGTTTAATCTTTATTTACCCCAGTAGATTTATATTTTATTCATGGCTCCTATACTTCTGGAAAAGGATGGGGTTTGATTTCAGGATTTTCCAAGTGTTGTAATGTAGAACATTATCTAGGTGTTCTGTCCTTCTTTCCATGTCATTCTCTTTTTCCTTCACTCTGTCCTTCTTTATTTTTCTTGTGTCTTTCCTTCCTTTCTTCTTTTCCCTGTCTTTTGTTATTTTCTTGCGCCTTCCTCTTCCTTTTTTGTAGCGTCTTATTTCCTTATCTCCATGCTTCCTTCATTGTGTCCTCCATTGGATCTTTCCTTATGACTTTTGTTTGTTGTATTTTTTGTTTTGTTTTTTTCTCCTGTTTCCCACTTTATGTCCTTCCTTACTTCCCTCCTTTCATTTTTATTATTTCTTGTGTCATGCTCTTCCTTTGTTCTTCCCTTGCTTCATTCTGTCCTTTTCCTTTGTCCCTTATGTCCTACTGCCCTTCTTTCTTTCCTTACATCCTCCTATCTTAATATCTTAATTTCTTAATGAAGAAATGTTTCCACAACGGGATACGTGTGTACTGTGCAGAGGATATTTGTGGTGGTGTAGCAGGAGGAGACACAAAAAAGGTGATGAGAGAAAGTCGAAACCCAGAGACGATGTTCACCTGTCAGCTGTGCTCAGATTCAGCACAATTTTTATTGCACAGAGGAAGAGACAGCATCAGTCAGCAACTCTGATTATTTGGCCCCATTTATACTCCGTTTGGCCACCTTTTTGCTTTTCCTGAACGTTTGGATGTGGCTATTATTAAAATGTTTTACATTCTGCTTAATTGTCTTTTAAGGTTGAGAATATCTTAGGCAACATCATAAAAAAGACAAGTGCATTGGAGTTTCTTATTTTGTATTTCTGACTTGACAAAGAATTTTTCCTGATAAAGCAAAATGCTTTCGATTTTAATGAACTGCTTACATGCGCGGTGTGTTTTTACTGCTCACAAAGGCAGCTATCTCCTTTCACATCTTCACCTTCAACCACTGGGTGAACAAATCCTTCAGTTTTCCTGTCGGTTCTGTTCTCCATCAGTGACAGATGTGATTTCACTCAGGGCTTTTCCTTCATATTGCCGAGTCTTTTTTACAGGATGTGATGTCAGGATTTTTATGGCCTAACACAGATGGTAGCGGAGGCCGAGCATCCGTCTCGTTAAGTTTTACTGTGTACAACAAAATCTGTCTTCTCATATAAATCGCGCTGTAAGTCAGCCTCAGTGCACCTCATCAGATCTCTAGTTGGCAGCTTGCTTTCGATAAAAACTCATTGTGTCTAAACGTGAGACAATCTTAAAGATATTTTTATTATGAGACACTCAGCTATTCTATATCTCTTCAGACATACCTGACATGTTTTGAAGTGCTTCCATCTTCGTCAGAGGTGTCACAGCTGTTATCAGCTGTGAGCGTAATTTACCAACAAAACTCCTCTCTCATGCCTAGTGCATGATGACAATGCATGATTTGTCCATCTTCCAGTGTACTCCGATCAACCTGACAGTTTGTTCACAGGCTGTCTGACTGGGTTTGATGAATGTCGGGCTGAGGCGGCGGTGGGTGGAGAGGGGGGTCACAGGTGGAGACGGCTGAGAGGAAACCAGTGTCCTGACTCAGCAGATGTGGCACCAGAGGTCGGTGGGGGGGGAACCCTGATCAGTGAGTGGAAAGTGTAAAAACAAACACTTCTGCTCATGGCTGATAGAGAAATCAAAACAGTGACATGAGTTTAGAGAACAATGGGCGCTCTTTGAAAGTGGATTTGTCGTGCGTCTATAAATGATGTTGTTCCTCATCTGTTCAACGGTTGCACGTCAGCGCACTAAGCACTGCTTTACGCAGGGAAATAACCGTAGGTTTAAACTTGTCGGGGCAGAGTGCACATCACCTGCCTCTGCGATTCACGTCTGACAGCCCCAGGCAGCTTATGACGAAGAATGAGAGAAGCACGTCACAGATACACACATTGATTGTTGGTGCAGGAGAAGCATGCAATGAAGAACAGATTTTAATATAACAGCAAAAAATTAAAACACAAAAACACAGAAAAAAGTAAATATACTTCGGTGAAGTTTCCATAATGTATTGGTTCTTCTGTAAGGTTTATGAGAAACTATGGTGATAAATAACTATAAAATGCTGAACTTTCTAATATGATTTCATTTAACTTTATCTCATATTCTAAAGATTTGATGTTTCACCTCTATATTAACTCTGAGTGACCTCTTGCTGGAGATATTTTACATTAGAGTTACATTTAGTAAATATTCCTTAGAATAGCACATGAATAGAATATTTGAAAATTTATATTTTACACCTTAGTTGTCAAGGCATGTCTTAAAATCCCTAAAGAAGATACAAAATGTTGCTTTTTGCAAAATTGCATTCATTTTTATGACATTTTAGAAATGGCTTTAGTTGAAATTTTTTATTTAATGTTTCTTCTTTTTGTAGTTTTCCGTTATATTTCTTGTTTTTATTTATTGCTTCCACATTTTTCCATTCGTTATGCTGTAAAACACGTGGTGTGACCTTGTGCATGAATGGTGCTTTGGAAATAAATCTTTTTTTTATGTACAGAACTTAATATTGTTTCATAGCAGGATTGACAACAAGTGATTGAAAGGAACTTCTTCTAACCTTCCTGAAGTCTATTTTGGAGAAGTATGGATTTGTTACTCTGATATTAAAGGTTATTCTGAGTCATTTTGGTTTGGTCAGGACTAATTATCTGTCATATTTCATAAGAGTCAGATGTGCAATAACTTGCTGAAAAGGCAGTTGAAAATCTTGAAAAACATGTTAAAGTCAAACAATGCAAACATCTTTCTGATTATTTATCTCCAGAAAATATCAGTGCATGACATAGTTTTTCTAAAATGTATAAATGGTGATAGGATGGGACAAAATGAGCAATGTATCAAGTTGGGCTATGAAGTTAACAGATGTGTGTGGTTTTTTTTTTTTTCATGTTTATGTTGTTTTCATGGTTGTTTTGCTGGTGTCTCACGGTTCAACGTGTTTTGTTATTGCAGTGAGCAGCAGGCAGGCAGATTGTCTCATGGAACTGATGCATGTGCGATATTAATAAGAACAAATATTTCTTATTTATATTTTTGTAACTATATGTGATGCCAGCAGTCAAAGTTTCTATCTGCTGCATCTATCTGTTGGATAACAGCAAATGAAAAGTAAATATATTCAGTCTTAATTTGTTGGAGTCTTTGCGACAGAAAACTGCTGAGCATTGCAGTCAAGCTTCGTTCTGGTTTAAATGTCAAAATAATTATGCACCCGATCTCTGAACAGTTTTCTTCATAAAGTGTCTTCAAACGGAAAGAAAAAGGAGGACTGTGCCAACACACATGCGTCACCTCTTTCATCTATCATTACGAACGGTGATGTAATGTTTCAACCGCACATGCTCAGACAGACACTTAAACCTCAAACTGACTTCATGCATTTTCTTTGGTGAGGCTGCTTTGTGAATAACACCTGAATTATGTGTCTCCAGGCAGCTTACTAATAAATACATCACTCCAAGCATGTGCAAACTGTTTTCTTTTGGTGCATTGTAGCTTTGCCAATAATACAATCACACATACATCAGCAATCTTGTGCAGACTGGACTGATTGTAGGAGTTTATCTTACTTAAGTGTTCCTGAATGAGACACTTTAAAGCGTCTCAGCAGTGGAGCAGTAAAGTACAACTCCTTCTCATGATGTATGGCGCTGCATAATGCTCCAGAGCTCATTATAAACAATTGTAATGTCCTTCTCTGTTTCAACAAGCTTTCTGTTGACTCTATGACAAAGATGTTACCCTGGTGCTCGTAATTTAACTGAGCTCTTTGTTTGTAATAACCAGCATATTGTGTCATTCCATTCAGTGCCTCATCATCGGAGGAGGCCCGTGTGGCTTGCGGACCGCCATCGAGCTTGCCTTGATGGGCGCCAAGGTGGTGGTGATTGAGAAGAGGGATTCGTTTTCAAGGCACAACGTGCTCCATCTTTGGCCCTACACCATCCATGACCTGCGGGGCCTCGGGGCCAAAAAGTTCTATGGAAAGTTCTGTGCCGGAGCCATCGACCACATCAGTGAGTATCGGACTTCCCCGGAACAAAACCGGCCTTTTAAATCACTCCGCTCCGGTGATTCAACTGTTTTCTCGCAAAATAAACTGTACAATATGATATATGAAGTTTATTTACCTCTCGGGAGATGATAAAAGAAACAGTAGTAAAACAATAACTAGATAATTATGTGTCCTCCTTTTTCTGCAAATCCCTGAAATTTGAAATTTGGAGCCAACGTGTTGCTAGTGTCCTTTCTGTAACCTTAAATGGCTGTGAAAGTGTTATTTTCTTTCTTTAGATGTTGAAAAAACCCACAAAGAAATACTTGAAAAAACATTAAGGTTGCCATGTCTCAAAATCAAGTGCTTGGTAAACATTTGAAAAGCAAAGTCATCCTTATTGTTACTGAAACCCTCCAAAAGGATGAGTTCACTGACCTTGTTGAGTGAAGCATGCTCTCCTTTTTTCCACCTATTTGGAGGCGCTGCTCAGCATTCCAGGCGTATCGCATGCAAGCAGAGTTTGCTCTCAACCGTAATAGAAAAAGCAAACATGAAAACATGGACGTGTGTCTGTCTCTGCCAGGCATTCAGCAGTTGCAGCTCATCCTCCTGAAGGTGGCTCTGATCGTTGCAGTGGAGTTTCACATCAACGTGGAGTTTGTCAAGCTGCTGGAGCCTCCAGAAGATCAGCAAAATGAAGGTACTCATTCTCACCTCAAACAGGAGGTTCACATGGAGAAATGAGGGGAATCTAAACAGCTGGAATATGTCTCGCTTTTAGGAGGATCAATTTGAGAAATCTATCTTTTTTTTTTAGACATGTGGAGTTTACTGCAGGATCTTTGTTTACATTCCTGCTTTGCTGCTTCTGCTGCACATTTAACCTGGTGGAGCAAAAGGGAACATCTTGTCTGACAGTATTTTATTTCCTTGACAGTCACTAATAAACACTGGCACAGGTTTTGTTTTTTAATCACTTGCGGATCAAAATAGCAAAGGTCATGTGATTTGCATCATCTCCCTGTAACTGATCTATTCTCTGCTATTTATATTGTCACTCTGCAATACACTAACCAGTGACCTAATTTATTTTTTAGACAGAATATGTACAGCCTCATTTTAGGTTTCATAACATTTGAGCAAAGCACAGTGGATACTTGACCCCCATCATCCCTCTCCGGCCTTCAACTTAGCGGACGATAAGTCAGGAGGTGTCAGTTCAGTTTTCATATCGACGTGGCGATAACAACACCAGCTTTGGCTAAATTTAGAGCCCGACTTATCCCTCCTGCTCCACTGTGACTGACTTAGCTGTGCCCTTGACTCTGTGGACGGTATTTTCCACACACAAACTATTTCACAACAAACTGGAAAGCAACACCTACTCTCATCTAACACGTCTGCTGCAACATTTTGTCTTTTTTAAATGGAGAAGTATATCCACATTTAAGCCTTTAATTGTGCAGTTGTTACATTTTTTCCCCGTCATGCCAGATTTGACAAATTTAATGAAGCTTCAAAGTAACAACAAGGACCGTCCAACAAGGACAGTCCAGATAGTGCGATGTTCCTCATGTTCTTTACGTCACAAAGGGGGGAATAATTTGATTTAAAACCTGTGTATATGTGCATGGATTTACCCAACACTCCCAGTTGCATTTTGTCTTTTCAGCGATTGGGTGGAGGGCCGCAATCCGACCTGCAGATCACCCAGTGGCTGGCTTTGAGTTTGATGTGGTGGTTGGGGCCGATGGGCGGAGAAACACGCTGGAAGGTGAGATGCAGGGAAACAAAAGGCCTGGATAGTTTAGGAAGCTGTGGTTGTGTTCTGCACTTTTAAATATGACAAGAACTCGTTGATGGATGACTGGAATCTGGTGCCACTCCCAGATCCTCCACTATTGAAATAGCTGACAAAGGATAAAAACTAATTCAAAGCAGGAATCGTCCAATCAGGAAAGATTATTAAAAGTAAATATTTTTATAGAAGTTGGACTTTGGTACTGGCCTGCAGTCAGTCTCTGCCTCCCGGGTGATTGATGCATTTTTGGAGTAATTTTGATATAATGGTTCTCACTGTGCTTTAGGCTTTGTGACTCTGTGACTCAATTACATTTAGAATATGACCAAATGGTTTAGTTTATGTTTTTGACATGAATTAAGAAATCAGCATTTGTCTTTACTCAGGTTACCGTCTGTCTGACATTATTGTTTTTTTAATTGTCCGAAACACTGAAGCAGGCAAAAAGGAAAAAAAATAATAATAATTACAGCTCTGCGTCTCAGTATTAAATCTCCTCCATAAGAAGTTTTAATAGTCATAATGTAACTAAATATGAAGAACATATTTTTGCACATAATTTATCAAACTCTAAATATACATTCTGTATATTATACAGACATTTCAGGACTTTTTCTTATTACTGTCTAACATTTGAACTCTTTCCAGTCCAACAAATAAATAAAGTTTCAAAACAAAGGAGAAATGTCTGCAGTAAACAAACATCTCAACGTCACATTTTCAGAAAAAGTGGGGGACATAAGCAAAGTGGTTTAACTTACAATAAAAGCAAAGCTTCATCCACAGATCTGTTTGTTCTGGACATAAAATGAGTGGGAAAAGTCAAATAAAAGCCTCTGTTAGAGCTTCAAATATTACTTAATGACACTGAGTTAGAGCTCTTCAAAAAGATGACAAGAAAACCTGTCTCCTTGGAGGCAAAACAGAAAACAATGAGGGATGATTCAAGTCTAACATGCTATTGTATATTTTTTCTTGCCTAAGATTAAACTCTTGCTCTCATTTGCGCCTGGATGAAGTCATCTATCTCTCCCGCTGGGGACTGCTAAATATAAATACAAGCAAGGCTGATCCATTCATGATGGAGCAGCTCCAACTCTGTGCTGTTTTCAGTTTTTCTCTAAAAATGCTGTCATCGAACAACTAATTTGGATCAAATGCTTATTCCTTAAAAGGACTTTTTGAACCAGAATGAAATGTTTAGCTCATTTTGTAATCATGAAGAACCCAGAGGGGAAATTACTTTCTTTACTGCAGACCGCTTGCTTGTGTGCTGCTTTTGTGGCCTGCTTATGGTAACACAGTTAAATGCAATCAGACGTGTTCAGTGCTGCTGCCTTTGGGAAAGCACAGTCAAATGACATTTTGGGGACAATGCAGCAGAGACTTGCATAAGTCTCTAATTTTGTTTAGTTTCCCGTCAAGCATATTCCTGTTGTAAGCAGTAAATCTTTTAAGTTGTTGTGAAACAATAATAAACATCTTATTTAAATACTTTTGATTACTTTGGGTAATAATATTATTTACTACACGGAAGTTATTTTCACTCAACTCCATGTGCTTCTTACAGAATATGACCTCTGTTCCTTTTCTAAAGTGCTTCTCCAAAAATAAATGCCCTGTCATTATGGTTTGAGGTCGGATTGCTTTTGGTTTAAACAGATGAGTTAATAGCCCTAATTTTTCTCTAGCATTCCCAGTTAACTGTCTCTGCCTTTCTCTCTCTCTCTCTGTGTGTGTGTGTGTGTGTGCGTGTGTGTGTGCGCGTGTGTGTGTGTGTGTGTGTTTTTACCAGGTTTCAAAAGGAAAGAGTTCAGAGGTAAACTGGCAATCGCCATCACAGCCAACTTCATCAACAGGAACACAACTGCGGAGGCGAAAGTGGAGGAGATCAGCGGAGTGGCCTTCATTTTCAACCAGAAGTTCTTTCTTGACCTCAAAGAGGAGACAGGTAGGATAGGCAGAATATTAAATGTACAGATTAAATTGACCTTAATCTTGATGATGGCACCAGATGTCAAAATGTAACGTTTGTCTCTGGTTTCTCAGTTGTTGACTGTAGGTTGTTTTTATGACTTCTCATTGTGTTTTATAATGTAAAGCACTTTGAACTGCCTTCTTTCTGAATGTGCTATACAAATAAACTTGGTTGATTAAATACTGCTTAGTACAAATTAAACACCTGGTCCAAGCTGGGTTGATCAATAGTGTAGATTTATTTTTTAGCTTGTTTTGTGATTTATTAGAAATGTATGGGATTCTGTAAATGGAAAATAAATTAAAAAAACACAGCAAAAATAACATAGAGATTTGAGATTTATGAATGAACAATTTTGACTGATAAGTTAAAGTTGACTATTGTTATCGTTTGACAAAAATTAGCCTTTAAAGGGAATTGTTTTGTGAACTGTAAAAGTGTGAAGTGTTAAGATGCTGATATCTCTCTGCAGGCATTGATCTGGAGAACATTGTCTATTACAAGGACAACACACATTACTTTGTCATGACGGCAAAGAAACAGAGTCTGCTGGACAAAAAAGTTGTGATCAATGTAAGTGAACCGTGTTTTCATCTGTATTAATTTTGATGGTGTTGTATTTGTTTTCAAGCATCATTGAAACAGAATCAGACAGACTGTTCTGTGGAGCTTCTTCAGTAGCAGAGTCGTGATTGCGGTGTGTTCTGGTTGAATTTGCAAAGAGCAAACCTCTTTTCTTTAACAAGACAAAAGTCTGGGTGGTTTCCCCCTCCTACACAGCTGACTGATGGCTCACAATAAACACAGGCAGAGGAGAAATGTTACAACCTGTGCTCCACATGGGGAACACAACCGGACTGACTTTGGCATGCCTGTGAAAAGTGTCTAACTTACCCAAAAGGTGTAATACAACAAGTTGGTGGGTTTGAAACTGTAGCCTTTTGAAACCACGGTACACGCTGAATGTGGAAACCTTGTGACTGGCACAAAGCTAAGACTTCATTTTCTGGATTCTTCTCTTGTTCATTTCCATGTAACCAGGATTACATGGACACTCAGATGCTGCTGAGCAGCGAAAATGTCAACCAGGAAGCCCTTCTGAGCTACGCCCGAGAAGCTGCTGACTTTGGCACCAACTATCAACTTCCCACACTCGATTACGCCATGAATCACTGCGGGCAGCCAGATGTGGCCATGTTTGACTTCACAAGCATGCATGCGTCTGAGAACGCCGCTCTGGTCAGGGAGAGATCCGGACACCAACTGCTGGTGGCGCTGGTTGGTGACAGTCTGCTGGAGGTAAGGGAGCAAAACAGGCTGACTTCAGATGCTGAGAGCTTGAGAAATGCATTAAATTATAAGTACTTGAGTCTGAAATGATCTCTGCCAGATAAATTGGGGTGATGTCTCTAAAATAGAGGGTGGGGTCTTTTATATGCCCGCCTGTGAGTGGTTTACCTAATTTTTTCCCCCTCAGTTAATCCTGTTGTCGTCAGCAGATTCATGTAGTGTTTTTTTGTGCCGCTTTTCAGATGTTACAGTTGCCTGCAGGAACATGTACAGGAAGTCTGTCTGCTTTTACACGCAATGGTTATTAAAAAATGTCTGAGATATTTACTCTGAAGTCAGATCTATGGTATGTGACACGGCAAAGCAAAACATAGCAACTACTGGAGGAGAAAAAGCACATTTTTAAAATTCAGACAGGCTTGAAAACTTAAAAATAAAAAGATTTTACTCTTCTCCTTTTTTCCCATAGGAATGGTATCATAATCCATCATTTTTGGTGTGGTGATCAAATATGATTTATCTTCTTGAAACATCATTAACAAATAACACCCAATCATGCATCAAGAGCATTTTTGTTTTGCATATTTCGGTACTCTAAATCAAGCCCTACTACTTCCCTACTACTTCTTGGAAATGTCAAAATGCCACTGAATGAACAAGTATAAGTTGAAAAGTTGTATTTTGTCACATCTTTATGCAGTATTTAATGGATTTGCTTTGTTGCAGCCCTTCTGGCCAATGGGGACTGGTTGTGCCAGAGGTTTCCTGGCTGCGTTTGATACGGCCTGGATGGTAAAGAGCTGGGCTGAAGGCCGGACGGTTCTGGAAGTTCTGGCAGAAAGGTGCATGCGCATTCTGTCTGAAACTTTCTCATGGTGTTTTTGACTACTGCCAAGTTCATCTTTGCTAAATGAACCAATTACTTTCTATGTGTAATTTAGGGAGAGTATTTACCGACTTCTACCGCAAACTACTCCTGAAAACATTGCCAAAAACTTTGACCAGTACACTATAGACCCTTCAACCCGCTTCCCCAACCTCAACTCCTCATGCGTTAGACCTCATCAAGTAAGCTCTTTTTCTTTAACCTCAACTCTCCAAACATGGACATATTTTTACTATGATGTGTCTTTTATTTTAGGTGCGTCACCTGTACGTCACTGGAGAGCTAAATTCCTGCTCCCTGGAGCGTGCTGCTACCATACGACGGCCTGTCAATCTCTACAGACGAGGTAAATGTAAGAGGAGTCAAACCGGCAGCCGCTGACTCACCTCACTGTTATTCAGGGCGGTGATTTTACTGATAAGACTTGCTCTGTTTTAGAGGGATTCTATGAGGAATGTTGCTATCGTTTCTCTGTCTTTGTTTGGCTCCTATTTAAACATAATTACATAATAATATGCATAAACTTTAGTCTAAGGAGGAATTATTTACAAATGGCAGACAAACACATATTACAGTTTCTGATGATAAATAACACGTTCTTCACACTTCCTGAACAATCAGTTTCTGACACATACGTTCACCTCAGGCTTCACTTCCTTATTTATAAGCGCTCTGTTCCTTTTACCCTGGTATTACGTAATTTTCTGATCCGTGTCTCTCTAACATTTTTTTTCTCCTTTTTTCATGTTTCTTCTGCAGAGTCTGAGATCCGGCCATCGCGGCTCCTGTCCTGGTGCCAGAAACAGACCGAGGGCTACAGGAATGTCTCCATCACAGACCTGGCGTCGTCTTGGAGAAGTGGCATCGCCCTGTGTGCCCTCATTCACAGATTTAAACCCCAGCTGATGTACGTAGCCCCAGCTTTGGCTGCGGTTTTGGACTTTAAACCACTCTTAAATTTTTATTGCATAGTTTGAAAAGCAGGCAAGCATTAATTTAACCACGTCTTTTAGGTGATAAAGTTAAGCATGTCAAATTTCGCAAGACTTTCTAATATCCTAATACTTGATTGGTAGAAGTAACAGTTGGTTTGGAAAGGTCATTTTTTTTATTTGTATGTTATTAGTATATTTGATATCCAAAGATGTAAATACATAGCATTGAAAATTCTGTAGGCATTAAGATAAAACAAAAGGGTCAAAGAAGAGTAAGAAAATTATACAATATCAATATGATGCAAAATGCAGCTTTTAATAATATTGTGCAACTCTAAATTCTGCTGCATGATCAGAACTGACCTTAGTTTTTCTCAATTTATTCTAGACTTATACTGTTGTTACCAAACTATTCCTGAAGAAGCACTAACATCAGAAAAGAAGTGTTTAACTTTAGGGTTCAGAGGACTCAGAAGAATCACAGTCTATGTGCTACAGTAAAAACAAATCACAGCTTGTGGTATGTTGTTGCCAGAGGAGGTCACAAAACTTAAGGAAGACAAAAAAAACCCCACAACAAATACCTGATTATCTTTGAGGTTTCATTTGTTGCAAAGCTTACAAACTACATGATCTTTTTTATTCAAATTTAACTTGGCTTCCAAACTTTTGGCCTGTGCAGTATGAAGGTTTATGTTTCTCTCTGATGAAAGTTTTGCTCAGTTTTGTATTTAAAAAAAAAAATAACAAAGCAAAAAAACCTGAATATTGAGATTTCTTTCTGCTACTTTCCCTTTCTGAGTCTAATTCAGGAACTGTGGAGAAAACCAGCTCCTTTATAACAAAAACAAAACAACAAAAACTGTACCGGTGCAACTGTAGATTAGTGCATTTACAAACCTAAATATATCCATGCGGCTCTTTAATTACTGCCTTCATTCTTTGGCACAAGCGCTTGGAGTTTTTGGTGGACTTATAAATTTCCAGAAACTTCTGGCATTCGTCCCGTTTTTGTTCTCCTATCTGCAGACCTGTCAGCAGCACACACGGCAGGGAGGGGAGCAGGTTCACACTGAAAAGAAAAAGACTGATGTTTGTTTGTGTTGCTGCTAGGTTACTGCTCGCTTCTTTACATTTCTCCTGCTGCCGTCTACACACCATATTTGCATAAAACACATCAGGGTCTCTTTTGTGTCTGTCACTGGTCATTTTTTTTTTTTTGCAGCTTTAAGCTTCTTTTAAAACTAAGTTTTAGTAAAAATATGCTTCTGTGTTAAACAAAGCCGTTGTGCTCGCACTGACTCCCCATGTTAGCGTTATTTCACCCTCGCTCAGCAGTAGTCACCTGACGTGCAGAAATGAAGGATTTGCCAGCAAATAATTCCTTCAAAGAGTCTCTATTTCTTGCTGCCACATTCCTGTCTGGTTATTTCTGGATGGACAAATGGATATTTAGGTCACAGGTAAATGGGTTACTGGGACTGGGGGGTAAATGAGAACCAAGAGTAGCAGGAAGTTTTATAAAACTCAAAGAGTATTATGATAAAAATGTCACTGTCTTATCTAAATGTTCAGTGTCTGTGTCATCAAGTATTTTTAGCTTAATTTATTGTTTCTCCTTGTTGTTATCAGAGACTTTGACTCTTTAAATGAGGAAGACCACACTGCGAACCTCCAGCAAGCTTTCGACATCAGCGATCGGGAATTCGGGATTCGCCCTTTCACTTCTGCGTTGGACCTGAGCGCTGGCGAGGAACTGGACAAAACCAGGATGATTGCTTACTTATCGAAGTTCTACGAGCTTTTCCGTGGGACTCCTCTTCCTTCGTCGGGTACGTGGTTCTGTTTCGAATCCCCTGGAGTTTACATTCTTCTCACTGTTTGTTTCTGTTCCCGAGTTTCTTCATTTGAAAAAGAAAATACATTTTACAGACGTTTTGCAGTTCTGCCCTTTAAAAAGCATCTGGTGTGTAGTGGCTTGAGAAGAATGTTGTTGTGTAGTGAAACTGTGCCGTCAAGTACTGTGTGAGTCTTGATTGCATGCATGTTTCAACTAAAGTGCTCTTTAAAGTGAAACATTTCTCTGCACAAACACAGGCTCTTGAGACACGTCCTATTGCTTCATTCAATATGCTTTATAAATGGAAAGCTTTTCTAATTTACTCTACTCCGTGTTTCTTGCTACACCACAGATTCCAGAAGAGTGGATGAAAACAATGAAGAATATCCCTCAGAGGAAGTCAAAGCTAATAATAAAGATCTCAATCTTGCACTGACAAGGAAGCGGGTACCAAAGGTAACAGAGATGTTTAATCTGCTGTACTAAAAACAACTTTAGTTATGCTAATTTCTACTTTTTGTACATTTTTTACATATTGATTTATTTTATTCAGTGGTTGAGTTGCATTTGAATTCATCAATTGTGCCTGTTTTACATCGTTGGTTGATCCACTAAAGAATAAAACCCTCAGAAAGGTCGTCCTGCGTCTCAAACTGCATGCTGCGAAGTAAATAGCTGCTTTCTGCTCACATTTAAATGAGATATTGTGGATACATCTGTGGGAAACACTGACGTATATTTTTATGGATTACTTTCAGAGCAATGACAACCAATTCTCAAATAAGTTAATGTCACATATTTACTTTGAAGCAGTTGATTGTAATTTCAAGGTAGAAGACAAAACTCCTTTGTACGTTAAAAAGAAGACACGCATGTTAGAAAAGGGATAAGTAATAAGTGAATGCTGCTGGTTGAAATAATTCAGGTAATCCATTCTGTCAGGATCATGTTAGATGTTGTGAAATTCTCTTGTGGAGTTTTATGTTCGTACTATGAACCTTATAATTACGAAACGATACAACAGCAAGTCCCTCACATACAGAGCTTAAAAGGCTGCATATGTTTTCCTCCAGCAACAAATCACAATTCAGTACTGTACAGATTTGTGTTATTTTTTTCATTTTCATTTAAATGTGTCCGTCCACATTAAAAAGCATCTGGTGTGTTTGCTCAGGGCTTTTTCTTTGTGAATGAGGCGCTGCGGCAGGGTGTCATTTTTTTCCGCTGTGCTCCGTTTTCAGGATGAGAAGAAGTCGGACGGTACAGACTCTGTTTACAAAAGGAGGCGAAGATTCTTCCATCTGGAGGAGGTTTGTGAACACAATGTTTGGTGTATAAGTGCACATGCACTTTGTTATTTTACTGTATTTCTGAGGGGGGTTTTTCTCTGCTCTTCTTCAGGCCACTAACATACGTAGTAATGGGTCTTCAGACCAACACGAACGGGAGCCCAAAGAAAACAAAGTTCGCTCAATGGCTTCGCAGCTACAGGCCAAGTTTGAAAACAAGAACAGCTACACATTTCAAAAAACACAGGTAAAACAATATAACATGTCTGATGTGTTCCAATGTTTTTGCTGTTGTGTAACTAATTTAAGTATTTAAGAATACACAGTTTTAAAATTCATTCTAGGGAATTTGAGCGTCTGATATACATTTTTACACATTTAAGGTTATTTTCTAATCGTGAACTCAGTTGCTTAATTGCAAAATCTTAAACTGTGCTCTGTCGTTCAAATGTTAAAACTCTTATTTCTAGCATGACTCTTTTCCTCTTTTGTCTTTCCTGCACTTTTTCACTAACATTTCTCCAATCCTCCTCAAAACCTCGTGCAGTCAGACTGTGAGACGGTCTTGATGGTCCCTAATCTTAATCAGATTGAGTTTCGGCCTGTTACGATCAGATCTTCGGTCCCACCTAAGCCTTCTTCAGTGACACAGGTACATTCAAGTGGCACAACAGCCCCCAAAAAGTCTCTAATCTTTTGATTATGTTCACTCATCAGTACATGAAATCAAATATTTAGATTTATCTGTTTAGATATATATATATATATATATATATATTTGTCATTGGAGAATAACCCCAAACAGAAAATAAAGACTGAATCAATTGTGGACATTTTTCCTGATTTTCCACAATCAGGAAAAATGTCCTGAAATGCATTTCAAGGATAGCAGTGTCTGTTTCCACAATTAAAACATTGGCAATTCATATTGATTTTTGATCAATTTCCATACAGCTTTTTGTGACTGTAGAGAACCACCTGCTTGTTTATGTTTTAATAATCTACACACTCAGTGATTTTAGATGTGGATTTATAGGAGCTACTATGTCTACTGTACCTTTCAGTTTGAAAAAAGTATCAGAAAAGCGGCTGAACAGTTAGCCAACCTTCCTCCAAAGACTCTGCCAAAACCCCAACTCCGTCCTCAGCCCCTGCATCCATTTTTAGTCGTGAAGCTCAGACATGTCGATCAAACTCTCACTGAGATGAAGCCCCAGCCTGAGCGTGAGAGTCCTGAGCCCCCCACATCTCCTCCGTCCTGCCGCTCTGCTATCTGTTTCATGACAAGAGTTCTGCATCGCCTCAGAGAGGTGGACGAACACGCATCTGAGGTGAACACTTTCTCCTGCTTTGCCTGTCTGTTTTCTCCTCTGTGCTGCACGCTCCGATTCCCAAAAAGGCCCCAGAGTGAATGATGACTGCATATTATGTTCCCATTATACATTTTGGCTTGTGTAACATGCAGTCAGATGAAGTCAGCCCCCAATTATCCAGCTTTCCAGAAATGCGGAGCAGGCCAACAAACTTGGCTCGAGTTTATTTTACTCTTACAGTTACAACAGCCAAAAGCTCCTCATGTAAGGACATGTTGGCAGACTTTATCTATGTTTGCCTCTGTCAGTGCAATTTGTACCAGTGGAACCAACATTTCTTAATTTGCTTTCACTGAAATATTTATGCAACTATTCCTCAAAAAAAGAAAGCCAAGAAATCATTCCTTTTAAAAAAAAATACTGTTTTTTATTATTATTATTTGCTCCCTTTTTCATCTTAAAATGTTGTAAAGACTTTTTGCACACGTTAAGAAATCGCCTATTAAAATATAAATTTGATCTTTTCCATTCAGTGTGCAAAGAGATAACTTTCAATCGTTTATCTGTTTTCAGTTGATGGATGCAGTTTTTTTTCCTCATCTTTTAACTTGTTTATCTGCTTTGTTGGAACATCACATTAGTAGTAACTAGTGAACATTGGGTTTCACTGTTATAACAACTGTTGTAATATTATTAAAAATATCATCATCAGCAACTCCATCACAAAGTGAAACACGTTTTATGGATTAAATACGCACACAATGATTTTCCAAGCTTTTACTTCTGTTGGTTGTGATGATTTTCTGCTTACAGATTATGAAAACACAACATTTAAGCTTAGATAGAACACATTATAATGTCATAAATATAAACTCTGTAGTCATGTTGAAAATTACTCTATGTGATAGCTTAGCACAGTGCCTGAAAGCAGTTAATAAATTAAAATTTAACATGATTGGTCAGAGATGCACACAGCAGTTTAGTACAGCGACAGACAAAAAGTTATATGTGAAAGTCTAGATGTTTTATATCTATTCTGGTATGTAAGTAAATCATAGAAATACTTTCAATCAGAATTGCTTTAAATAACCCAAACCAGTTGAGTGGAAGGTTCATCTGACTATCTATTAGCTTTCCGCCTCTCTTTTTCTGATTTATATCTTTTTCATCCAATTGCTACAGAAAACTCAACAACTCCTGAAACAGAACATGACAGAACTGAGACTTTAACTCAACCAATGTGATCTGCTGTAGCCAAGCTTTGTGTGAGGTCTAAAATTAAAGTAACCAATATGTTGCTGAATGCAGGATGACTATTGTTTTCTACTTGATAATATACACTCTTTCAGGGCCACACAGGTGTTTGGAGTTAGTACTCTGTCTGGTTTGTTTGTGGGTGAATGTGAAGACTGTTGATTTTCCCTTTGTCATCTTGTAGAAAAAAGCCCAAACACAACAAGTTAGGGAGTTTCAGACAAAGAGCATAAAGGAAAAAGCTGTTCACCTTAGTGGACTTTTCTCAGGAGACAGTCCTCACGTTCTCCAGGTGACTTTCGTAAACTGTGTGAAGACACGCTTGTTTTGAATGCCAGCATGCTTTTGTTTGTTTTCTCAATTATGAATTCATTTTATTCACTCATATATATTCCCACGCAGTGTGTGTGTTCACAATGTTTACATTCCTAAAACAACAACAACAAATTTTATAATCTCGAGATAAGCAGTGTTGAATCGACGCATGTTTAAGTAGAAGCATTGGTGTGTCTGCATGACTGCTGTTTTATAATTTTCATATAAAAATGACATGCAAAAGTTCTGCTTTTCTTTGAGAGCCTGTTTTAAGTGCTCTTCCAGCTCCCCCCTGTTTTTAATTACAAGCAGCCCTCAGAGGAGAAGCGTGTGGTGGCACTTTGTGGGTTTTTCTGCTCCACCCAAACAGCCTTGTTTAACTGAACAGCCAGATGTTGGAGAGAAACACCACCATCAGCTATAATCCAGAAATTCACGTCAGCATCAGACCTGAACCCTGCAGAGCCACTGAGCATCCTCTGATGGCTGACCTCTCTTCCTTTAACATATATGTTAGCGACTCCAAAAATGTGAAATAATTGCTACTTCTGTTTTACAGGGAAGTTCGATAAGAAGGACGTTTTCCCAGTCGGCTGACAAGTGCTACTCTTGCTCCAAGCGTGTTTACATGGTTGAGAGGGTCTGTGCTGAGGGGGTCTATTTCCACCGGGAATGTTTCCGGTGTTCCACCTGCAACTGCTCTCTCCCACAGGGAGCGCATGCGTTCAACTCAGAAGAAGGTACCAGTCTTTGTGTGTGTTTTTTTTTCAGGGTTTATTATGATCAACTTTCTTTAACCATCTTTTACTTTTTTTTTCCTTTTTTTTACTTTTGCAGGAAAACTCTACTGCAAGCTTCATTTTCATCAGCGCAACAATGGGACGAATCTGCGAAGGACTTTTTCTCTACCTCCAGTGAGTACAACATCAATCGATTTTTATTAAATCTTTTTAACAATCGCACGGTAAAATGACCCAACATCTCTGTACGTCGTCCTCGCTCAGAATCGGAATCGAGCTCGGGATCGAATTGCTGCAGACGCAGAGAGCTCCCAGTCCAGCAGTTCAGCAGAGCTGGAGAGCCTGCCTGCTCTCCAGGCAGGTACCTGCACTTCGTTCATAAAGAAAAAGCTGAACTGGTCGCTGAGTGTGACGCGCGCTGTCTGCAACGCCCCCTGGTATCTGTCTCATCGCGCTCGCGGCGCAGCACAGGCCCTCGCCAGCCACCTGAGAGATAACGCCCATGACTACACGTTACTGTATGAGCTACTGAGCATGAGCTTACCCCTGTTATTTGTTTTACAAGAGGTTCTGCTGCAGATGCACACTGAGACCGTTCCCGATGAGCCGAGCACCTTGCAACCTGTACTGCTTTGGCTGCAAGAGCAGATCGGGCACAGGCTCATCTAGTTTCTCAATGGGCAAAGAACTGTTTTAATGTTGAACATTTCTCCATCTTACCACTAAATTAGTGGACCAGGTGCACACTGATTGAATTGCTATCATTACTTCTACATGCATGGAAGCAGGATTTTGATGTTTACTCATTTGTAAAAGCATTGGATGTGTCTGTACATCAGCCAAAGAAGAGAAAACTGATCAGTTATGAGGCGAGCAAATGCAATAAGTGGTTTGAAATCAGAATCAGTAGATTGTAGTCACTAAACTGATTTAGTCTAATCAACGTTACTGTAGATTTGCCCTAGTCAATGGCTGTTTCTGAAATCCTACGAGTGTTGTGGTTAGAGATATGACTCATGAACTCTATGCACTTTATTTTGGAGAATCGTTTTGTCCACGTAGCGATAAACTGTCACCTTGGATAAACAGTCTGCTTTCGTGTTGGCAGCCATCACAGCTTTATTCTTAATAAATGTATCACAGCTTTATTCTTAATAAATGTATTATTTGGAGATGCTGGCAGAGCTGCGTCTTACTGACACTGTGGTAATTCTCTGTTTGATCTTATGAATTGTTTTCATTCATTTTAGTTTCTCATGAATATCGCCAAAGAGTCTACCACTGTTCTTAACGTTGGGGAGTGTTTTGCTTTATCTTACTGCCATCTACTGGTGCTTCAGAAGATGGCAGCCAGACAACTGACATTCAACCTCAAGTTTTTCACCTTTTTTTATGTCATTTTATTTTTGATTACCATTTTTAACACCCCCATATATTTATTATGGTCAGATTTACTCTAATCTGAATGCATGCTGTAAAGTGTTTGAATGTGTTTGCCATTTTTTTTCAAAGCGTGTTGTTGAATGATCAACTGCGAACCTCTCTGACTGGAACCAACCCGCTGCTTGCTATAAAAGTACGCAATCTAATGATGCTCACAGGGCACTTTAGATTTAGTTTCACATGTAGAGATTTATTTGAAAGTGATTGCTGCAATGCAATGCATCTTGTAAAGTGTTTACAGCGTGGTAAAACTTTGTGTTTCGCGATGAGCTTTATATTTTGAATCTGCAACTGAATGTCTTGTTTACTGTTCAAGAGGAAAACGTCAGTGTTTCAACATCCCAAATAACTTTTGCAAGAAGACAAAACTGGACTTGTATGAAATATAATTTATACATCTTTATCGCAAATGAATCTGTGCGTGTCTGTATTGGCTCATTGTGAAAGTCGACATCATGTTTGCATGAACATTAAATTCTTGTGTGCATTCAGGTGTTTTACTGTTGTCCTTATTTCGATGCCAGTGTTTCAGCTCCTGTTTCTCTCCTTTTATCACCCAGCTGACGACTTTAATGAAGCATTTGAAGCACACGGATGGTTAGGAGAAATTACATTTTGAAGGTGATTCCCTGCATGACCACACGGTTTGTGCTGTGAACGCTTCATTGTCGCAGTGTCTAATGTGAGTGACAAACTGTGAAGCTTGGTTTATCTAAAATCATGTCTGATGTGTGGCTTCTGTGTTTCCAGTGTCTTATCAGTCCTTGATTTGTCTGAGGAAGCTGCTTATGCTAACTTAGCATGACTTGAGACGTTGACACTCACAAGGTGTGACTTGTTCTAAAACAGAGTTTCTCACACCTTTTATAATTACTGTCCACTTCCAAGTAACACTGCCTACTTGGAGTTCTTAATTATTTTCCCCCATTCTCTTCACTTTGAGAAGTTTCTAATTATGCAACAATGTAAACAAAAGGCCTATGTTGGCTGCTTAGTGCTGACGACCAATTTAATTGTTTGCAATTATCCTCCAAAAACTGATACCAAAATTTAAGTCAGAATGTAAAATTTGGAAACTGAGGTGTTCCTCACTAACCCTAAACTTTTGTTTTGATGGTTTTGTTTCTCTTTAAATCAGTGGCAAACCCCCCTAGCAATGTTTGTGACTACATACTCCTTTGCTGTTTGCCAACTGTCTTGAATATTACAGAAACAACAATATTTTCTATTGCATTTGTTTTAAAAATCAAAATGTTCAACTCATTACAAGTCAAGAATCTTTGTTCTTCACACTGACTTGATGATTTAGGGCAAAATCACCAAATGGTAAAACAATAAATTAATGACATAATTTTCCCTCAGTTATTTAAATAACTTATCTATATCTAGTGGTTGTCATATATAGCGATTTATAAACATAAATATCCATCTTTGGAAGACCTCAATTAATAATTGACCATTTAGTTCTAAAAGCTGCAATGTAATTGACACAGATTTTCACTCTGAAGAAGAGTGAAAGTTCATAAAATTACTTTTTTATGCTTTAATAAGACTTTCTAAAAAAATACAATTCTTTCTGTATATATTTATTTTACAAAATAAAACAAAAACATTAAACAGTGAATATTCTCTGTTGAGTTGTGTTTACATTTTTTGCCTCCTACATTTAGAAGCTGCCGAAGAAGAGATGTGCATCTTGTAGCGCCCAGGACTTCAAGTTACACCTTCATTATTTCTCATTGCTGATAACTTGGTTCTATAGCAATGTTAAACTGTCTGTAAGTAATTTGTTCATGTGCTCATCATCATTGTATGGATGTGTTTGTTGGGCTGCTTTGATCTAGTGTTGTACGTCATATGGTGGCTCTTTTATCATATAACATTATATTTAACAGCTTATGCTGTTATATATTTTTTCCTTGACCAAAATGAACAATTCTTCATCCATCAATTAAAAAAACCCCAAATCAATGTCAGAAATCGGCTGCTCCCCAGTTTCCTCGCTTCCGGTCACTTGGTCTGTCAAATTTATCCAAAACTCTGAACATAATGAGCATAAAAATAAGGACATTGTGTAGTTAGAGAAGCTGTATCAATGAGAAAAGTAAAAACTGGATAATAATAAAAGCTATAGTATTCTAAGTTTTTGTCTCTTTTTCTAAAAAACAAAACAACAACAAAAAAAAACCCAACTTAAAATAAAAATCCACTTATGTTTTGAACACTGTTCAGAAATGCACAGAAAGCCCCTGGGGTTGAACCTTCACACTTTCCACAGCATATAAAGACACTTTTGCATTGTTCGTAGAAAAAAAAGTCCTTGACTTTGAAAAGAGATGATTTGCTATATGAGTGAGAATTTTGTTTATCCAATTTTTCCGCAACAAGAAAAAGAAATTCTTCTAAATTGGATCTATCTATCAGCTCATTTTTATTTTCTTTTTTAGGACATAGATCAATGAGGACATACATAAAACATCAAAAATCATTCACTGGTCTACAGGAAATCCTGCTTAATTCAATACCAGAAGGGGGCGCTGTGCTGCCTAATTAAAAATCAAAACGGCGCTATCTTCACAACTTTGATATCAGATCAACAGATTGTCAATTTATCAAAAACAAAAGTTATAGCAGTAATAATTGTTATCATAAAAACAAAATTGTTGCAAAGGAAATTAATCTTAATTGAGCTTATCAAAACTGCTTGAAGTATTTTATTCCATAAAAATAATCATTCGAATTTTTTAAAGATATTTTTCTAAATAATAGTTTCTCCTTTTATTTCACTACAAAATAAAAATATTTTGAAAAGTAAATTAAAGCCTTTGGATTTACCTCTTGAGATCAGTCTGAAGCACAACGCTTCCCCTGAATTTAAAAGTCTGAGCACAGGAGACAGTTTTGAACCAGAAAGAAATGTTTCATTAGAAATGTATGTTTAAATATAGAATAATAAAATAATAATATTAATAATAATTCTGGCATCTGATTCTATAATAATCAGATGATTAAAAGACACATTTTTAGACACATTTTTACACATTTCCTTTGTTCTAGTCACAAAATTGGAACTGATGCTGATTATGTGCTAAAGCAAAACATTTTGTGTCTAAATTGTTTCTTAATGTCACATTTCATTTTAATTTCCAACACACCCCACCATATTTTCTACCTGTGCAGAGGCAGTTTGTCACGATGCTGATTTGTTGTTTGAGCAACAATGTTCTCCTGCCCACGATGATTCGTTTTGTGAAAGTAAAAATATTTGAAATGAAAAAAGCCATCTGTGCTTACAATTGTTATAAAGATGTACAAATAAAGAGCCCTGAAAAAGAGTATTCACACCTCTTGAGATTTTTCACATTTTGTGACATAACTACAAATTTCAGTGCATTTTTTGTGGGATTTTCTTGACCAGAAAAAGCACATATTTCTGAAATGAAAGAAAGATAAAACATAGTTTTTCTAAAGAAAATTATGGCTAGAATTTTTATTCACTGCTCCATCCGAGGCAATGGTTTGAAGAACCACCTTTCATTACAGCTGCAGACGTTTTGGATTACAGCTGTTGATTGTCCGTCCTTCTTTGTCTGCTTCAGTTCCATTCAAAGGGGAGTGAGTATCTGTGAACAGTAATTTTGGAGTTCTGCTACTTGGATTTATATGTGAAGCGATTTTCACATGTTTCATTTAGACTATGTATCTCTGACTGTATGTTTCTGAACCTTCAAGTCATTTGCAGCCTGTGAAAGGTTTTCTTTCAGGATTCTTGTTGATAACTTCATTCATCCTCCAACCAATCAGTGACCAGCTTCACGTTTGCAGTCGCAAACTTTGGATTTAACTTATTAGTTTTCTTTCCATAAAAGCTTCTCCAAAAATACCTAAGTTTGAAGTTACAAGATAAATTATTGCCCAGTCTCAAGACTATCCCACCTGAACATGTGGATATCAGCAGCGACTTTAAAGTTGTTGTTGGTTCTTCACAATTGCTGTATTCGTCATGCTCAGTGTGGCAGGTTGCTGTAAAGCTAAAAACTTATATAATGGCCTGTCTGATGTCACTCCATGCAAGCAGCAGGGATTGTTACAAAATCAGAGACTCAATACAGTCCCTGATTATCAACATTAATTTAATTTAGGGGTACCAGAAGGAAGGGGGAGATGAATGCAAAAACTAAATTTAGATTTATTAAAGAAAAATGTGCAAATAAAATGTCACACAAATTCTTTCAGAGAAATCAGAGAGTTAAATAAATTTCTGGACTTCTCATCCCTTAAAACGTTTAACTTTTTTGACGGTTTCGTTGACATGAGTATTGCAACGACACACACATTCACACACGCACACACAAGCATGCAAACACACAATGAAAACAGAATTATTAGAAAATTATATTCTAATATTCTGCCATGTTGATGATAAGTAATTTAGAACGTGTTTATTATGAGGGTTTTTTTATCTGTAGATATTTGTTATAAATCTAATATTTGTATTATTCGCCTGACATGCGTCATCAAAAATGCTAAACAGGTGTTTGATGAACAACAGAAGTTGTTTAAGCATCATAAAATAAAAAAAGTAGATTAATTTTCACAGAAACAAATGCTTTGTTTTTATGTTTTGCTAAATGTCCAGCAGAGAGAGGTTTGCTTTGTTGTGTTTACCTCTGCAGTCTAATCTGTTTACTGACCTCTCACAACTCGTCCATCTCTTTTTTCTTGTTCAATAAATGACTTTTTCTTTAAATGCATAAAGAGTAGAGGAGAAGAGAAAACAGGCCGCACAGTAACTATGATTAACCTTCAAGCAAAGGAGCAATCAGAGTCTGAAAATTGCATTGAAATTACAGAAGCTGTGAAAGTTGATGAAAAAACTGGAAAAACGGGATAGTCATAAATCCAAAAATAAAAATGTCATTATTTTTGCACTTTCACGCAAATCATCCTGCATTTAAAAACAATTCATCAGTCACAGGAGAGACAAAACACTGACAGAGTTAGCAAACAATGTAAATGTTCAGTTGAAAGTCAAAAGACAGATGTCATTCCACTATTCTTCTCCATTCTGAATTCAGCACAATTCTGTTTGTTTAGTGAGCGCAAACTTTGGGTTTTACTATGCAGAATATGAACAAACAGAAACTAGAGGAAACATGACCAAACTGGACAAAAGAACCAGCACAGAACCTCTCGCTCTCGTGTCGCCACACAGGAACATCATCCAGCGCCTGCAACAAGAACTGCCTGCTGCATTTAACCTGCCGACATACAAGTGGATCTGTGTTTGCTGTCTTTAAGAGTGCAGCTGCTGCTTCTGCTGTTTTGATGGTAGCAAAAGCTGCACAAATAGGCCAAAGCTAAAGCTACTTACTAGAAAGAAAAGTTAAAAATGAGATTGTTTGATTCTTCTCATCTTTAATCCTTTTAATGACCACTTTAACAGCAATGTGGTCTTTGTATTGAAGAAATCCCAAACAACAGAGAGCACAGTGCGAAAGATGATCTCTTAACTTATGTTTTAATTATTTTTCCTGTTTTACCCAAATGGTTGGGTGTTCTTCTTGACTGCAATAAAAAATTGTTCATTTCTTTCCTTTAATCCCCTCCTTTTTTATAACTTTATGCCAAATATTTTTACATATTTCATTCATCATTCTACAAGAGGAGCGGGAAGATTTCTTGAAAATGTTGTATTGTTTTGAAATAAATTATTTGAAAGCCTTCTCATGAGATTCTTTTTTTCTTATTTTATTTATTTACACGGTTTTACCAGACACAGCTGTTCACTCATGCTCATGTTCAACAAAGAGAATTTGCAACAAGAACTGTATGAGTTTCTAATTTTTGCTTTTTTTCTTTTGTTGACAAAATGGCAACAACAGAACATTTTGTTGCCATGCAAAATTTTCTTTTGCATGTAAAATGAAATCACATATTATGAAAGAAAGAAAATCAAAATTATTTCAGGTATTTGAAAGAAAAGGCAACATAATACTAATGATTAAGATTGTTTACTTAAAGCAAAATAGAAGCCCATTGAATAAAACTATGACATATATTTCGAGCTCCAATAAATTGCAGAATTGTTGCACAATGTTGCATTTATTTCTTGGTTTCTCCTCCTTTTTAACATGATAGGTCTTTTTTTCTTATTTCAATGGCAATTTTGGCAAAACAAGGTTAATAAAAAATACTAATTTGAACTCAAAAGAAAAACTGTTAGACTGTTTTTTTTTTCCTATTGAGTAGATACTTTATGGTTCCACGTCCCCAAGATTTCTGTTTCTTCCTCAATCAGGAGGCTTATTGAATTAAGCTCATCTTTAGTGACAGGCCAAGTCCGTTTTTCTTTTTTCAGGTTCCACAAGCTGCTCTGTAATTCCATAATTCAGCATTGGACGCCTTTTTGAAGTGAATTTATTAAGTGAAAAAAATGCAGCTCGGGATCCTTGAAGAAGTTTTTTTTGGGGGGGTGTTTTTTTTTTATGTTTTTGAGCATGTCTCCTGGATTCAGCTGGTGCTGGGAACGTCACACACATAGCTGTAATTGCATTTTTAAAATCTAATCAAGAAGGACAAACATGACAGCCTTCAACACAACCAAAGTCCTTCATATTTCTCCTGTGCGCCTGAAGCAAAAAAATTCCATCAACCTGCTCAAATCATGCCTTTGCAGCATGCCGATTAAGGCAGAAAAATGCTGTTCAGTCTTGTGCATTGTTGCTTTAGTGCCGGGATGTTATCATTTCAATTTTGATCATTTTCTCCATATAGGTCGGCAGAAAGACAAATAATTGCTGTGCATTATGTACTGTATATAGTTGTATAGAAAAGCTATTAAAAGAAGGAGAAAGCGTATTTCTGGTAAACGGACTTGAAATGAGGACGTGGAACTCAATTTAGACAAAAATGTCACGGATTATTACTTTAATTGCATTCCACATACTTGTCATTTATCAGTTTTCAAAGAGGAATGAAATATAGCTTTTCCTAACAATGCAATTATGTTTCTATACTAAATTATAAAAAAGAAACAGCTGATAAATGATACTAAATTCTCTGAATATTTTTCCACTGCATCGACTAATTGAAACATATTTCAACTGTTTCATGTAGTGTTTTTCTAAAGAACTTTAATCATCAAACCTTGCATGGAATAACGCTTTTTAAGTCATCTGTAAATCAGAAAGAGGTGAACTTTCTCCATGTAATGCGACTTTTAATTACTTGCATTTTCTTTTCTTTTATTCCTGAGGAAAATCAGATCATAATCATCTCTGCATTTTCTGTTCAAAGATCTTTTTAACATCTCCTATGGGAGCTTGCTTATAAAATTCAACATGTATATGAACCTGTGTGGCCGCAGATGCAGCCTGATGTTGGAATCAGCTGAAAGAAGTCCGGCTTTCTTTTTTCAGCCTGCTGATGTGCTCTGATTTACATCAGTAAAAGAGGCTTTCCACAAGGACGGATGCAGCAGAAGAAAAATGGGACTCGTCGATGAAAACAATAGATGAGAGGGTGGCACGGCTACCCTTCCTTCCATTAAATTATTTTTCAAGATTATTAATTCAAGTGGGTGAATAAGGAGAATAGATATTACAGTGACGGGCCAAAAAGAATATTTTAGGAGACCTATTCCAAATCTTTTGATACGATTACACAAGATGGTTTTTTTTTCCATGTGTGTTTTATTTATGTGGTTGGATAAAGAGCTCGGTGTTAATGCAGCTCATAATGATATTTCAAAGAGTGAAACAACAGACCACACAATATAAGTCTGTAAAAGCCTGAATTAATACTTTTTTTTTCAATAGCAGAAGAACACTGTGATTAAATGTAATTTTTTTTTTTACCCAAGTATATCATAATCCAATGAGGGTTAAATGAGGTAATTTCTACTGACATCCCGACCTGATTTGCATTTGCATAATGACTTCCTAGCTGCTCATCATGGTTCAGTGGTTAAAGAAATGTCTCACTCTGAGGATTAGTTCAGGTTGAAATTCTGCTGTCAATAATATTCATAAAAAAACTCAGAAGGTGAATGATCTCTGCAGAGCCTTGGTAAAGAGGTCTCCTTTTGGAAACAGAGTATCTTAGAGTTATTCAAAACTATTTCATGTCAACATGTATTCAGAAATAAAACTCTTTTTTATTGTTATTTTAAAAATTGTATTAAATCCAACTGGAGGTAAAATGTGGCATCAGGTAAAAGAAACACAAACCAGAAGCAAGATGATCAATCAAAACCTGAAAATACAATTGAGAAATTTTACTGAAAGAAAGTTAGCTCTAACTGACATGCTCTCTCAAAAGGTGCCAATAGAAATAAAATTTCTTCTCTCTTGTTATCTACAAAATAAATGGTTATTTTTCTTATTAAATCTTTCTGCTTCTCAGATGTTGTAGATCTTGGCGGCCACTTACAGTAGAATTTGTTTATCATTGGGCCATTTTTGCAAGAAAACATTTCCTGCTTTGAAAATCTTTGAACAAAACATAGACCAGCAAAGTTCAAGAATGCAAAAGAAAAATTAAAGTGGTGGAGTGGTTAAATGTCCATGTACATGTAACAAAGGTCATTTAAGACACATACTCATTCACCACTGTGTTAGTATTGTTGGTAGTTAGATTTATTTATTTATTAGTCATACTATCTGACTATCTGATACTCTGCTCACCCATGCAGAAAAAAATCCACAGGGTTTTTTCATTCAAAATGACTCAGGAATTGAAGGAAAGTCATTAAATCCTTGTAATTGGTTTGACTATTAGTATTCCAGTGATATTTCAAATCAGTTCTAGGAGCAATTATAGTGTGTCATGTACGCATTTCCCTTAAAAATCAAGTCTTGTTCAACCTCTACAACTGTCTTATCCTAATATTTTACACTTTCACATGTCTCGTTCTCTTCTTCCCTCTTGAGTTAGTTTTTTTCTTACTGTATCACTGAAAAGGATTTAAGATTTTTTTATTTCTATGTGATTGATGTTTTGTGCCTTCTTTCATTGTTGGAATAAAACAAACAAAAAAAGGATGGCAGCTGCGGATAAATCTGATTACTGGCAGCTGGAGAATGCTTTCTGTCTTGTTTTATTAAAGTATTCATACATATTTTCAACAGACTAGAATAAATCTTCAATACACAATATGCAAAGAAATCTTTTTTTTTTTTAAGATTTTTTTCCGAAGAAGGTTAAATACAAAGTGAATGAATAAATTGGTATTATTTATAAACACTTGTCTGGTTTTAAGCTAAATAAAAAGTATGTAGTTTTTTTCCATAAGCGTTTATAAAACACAAAATACAAAGTCGTATAATTTTAAAGTTGTACAGCTCATGTCAGAATCACTCCCAGTTCAGTAGCCGCCCCTAATTTCGATTGAAAGCATGAACTAAGTCCAGGTTGTCTTGCCAGCCTCCTCCTCTGACATTTACGCTTGGATTGTGACAATGCATTTCAATAGCCTATTGTTCTGAACCTCTATCATCTGTGGCACCCAGTACCTGGATGCTGCGCTTTTTTCGCCAAAAAGCAGAAAATGATCACCCATAATCAGACATCATACACCAAGATGTCTTGAACAGGAGCATTTCCAGCCATTAGGTGTAATTACAGTCCTGTTTCTGCCTTTATATTTCACTGTATTCATATCTAATAAGCCTCTCTGCACCTACTAAGACCACAGTGTCTCGCTGGCCTTTTTATAGGACAACAGCAGTTCAGAGAGCAGTTAAGAAAAACACCCTGAAAAAGTGTATACTTGGCAGAGCTGAAACCGGGGGGATGAGTGTCTATTAAAGGTTTGGAGCTCGTATGTGCTTGTTATTGATTCGTGCTAAGGCAACAGAACAGGAATATTTTACAAAAAAAATCATCCATGTTTTCCGCTGCTTTCATGTCTCTGTGCGGATGTGTAAGTGCAGGTTTGTGGATTTTGAAAATCTCCAGAGAAAATCAGCAGCCTTTTTAAAAATATACACACACCAGAATAAAAAAGATTTCTGTAGGGAACACTTTTTTGTGTCATAATTTGGCCCCAAAAGCTTTTTTTGTGCCAGATGGCAGAAATTTGACAATAGTGTTAGTTGTTTTGTGAAGCATAACATAAAAAAGAAGAAAAAAAAAAAAAAAAAAAAAAAAAGGAAACATGCATTTGTGTGATATCAAAAAATCCTCTGCCTGAGATACAATCGGAGTGCACATCTGGTCATAATCACATTTCAAACATTGGTTATGCAACAATCTGCCTTTAATGTCTGTAGCCCATTGGCAGCAGCATTGAAATGAGATAAAGAGATTTGTAGGTATCAACCATGTATGCAAACTGTTTAACTGTGATAAAAACAGGGGGGTGCAGTGTTTATTAGGATTTAACATAATACCATAGAGTGACACATTTTTCAATCACTCCGCCACTGTCCGGTTCATGACTGCATACTCCTGTGTGCTGATACATATGGTATGTAATATCTGTTGCAATTTGGTGTTTTGATTTTAAGACTCTTTAGAGACGTTGTCATTTGATAAAAACTCACAACTATAATTTAGATGTTGAAATGTTGGGTCCGGATGTGTTTAGAAATGTGAGACCAGAAGCAGTTTTTGTCCGTGAGCTGAAGAACCGGCTGCTGTTGATCTGAAAGGGAAACGCTTTCCTTCTTCCTCTTGATTTCAGCTGCTCAGTAGAACAGGGTGAGCTTTTGTTTTTATTGTCAAGCTTCTTTTATTCATCGGGATAACAGGCTTTTTAAAAGAAATTTCTGTAGGTTATCAAAATAACACAATATTGAACTGTTGCGGCATTGTTGATGGCTGTAGTTGAAACGAGAATCAGTTCAACAAAATAGTTGACCTTCAGAGTATTTTTTCAAATGAAGACAAATATTTTCTTTCACATCGGAATTAAACTTGAAATGAAAAGCGTTAATAAATTTAGCTTGAACTTGCATTCCACAGCATTTTGTCTCTGGGTCTGTTTGAGAAGTACAATAATAAAGCACCTTGTTCTGAAAAAATAACTTAGCAAATCTGCAGTGTTGAAATATTGGAAGTCCTGCCAAACTGAACATATAATACTGCATGTTTCTGCACGGAAATGCCATGTAGTCATTTATGGATAATACTGAACGAATCTGGTTTTGCCGAAATCATTGATTGAATAAGCAAAATCACAATAAGACATAAATTTGGTAAAAAAATATCACTGATTTAACTTTAGCTTTAATAACATAAAGCTACACCATTTTTAAAGTTAATCAGTAATACTTTAATAACAAATTTATGTCAGATCATAATTTCTTGGTCAATGTCAAGTTGTCATAACAAAGACGTTTTTAATAATGTCAACTTTATATTAAAAGTGTCACGATTTACTGAACGACACTTTATGACACCAGTCATAAACATTCATGAAGACTCACTCATGTTCATGACAGGCGTTATGTCATGTTTATGATGGTGTCATGACAGCCTTACTCACAACCCGTCAAATAAAATGTTACCAGCAAACTTCATTCATGTTCTTTGCTGCAAATAAGTAGATACACTTCTGTTTGACATGTTCCTAATTAAAAAGACTCTTTTGTATAGTCAGTGTCTGATTTGGATGAGATGTTCATATTCCACTCTGACAACCATCAGGAATGGTTACATAAACCTTTTGTTTCTTCACAGGGTTTTAAAAAACTAATGTCTCTTTTGAAAAAAACAAAACAAAAAAAAAAGGCAAATGCTGATTGGGAATTATTTAAGTTGCATTTTTAAAAAAAAAACATTTCAATATTTATGGCTTTATGGCAAAAATAATATATTTGTTCTTTCACAATCTGTTGAGATGTTTTGAGTCATATAGCCATTTGGTAGAGTAATATAGGGAAATAATGAATTAAAGTGACCAAAGTCAAGAAGCATTAATGGAACAGGTATAGCTATGCTTTTAAAAGAAAGCTCAATTAGTGATATAGCAGTATTTTAACTTTCAGAGGCTGTGTTCCCTTTGACCACAGCAGATAACCATGGAAACTGTAGCCATCAAACTAGGGAATGATTCAGCAGCTGAGGTCTTTTGATCCAAAAAGGAAGATAATTAAATTCAGCAGAGTTCTGAGCAACTACTGGTCTATAAGTAAAGATGGTTTAAAAGTGAGGCTTTTGGATTTTGACCCAGTAATTATCTGCGCAGCAGTTCAGAGACTTTTAGCTGTAACAGTGTTCAGATTGTTGTTTTTGATTTTTGGCATCATCATCCTGAGAGAGGCTCAAGTCTTACTGCCAGCGCATCTTGTTTTTACTTTCCACTTTATTTTATTTTTTTTCTCCTTATACATCCACAAGCATGTTTTGATTAATATTTGCTTATAAGACAATGCTCTCCTCACACCTTATTTCGTCTGCAACCAGTGCTCTAAGATCATTCTGCCACTTTAAGGGGTGATGGAAAGAGACCCTGGTATGAAAAAAAAAGTGGACACAAAAACTGGGTTATTGTGTCACCATGGAAACTCTCATCCCCACTGTATTTTACTGCATATGCCCAATCATGTTTACTGCCTTTGACTGATTTCATTTTCATTTTGAAACCATGCAGATTCACAAGAAAACCCTGCAAAGGTTTTGCCCATTTTCAACAGTTGGCTCACTCCTGAAAACACTGATCAGCTACGGTTCACTCTCCTACATCAATCGGGAAGCTTTCCCCAGTACACGATTTCATCTTAAAATATTCTATTCTAGTTCAATGACTTGCATGAGATAATAATAATAAAAAAATGTAATAAGGAATGTGAAAATGTATTAGCCAGATAGGATCAGTAAATAAAACGTGAGTGTGCGTTTGCCACATGAATAAAATGTGCTTTGACACATAAAGAATGATGTTGCAAAAATGACAAATTTACTTCATACTCATAAAACAACAGGAGTATGACATAAATGTATAGGAAGAGGAGAAGCTGCATTGGCTGAGCGGTGGGTTGGCCCATTCCTTTTCGTTTAACCTGTAAGTGGCCCTCACTAGTCTCTCTCTTATCTCTGAATAAAGCGAATCAGTGTGGCTGGCTGAGCGGTCTAAGCGGAGAGCCAGGAGAGCACCTGGCCTTGCACGGCGATCTGATTAGAGGAGGTTGCAGGCCAGGCTGAACCAGACCAGGCCAGACTGTGGCAGCAGCAGGGAATATGTGCTATTTGACTCAAAGTGAACAAGATCAGACTAATTCTATTGCACCATTACCTTCCCCTTTTTGACGGAGCAGGGTCAAATCAAAGCAATGCCACAGCACAGACCAGCCTTTTCAAGCCCAGTAACAGGAATGGGGAGCAATAGACACACCACCGCTTTCCTGGTTCAGAACAGATGAGTGCAGTTCTATGAAGCATCTATTTAATAATCCAGGTGAAATTATCTACGATGCCCCAAATTGGCTTTCAAATTAGACGTCTCTGGCATATTTTTCTCAGTGTGAAATTGGGTGAATATTGAGAGTCACGGTAAAAAATTAAGGCGTTTTGTTGGTTTCTACTCACAGATATGAAAAGCAATGAAGAGTTATCTTTTTTTATTACTATGATAACTAAGTGTTTGAAAATAGAACAGGATTAAAACAAAAGTGAATTATAGTTATATGACATTCCTTGTAAAGTAAGTGTAAGTATGTTTGACAGTAAATGGTTAGTTTTATATGATATAAACTACATCTGGGTCTGTTTTTACTCAGCTAAGTCATTCTTTATAGTTTACTAATTGCTAATGGTTTGTGAGATTCAGTAAAAAATAACTGATGGGGGAAGGGATTTAGTTTGAACAGAATTGTTCATATACTAACATGCAGTCACTAAATTAACTTCTTGTCTTTGCAGTGTTTGATCTCCTGTTCAGATTCACCTACAGGCAGGTTTTTCTGTGAAACATGCATCCAAATTACTTGTGCAAAACTCACCAATTCACAGGGTCTTTCTGTAAAGCATATCAAAATTGTTTGAAACAAGCTAAAAATACCGCTGCACAGTTGGACTTGACACATTGTTGTCTGGCGTTGCAAAGATTGGCTCTAAGTGGCTGCAAGTTAATAATGACAAGGCTTTTAAAGTTGTGTTAGAACAACCTATTAAAAAGTAACCAATGTGAAAAGTTTGGCTCCCGTCGTCCTTTGAAAGAGAAGAAGTTTGTTCACACCCATCCACTCCAAGCAATTTGTTCAGGGCTTCTTTGAATTGAATTGAATTGCAATAAAATGCAATAAAATGTAAAATAAAATCTGTGGCCAAGGTACAGTAGTGAGTTTCTCCAAACACCAGAGGTCCAGGACATCTTTTTTTTTTTGCTGATTTAAGCTCAGCCAGTCATCTCTCATATTCATCCCCAATATTAATTGTTTTATTCCTATTATCCTGTCCAAATCTAGTCTTAATTATGAGAACAACACTGGGTTTTATGAGCATTAAAACTTTACAAACATGTTTAGCAGCAGAAATCCTCAACAGATGTTTCACTTTTACTCATTGGCCTCTTGTCTCATAAATCAGTTTATGCAACTGACACAACAAAAGCATAATGTACACAACACTACCTCTTTTTGACTGAACAAAAAGTCACTATTCTTCTTTACTATTCGTGAGAATGATGAGATTTAATACAGCCACTGCAAACAGCAAGATTTTATTTCTTTGAATAGTTTAGCAGTTATCATTTGGTGAAACAACCGAGCAAATTCTGCCCCTCCAGGATGTGATGACACTGAAAATGACTCAAATCCTCTTAAATGTCCTGTTTCCTGACACTGGACACATGTGAATGCAGTAAGTAAATAAAATGTTATTTACTTAGGACCTTTTAAGATATAAAAATCACAAAGTGTTCCAGCGTGAACCAATACAACTGCACAAGAATCTTGAGGTCTGAGAACACAACACTGCTTCTAAACAACACCAGCTGACAAATATCCAGTGTAGGCTCCAGCTGCACTGTTACATTCTTCTTCAGTGTCTTACCAAATATACTGTTCAATATTTTTCTGGGTGACATGATATTAGTTGGTTTGATATTTGGAATGACTTCACTATGCAGATAGCTGGATGGAACAGCACTGGTCTTTTAAACCTGAACATGCAGAGACAGACATTAGATGGTGTTGATGGATGTCCTCACAGGAGCAGTCGTCCATCTTCATGCAGGCATTTCTTCTTGGGGATCGGTGTCAAAACCCTGGCTTCTGACGAACAGCTTGTTCAGACAGGACTGGAGCTGTGTGTCTCCACTGTTTCCTGTTGCACCGTGTTTGAAGTCATCTTTATTAATGGAATCCAGCCCATTGTTATTAGAATCAAAATAGTCCTAAAAAGGAGTTTGTGGTAAATGATACCAGCAAAGCCACAAAAAAACAAACAAACCAAAAAAAAAAAAAAAAAAAAACAAGTATTGACATGCTGGAGTATCTGTCCCTGGCTCAAAAGCACCTGGTGAAAAATGTACTATCATAAAAAATATATATGTATCAGATATTAAAATTTTAACTCAGATTCTCAGACTGTAAAGAAGATACGATATATGACCTTATTTAATGTCCAAATGAGAGCGTTGGGTTAAATTGGAACCCAATTGGACCAAAAAGTTTAACGATTGCCGTGCATGAGCAACTTTTCAGCCGTAAAGTAGTGATTAAAAGTGAGGAAAACAATGTTTGCATTGTTCTTCTTATCGCTTTCCCTCTGCGGCTAGTTGCATTCGGCGAAGCTAAGAATTCGGAGTTTCTTGTTGTTCCCTGAAGGCGTCAGCTCCTGGGATGTTTGGTGCCTCCTCCTCCCCAGTCCCCGCTGCGCCGCTGCCGCTGCGCCGCTCCGCCGCTGCCCGGGCTGGCTGCTTGGCCGCTGGGCCCGGGGATGACGCCACCTCTCGCTCCGCCCCGGCGCAAACTCGCTCCCTTGCGTTCATTTCATTCCTGCTCTCATTCCGAACATTCTTCGCATCTCTTGTCAGTGCGCGAAGCGATTCACCTACACCTTTCCTGGCTGGCCCAGAAACACCCGAATAACTTGACATAGTATTCAAAATACCCACTGACATCACATTAGCAAAAGAAAGGGACATTTGTAAATGAGATATCAATAACGAGGTAAGTTTCATTTGCAGTCGCAGGTATGCAAACTGGTTGTGGACTTCTGCTCCCGAGGGTTAAGTTGAGGTTGTCTTGGAGTGACTGCACAATGTATTAAAATGTTATGTGATGCAGGTGTTTAGCAAATATCCCATCTGGTGAAGTCAGGTTTGGTCGCTTGTTTCCTCGGTGGGGGGATAGATGGCCGCTGCTGCAACAGGGTGCCTCACTTTAAACACTCTGCTGTAGCCCACGGCTTTGACACGGCAGCGAAAAAAAAAAATCTTTGACATTTTTCACATTTTTGCTTTTTTTTTTTTTTGTTGTTGTTGTTGAAAAGAAGCCCCCTGATCCTTACGCCCCTTCTAAAAAGCCTCTGGCGGCGTTTTGACCCGTGTCAGGCTGCAGGGAAAACTCGCTTTTCGGATAGCGAGAGCGAATAAAAATAGATAGCACGAGAGGAATCGCAGCTTTTTCTTTTCTTTTTTTCTTCTTTTCTTTTTTTCTCGGGGACAAGATGACGGCTGAAAACGTTGCTGTTTTGCTCTCCGCAGTTTGGCTCGGCCGGGAGTTGGGAGAGCGTTTTCGGACCACCTCGGAGAAAGAAGGAAAGAAAGAAGGACAGAAAGAAAGAGCGAAACGCGGCGGGGAGACTTGTTGCTTCAGCTCGGCTCGCGGCGCTGTTTTAAAATCGCCATCGAAGTTTTACCCTGTAAGTATCGCTTTTTTGTTGTTTTGTTAGTTTTGTGCTTTTTTTTTTTTTTTTGAACGCTTGCTTGTGATTTATCTCAACATCCAGTGTGTTGCTCTCCATGTTGTTACTTCAAGTAACAAAACCTACTGAACAGAGGAAGGGGGGGGGGACTCCTTATTGTTGCATGTCAGAGCTCCTGCATGTCCTGTTTGTCCGAACAGGGCTACTGAGTTTAACAGCTGTGCAAATTCTGTCACCCTTTTTTTTTTTTTTTTGAAATATTCTAAAACCTTAGTAAAAGTGGCTCCCTCGAGATTTTGCTTGCTTATTGTTAATGAGAGAATCTTTTTATTATTTTTTTTCACTAAATTTATCAGGAACTCCCTCCTTTTTCTATTTTTTTAGTTTTTTATTTTTTACAACCGACTATTTCTTTTATTGAAGCTATAAAACGCCCTGTGCCGACATATTTGAACTGAGACCAGACTATATGGAGTTTATAGTGCTTTAATTTGGGGTTTCCTTCACTCTTGTCTTTTTTCCTTTCTCTGCTTTGGGAAATGCCTGCTCAGCTAAAACCAGAGTGTGCCCCCCACCCCTCCCTGCCTGTCCAGCTGCAATCCAACTCCGTTACACTGATTTCATCCACTCACATTGGACTCTGGGGAAAATCCTTTCTCCTTTATAAAGAAATACTTTTAATGGAGCTCAGCTTATATTAGCTACTCTCTTTTTTTTGTTCGTATTTTTACAGTGGTGCTGTTATCATTTTTTCTGTTTTTCTACCTCGCTATTTCTCTGACTTTTGGGAAATGCTTAATATTAAAACAATCATAGAGGAAAGCAAAATGCACTTATAACACAAATGCATGCATGCAAAATGATGTCTTGCCAAACTATTTTCCTCCTTGAGCTTTTTCCACATTGTGTCAGCTTACAACCACAGACCTGAATGTATTTTGTGTGATAGACCAACTTAAAGCTGTACAAAACTGAGAAGTAGAAATATTGCTTTTCAATATTTCAAAAATATTGAAAAGCAATATGTTTTTCAATATTTTTTTCTTACAACCAATAATAGTCCTCCTGAATAGATAATATGTACAACATCTCACTGCCATTCCAGCTGCATGTATTTTGCATCTCTACCAGCTTTGAAAGTCTAGGAATGAATATTTTGCCTATTTTCTTTACCTCATTTAGGTCTGGACTTTGACTGGGCCGTTCTTACACAAAAATGCTTTGATCTGAGTTATTTCATTGTGATTTTGATTTATATATTTAGGATCGCTGTCCAGCTGGAAGGGGAGCAGTTATATGCGCTACTGTGTATCGGTTTGTTGTACAGAGTTCATAAGCTTATGGTTGTGATGTGATAAATAATACTTTTCAATGTTTTACATAAATCTTTTTTGCACTGGAAAGACTAACTCTAAGTAAACTAAAGCACATACATTTTTTAAATGGACTCTGCATTTTCTGCAACAGTCTCAGAGATGTAACACATCAGTGGATAAATCATGTTGATGTACAGACATAAAAAAACTAGATAAGCTTTTGAATATGGGCAGGTAGTTTTTGAGTTCCTACATATTTTTGGAATTTACACTTTACTTGTTCTATATTTGTCGCTTTCTGTTCTCAAATTTGGTTTGCTTTAACAAAGTGGTCATCAGACCACAGCTGACGCAGCTCCGATAACCTGATGCGATTTAATCAAGTTGTTTTTATAGATTATTAGTTCAGGTGAGAACGACGCATCAAATCACGCACACCTACTTGGTCACTTGGCAGCTCTGTTTATAAATGCTTCGTTTAGGTTACAAACACGTTTACATGAAAATAGGAACAATTGCAAAAGACGAACTGATATACTCTGAGGGCAACAGGTTTCTCTGAACCTGTGATATTTTTGCAACTCTTTTAAACACAATCTGATAAAGAACACACAATTCTTGCCATTAAGTGTCAGTTTGATTGCTGTCAGGTGTAACCATAGACATGTCACGGTAAATCAGCTTTCAAAGAAGAAGGGAAAAAAAACAATGGCTTTGTTTTATTTTATATTATACAACCGGTGGACTTGTTGGAGAGAAGCCTGCATAACATTTGTACAAGAATAACTTATTGTGCCTGCATTGGCTGTGGATTTCAACTCAGAGACTTGGACCAAAAGAAGAGCAAAGAAACCCCAAAAAACTCTAGAACTTATTTTTTGGTCAACTTTAATGCACTTAAAGCAGGAGAGAATGTAGAACAAACTCACTGCTATGATGAAAATTAGCCCACATTTTTTATTGTATTACAAAACATCTAAATATTTAGGCAAATATGCATGAATAAATGTACACTTAAAATATATATTTTGGATTTCGTGTTGGATCATTGCCCATGGAGGCAGATCCAGATACATTTCTGAATGAGAAGGGCTGGAGCTGAGGGATACATATCCTCATTGTTGAGGTTGGCTTTCTTCTCGCTGCGTTGTCCGGGTCAGAGGGCAGAGCTGCACTGTGTAGTTTATCTGTGATGAAGTGTGGACAGAATAATGTCTTTTGTGAAGCACACTGTGGATTGTGTTACTTCTTGGAGCCAAGTGAGACCTCTCTCTTTCTCTTGTTAAGAACAACATTTTGGTCAGATGTTGTATCAGATAACTATTTTGTATCATGTTTTTTTCAAAGATGTGATTTACTCTGGCAATTTTGTTTTATTTCTGTTTTTTTTTACTCCATGATATTACAAATAACATACACAGACAGCAAATTTCATTGTCTTTGCATACAGTATTGACAGAAGACAATTATTAAATTAAAAACATAGAAATATAAAAAGTACACATGGATCTTTTGATGCATTTCTATTAATTAAAAAAATATTAACACTACCTACATGACTAAACATATTAGAGATGACAATACTCACAAAACCTATAATCATAGAATATTTTTCTTTTAAAAATGTCTGTGTCCGACTGGCTGGCATGAAGCCTGGCTGTGAATAAAAGTCCGTCCTTTCAAAGCTCCTCTCTGATGGAATAGAGGCTGCAGCTATGTGCCCGTGTGCTTTTGCTAATTTCTTCACTTGTTACCACCTTCATAGATCAATGTGAATGACTGGTGTTGTGGTCTGGCAGCGGGGATGTAACTGATCTGTGAGCATAGTTTCCACTTTGTCATATATCTTAAGTGAAACAACAATGGAAGAGGTAGGTGAAGAATCACTTCAAGTTTTCATTTTGTACGTTTTGTAGGCGATGTGCTGAACAAAAGTGTCCAGAATCGTGTCATTGCTCGGCACCAAACGTCGTACACTAATGGTACCTTTTTGTAGCTTTAGCTTAGTTTATTTTTGTGTGGAGGATTTCAGTCTCTTCCCGTTACAAACTTGATTTGTAATTTCAGACTTAGTCCTTATGTTACTATGCTGTGAAACAGTCGAAATAATGAAAATGAAATAATGCTCAATATTATTCTGATGAAAGAGCTTGTCTGCGTTAGTTTGAATAATGATACAGTTATTCAGTGTGTGATTGGACGGGGTGCTGGTGGCTGAATCACATCAAAACGTCAGTTCTCCCCTGTCATGGTGGAAGAGCTGCTCTCCTGCAGGCGTCCAGAATGTGTGTGCCCTGAGGTAAACTTGATCTAGAAAGGGAATTTTAAAGTACGCGCTGCTGCTCAATAGTTTCATCAGGGACTGCTGAAGCCCATGGAGAGTGGTCCTTAAAAGGAAAAACTGGCTCAGCGCCACTGACGTCATCTAAGTAAATCTGCTCCAGTAATGCTGCCATAAAATGAATGCCAGCTACTACATGCACTTTGACCCTGTCAAACACCTCAGTTGGAATACTACTCACCTATTTTGCTCTTTGTGCTCACTGTGTAGAACGTCTTATTACTAAGACGGAAATAGAGTTTAAAAATTCACACACCTGTGTCTCTGCATACAGTCAGAGCTACATTCACACAAATACTGCAAACATATAAAACATCATAAACTAACGATAACTTTATATAAGTATTATAAGATAGACAAATTCAGTAAACCAGGTACAATAAATACAGCAGATAAACAGCACACAATATTAGCATTCAGTCTTATCTTCAGATGATAATAATTTATGCTCTAATGGACCGACTGTTAAAAACTGATTCACACATCAAAAATCACATTCCAAACTATCCTCCGCTGCAGATTAGATTTGGGTGTTTTCACAAATAATCATAATTGTTATTGCTGTAATTTCCCCCACAATAATAAACAATACAACATTTTGCCGTTCATAGTTAGAGAAATATGCTTTCATTAGCTGCAGAAACCTGCAACTAGTTTTTATCTTTAGTTGTTGAACTAAAATAAAATAAAGAAGAATGACTATGAGTTTGTGTCCCTTTTTTAAATTTAAATTTTAGTGAAATTGGCCAAAATTAGAAGTGGCAGGTCAAACCTTAAAGAATATTGGAAATCGTTCTTGGCCCACCAAACCTTGACTGGTGCACCGCTAATAGAAAGCCGTATATAAGTAGGTAATTGTTGGTGTTTTCAGTTTCACTGTTCATAGGCGTCTTAAATTTACCAACTTTTTTGTGTTGCTTTAAATAAATCATCAAATGACTGATCCACCCTTATTGTTTGAAGTCAGCCCAATGTAAGCCACTTTGCACTGTTTACAATGTGGTATCCTTAATCATTTGTGTACAAGAGGATTTCAGCTCCATGATCCCTCATTTGGTCTCTGGTGTCTCAAAACCTTTTAAATGCTAGATATGTGATTCACCTTCGTGTTATTACAGTGTTTTAAGAAGACAAATAAATTAGCTTCCTCCTCATCACACACACATACAAAAACAATATGTACTCCATGAATCATTTTATGAGTCAGTTTCTGAAACCACTACAAACTATTCTAGCTTTTAGCCGCAATGAAAGCAGGAAATCTGGGCTTCAACTACTTCCTCTCTAAGTGCTGACCAGAGAGGCAGCAGCGATGCTCAGCTTCTTCAGAGCAAAAGGGAAAAAAAAAGGCATCCAGTTGCTTCATTTATGGAAACTGTGTAGTTTTTTTTTTTTTTTGCGGCTTGTGTCTATCAATAATTGTTGTCGCACAACAGCTATCCTCCCAGTCACTGCTTGGGTCAAATTTTTGCACCATATTATATCAGTGACAGCTGTTCTGTTATCATGGCTAACACAGATCAGAGAGGTTCTTTTGTGCCCCGAAGTTGTCCTAGGTCCAGTGAAAGGCACAGGCGGAGCTAAATGTAGGCTTCTAAAATAGAATATGATGACTTTGTCTGGTTTATTAGTTTGTGGTCTGTTCCAGGACTCTGCAGCTGGGAGCTGCCATCCAACATCCACATTTTTTTTTTGTTCAGTTTGGCAAATTGGCTAATATTTTTAAACATTTCAACAAGGGTCTTCGATTTATACTGTCAGCATCAGGACGTTTCTATGGCATTTGGGCAAATATATAGTCTTAAAACTACTAATTTTCAGCTTTTTAAGCATGCTACCTTCTTCTGAAAAATGAAGCTGAAATATATAATTGCTGCCATCTATTTTCTAAAACAGTCACTGGTTTATTATTGGTATATTGTTAAATATTGTTTTTATTAACTTTCAGAAACTTTCTCATTTGATCCTCTTTGATTAGTCAAATATTAGGATCCTAATGTTGTGTAATATTGCAAACGGGGATAAACATAAACACAACCTGAGGTATCCCAACATGTCTGATCATGTTGCAAAATCAGCTCAGACTGGAAATGGAACAATAACAAACAGTAAAGTCTTAAGTTTAGTAAGTTTTATTAAAGGTAAAAATATAGTAGCAGAAAACAGAACAAATCTCTAAAGTCTTGTTATTTATTGTGTCATTAGGAAAATGTGAGATACCTTGTCTGAATAACAGGCAGAGCAGCACCAATCAGGTTTTTTCTGGTAATTACCAGTTTCCAGGTTACACATAGTAAATGTTCCTCAAAGTAATGGTTGTTAGTTTAGCCACAAAAATAATCTGAGCCTTTAGTTTTAATACATTCACTGAATTTAGGAAAAAAAAAACAAAAATATTTCAGAGAAAATTCTCAGATTCCAGTCTCTAGCCAATCAATTGCTGCATCTTTATCTATTACTCTGTTACTACTGATAATCTTTGGAAAATTCTTGAGGAACATTATATGTTATTGCACCCACTTGTGTCCCTGCCAGAGTCATAGAATAAACAATTAGTTCGTACTTAAACTGCATTTAGTAAAATTCAAAATACTAATCAAAGTCTGAATGACACAACTTACAGCAGAAGAGTTTGTAGTATGGAAGGAAAAAAAACAACAACTTGGCTTACGGAAAATAATAACAAAAGAAAGATACGAGGGGATAAAGCAGAAAGAACGAGAAGAAAGGCAGCAACAAATGCAAATGGTGGCCTTCACACTCATCACTATGATTTGTTTTTGTCGTGCCTGTCCGCACGCGGCCTGAACGAGCCGGCAGCCAGCCCTCGGCCTGCTTTGCTCTCATAACTGTCAGGAGATCCTTTATCTGACAGACCTTTATTTACAGCTTTAATTTCCTGAGCTTTATGTGTTCCGCTCACACTCCACGCCGCTGTGACATGGACTCACGCCGCCTGGAATGCACTGCACATTTTTGATAGGCAAATGCCCCCTGAGCTATCATTCCATTTATGTTTGAATAGTAAATTGTCCCTTTTTTTATAGTCTAATATTACTGACAGAGAAGCTCTCTGTCTTCAAAGAGGAAGATTTTGTCATTGCAGATTTATAGTCAATTTTTCTGTTGTTCAGTGTTAAAGACTTACACCTGTTGGCTGGACTGCTACTGTCTCTCTGTTGTCTACATCTTGTTGTTATCATTCCTTAGACTGAGACAGGTAGAGGGCTGCTTTGACAGAACCTGTAAATCAATCTAAAACAAAGATTGATCCTGCAGAGCCTGATGGCTGCTTGGTAGTTGGATACAGGCCTCATGTTTGAGAAAGATGATATCAGACAGACTCCTGGCACTTACGCCTGCCAGTTCAAAGAGGCATGAAATAAGCACCAGGCTGTTGTTAATAACAAAGGCAGCATAAGTCAGCTTTCTAGCATCTGCTGGACTTTTAGGCATTATTTGCAAAACTCTTTTAAGAAATATCTAGTACAGAGGAAGGTGTTAGTGCAGAGTCTTTATTGGGATTGTTTGTGATCATGCAATATACACATTTTTTTTCCAAAAACCTCTTTGAAAAATGTTTTTTGCTTTATATTTTCTGTGCGTGATTTGAATCGGTATTCAACAGTTGTTGGATGCCTCAACTTTCATTTTGTAAGAATTTAGAGAATTTTGCTCTTTATTTGTCCAGCGAACCGCATCTGAAGGTCCTCAAAGATCTACTGTAAAAGGTTGCATTCCATAAACATGCGATTCACAAGGTAATTTGTTTGTTTTTTGTTTTTTTTTTCCTTTTCATTGAAAAAAAGTGGAATTTTAACACTTTGTTACTGTTAATGTTAATCGTTAGTTACTTTCATGGAAGGGGAATGAATCTGACATTGCTGTCATAATTATGCAGAGGCCAGGATATGTCTTTACAACATGTTAAAAATGTCGAGTTTTGAAATCACACAGTAATTACAGTTTTGCACATTGTGGCCTTAGCTTGTGTGGGCCATTATGGGGTGCACAAAAGTCATTCACAGAATCATTATTGCACCCTCTGAGATAACGGCACAAAAGAACTCCACATGGAAAATTACATTTGAGACCTCTCATCTGCTATTTCATTACCCTGATCTGTCTGATGGGTGAAATGGCTTCTCTTAATTTAAGGAGCTGGATTCCAGCTTGGTGAGTGGTTTATGTAATCTCACAGTAAGTGTAATTTCCTATAATTCCATGTCACACCTACTACTCTGCTTAGCTACCGCATTCAGTTCTCACATTGCATGCCGACTTTTACCACCGCATCTTACAAATAAGGCCATTTCTATGGTGTGCAGCCTGCAAAGACAGAAGTATGCAATTATTTTTTAAGTTGCAAGTGTTTCCATGGGTGACATTCATACCTTCCTTTGATAGACATAATTAGCCTGCAGATTCTGCAGCACTAAGAGACCGTTCCTATTGAAAATTGCTAGGTTATTCACATGTTTAACACTGCAAAAGCATCTTGTTGATGCAGATGCTTCATATTTAGTTAATGGAAAAGAAAAAATATATGTTGTGGGCAATTTTTGCATATATTGTGTCTAAGTTTAGACAACAAATCAACAAACATTACTTTACAGGAAAGCAAAGCAGCAGCAGTGTCAGCATACCCCAAAAAGCAAGACAACTCTGTAACATATTGATCACATCCATGCAGTTTTTAAGCTCTTAGTTTATTGTAAGAAATGTGTTTCATACAATCCCGTACCAGTAATAGATGTTTCATTAATTGAAAATAATTAAAAACGTTGGTTTCACTCTTCTGAAACCATTAAGTCTCAGTCGGTGATCATGCTGTGAAATCATGTTGGGATTGTGGTTATTTGTTGTTACTGCATTGAACTGTTATAGTGTTTAGCTTATGTCAAAGCAGACTACTGACCTAGGAGAAAAACAGGAACTGCAAAGGGAACCTGCAGCTTATACCTCGCTGTTTGTAGTTGATAAGTTTCAATACAAAAAAGAAAAATGTGGCTAAAACAGAGGTCGTCTTCTTCAAATAAACATTTGACTTGTTACATTGATGCAAGGGCAAAAGCCACAGATCTGTGGCAACAAAATGTCAAAATGGCTTCTTTTTTTAAAATTTCAACACTAAATATGAGACATTGGAATTGATTATATCCCTTTAAAACTATTATTCAGCAAGTTGGGATTTAAAAGTTGTACTGCTAAAAAGGACAGATCTTATTACACTCATAAAAGTAAACATACAGCAAAAAGAAGCAAAACCTACATGCTCAGTGCAGTGGTTTGGCCACTTTCCTTTGCTTTGCTCCTCTTTCAGAAGTATGGATGTTTTGTTAAAACATTTGTATACATTTTTAACCTCCCCAAAAACTCTCACATACAATTCAGATGCTCCCTGAAAGTCATTCAGATTTTTAGGACTATGCTCCAGTGTTTCCGCCTTACCTATACCAGGCTAATTCCATGTGAGAATAACAGTACAGCACATCAATCTCACTAAAGGCATAGGATATTAAACTTAGTTTGTCATTAGTTGAGGTGGAAAATCTTTTTCCATAAAGTTTTTCTCAGGCCTAAGTCATATTTTATATTGGGCCATAGTGCATACAAAACTTTCTTTTTTAATTCAGACTTTGCTCTAAAATGGAAGCTGGGTTTGATTAGAAGCTCAGTTCATTATTTTTTATTTATTTATTTACTTATTTATTGGATGAAAGGCAGAGATCTAGAAAAAGTCCCTGGCTTTTAGTGGTTGAAATGGGAATGTTTCCCCTCCCTCATCAGTTTGTTAGTTCTGCAGCGTCAGCAGACACCACACAAAAACGGAATTCAGTAAAAGCTCCCTCTGCTCTCTGGGAGGTTTTTTTTCCCCTCAACAGCTTGCTCCCATCCCCCCTGCCCCCTCATCCACTGACATGTTGGAAGAAACATATGCTACTATTCCTGCTTCCTGACAGTTTGCACTGCTTCAGTGGGATCTTGCTTTGGGAGGAAGCAGTTGTCTGGAAAGCAGGGAAGATTAAGAACTGAAACTGATATCAGTGTATTGATATCAAATGGACTGAATCTTAAGTATTTTTTTTAAAAGGCAGTGACTGGTTGACAGCCAGAGCAGTAATATTTTTAATGAAGTCTTTCTTATGCATTATACAATTTGTGGTGATAAAATGAGAACACATTGTAATAACATTGTGAGATTTTCCTAGATGTTAATAGCAAAATCATTCAGTCTCTTCACTCCAGATGTTTAACTGAGCTCACAGCCCAATATGTAATCTTCTATGTTGTATGTTTAGCTGAAAAAATAGATGAGAAGGCTAAATAACATTTCAGTTTGCACAGTCCGTATGAAGTGGAAACAAATACAGTAAAGACAGCTACATTGATTTGGAAATTGCAGTGGTAACAAGTGTGGATGATGGAGCCAGTAATCCCTTGAGAGTGATTGGTCAATTAGTACTAAATTAATTCATTAATTCCTAAGAACTTGTTATCTGGAGTAGGTTTAGAAAACTTGCCTTCTGGGAATGTATTCAAATCAGTCTAAGATATTTAAATTACCGTTTATTGCATACATCTCAAATTTTTAAAATGTTTTTCTGGAACTGGTGGCCTTTAATTGCAGCAGATCAGATAGGAATTGGGTAGAAATGGCCAGTTAAACCATACACAGAAGACTAATGGCTCTACATACATTCCAGTTTGATCCTAATTATATGACAATGCAGTTGACAAAAGTCAATGACTTTCTAAGATCCTAGAGTCCGAGTATCTCTGCAGATGTCAGGACTGTGTCTTGTGCTGGAAATCTGAGGTGAGAGTACAGTTCCCTGTGGTGCACCTGTGCTGCTAACCACTTGGCCAGACCGTTTAGACCCTTTAGTGTGGTATGTTTGCAGGTGATTGTTGAGGCCTGCACCTGCGAATTCTGGAGGTTTTCAAAATACAAATCAGGTTGAATTGTGTTAAATTCACTGGATAAATCAAACAACATGATCCTCCCTGTGCTCCCTGCTTTGTCAAAATGGCCTTAGATTTATTGAAGCAGGTTTGTGACTGCATCTTTAATTCTAACTCCATGGGAATAGAACTGCAGAGGCTCCTGATATGTGCCTGTTTGATTACTCAAGTGGGCCAACAGGAGTCTCTACAGGATCACCATAATATAGGATGTCAAGGCAACATGTCTGTAGTCATTGTGGATAAATGGGTGAGCTCTCTGTGGTCCGGTGCAAGGCATGATGTCTTCCACAAAACTGAAACCTTCTCTTTGCAACTCTTGGGTCAAACTAATGTTGAAGAGGTGCTGCAGAATCCCACAGAGCTGCTCTGCACAGGCTGTCAAGACTTTGTCTGGCACTGATACCATCTGGTCATGCGGTCTTGTTTCAGTTTAGTCTTTCCAGCTGCCTCTTCTCCTGACAGACAAGTGGAAGAGGAAAAGGGAGCAGCAGCATCTCCTGATTGGATTGTAAAAAAAATGTAGAAACATTTCACCTAAAGCTGAGGGTAGGGCTGTGTCATTTTATTGATCCTACTATATTTATCAATATTTTTTTTCCTCAAAGTATTGATTTTTCATCCGCGAGTATCAATACATTAGAATAATGCTCACAATATTAAATATTGTGAGCAGAATAACACATCGTATTGTATTGTGAGACTAGTGTATTACTGCAGCTCTAAAGCAGGGTAGGATGCCTGTTTGACTGGGGGCAGATGAGGAGGATCATGAGCTTTTTGCTGAACTGAACCATTGAAGAATTTGTTCAGCTCATTGACTCTGTGCAGACCTACATCCATCTGATCCTCCTCCTGCCCAAAGCCTGAGATATTCTTCACCTCTCAGCACACATCTTTCTGCTGGACCTTGCTCCAGTTTCTTCCTCTGTGCCAAAAGGCAACTACAGCATCATTTAGTTTCATGATTTGTGGAGGACACAGGTAAGAGAACCCAAAGAGATAAATGGGGGATTGGAGAATTTGAATGTCCAGATGTTTGAAAAAGTTCAAGAAAAACCTAGAAATAGGAGTCTGGGATTGTTTTCAGACAAATATTAGTCATAATTTGATAAGATGGGTTTAATGGTTGCTTAAAATCTGTTTAATTTATTTATTAGCAATGTATTTACACACTTTAATCAATATCATTCTCTGCCACTGTTGTTTAGGATCATAGCTCTAAGATTAAATAAAAAGAAGGGGGGGGGATTGAGAAATAGAGAATAAAGGTGTTCTTTGAAACTTTAAACTGAAGTTAAAATATTGTAGTTTCTAATAAATATGGAATGATAAAAAAACACTAAAAATAAATCATATTTTTCATTATGTATTGTATAAATCATGAGCTATACATCTCTTTGCTGCTTATACAACATTTTTAGTTGAACGTCAGATTCATTTAGTAAAGGTCAAAGAAAGTCCAGGAATGCACCAAATGTTGATTTTTGATACTTATATTAAATGAGGAAAATCAAATGTATCACAAAATGGGATTACCTTGAGGATCTGCTGGTTTTCATAATTAATAACATATTAAAACCTCTTCTTTTGGTGTTTTAAATAGTTCCTTCAAATTTCAATAGTAATTTCAAATTTCTGCTTCTTAGCCAATGAAAGCTGCTTCCGGCTTTACTTGATTTCTGCCCATTATCAAACTCTTTATCTATTTACTCTATAGCTATTGCAAGTACATGTTGAAATCTCCCAAAAATCAAAATCTTGAATCGCTGATTTTCTGTCCGACCTTGATTTTCTATTATTTTTCCAGAAACTAACACTAACTAGTACTGTGCATTGTTGCAAACAGAGCTCTTCTGCTGTACTTTGTTTAATGATGACTGGGTTTCTGTGTTGGTTTGGGAATTCCAGGTCTCTCCCTAGTCTGCTCCAGGCTTCAGCTTGGAGAACCCAACCGCCAAGATTGATCCGAGCAGCTGGAGCGGCAGCGAGAGCCCTGCCGAGGACATGGAACGGATGAGCGACTCGGCGGACAAGCCTGTGGACAACGATGCCGAAGGGGTCTGGAGTCCTGACATAGAGCAGAGCTTCCAGGAAGCCCTGGCCATCTATCCTCCATGTGGTCGCAGGAAGATCATCCTGTCAGATGAAGGAAAGATGTATGGTAAGTACGGATGTGTCTGACTTTCAGACAAAGCTTCAGCGCATCTGTTTTTCTTTAAGAAAAATGGGCTTTGTGTTTTGGACTGTTTTTTCTTTAATTTTGGGGAATCTATTGAGAATATCAACATGACAATCTTCTCTTCATCTGAAGCCAGAGGCAAAAACATGGCAAGCTTACCATCAAGAGTGAATCGGCTCCATCAAAACAACGGGCACAAAATCTGCTGGTTACCGCTATGAAAGGTTTTATCTCATTTTTGTCCTGGGAATTAATTAAAATATTTCTTTTTTTTGTTTGTTTGTTTTTCAGGTTGTTTCTAGGTCATAGGAAAGATTATATGCTTACATTCAACCACATTTGTGTTCCTCTTAAGACTTAGAGTCTCTTTCTATATCCAAAAGGTGAGCATTGGTATTTTCCAAATATTGTTCTTAGCTGTATTTTTCAGTAAAATAGTGACCACACAACCAAAATACATGGTTCACATGAGTGCAAGTTTATGAGTAAAGCAACATGAACTATTAGCCAGAAGCAGATGGTACCACGGCTGCCACCAGCTGTACCCCCCTCTCTTTGCTTCACCCTCCACTCCCTCTTCCCTGTTCCTGGCTGGGTGATGTCATGGAAAGAGGGAACATTTCTTTTTGTGGTGTTGGACTGTCTCTCAGCCTGTCAGTGTGAAGTGAAAGCAGAAAATCCCGCTGAGCATTAGCTTGCAGCTGTCATGCGACCCCTCCGGCCAAACAAAATGTAAATTTCACGAGTTGCATTGAGATCTCTCAGTGGCCACTACAAAGATGTAAGCTCAGACAACACCTCCCTCCCTACCGTCCTTTCCTCCAGCTTCTCCAGCCCAAACAGAGAGTAGCTGTCCATAAACCCGGCTTCCTGCTGTGGATAAAAGCAAGTTAATTTTATTCTAGTTACAAATAAACAATCCTAAAAGGAGGACATTTTTCTGCTTAATACAAGTGTAAAAAAAGGAAAAAGATCATATAACAATATTCACATGCCCTTTCTGACATAATTGCGACTCGTCAACTTACATAACCTGATTTAAATTGCATACATAATTATACCCTGCCAGATGTGTCTCTTTTTGTTTCAAAGAACCTTTTTGTTTTGAAACAAGCTGAAAGACATTTTTTTTTTATTTGTGGTTCATGCTGAGGAGACATCCGCATCGTTGTTCGGAGGTTTGTCCTACCAGATGTGCTCTGGATCTCGTTACAGATGTCCCGCCAGTAGCAGTGGCCTCAGGCTGTGTCCCTTTCTTACAGCATGAGGACCATAAGAGGCACCTGTACAGTGCTTTTTTTGTTTTTTTGTTTTGTTTTTTTAGACATTGATGGGTGAGGAGACAGAAGTGCAAAATGAAAATGGCAAAAATAACACCTAGATAAAAGAAATGGGGATGTTTTTGAGCACTTATTTTGTTATTGATGATGCGATTGTACTCTGTCTCTGTAAATCAAAATTTGGTGGTAATGTGTTGCAAACTACTGGATGCTTGTCATTCAGCTTTGCAACTATCGCTGCGTTTTTGCAGCAGTCTTATAACAGAAAATATAACCTCTTCCCAACCTCCATCAAGTAGATATCCGTCCACTGTTACAACAAAACAATCTGTTTTGTGTGAGGAGCGTTGTTAAAAGAATCCAGTTTGTGCTCGAAATTGTGGACAGTTTGTCATTGAGCCCTTTAGATTGTGGAAAGAAGCTGGTAAAACATTACAGCGCCGCTGCTGACAGTTCTGAATCAGTTCTCTATTAAATTACCTTTTTAAAAATGTCAGTGAAATTAGTTATTATGAGTTTGGACATTTTGTTCCACATTCTTGTTCTCTTAAATCACTGAGAGTGACTGTTTTAGCTTGACTTTTTTTTCCTTGTTTGATTTAGCTGACAGCAGACCTTTGGTAACACTTTCTAAAAATGGTCCTGATTTTATGTTGTGCCCACAGAGATGGAGTTGAACACTGGGCTGCACTTATAAGAATAAATAAAACCTCTGCAGAGTTGTTTTAAGGTAAACTTCTGTCAACTGTTGCTGCATACTGACTACTGAAATAAAGCTAATCACTTTTTCATTCCTTTTGGAAAGACAAATTCAGCAGTTTGTAATTATACCTGTTTGCCAAAAGACGGTGATACGTGGAAATATTTTGACTGATTTGACTGTGATTTGGATGCCATCGAAGACTCCAGTGAATTTAACTTTCATTCTAATATGTTTGTCTTTAACATAAAACGACAAAGAGTTTTTCCAAACGTGATGCAAGCTGCGGCTGCAGCCCTCAAAACACACCCAGTGCCATGAAAACCTCTCCTGGCATTTGAAGTAAATGGTGGTAAAAAGAAGACAGGTATTTTGTAGTTTAGAGACTCTGGGGATGGCATAGTGTTCCATACACAGAGCTCATCACAAGAGCTGCCCTGAGTGCCCTTAAGCCCTTTGTTATCCTGGGGTAGAGTGCAGTTAATTAGCAACAGTCACTATAGCAACCGTGTTGCAGTACAAAACAATTTCTAATTTCTGCTTCTTAGCCTATTGTGGTGCTTACCTGAAGGGCTTCGAATGTGCCGAGACCAGTGTTGGCTGGCACTGCGCCTTTTGTCTGGGGCTAATTGTGGCAGCGCTGGAAGACACTACATCTGCATTTACTGCTTCACTAGTGCCGCAGTTTACTTAGGAGAATATGCTTTTTAAAAAAAAAAAGTAATTCAAAATGGACGACACCACCGCCTAGCCAAAGGCCCAAGATGCGGCACTTGCATAATTTACCTGCTGTGTGCGGCTGCATTCATTTATCCCAGAAATAGAGTTGATAAGTGACACAACACGCTTCACTCAAATTGTATGTTTATTCATTGGGTTATGTATTTGCTCTACCCAGCAAGCTAAATATCATTGTCAAATATCTACCAGTTACTGTCGCACAGAGGTAAACCAGATTTTCTGCCATCTGTAGACAAATATGCTAATACTTCAGCATATTTATTAACATGAGTCCCATTTGTTAGTGCCTTTCTGGTAGGGACGTTAGGAAAGATCAACAGCTTGTAATAGTCATTATATTACATCTAATGTTTTCTAATAAAAAGTTTCAGGACAGAAATCAAACCATTGATTTCAAGTCTTCCTTTAAAATTGACACAGTATGTTAAGGACCCAAATCAAAATGTGATGCAGTTTGACGATCTGATCTTATGCCTCCATCCACATGTCTTTTGATGTAAAGCTTTTCCTATCATCATACTGCTGTTTGCTCTGCCATCTCATCAGAGGTCCTGCTCAGTCCCCTCCTGTGGGAACTAAGTGGCACTTGGTTTGCAGAGATGCCAAGGATGAGTTAGATATAATGAGCAGACCTGGCTTGCCCCTGATGGCCCAGTGCTGTGCTCCTCTGGGGCTCGTCTCATCGGGCCAAGCATGCTCCGAGACGGAGCGAGCGGACCTGATCCCCCCTGCTGGGCAGATAATGAGGAATTCTGGGATCAGCTCAGGCTCCCCGAGTCACCTGCATTCACTCAGAATAGAGTGTGAGGAACTTCATTGCAGGAAAGGCATCACACACCTCTAGAATAATCCCTCGTTTGCTCGCCTGCTATTGTCAGTGAGGAACTATCGTGTTTTCACACACCTTGATGGTGAAAAAGTACCAATTATTTTATGGGTTGTTTCTTAAAAGAAGTAACTTTAGAAAGTCTAAATGGAATTAATAAAACTATGGGAAGTTATTTAGTCAGCCTTCTTGCGTCAGTATGGAGCCAAAGACGAGTAATTTTATGTCACCTCAAACTCACTTCTTGGAAATGAATCGTCATGTCATAACAGAAATGTAAATTTGAATGAATTGCGTCATAATAATCACCACTGTTTTAATGTTGTAGTAAAACTACCCTAAACAACATAAACATAAATGTCCTAAACATCAAAACTGATTCTCTACAAGTAAAGCTTTCTGAAGTAACAAGAAGGAAAATGAACAAACTACAATAAAAAAAAAATTGAATTGAAATGATTCCAGAAGTCTGGTTTTGACCTTTTTCAACCCAATCTTGCTAGTAAATGTAATACGAGCAATATACTTGAAATAAAGTGAAATTTATGTTTTAAAAAATGATTCCACATTACAACCCCCGTGATTTAAAAGTAAAATCTTGGCACAAGTGTCTTGGCACATGGTGCATGCGGTCAAATGTAGAATATGTTGTTCCTCACCAGTTTACATCACTATTTATATTCTTATATGTTACTGGTTTTAGGGTAGTCAAAGCAGAACAATTGCACATGATCTTTGATTTATTCCTTCCAGTTGTTTATACAAAGAAATGGCATAGCACCTCCCAGCTACATGGCTGTGTCTCCACACAAATATTTATGGATGCAATTTCTATTTTAACTTATAATTTTGTCTCCCTGTAGGTTTCTGGTTTTACTGTATTTTCAAAGTATGCATTTAAAAGTCTCAACAAACAGATCCTTTTGGGTTCATTGAAGACTGGCTTCCTCCCTTTGTAGATGCATTGAATGGTTAGATAGCAGGCTGTGGCTCCATGCCTGTATGAATCAGGAGTACTCAGGGTGTGTCCCTGCTCTCCGAGGTCTGTGTGAGGCCCTCTGAGCCAGGCTTCTGGTTTCAGATTACATGTTCCCAATTGGCTGCTTTTGTTTGACAAAAACACAGTCAGACTCCAGTTTCTTAAAGATGCAGTGTCACTTTTGGTGCTCTATTTACAAAAACTTTGCAGGTTTTCTACTGATTGCACAATATCCCAAAAATAAAATACTTATATTCTGACGAGATGGTGTAAAATTGATGGTACAATTTTGTGCAATCAAAATATGAATGGAATTTTAATGTTACTGTTTTGCTCTCACAAGATCATGGGGACAACACTCAAGCGCTGACACAGGCTGTCATCTCTTTCTGTGCTGGTGTGGAGAAAGGTCTTTAAACACTGAACTGCACCCCTGGAAACAAAGAAGGTCTGTAGCAGTCACTGTAAGATGATCATAACAGTGCTGTTTTATGATCTAATGCTGAAACCGTATCCTTTTCTAAATCAAGTCAAAGTCAAAATGAGACTTATTATCTTTCAGCTCATACAGCAAAGAGCGCACCACAGAAAAAACTGAACAAAATGATTTTAAAAAACACAAAAAGATGAAACCTACTGAATATCGACTAAAGCTTTTGCGATACATAACAAAATCAGCATCATTCTGAAAGAGAAGAAAGCAATAAAAAGGAAAATTATTATTTCACACAGAAAATTTTAATTAGAATTTTCATTGGCATGTATTTTACAGTTTATCCTGCTGTAAATTTGACCAGAAGAATTAAATGAATAAAATCGTAATGTATCTTTCATTTCATTCCGGTCCTCTAATTTGCGTCTGTAGCTAAGAAGAGGCCAATTTGTAAATTGACTTTAAATGAATTATATCTCAAAAGCAAGCCCCCCTTTTATGTTCATAATTACAAAACAACGTGTAGGACATGAAAACCCGTCATGACCACAAAGTTTGACTTTTCATTTATACATATTGGTCACAGCCAGCATGTCTTTCTTTGTGCTCAGATGCTGAATTGATCCTGAGAGATTGAAAATATTGATTCGACTCAGTGTCTTACTTTGTTGTGGAGAAGAAGGCCAGGGCACCTTCCTGACTGTTAGCACCGTGTTCACACGTTGGACCTGCCACAGTGCCGGTTCCTCAGGAGACTCATAATTACAGCAGTCCTTTCAGATTAGTCCAGTGGCCAGCCCAACTGTGGCCATATATTTCATCCTCTTTGCCTCTCCTGAGAGGCAGACCTCAACACAGTGACCATGGCAGCCTCTACAGTAATGTATGTGATGATAAACGCAGCGGCTCCTAATTGATAGAGTGATTCAGACAAGGCCTTGCTGTGCAAATTGGTCCCCTGTGAGTATATTGCATAGAGTTGGGACCATAGCAGGTTTCATCTCCAGCCTTGTTTGAGAGGCACAGAGCCAGGAGAGCGGAAATAGAATGGGCTTGGACCCGCTGAGTGATAAAGAGGCTGTCTTTACGTCTGTGTACAGGCACAGTTCAGCAGAGGTTGGCTGCTGTAATCCCCTCAGTGTCTCCAGGAAGGCTCAGGTTAGTGACCTGCTGCTTTGTGATGTCTTGTAAGATTTTCAGAGAACGCCTCACCTTTAATCACCCACTGCTCAGCTAACACATTAGCTCAACCGCTCCTGACCCAGCCTCTGCAATAAAGCCTTTTATCTAGCTCAATAAGGTCATTTGAAGTTAAGTATTGATTTCTTTTGCTCTTCAGAGAAAAATGGATTTTTAAAGAGCTGTTAATTACACTTGCTCACTGCGTTATATAGAGAACTTAATTTCTGAGACTGTATTTTGTAATCCTTGCTGAAACTTGACGTATGTCAAATGAAACATTTGACATACGTTGAATGCTCAAACTGAGTGACGCATACCTACCCAAAAAGCAAAAATTAAGAGCATAAATTTGGAAAATGTAGCAAAAAATGTTTTCTGTTTTGGTCAGTGAAAAACGAGTGTCAATGTTAGTAAAATGTGACGAAACTGACTTTTCATTTATGAGAATTTACATAAATGGCGGGAGCTAAATTTCTCGTGAAGAGATAGATTGTGGCTCAGAATGATGAGAATTTGAACAATTCAACAAAACAATGCCTTTAAATTCTGATTTTATATCCATTTAAACAATAACACAACAGTGTCGATGCAAAATCGCCATGACAGAAGGATCCTCCTATGCATTATTAAAGGCCATGCATTTAAGTTCTCAATGTCAGAAATATGTAGATGAAGCATAACTATCCTTAATGTTGACATTTGAAATATAATTTATTTACTTCAAGCGAAAAGTTTCCTAAAACTAGCGAGATAATTTTGTTTGGGAAAACAAACAGAAACCAAGAGCGTCATCACAATACTATACAAGAATATTGCTGCATCACATTCATTTAATCAGTCTGACTTAACTTCAGATTTTATGTTAGCCAGTTTTTAGCCTTTTCTCTGCAACAACTCTTGCCACATTTAGATCATACTTTCATCTCATGATCTACATTAGTTCTGTACACCTAAAACCACCCAAATTAAATTGATCCTCTTCTATGGTTGGCTATTGTCCCGCCATCCAATCAGAAAGCCATAATCCTTAAATTTTGACGACTTTCTGGGAATAAAAAACAGAAACCAATATAGATGGCTACATTGAAAATATTATTTGAAATATGCTGTACTTTATCCCTTTTAATTCATTGAACCAAAAAAATGAAAGCTGATTCAAACCATCAACTCAAACAGGGATTCACAGGATTGTTTTGGTGAATGAGAAATATTATAAAGAATATAGAATAAGTTAAGTATTTATTCTAGCACTCGGGGAGAAAACAGTTTTGCCTCAGTCTGCTTTCAGTTCAGAAATCATTTCTTTAACGTAAATGAAACAGTCGTAAGTCTGTTTGTTTCTGCTTCTTGTTTCTGCTTTCTGCTCTGAATGGATCAATTTTCAACAAAAGAGCAGGGTCCACCACATGTGTGCGAAACCAGAAAACAAGAGTTTGAAAACTGCTACTTACAAATTACAGCATGCAATAGGACCGCGATAATAATCACCTCCCAGTGTAAAATTGTTACAATCTAAAGCCAAAGTACTTTAGAAACATTGTTGTGTTTTATCTCCTTCCCAGTCATCATGTGTGTATAAGTAAAGGCTGAATAAAAAACACACGCCACATTAGGAGAGGATGAAGCTTAAAGCTTTGTGCTTTCTCCGCAGGCATTGAGATGGTTTTCACTAGTTTCAGAGTGTTGTACAGAGGAGGGATTTATGTTGTGTGGCAGAGAATAATGCCGGTCTTTGTTGTCATCGTGGCGTCACACATGCACCAATCATCCTTGAAGTCTTTCTCATGTGCTAACACTTGTGAGCATGAGAGCTCAACAATGCAGGATGTTAAAGCTCTCATTTGAGGTCGCTGGTGGATCTCATGATGAGCAGAGATCTGAAATATTTGACTTTAGAGTGGGAAAAAAAGAAATGACGTGATTTGTTTGGTGTGAATAGTCATCAATAAGCTAACAATTTTGCCTTTGACCTTCAAGACATGTCTAACATAATGCTGTGAATGGATAGCATGTGGGTTTTCTCTTATAAAGGGAACTGTCAGGTTTTCTTTTGAAGCCTGAAGTGAGTGGTTCTTCTGTGCCTGGCCAGCTTTGGCTTCCTAGTGATATTTCAAGTAAATGGCTTGCTTCCCCTTTTTCCTATTCCCAAAACCTGGAGCGAATGTCTTCGTATTGTTGGCTTGGTCTTTTATGATGCTAATGTTTGTCTGAGACCACCGAGTCATCTATCATGGATGACAAGAGAGCTGGGGGACTGAGTCAGTCAACTGCTTTCACACCTACACACACATATAGACAAAGACATAAAAATAAACCCTCAATTGGATACACATTTTACATTAAAATCATCCATGTTTGTTTTTGCAAATCAGATAAACCCCGACTTTTGCAAGTCACATTGTGGTTTTCCTAGTGCGCTGTGACCTAGAGTCCAATTATTGATCTCAGACACTGCACACCGTACAACTTTATTCAGGACCCCTCTGAATAGAAAAAGGCAGCTGTATTGACTCTGAAAGCTCTGAGCTCAAAATGTACATGTCCACTCAGTTTTAACATTCCCATCATTACCACCAAGAAACAGCTGTTAAACAGGGTTGATTAATTTGAAAATAAGGTAAATGTCAGTGGTATTGTTTCTCACTAAAGACCAGAGCCGGATGTTGACGTTCTCATACACTAAAATAACAGTCAGTGAGCCATTGATATTTGCATTGCTGAACTTCAATCGGTAAGAAAAATCACTCTGATCTGCTTCTCTGTGTCGTCAGTTTGGAACAAGTGAAGTCATGATATGTGTGTATTTGTGTAAAAAACCTGAATCGTCACTCACAATTTATTTTTGTTATTTACTATCAATATCTTAAGAGAAAAAAAATCTCCTAATTCATAAAAAAAAGGGAATTAAAAACAGAGGATGTGCTACTATCAAATTCTTACAAACTAACCTTGAATAGAAAACTTTTGGTATTGCTTCTAAAATAATATTAAATGTTATAACAATATTTATAAAATTCAAATAGGCAGAATTAAGCAAATTAATTACACTTTAGCACTCTTTAAAATGACTTAAAAAAATAAACAACTAAAATGAGTGTTTTCAAATAATACCAATACCAGCTGATATAAACAGAGTAATTTGCCAGGCTGCTAACTGGGCTGCATCCCGCTGCTTAACGGGCAGCTGCAGCTAAACAACTGTAGTTTTAAAATGGCGTTAACTTAACTTGACAGTAATGGGTAGAAATTCTTGGGTTTACACAACATTACCTTCTGTGTTTTGTACAGCCAAAAATTTTTTTCCAAGTTGCTATATTTGTCTTTTTTGTGGACGTGGAAAAGTAGTAGTCTTCTCTCAGGGGGCTGACTGGTAGTGCACAGCAACAGATGGAGGAGTGAAGTGCGCACCACACAGCCAAGTGATGTTCTGGTCACTGAAATACTTTTTAATTAAAACCATTTCAACCCAAAGGAATAGTGTATTATGAAAATTCAGCCTGATTAAAATCTGCAACTTTTTAAGGCCTCAGTATACTTTCATTGTGAAAACTAGTCAATACTTAGTCATTAAAAGAATTTACAAGATGTTGTTGGTTTCCCAGTTTTCAGAAAAAAAAAATCATTATCCACTCTACCCGCTCACAGTTTTTGTTTGTCCAGAAAATAAATTATTTATGCCCTTCTCGTTCTTAACATTACTTGTCTTTATTTGAGGGGTTTGGAGAAAATCTGCTTGCGGTGTCTGACTTCCAAACTTGGACCGCTCACCAACGCTCAGAACACAATGTCTTTTGTACTCTGGCAAAAAAATTATTTCAAAAAGAAGCCTTTATTGATCCACTGGACTGCTTTCTAAATGCAGATGGAGCTGTTTTCCTTTATGCACAGCACATATCAACATAAGTACGTTTTGTAACTGTGGGAGAGCTATTAATTAGTAGTTTTCTTGTGAACCTTTTAATGTTTGTTCATTAATTTTTCAGCGTTTAGGTTTAAGTGAAATAGAGTCAGTTGCAGATCATTCATAAGCTGAAGTACCACTTTTATGTTGCTGATTGTTTCTGACAGACAAAGAAAAACATTTATCAGATAATTGATTAAGGGGTGGGGGAAATGGTTTCATCCACCAGTTGATCATGCTGTTACTTTTAATTTACTTTAAAAATTAGAACTACTAAAGCCTCTAATTAACATAAGAAACAAAGATGGTTATGGAATGCCTTTCTAAGTAAATTTCAGCTTAATAAAATCTTTATTTGTGCTTGCACTGTCCCTCTGTGCTCTTTTCGATCAGACTCCAAATACAGAGAGTCAATTTGAAGCCACATGTATGCAGGCGATCTGCCGGCTGATTCTGGGCCAGGCCCGGTTCTGCTCTCATGGCAGAGAGCTGGGCCAGATGTGACTGTGGTTGTGCCTGCATTAGAGGGAAATAAAAGGCTGTTCCAGGAAATGGATGCTTTTAAAAGGAGGAAAAGGGAAAAAGGGACCAGAGCATTAACCTGTTCAAAAGACTAAACTAAGTCAGGCTTTGACTCAATATATTTTATTTAAATTCAATCGGGTATTTAGGTCATGCAGGATTTTTAACGGCTTTTAGACTAAACAAATATGCAGTCCATAAAATAAAAAATGAATAAAATAAAATAAAAATAAAGAGATATAGCCAAGCTAACCTAGTTTGGTAAGCTCCAATAAAAATTAAAATAGGAAATTAAATTTAAGTAAAAAAGTACAAACTACTAATACGGGGACATTATTTGAAGTTTATTGAAATGATAAATATTAATAATGAATATTAATCCTCTATGGTTTTTTAGAACTACAAATTAACTACTCAGTCTTACTTTATATCTTTCAATGGATTCACACTAATTTCTAAAAGCAACAAGATGCTTACAATGTTATTTGATAAAACTTCAGAAATTGTAATTAGTCTGGATTTTTAACTAATGCAGACTAATTAAAGGATTTTTTAAAAAGTGTTTAAACATGATAATAAACAAATTATATACATATATTTTTAATGAAAAATAAAAATGTGCTATAACAGAAAATTATTTAATTTAATAATAAAAAAAAGTGTGGAAACAGAAAATGTTAATTATTTTGTTAGTTTTTGCACAAATTTGTTGTTTTAGCATCTCACACTTTAAATCAACAAAAAAAAGGTCCCAATTTATGCAAATGAGACAATAAGGGTCTTTGAACCTGAAAAACATTTGCAGGTGTTGCATTATGTGAAGAGTTGATGGGAGTAAAAGGCTAATGTGCCATAGGTTTTTAAGAGCTCTGACTCTGTTGGAATCTCAGAAAGCCAAGGTTTATTTTTCACTTGTAATAGTTTTAGAGAAAAATCACAATTTCTTGAATGTTTCTGCTGGACATGCAGCTCTGAACCTCAATAAGCTCATGGAGTCATAAAAATAAATTGTTCTGTAGAGACAGTAGTGGCTCTTAACATTTGAACTAAGTCACTACAAAATGCATTGTGTGTACACTTCACACAACGGCACGTCTTCAAAGACAGAAGATAATAGTATATTTTTCCAAAGCTTTTTTTATTTTTTACAGCAGTTGGCAACAAAACACTGGAGACTGTTTTTGCCATTTTTACATTTCTTTGATTACCAATGCATTGCTTGTCTTTCTGTTTCTGATTTCTTCATAGTTGTATTTATTTGAGCCAGAGAAATGATGATTTATGTGATATAAACCCAACAAAGATTTAAAAGATACACTGAAAAACTGAATTAGTTTATGAAGCTCCAACGTGGTGCATTATTTCTTGTCTTGTTTCTTACCTAAACAGTGTATGTTCAACATAGGCAATATTTCTTCAAGTGTGTTCAGACTAAGAGGCAGAGTCTCTGTGTGGGGAATGTTTGGTTTGGGATTTTGTTTCATATGATTTGTTTCAGAATTTACACAAAAAAACTGCAGGAGACGTCTTCTTATTTCATTAGCCATGTAATTATAACAGAGAAACAGAAGATAATAGAAGATAATAATATTGTTTTTACAAAGCCATTGTTAGGTATTAGGTTTGGTATTTCCAAGAGATGGAGCATTTTTCATGTGGAATACATTAAATTCCTGGGTGAGAAAAAAATAATAATAATTTTTTAGGGGGACTCTTTTGAGAAAGTTGAGCTTCCATCCCTTTGTGGAGTTACTGCAGGAGTGCCATTCATATGTGATCCTCCAGAGTAATTAAGATTCATGGAGGAAGTTCACTCAGACCAGGTTGGAGGATTCCTGCTCCTCAGAACAGATCTTTCCAGGAGAACCACAATAAATATTTAATATTTTTCTCACTGCTTTGACTGACAGGAAAATCCTATACACAGTAAATGTTCTCTGTTCTGAACAACTTTTGGTTCCTGGACTTTGTTGGGGAGTTAACTCAGAACAAAAAGCATTTTAAACAAAGAGATGACTTTGTTTAAAAGTCTACACAAGAATAACCACATGTTTAAATAGCTTCTATATTAAAGTATTTAAAAAAAAAACTCTTTTCAATTATGCAGGGTTGTAAAACAAACAATTCTATATTTAGTTTTTGATTTAAAGATGTTTGTGATCACTTGTTTTAGGAAATAATTGTTAAAATTATGTTTTTGAAAGAAAAGATGAAAAACAGCACATCCTACACAAATGGTAGCCCATATTCTGTCCTCAAGAACTTCTGTCCTGCAACTTTTAGATGTATCACCCGAATCCAGTGAGTGGCTTGTTACCAGGACTCTGGCATACTGATATTCCGTCATTTGATCCAGGTGTGTAGGTGCAGGGATGTAAAAGTTGCAAGATATATTGTAGCTCTGTAGGACTCGATTTGGACCTTCAAGCCCTGCCCGGTGATTGCCAGCGTTGCCCCCTATAGTTTAAATAGCTGCAGTGAGATACTGAGTATCGGACTGAGGTAGCTCGTCTCATTCTTCACTTTCAGCCAGAAGATCTTTGAGGAGATGTTTCATTCAAGTACAACCCATTTTCAAGTCACCTTATCACATCTCAACCAGATTGAGGTCTTGGTTTTGGCTTTGCCCAGGACTCTGTTTCTTCTTTGGTGGACTAATTGGTATGTTTAGTGTAACGGTTTTGTTGCAGCGTCCAGCCATTTTATTTGCTTTTTCTTACACAGTCCTGTATTTTTCTCCAACATCCTCTGAAAGATGATAGAATTAATGATGGATTCTGTGAAATGTCCTCCACTTGTGGACTATTTTTAGTAGACCGTGAAATGGCTGATTTGAAATTCTTTGGGGTTGTGGATCCCTCAGCACACTCATAAGATGCCACAATCTTCCTTCTGAGGCCTCAGTCGTGGTGTTTAGTCACTCGCGCAGTCGGTGCACAGAAGATGAAATATGCTGAGTAATGAGGTTCTGGTCAAATGCACCTGATATGAACAATGTTTAACTTTGAATATGTTAAGTGGACATGCATGTGAGTTTCCTAACCAAAATGTGGATTTTTAATACACTTGACCATTTTTAAAGGTACGTTTTGCTTCTTTTTTCTTTCAGTTTTTATTGGTACAATATATAAAATTTCTAAATGTCTGCATGGGGTCACAAGATGCTATCCATTTTTTTTTTTACACAACTTAGCTGCAAAACCAGAAAACACTCAATTAAGATTATATTCTTGACTATGTTTTTTTTACACTTTTTTCTTATTTATGAATATTTGTATGGTACAGCTGCACTTTTGATCAAGGTTAGCAGAAAAACATTTATGCATCTGTCACAATGTATTTTTTCCCAGATTCAACAGTATTCAATTTATCATTCAGCTTTTGATAATTGAAATAGGAATTCTGAATAACTTTCAATAACTTAATAAATAGATTATTGCAGACTATTATTTGTCTGTTATACAATTACTTTCAGTGGCTTTTGAGTCAGTATGTTTTATATAAACAGCATAAAATACTGAGTTTAAAGCTTATTTTTATTTTTAAGTTTGTTCCACTGATTTATTTAAAATAATATTGTATCCCCAAATACTTAACAGGTTTTTATTTGTCATCTCTTACTAGGTGTATATTTTGTAACTATTAGATGGAGGAAAAATGTTTTTTGTATGTTTAATGTGTATACTTCCATTTTCCCCCAACTACTATTGTTTTGCACTGAACAGGGGAAAACATTCAGGCTGGCTAGGACCCACTGGGCTTTTTTCTCTAGCTTGGTGAAAAGAATGAATTATTCAGCAGTCGGCAAGCTTTCAGCTGCCCATTTGTGTGCTTTGATGTTGGAATCAGGACTTTGCATGAATGCCTCTATTGTCATGTTGCGTGTCTTCTGTGTATGAATTACTGAAAATGATGCTGATGTCTGCTTCATCAAGTAAACTTTGCAGAAAGTGCAAGTCCCCAGATGTTGTTTTTATAATGCGTAAGGACGTGATGAGGTTCAGACTGGCCTTGGGTAAATGCAGCCTGACCTACCAACTACAGCTAGAAGTTGAATCTCAACCTGCTGCTAGAGTATATAAATTGGAGAGTATATGGAAACTGCCTTGACCTTTTTAATGTAATGCTCTGAAGATCTACACTGACTTTAAAAAATACATCTCTAATGAAGATAGTTTTAATAATTTTTGGGACTTGAAACTTAATAGACATAGTGATGGACTATGTCTCTTGATTTGCAGATATTGACAGTCATTATGATTCAGGCTGCCTGGGCTAAGATCTTGAAAAGAGTGTCTATGCTGTTGGCATGCTTTTTTCATTTTAGATTTTTAACCCCACACAAAGCAAAACTTCACTGATAGTTTATTAATCCACAAGCCTATTTTATTGACTTAGCCATATCATAAACTCTCATATCAGAAGCGAGAACCACGAGACCCAAAAAATCACATTTATTTATCTTTAGGCTTATAAATAAGAGTTTCGCATTACTTTTAAAATGTCTCTATGTTTTTGTGTGTGTTTATTTTTTCATTACTTGTATAGCAGGTGGGAACAAATCGAAGATTCGTCGAGGATTTAAAATCAGGACCTCTCACACCTTTAGACTTTAAATAATCCTGCGTCCCTAAAAATGTTTGTGTTTAGGTTTTCTGACACTTTATTCTTCAGGCAATCAAATGATTCGCTTAGATGACATCCTAAGATGCCTCTGGAGGCCGAAGACTGTATGTCACAGAATGCATGGAACAAATAACTCTTTCAATTGAGAGCTCTTAAGTGACTTCCTCTCCAGAGAAGGTCTCAACCTCATTGTGCGTTTTCATGATGTGAACAAAGATGTCCTCCAGAGAATATCAAATGTCTTCTCTCCCACCTATATGTAATCGTGAGATTTCCTCTCATGTTCTCTTTTCTTTTGTAATGTGTTACCTTTGATGAAAAAAATATTTTCCCTCTGATTCCCCAAGATATGCTTTATTAACACACGTGGTACCTTGTGATTCACTTGTCGGAACAACAGCAAGACCTTTTAATTGATAATGAAGTATAGCTGGAGGAAGAAAAGCTTCATCCTGACTGGATTTGGCAAATTTAATGGAGGAGTACTGCAGTGCCATGGCACTGGCTGGCTACAGCTGGACACATAATTAGAGTGCCTCCCTATCGATAATTTGTGTAATAGTTTTGGTTGGCAGTATGTTATTACCATATGAAAGGGCTAAGCAGGGTCAGTGCATTGCTACAGCAATTAGAGCGGAGCTGAGGGCAGAAGAATGTTTTGGGTGGTTGTTAATTGGAAATTTCTACAAAGCTATGCTTTAATTATAATTGAGTCAGGGCTGCACTGTTTTAAACCCAATATATTCAGTTGCCATTATTTTCTGTAATAGCATGAAAAGCTAGGTCTGTTTCCTTTCAAAACGTTGGGCTTTGAAGAGCCTGAGGTGGAATTAGATTAATTTTAAAGGCTCTGCTGCTGCTGAGTTTTTTTCCCCATGCTAATGGAGCACAGTGTTGTCACAGCAAAACTGGACCTGATTTGTTAAAATGTGCATACCTTATGCTTTGGAAGTATATACTGTAGATATGCATCATCTGCTGCATATGAAATTATTATATAACTGTGAATTATTTTAGTCCACCTTCCTCTGTGAAAGAGATATTTTTATTTTCAACAGCTACATTAAGTCAGCTGGAATGTACAAGAGAAAGATTTGAATATAGAATAGCTATTATAATTTTTCCATGACTTTTATCCAAACAAGAAAAATACAGAATGTAAAGTCTTATAAAATATCTATTTTTATTTCTGTCATTGCTGAGAAACCAAAATTTGAACACAACATAAACAGTATTAAACACTGCAGAAAACACGGTCATGTCTTATTCTGAAGGTTAGCTCCATTGGGAGTAACACGTTTTAATTCTCTTAAATTTATGTTTCTATAACATCTCATTTGGATTTTTTTGTCTCATATTCAAACTTATTCCAGTCAAGCTTTTTTGGGGCAAGAAAAGAGTACATTTTATAAAGATACAACCATCAAGTATCTTCTGTTCAACGTTAATTTTCTTATTTCTTATCATTTTTGAGCTGACAGATGTAAAATTGTTGGTGACCTTTTTTTCAAGGGTTGTAAAGCATAGGAGGAGAAACTTGGAGTTCTTAATAGAGGTATCATAAATCCAACAAAATATGAAGATGATTATGCCCATCTATGCATAAAAAGCATATATCTCAAATTTTAATTTGACTTAAAATGATTTAACAAAAATGCATCACAATAAAGACTCTTGATGCATTTATAGAATGAAAGTGATGGGATCAGTCACCTGATTTACCGATCTCTGATCAGTAAATCACTCCAAACTTTGCATTTCTGTATGTCTTTTTTTCTCTTAGTTATTGGAATCTGTTTATCGCACTCGTGTTGTTTCAGGTCGAAACGAGCTGATAGCCAGATACATCAAACTTCGGACTGGAAAGACAAGAACTCGCAAGCAGGTAAGACAAGTGACAAGATGCTCCACTCGAAAAGGTATTGTTGGCTTTTCTTGAAGCAAACAAGAAAGCTAAACGGCAGAGTTTAGTTAGCCAATTTATGGGCTTCATTGGAATGCATTGATCAGGATTTTTAGACCCTATTACAAATTCATAGTACAATTTTTAGAATCTATTATCAGAACTTGCCGATAACAATTACATATTAGAATATAAATATTTTCTCTTTTTATTCTAACAAGGCTGCTAAATATAAATGAGAGAGTTTCATTCTACCCCAATTAATTTATTGAGTCATGACACACACATCCTAAGACTTTAGGTGTTAGGATGTTTGCATTTTTGTGATTACTTACTGGGAATAGCTTAGAGCTTTAAAGTAGCTTTTTAAAGTTCATTAGAAAATACACCAATTCTAAATAAAAGCTAATTGCAGTGAACTAGAGTCAAAATGAAGGGATTTCCATCTGCACTGCTATTTTTATTCTGTTAGTAATTTTGTTTACCTCAACCAAAGAGGCAACAACATTTATGTAATGACATAAAATTCTTCTATTCTGATTTCTCCATTTTTTTTAAACCTACCTTTTTGATGGATGGTATGTATCTATCTTAAGTAGGAACCTCGAGAGGGCAAAACATTAATATCAATATTCAGTTAGAAAACCTGTTGGTGAAATATAAAGACTACCTAAGCCTAAATTTAAGGTATCACAGTAAAGACTCTACATTTATAGAATAAAAGTGATAGGATCAGTCACCTGATTTACCAATCTCTGATCAGTGTGATAGGAAAATCACACTGAGTGAACACACTGTGTGTTTGGGCTGGTTACTCCTACTACTTAGAAAGAACCCCCAAAATGACCTCCGGTCAGGATTTAGATTTTCTTAGTGAAACACAACATTGATAACAACTGCCATAGATACTACAAAATACTTTTCTATTGCAGAAGAAAACAGTTTAACTGAATTATTTCTGCTTATTTTTTTATCTGTAGATGATACATTTTGTTCCCACAACTATTGAGGCATTTAGTTTTATTTACTCATACAAGTAAATTAGTACCACTTCTCTCTCTCTTTTATTTTCAAGTGGGATGCATTTTATCACATGAAGCAGCACTAGATACTCAGCTGACAAAGTGTCTTATTGTTTGACAAACAGAGACGTGCCGATCGTAAATAAAATAATTGCGCAGGCGTAGTCTGGTGTGGAACATTATGACTGAGGTGTTCAACTGAACTGTTGTTTTTCAAAATAACTCCAGTCTTTCAAGACAAACATCACACAGTGCGTCATGATCACAGAACATAAAAATCAAAACATCAAACGAAAAGATGGTTAGAATTTTTTTAAAAAATGATGCCGATAATTAAAAACTGTATTCACTAATTGTGTTTGAAATGTTATTTATGAAAAAAACAAAAGTCCTTAATCTTTGAGTTGTGTTTTGTGTAAAGTGCAGTGTAAATAGTTTTTTCAATGTTCTACTCTCCCTAATGAACTTTCTAAATAAGGAGATCCATGCAGTCTTTCCTGTCTTAGAGACACTTTTGATCTTTTTACTGACTTTTGATCAATATAATTCTGGTAATGACTGCGACTAATTAACATAATTAGCAGGTGATTATACATAATATTTCACATCAATTAATTGCCTTGTTTTCTTGTCCTATAAGAATATTCCTTAAGAAACCTATAAAATGGGTAAGATTTTTGGATCAAAGTGAGACATCATAGGATTTCCTTAATGATATTTCAGAAAATTATCAAATCTCAATGATATTTCCTATTAAAAATAGAAATCCCTCGAGGACCACCTTAGTGAATGACTATGATAAACAAGGTGGTGTCTGCAGTGACACTCAATCCCTGAGTGTGTATTGATCAGTCTGGACCGGAAAGGCTGCATGATTTGCTGCTCTGGGACACAGATTTAGGCTTGGGGGTTGTTGTTTACACACAGCTACAACAAGAAACAAGCTTCTTTCCCTGTTGTTTGTGCAAATTGATATTGTAAAACATTCCCAATACATGCATAATGGTTCATTTACTAATTCAGAACACAGTGCAATGAATAAAGGAGATGTACATGTAGATTTTATGTAGTTTTTGTCTTTAATTTTATCCACAACTTTAAGGGGAATATTTGTGGGAAAACAAGCAGAAGCTGCAACAACTATGTCATTATTGAACCTCATTTAATTTTGTTCTGTAAAGATGCTAAAACCAAAACATGCATGATTTCCGAAGCTTAATAAGCAGCCATTGTTCAAATGTCAAACTAAGGTAGGTCTGTCTTGATTTATGTGTAAATTGCATGCATATTTTTGAACTACTAGGTTGAAAAGGCAACACCTGCCGATGCTTTTCCGTTGAATCCTTTACTTCTGTTACACTATTCAACTTAAGTGTGATTTGTGTTTGGAGTCTACGCAGCCCACAACTCAAACCTCCTATTAATGCACATTACTTTTAATCAAAGTGCTTCTACACTGCCTCATTTCTAAGTACAGGACCATTTTGAATTGTGTGAACGACTAAGGTAAACTTGACTGCAGAAAGGCCTTGTTCGGCACCAGCAAGATACTAGACCAGCCAATTTTCATTCAGCACACAGTGGATCACATCTGCGAGCTCTTAATGTGTGCAAAAGGAGCCTGCATCTTCCCTAATCAGCTCACTTAAGTCACGACAACACACTGTACATCGCCTTTATTGGTTGTTAGCTTGGTGTGTGGTTTCAGAAGGCTTCACTTATGCTCCTTCAAGTGTTTTTAAGCAAAGAAAGAATCTGTGATCCACTCTGAACCTTTTTTGGGGTTTTTCTTGTTTTTTTATTGTACTTTTTCTCTTGTTTTCCAATGGAGGTGTCTAGTCACATACAGGTCTTAGCAAGAAAGAAAGTTCGAGAAATCCAAGCTGCCATTAAGGTACGTCTGGCTTTGCCCAGTTGCAGGGGGCTTTTCATTGCCATGGTTACAGGCTCTTCCTTTGTTTTCCTCCCCTCCCCTACCCCGCAGGTGTCTAGTCACATTCAGGTTCTTGCCAGAAGAAAATCTCGTGAGTTTCATTCCAAGCTAAAGGTATGCGCTTTTCTGCTTTTGGGCTTGTTGGTTGCTGTGCATCTTAAACTTCCTGTTCCTGTGGTGACGGAGTGAATGCATGGTCCTCTGGTTCCCTGTAATCCCTGACCCTCTTCTGACTGCTACCTGTTCAACCTTTTCTAACGTCCCTTCAAGTTCTTGCTCATCTTCTCACCTGATCATGCTTTCACTCTCCGCCCTGTGAGGTGTTTCTGTTAGTTTCTCCTTATGGGCCATTGCTTCAACAGCAGCTGCACATCAATTGAAAATTTGTCAAGCAATAATGAGATTATTAATATTTGTATATATATTATCCAAATGAACGGATATTTGTAAGTTACAATTTCTTTTATTATTATTATTATTTTATTATTAGAAAGGGCAGCTATAACAGTCACTTGGCTTTCGGAAACTACAGGACGTCGAGATTTGTTTTCAGAGGAGTGCCACCCATCACTCCATTCAAGCTAAATATGAGGTTAGCTACCAAAGCAAATAACACTGAGAATTTACAAGGTTAAATCAACTTCAACTGACTAACATTTAATTACTGGTTTTGGCTGCACACTGGTTGGAAAAGATATACATGTGAAGTGAATTTTATGATAACATTATGACCTGCGATAGTAAACAAATACTTCAATAAACAGTACTACTTTAATTCTTCTCTGGGTTCTTGCTAATAGTGAAGCCTGATAAACAATCCAGCAAGAGAAAAAAAAATACATGTAATTCCATCTCAACAACATGGTTTAATTAATCACATTTGTCTACATTTATTGATTTGGGAATAAAACAGATTAGTTGTAGTTTCTTACTAACCCTAAAACATTTTCTGCAGCATTAAAAATCAAGTATTTTCAAATATATTATAATATTTAATGCAATGCAAACAGTCAAGAATATAGATTTAAATTACCACAAAATGTTATATTTTGTGGTAATGTTAAATTTAATAGTTTTATTTTATTTTGGTATATTGACATCATTGAAATCTTTAAGCTTATTTAATTGAAACTAAGAATCAGCATCGGGCTAACTGAAGTTAAAAAATATAAACTCCCACTTCACAGTTTAAAACTATAACATTTGACACAAAGCACTACAGAAAAAACAAAACCCTGAATACATTTGAGTTTCACATTAAAAATTAAAACGCGTCCTACGGATCACCAATTGGCATGAGACAGTTTATTCACTTAAGTGAAATTGCTAATCGTTCAAAAAAGATAAGGGGATGTTCAAGTTTCTTAATTGATTTGGGTTTTAATATAATTGCGGAACAGTCCAGGGCTCTAATTTTTAATCTATCTGTGTTTAGTAAACATGTTGTGAAGCATGCTGGCATTGGCTGTTGGTGAGTGGCTGAGCGCTGACTCTGTGCAGAAAACTGCCTGTGTACATTTCTTCCTAAGCGGACTTCATTAAAAAAGCTGGGGCACAGAAAGAGAGGAAGTGTATGTGTTTAGTCATAAAATGAAGAAATCCTTATTCCTCCAGTTTCTTTAAAAGAGTAACCCAACTTTTCTTGGCTGCCGGGAGTCTCATTGGTGCACATTTTGAACGGAGAATGGCTGGGAAGCTGCCTCTTTCTGAAATGCCCTTTTTATTTGTTTTTGTCCTTTTGTCCCCAATCTGTTGATAACTCCAGGTTCTCACAATGCCATGGCTGTCAGCCGCTTTCCTTCCTCTCCGTTTAGATGTCGTCATTTCAGAGCGTTCGCTTCAGTTATTTCAGAAATGGCGAAATCTGTTAAAGTCATGAAGAAAGGCTTTTCAGAAAGGCAGAATAAAGTGGGAGAAGCACATTGTGAAATAAGTAATTTTGAATAATACCAACGGGTATTTAAGGTATTTTTTATATCAAAGGGCACTTTACCCGTGTGCCATTTTCACCTTTTTCCTGGGACTATACATTTTGACTTTCACACTTTGCTCCTCTCCTTGTATTCAGCACGAATTAATGACCCATCATTAATCTCTGTGTGTGCGTGGGTGTGTGTGTGTAGGTGTGTGGGGGTGTGCGTGGGCGTGGGTGTGTGTGTGTGTGTGTGGAGAAAGAGCCACTTGCCACATCAGTGGCTGCCCATTCAGGGGCACAGGCGGCTGTATGAAGAAAAACAGACAGCTTTTGTATGAATCCCTGTCTTTTTTCATTTAAAGCAAATTAGTGTTCAGCAGCAAAGAGAAATCCAAGTGTACCCTTCATTCAGGCAGCATCAAAACGTGCTGCCTCTGCTCTTTTCTGTTGCATTTCAGTAAAATTACAGTCATTATGTTACTGCTCTGTTGACTACTGTGATGACTACTGATCAGGAAATAATAGAGCAAGACTTTAACCACAAAGGCTAAGGCTAATTTGTAAATACAAAGTTCATTATCCTTTTATTCCTGAGTGTTCCTGACACTTACATGCATACTTGCACACTTGTTCTGTAGTTACGGTTTTACATTTAATTGAATTATTAATTACATTTTAAGTAAAATTGTATTTTTTTAATGGGTGTCTGAAATTTAAATTTTTAATTTTAATTATCTGCATTGTTCTGATAAGCTTACAATGAAACCTTGTTCTTTGCATTTAGGTTACGAGCATGGTGAGTATTTATTTTCATTTCTGAGTTGCAGTTTCTACTTTATTTAAATGCTGCTTTGTTTGTTGCTGCTAATTTTGTATTTTTTTCATTTTTTTGCTGCAGTCATAGTGACACTATTGTTTTTTGCACTGTTTTTTTTAATTTTTTTTATTGGTGCCCCTTTGTGTCATCACGTTGCTACACTGACATCCACTGCCAGCATGCCTACATGAAGCTTCTGCCACCAATAGGTCTGCATGGCCTTTCCACTGTTCCAACATGCACATCCTACTGCAGCATTTATATCTATAGATATTGCACAATTTAATTGAATATTAATTTGGTATAATGTTTACATTAATTAAGAGTTTAGTCTACCTTAATTACTGCCAAACCTGTAGCATAGAGACCAAAGAAAAGAAGCAAACCTATGTCATTAATCTTTAATAATCTCTTTTTTCTGTAGATTTCTTGGCACTAATGGCCCTTGTTTAATGACACTGGGAATTGAACCCCAGACAACCATGTTAAGGACTTTGGCCTCTGTACAAGGTGCTGAACTCTAACATTTAAGTTGCCCAGCACCCTGGCCTTTATTAATCTTACTGAAGTGGAGTTGACGACCTTCAAGTTTACTTCAGAAATTCTTTCAGATGTTTTTATGTGATGAGTTTTGACATACAGACAAATGTAACCTTGAGATGGATGAGTGCTTCTGAATGAGCATTTTAAAAATATTTTCATTGAAGATTAGTCATCAAGTAAAGCTTAATTCCACTGCATACCACTCCCTGCTGTCATATCTTGGAATTTCAAAGCTGTTGTTTAGCGCATACCTTTGAAAAAAATCAAGTCTTTCCTTAGCATGGCAATGCTGATGGTGCTTCTTTCAATGTGCTTTCTGTGTACTGCTGTGAAAGAGGTCGGTGGTGCTTTCAATGTGCAGTTCGACTCTGTTTCTTGCTACCTCACCAACATGTGCCCCAAGCTCCCCAACTCTCCCCTGTGCGAGTGCTAAGCCTTTTGTGACTGCCCTTAAAGGACCAAGCCGTGAAGGACAAAGCCCTCCAGAGCATGGCCTCCATGTCCTCAGCTCAGATCGTCTCTGCCACGGCGATTCACAACAAACTTGGCCTGCCAGGCATCCCTCGGCCTGCCTTTCCAGGAGCAGGGGTAAGAACTTCACCAGTACTCTGTTATTGGCCCATTCTGTCCCACTTCACCCAGGGCAGGAGTGGGGCCAACTCCATCAACACTCCGGCCAAATCACATTACACACCACTGTTACAATCTGATAAGCACATGATGAGAAGGAGTGCTAGTCAAGATAACTGTAATCAGTAAAGATTAGGAGCCTTTTTGATGTTGCATGTATCAGATGCCCACAGTTGGGTTTATTTTGATGATTTATGTTTCTTCATTCTCCAGTTATGGCAGGGTATGATATCAGCTGGGCAGCCGGGATCCTCACAAGAGTAAGTCTCATAAATAAGTGTCAAAAACATTTAATCTATTGTTATATATGCCATGCCTCCGTAGAGCTCTTTTCACTGAAACCTGTGCTTCCCTTTTTCAGTATTAAGCCTTTTACCCAGCAACCATATCCAATCCAGCCAGCGGTCACAACAGCCATTTCAAGTAAGGCTCAACTCTATAAATAATGGTCAAACATCTGTCATTTTTAAACTGTGAACCAATAGAATAAAGATTAACTTATCTTTACTCTAACCTAATTTAGTAAATTATATTGCGGTCAAATTTTTAATGGCGTATTTTCAGTTCGTAAGACCATTTAGTTCTGATGGGCACAGCTACTTCCTGAACATTTTTTTTATGTTTAAATGAAAAGAAATATAAATCGATTATTACTTTGAATACGAAAATGTTTTAATATCTTGAGCAAGCAATAAAACTAACTGTACATTGCAGGTTTCAGCTTCACTCAACTGAATAAAGTGGTCCATCTTTATATCCACACTGATATTTAATGAATATGTCTGTGGCTTCAGGAGTGAAGTGTAAATATGTGTGAAAAGCCAAACAAATTCTATGCATATTTGGTCACATTTGCATAATTTCATAATTTCTTATTTGTAAAAATAAAACCTTTTAATTTAGGTGACTTTATAGCTCCCTGCTTTAGATTGATCAGAGTGTTCAGGACCTTTGGTTACTCCATGCCTTTCTTTGGTACAAACATGAGATAACACTAAGGACCATTTCCTCTATTGGTTTTCAGACTTTCACTTGTAAGCTGTAGCTCATAAATGAATTTGCCTTTTCACTGAAAGAGGACAGCGATTCTTTAATCATGAACGTGTTCAGTAATTAATGTGGAACATTCCAGAGAGGAGGTGAAACTCTGGCCATCCTTCTGTATTTGCAGGTTATGAATCTGCCACAGCTCCAGCGCCCACAGCTCCAGCATGGCAGGGCCGCTCCATCGGCACATCCAAACTCCGACTAGTGGAGTTCTCCGCCTTCTTAGAGCAACAGAGAGACCAAGACTTGGTGAGGAGAATTGTGCACCTAAAGACTTGACTTCTCGTTTTCATTCCCACCTTGTATCAGACAGCAACTATCTTCTCTCTGTGAATGAAGAGAAAATATTTTCCCAGGCAAGCATTCAGCTGTGTGGAGGCCAAAACAGGCTGAGCGGGGTAAAGTCTGCTTTGCAGCAACACATAATGATTTTAGATTAGTCCGCTTTGTTAAAGCATCTTCTTTAAAGCTAGTTTAAATTTATGTAGAACTTGGATTCACCCATTGTTACCTGGCTTTTGTTTTGCATAAAGCTAAAGGATCTAAAACGTTACATTTCTGATGAAAGCTGCATGTCGTAGATATTGATCCTTTCACTATCACCCTCAAAACATTTGTCAACGGGTCCTTAAGGACACGGTGTCCCCGAAGTTTTAAACTTCGGGGACAAAGCATAAAATAATATTAAATAATGTTTATATGGAAAAACTCCTCCACTGTTTCTAAAATAAAACAGTTCCGCAAAGAGGAACCACAATTTCTCCAAGGCCATTTAAAAATCTGGTTGGAAGATTTTGTGAATGCTCAGCATCACCTAATGTTGCCAAGAATGCCTCAAACATTTACTAGCTTTATAGAGCAATTACATTTCACTTATTGGGCAAGGTTGGTTTTGAAACGTTTTTCCCATTTGGAAACTTTACTTTTTATTTACTAAGGTTGTCTTTGGCTGATCTGATATATTTAACTAACATGACTTCTTTAAAAGGGAAAATACATTTTAAAACACCATAGAAAAGATAGTTCTTTATTTTCTGAGTCTTTATTATATAAAATAATATATTTTTAATGCCTTCAATTGCAAATTGTTTTATGAATAAAATATGACTTCTTTGCTCTTTTAGTACAACAAGCACCTGTTCGTACACATCGGTCAGACAAATCATTCCTACAGTGACGCCTTGCTTGAGTCGGTGGACATTCGTCAGATTTATGATAAATTTCCCGAAAAGAAAGGAGGATTGAAGGAGCTGTATGGAAAAGGTCCTCAGAATTCATTTTTCCTCATCAAATTTTGGGTAAGTGTGAAAATACAATGCACATTTTTAAAGTTATTAAATGGAATTTAGAATGATACATGTAATTATTGTTAACATAAAAAAAAAAAAATAAAATAAGATCCAGTTCTGTATCACTTTGTTCAAGTTTGTATTTGGTGATTTGGAGTAATCAGGCTGCACAGAGAAGATTGCTCCCTCAATGTTTGCAGAATGCACTGTGCTATATTTGGACTTGCATAGCAGGAGAGCCTTTTGATCAAAGCTCTCGCTAATTCAGTGTAATATCTCCTAACAATGGAGTGACCTGGTTGCACTCCTAATGGCTGTTTAAACATTGTATGTATTTCCTCCCTGATGCAAAATGCTAACAAGCGGCGGCCAACAAAGTAGCCCTCGTACGCACTTGGACTAAGTCCCCTCAAATTCCTTTTGAAGTGACCGGCGAATCTGAATTTCAAATGAACGACAGAATCTGCGAAATAATGAACGTGTAACTGCTTTGCTTAATGAAGGAGGAGAATGTTGTTGGGAGAATGTCTCCTCTTTTTGTGGCCATAATGAACAGGATGTTTGGGGCACAGAAAGGCTGCCCTCCACGATTTGTCCCATTCGTCCTCAGAAATCAGTCCCCTAATGTAACTTCATTTAGTTCTTGTTAGATGATGCCTTCCTCTGGTTGGATGCATTTACATGCTTACATGCTGAAAACTTCAAGTCGATGCATAGTAATAATCCCAAGAGATCTGCGACCAATATCTGCTATGTGCGTATGTTTATAAATAGCATTTTTGCTCGTTTTTTCATAAATTAACATAGTGATGTTTTATGTCATAACCGATGAATATGTAAATAATATTTAATATACATAATATTACATATAATGTGAGATCTCCTGATAGAAAAACAAATCCCTGCAGACATGTAAGACATACAGAACCCTAAAGTTAATATTTTAGTCTCACATTGAAACAAATCTCATTGTTCTAACTGTACAAATGGGAGAGTTTAGGTTTTCTACTGGTCATATGCTGACCTAAAAAGACCAAGACATATTCACCTATTTGAACCTTAAATAAGATAATCATTCTGTCTTTTTTTTTTGTCCCTAGGCTGACCTAAACTGTAACATTCAAGATGATACTGGATCATTTTATGGAGTGACCAGCCAGTATGAAAGCTCAGAGAGCATGTCTATAACATGTTCGACAAAAGTTTGCTCCTTTGGAAAGCAGGTTGTTGAGAAAGTAGAGGTAGGAACTTTTTTTTTCTGGGTCAAATTCAATTATTATTGCAGTGGATATTTTTTTTTTACATTATATTTATTTTATATGTCCCAGCGTTAAATTCTCCTTTCCTTTCCACAGACTGAATATGCGCAGTTTGAAAATGGACGCTTTGTCTACCGGATAAGCAGGTCTCCGATGTGTGAATACATGATCAACTTCATCCACAAGCTAAAACATCTCCCAGAGAAATACATGATGAACAGTGTCCTGGAAAACTTCACCATCTTATTGGTAAGCGCATCCCTGACCTTCCCCCGGACTCATTCTTCCTCTTTTCTCAGTCAGGATGTGTTGTCGGTGGTTCCAGCTGTCATTTTTGCCGCTCTGACATTCCTCTCATTCCACAGAGGATGAAACTCCTTCCCAGGAGTCTCATTATCTGAAAGGGAAAGGGAGGATAAGAGAGGGCAGGAACTCCTGCTATTATGGGGTCTTAAGTGTCATTAACCACAAAGAAATAATTAAGGCAAAAATAAAATGATTAAAAGTCAGGCGTGGATCGATATTTGTGTGTGTGCGTATTGAAAAACAATAACCAGGGTCTCCTTTTATGAAGCGTTTTATGAGTTTTGCTAAAAGCAGGGCCCCAAGGGGTATTTGAAACAGTGGTAAAATAATAATTAACCTGCCTCCCACCTAGACAATAAATGCAAGAGAGTATATTTATATTACTTTTTTCTAAACGGCAGGTTGCCACCATGGCCAAAGATGACTGATTCCGAAAAAGTTTAATAGCTTCTAGCTTCAACAAATTGAATTTCACTCAAGAACTTCCTCTCACTCCTCAGTAACATTTTTAGTTTAAGTTCATTTTAAAGATATTATTCTTGCCAAGAAAACATGGCATCATTGCACCCCAAGGTATTTTCATGAGAGCACTTTGGTCCCTAAGAATCAGTGATGAATACAGAATATTTATCATATACCAAATCCATTATTTTACGTTTTTGTCTCATTAGCCGTGAGGACAAGTGTCCTAATTTCTTCTTCTGAGTCTTGGCCAAAGTGACGGCCTAAAACAACTAACAGGTTTATAGTCAAACTATTTGATGCAGTGTAAAACAAAACAATAAAGAAAGGTATCTAAAATACAAAATATATGTAAAAATTAAATTGGCAAAAAAGCAGCAAGTTATGAGATACTGATAAGTAGATAAAGGAGAGGAAGTCCATAAGAGGATATTTTACTGTTCATTCCAATAATCTCATCAATGAGTTGGCAAAACATGCCGACTCATTTTAATGGTGTGCAGACAACATCCCGTAGTGAAACAACACAGTGCCATCTAAGGGCAAAATGTAGTATTTTTTCCCATGTAAGAGAAAATTCTGCAGTAAGACTTCTAAACAGGACACAGGTATTCTTATTGGATCTTTAATTTATGAATTAGCATTTTCTTTAACCTCTACCTGATGCCCTCTTCAATGTCATTTTTAACGCTATTACATTATTTTTAACTCTATCACGCTGTTAAATTTGTTTACACAAGCACTCAGTTTCTGAGAGCTCAATGAATTTTCTTATTTTGTGTTTATATGCAGTTGCTCCCACTGCCAGAGTGAGATAAACATATAAAGTTTACAAAGGTCTTGAAGTGAAACTCCATATCAGTAGAGACATAAGTTATCAGAACCTAACAAGCTGAATTGTTGAATCCCTATTGGAGATTTCATGATCAAACTCTTGCAACCGTGCAAGAAACTGCATGCATTTACATTTTGCATTATTTTAAGGAGGTTGTAATCAGATTTCAAATTGCAAAAGCTGTAACCCCAGAGTCATAAATAAAATAAATAGTATATGCAATTTAAGGAAAACTATATTTTACCTCAAACAAATTCATTGGCTAATCAAATGTTGTAGACCATTTCCTAAAAAGATCTGCACATAAATGCAAACATAAATCTTGTTTTCCTGTCAATTTTAATAAGAAATTTCCCCGGTCATTATTAACGCCTGATGGACTTGACATAAAGGCTTTTTGTCTTTGAACATAATTCAACGTCAAAACTTGTTGATTGTGGAGCTTCAAACTCAAAGGTTCCAGAGACTTAATTTAGTCACGTCATTTTAAATATTTTTCTTACCGTGATGCAGAATAATTGAAATGTAGTTTCTGGTCTTCCCTTTTGATTATATTCAGACAGTGTGATGCTTTTGGATTTGGGAAGCGAGTGGAAGTTCCCACAGAATAACTACGCTCACAGTATCTCAGCTCTTGGTTCTCTTGATGATTTTTCTGTTTCTTAGCGCTGCTCCACTACAGAAGGCTTTACGTTTTCTGTTGCAGGTGGTGTCAAATAGGGAGACCCAGGAGACGTTGCTATGTATGGCTTGCGTGTTTGAAGTGTCAAACAGCGAGCACGGAGCCCAGCATCATATCTACAGACTGGTAAAGGAATGAAAGCTCTTTCCATTTTATACATTTCGTTCTCCATAGACGTATCAACCTCAAAACAAGTGGCAGTGCCTCTGCATGGAAGTCAACCTTTCAAAGCTCTTTGAGGGAAGAGATAAAGTCAGTTTGTCATAAGTTTGTTGTATTTGTTGTTGACCGCAGCTGTGAAATATGATACAGTTGTTTTATGTTTTAATGGGAGTTTTATGGGAATTTTCATTTTTAAATATGTTTCGTTGGTTGTTCCAAAATAATCAAGATTTATTTGTTAAATGGAAATATATGTGTTGTCTTTTTCTGCTTTGTTATGTAGACTAAGGGGAAAAAGAACTTGCAGCCTGTGATGGTCTGTACAGTTTGTGTTGAGGATGTTTTGTAAATCTGTGCTTCATAATTTGTCAAGAGTACATAATGTAGAAAATCATGTTTTCACAGCAAAATAGACTTCCCAAAGAAACACAACTAACACTCCAAATATATCAACACGGTGGCTGAAAACATGTTTGTAAAATGTGTATATATTCTTAAAGCACTCCTGATCTCAACACCAACAAGAAAATACACTGTGAAATTGCAAAAATATGTTTAGTGTTCTTACAGTGTCTTATAAAAGTGTTTATCTCTCTTGAACTTTTACATTTTGTTACAAATATAACTACAAACTTCAACAACAGAAGTTAGAGCATAGCTGTGTAGTTTAATGAAAAAAGATACATTGTTTTAAAACTGGTTTACAGTCTGAAAAGTGTGTCTTGCATTTGATTTCTCTCATGGGTCAAAACTTTATGAAATGCTTTTCAGTGGAGATGCAGCCACAACTCTTTTGGGGATTGGATGGACTATTTTCCAAGTCTTGCCACAGAGTTTCTGTAGTTTCTACATCTTAAATTTGACTGGGCCATTTATTCAGACATTTGTTTGCTTTATCCAACTTTAATTCTGGCTGTAGGTTTAGTGTTGTTATCCTGCTGGTCTGTGAACGTCCAACCCAGTCTCAAGTCTTTTAAAGCCTTCAGCAGGTTTTGTCCCCCGTTTAGCCCATCCATCCTCCCATCGGTTTTACCCAGCTTCCCTTTTCCTACTGCAGAAAATCATCTCCACTTTATTATAGTGCCACCAACATGATAACAGCAGGATGTGGCTTTGCTATTTAGCCAAAAAGGTTTAATTCTGGTCCCATCGTGTCAGAGTCCCTTCTTGCACATGTTTGCTATGTCCCCTAAAACCTTGTTGGAACCTTTAGACAAGACTTCTTATAAGAGTCTTTCAGTATTGCCTTTCTTCTTGACATTTTTTTATCAAAGAAAAATTTGCAGATTTTCTGTTAATAGATTATTTTACCTTTGCTGTGAACTTCTACTTCTTTGAGCAATGCTTTCCTTTAAATGCCTGACGGTTCAGGTGGACAGCCATGTCTTAGGCCATGCTCTCTTTTACTCAAATTAAATTTCACACTAAGGAGGTGAATTCTGAAGGAAGTGGATTTCACTGTTTTCATCAAAAGGAACTAGAATAGAAAGTGCAGAATACATTTTGATGAAACGTAAGAAAATGAGAGAAAGTTCATGGGTTATAAATACTTTCCCAGGTACTGTATGAGCTACTTGCCCACTAAGAATCATACTTTTGAAAAAAAAACATTTCCTGTGTGACAACCGAGAGGATAACTCTTGATGCTCTTGATAAGTTAAAGTACACATAACGTGACTCGCCTTAGTGATGCTGCAACTTTTTAAAAAAACACAGGTTAAAGTATCCTGACACTACAGATCACTGAGTTAGCACACCCTCCATTAGGGGTGCAAGACATTCCCGTTGAGTTCACACATTTCTGTTGCCTGCTCCTATCTTAAGCCTTAAACCTAATAAAGCTGTTTGTGAACTCCAAAAGATGCCATAAAAACTGTGAACTGTCATACACTAGACTTGTTTTGTTTGCAGTGTTTATTCTGTACAATCAGCCAAAGTGTAAGTGTACAGTGCCTTAGAATGTACTCATTACTTCTGCTTAGGTCTAAAGTTGGTTTTGGGAGCGAAACGGGCAAAAACAACAATATGCTACTCCTACAATGTCTTAAATTACACGTCATCAAATCAGTGCACTCCTAGAAATCCAGTTTTGTTTTTTGTTTTTTTTTTAAAACGCAGTACACTTAAGTTCAGATAGATTTGTAAGCCAGGAGAAGAGTTTCTAATCATTTTCTATGAGTGTGATTCAAACACATAACAGCTGCCTTTCCTGTTGCAGAAGACCAAAAAGAATCTGGAGAATCTCTTGTAGTATTCTGTTTGGTAGCGAGGAAGTGCCTTTGGTTTCAAATTTCCAGCTTCAAAAAGATTAAGCATGAATGAAATAAAATTTAAAAAAATCAATGTTGCTAAACCAAATACAGGACACAAGTGGCACCAATCACCACATTGCCTTTTAGAAAGGACTGAGGACTGATTGACAGCAAGAGAAATATAGATAATGGATAAATAATTCTGAATTAGGATATTAATCGGTTAAAACAAATGTTTGAAGAAAATTGAGTTCCTCGCTTTAGACTTTCATTTTTAGACCCCGCTGACTGCAAGCAGGAGAAACACCGAAGTGATATGTTTAGTGCACACTTGCAGGTTCAAGTGTTTGCAAGCAGATTGTTAGAAAAACTGCAGTCGTCTTGTTGCAGTCGTCTATTTGAGACACGGGGAATATTTTTGGAAAAAAAAAAAAACATTGTGTTTTTCTTCAGTGATACAGACACAATTGTGTGGCTCTTATATAAAAGTTTATTTAACAGCATGAAGTCTAAAATCACATACAGCAGTGTTTTCTAGTTCAACTGGGATTTGTGTCCAAACCTTTTTTACAGCTGCTGCAGTGTGAGTGGACCATCAAAGCAAATACTTAGACTATAAGGATCTTAATTAGACATTTTACAGTTTCTTACAGAGATTTTATTCAGTTGGAAGAACTTTAATAAAAAGAATTATTAAATAATTACAGACAATATCTCTGGAGGACGCAGTTATCTAGTTCAGTATTTTTGCCACAGTCCTGTGGACAGCATGGAGCTGTAACAGCCTCTGTTTGTATGTTTACCCTGTGTATCTTTTCACGTTTATTGATCACACTCTGTCGTGAAGTGTTTTTTTCTTCTTGTACCTGTATGCTTTGTCCTGTGATGACATCGTCCTGTGTGCTGAGGCTCATTCTGATGGTAATGTCGTCACTGCTTCACTGCTGACATATAAACACTACAACCGCAGGACTGATGGCTCTGATGGACTATTTTAAAGGGAAAACAGACAGACACGCATCAAGAGCTACGTTCAATCATGCTACAAACATATCAGCAGTTTAGCTCTTATTTGTCATTTTTGATTTTCAGACGGGGTGCTGGTACCTTTCTATTTGTGTGGTCATCCCTGACGATGATGGCTTTAAAGTGATCTTTGAAATGGCTCACGTTCACTTACTTTGGTTTATGTGTGCAGATCTTTGTTGTTCTTTTGTATAAAAGTGTTTTGTATTAAAGTATATCTTAGCCTTTTCTTGGTACAGACGTGTGATATGTTTTCCTACTCACGAGCGTAAAGTGTCGGAGCAACGGAGAGAAAAGAAGCTGTGCTGTTTCCGTGTTCTTCTCATGGTCTTGTCTTTGCTCCGTGACTTTATGATGCCTTCTTGACAACACTAGATATTTTGTAGCTTTCTAGATACTTTCTATGTATGCAACATCGAACTTTAATAAATCTAAAAGAAACAATGGCTCCTGATTTTTCACTTGGATGCAGGCACATCATAATACTGGTACATTTGAACCCCAGCAAAATGTCATATTTTTTTGTAACTGTTTTTTGTAAAAAGTTAATCTCTTACATAGATTCATTACACACAGAATGGTATATTTTAACTGTTTTTATTATCACGTCTTACTGTAATTCACCCCTCCCCTCAACACACACACCCACACACACGCACACACACACACACACACCAGCCTCCTTTATTTAATAAAAAATGAATAATACATCAGACAAAAATGTTTTTTATTTGTTTCTTTCAGAAATGTCAGGTTTTATTAACATGTGGGCGTCTGTGATGTCTACACAACCATGAAGAAGATGGCTGACAGATTTGTCCAGCATAGTCATATGGTGTGAGCCACAAAGGTTTCCTCTGAAAAAGCTGTTCAGAGTTCTGTATCTGAGCTATTAAAGAAAAGTTGAATGAAACAAAAGATGTGGTAGACAGAGATACCCAAACAACAGGGAGGACTGGTGCCTTCAGAAAACTGTAAAGTCAAAGCAATAGTTGGGGGGAGTGTTGGTCCACTGTGATCTATCTAGTCCCAAGGCAGCACAATTGTCCAACAGGAGATTTGAGAGTACCTCATTCTTTCCTCTTCTCCTGAACTTTCATTTTCCAGTACCTCCTGACATTACTGGGTTGATGACTGTAGGGTCAGTTAGCCAGCAAACATGTCTGATTTAAACCTGACAGAGAATTATAGAGATTGTCAGGATGACGACAAGACACCAGCTCCACCAATGTAATAAAGGAGCTTGATGGTGTCAAGTGAACCTGGGCTTCATTGGCTGATTGCCTCCCAACATGTTGCACTGATGTATTAGAGCCCTAATGCAAAATTAATGTTAAGAATCGAGTCAGCAGTTTTTTACATATCATTAATTTAGTAGTTTTCTGTGAAACAGAATTCTGGATTTTTGTCAGCCATAAGTATCATCATCAAAATAAAATATAAGCTTGAAATATACCACTCTATGTGTAATTAGTGTGTATTAAATCAAATTTTTTGCATTAAATTACTGAAATAAATAGAACTTTTTAGTTTATCTGTCAAGATGTGTCTATGAAATGTCATGTTTGAATCATGAATCACTACTACGGATCACCTCCTCAGCAGGCCTTCATAACCTTATAACGTTATTTAAGTATTTTACGTTTCTGAATATTTATTGAAAAAGAAAAGTGTGTTTGAAAAACTTGCTTTTCCAGATTGTATTCTCTCTTTTATTATAAATGTACCAAAAGAAAATTTATAAAGCATGTTGTGTTAACCATTGTTTTAACGCTACTTTTTAAATAAAAGATTGACACACACAGATGGTATTCATCCTTCTGTCAATCTGTCATTCCACCAGTCCATACCATGCATCCATCCAGCCTGTCATTATGTGGCTTTTTGTAGGTTCTGTGTTTAAAGTCTGAGCACTATAATTGTATAACATTCATATTATAAATTAGTACTTACACATAAAGACTGACTCAAAAAAAAAAAAGAATTATATTGCTTTGAAATTTTAACTCGAAGGACGGAATTGTCTTGGAAATGTTATATTTTAACTGAACTATCCTCAGATCAACAGCAGAGGGCGGTACTGCTTCATCTCACACGATGAGAAACGTTTCCCACCAAGATAAGAGAAAACGCCACCAGAGGAAGATGCAATGGGCTTGAAGGGGAACATTGTGCACTAAAATAATGAATGGAGTTAAAGCAGTCATGTTAAGTCCAAGACTGGATAGAAATGAACAATAATAGTTGGAATATTCTCAGAAGAGTTCCTTCAGAATAAAAAAGGGCACTTTTTTTTTTTACCCACTGCTGGAAAGAATCATAAGTGAATCCTCCATATCCTTCTGTGAATTATGAGACAGGATAGTTCATGAACAGAGCTCACCTGAAGATGACTACACACAAAGAGGAAATTCAATTTTAAATTGGATCTCTTAAATAAAGCACCGTGTCGATGTTCATCACACTTTAGCGATCAACTTAGGTTCAAAATATTTTGTTTAGTGAACAAGAATCAGACTCAGCACTTGTTTGTATTTAGCTTGATCTACATTGTTAGTATTGTCACAAGTTCAATTGTTACTTGCACAACAACAATTGAACAGTTACTTGTTCAATTAACAAGTAACGTTAATTGAAAACCGTTAACGGAGAGGCAGTTCTTATTTGGCTTTGTAGCTTTATAAAATAATTTTTGGATTAACTATGGCAACTAAAACTTGAAATATTACATTTTATGAAACCGTTTTGTCAATGTATCAAGAATAAAACTGTTTTGGATTCATTTAAATTCATTTATACAAAACTGAAACTAATCTCAAACTTGCACAAAAGTGCAACATTTAAATATAGAGTTATTTTCCATAGATTGACCCTTTAAAAAAAAAAAGTCTTCATTCACCTAAAGTTCAGTTAACTTCTGTGGCTTGTGTCTTGGTTGAGATCACACTATGACTTAAATTTCTTAATGTGCCTGTTTGGATCCTTCTTCAGAACTTGGCTCAGTTCATATTGGAAAGTCGCTCACAGGACTTGACTGCAAGAGAAAATTAAAAAGACACAGAAATATCTCTAAATCCACAATAAACACATTTACAGATTTCACTTCCCAGTACGAGCTAAATCTTCTCTATAATTTCTATACAATAGGCAAACAATTAAAAAAAATTAAATAGAGAAAAGATCAGAGATCAATTAAGACAGAACACTATAAAAAATACATTCTTATGTGTGTAAAAACTCTCAATTTAAAGAGAAACATCACCTGGATGTTTTTGGCCATTTTGGGGGTGTTAGTTTGCAGTCAGTAGAACAATTGGCTTATAATACTAAGAAATTTAATAAAATTGTGTGCTGAGGATGTATTATGCAAAAATAAAGGTTCGACGTTTGAGCTTGCATCTAGAAAAGATCCATGTAATGAAACCACTCTGAGCTTGAAGTGGCACAATGAAACTCTTAAATGTGTTTGAAATGGAAATAAGGATTCATGATCTGCGTGGCTCCTCCTTTTAAATCAGCGGCAAAATAACACGTTAAGCTCAATATGGAGCCGTTTGGCTGACAAGCGGTCATGTGACCTCAGCCGAAGCAGTCAGCACTCTTAAACATGCACAAAAGTTTTCTTCCCTTAGTGGACCAAGGGAACACACACAGGAGAACACGCGAGGCTCCCATCCTCCTGTTCCAAACTTCTCCTTAGGCGCTCCACGAACGGGCCCTGATGGGCATTTTTCTTTGGCCGATGTCAGTAATGCGTTTCCCTCCTTACTTTTTCTTTTAGAAAAGAGACTGACATATTCAACTATGGGTTCTAACTCGGACCCAGAAGTGAGAAAGATATCTGTGTGGGTCTGCCGAGAGGAGAAGCTGGTCCTCGGCTTGTCAAAGCGCAACACCTGCGCTGATGTGGTGAAGGTGCTGCTGGAGGAGCAGGGCGCGCAAACCGGCCACTCCACGGCGGAGTCTTATTGCATCGTGGAGAAATGGAGGGGCTTCGAGAGAATTTTGCCCAACAAAACCAAGCTTTTAAAGCTGTGGCTCGCGTGGGGCGACGAACAGAAAAACGTAAAGTTTCTGCTGGTGAAAACAGACGCCTCTTTGGAGAACCGCAGGGCCCGGAGCGCGGAGGCGCGCGTGGTGCCGAGCAAGCAGAGCTCCTGCGTCAGCAAAGGGTCTCCGAGGTCTAACATGGCCTGCATCTCACCGGAGAAACAGCGTCGGGTCGTTAGGAAAGCTTTCAGAAAGTTGGAGAAGATCAACAGGAAGAGGACGCGGGCGGCGCACAAAGACGCGTCCAGCGCAGAGAAGATGGAGACTTTGGTCCATCTCGTTGTGTCTCAGGACCACACAATCCGCCAGCAGGTTCAGAGGATTACAGAACTGGACTCGGAGATCGAAAGGCGTGAGGCAAAGGTGCATCTGGACAGAATTAAAAGACACGGGGTCAACTACGTGCAGGACACGTATCTGGTGGGCGCAGTTTACGTCCCAGCGCAGGAAGTAACGGGACTTCACTCAAAAGAGACTTTTGCCAAACTTGAAGAGTATGCTCGGCAGTGCGAGGAGGTGCTGAAGCTACAAGAGGAGCTTTCTGAACAGGAGGTTTTGATAGATACGATCACGACTCACATTCAGGAGGAGCTGAACCTCCGCTGGATGCAGCGCAGGAAGGAGGAGTTGCGCACCAAACGTTCCTCGTCTCTCTCCTCCTCTTCCTCGCAGGCAGACTCAGCACCGCAAAGCGCGCAATTTATGGAGGAAGAGAGGATCAAAACGCAGCTAGATGCGAGTTTATACATCGGCCTGCGACTCAACGCGGATTTAGAGGCTATTAAGGGCGATTTAGAGCTGTCCCAGCAGATTGGCGCTGCCAGGGAGAAGGAAATGAGGGATTTGCTGGACAAAGTGAACAGTATGGACATGGAGGAGGAGGACGCCGATGAAAAGACGCGCCACGGGACAGATGACAAGGAGACCATGACTGACACTTTGGGAGGGGAAAGCGAGTGGGTGGAGCAAGCGAGAGGTCTGTCTAAAACAGAAAACGTGAACGATGACGACTCAGACACAGGCTTAAGCTCTCTGCACAGTCAGGACTCAGACGGCCTCCCAGTGTGGGAGTCACTGGTTTGAGATTTTACGAGAAAATTGGCTCATATAGAGGCGTTGTGTTCACAGTCTCAGGTAAAAACATCACTGAAGTCTAATTTTATAGAATTGAGATATATAGCATATGTGACGTCACAGCAGTTATAATAGATCCATGATAATAAGCTGGTTTGTTCAGATTTAGTTGTGGTTAGAACTGAAAAATAAATTGTTTTCATAATAAAAACTGTTTTAAAGCTGGAAAACATTGGAGTTTATTTCCTTTTCAACATGAGTTAGTTTGGATGAAGCTTTAAATATGTGCAGCTAAAGCATATTTTTATAAGGTCTGCCAGGATACACAATTCAAGACCAGCATGCTAACAGTCAAAAAATGAATAAATAAATAAATTTTAAAAAAGCAGCAGTATTTTTGGATTTGTTGGCAGATGTCAAACAATGTCTCCTTTTTTTTGTCATGATCTCTCACAAGGAAATTTCTTTTGCATGTGAATCCTGAAGTCATAATATCATCCAAAGCCAAAACAGAACTGCAGAGCTTTAGCAGAAGGTCAGTTCCACATCCGGACAGATAATAGTGACGCAGGCATTCAACTTTCAGATTTGCTGCAACTTCTGAACTCAAAGCTGAACACATCCAGCTGAAATATTGGTACAGGAACAGAGAAACGCCACATTTTACCAATTAACATTCAAAAAATGCTACGGCTTTTGCTTTGTTTCAGAAACCAAAATAAAGACATCACCTGTTCAAAAACAGGCCATCTGCTTTTTCAGTTAAAGATCATTGCGTTCATGATGGAACAGTTCCTATACAATATGTTTTGTTCGCTTCCTGTGGAACGTAGAAGGGAATTATCAGTCATCTGAGGACTGGTGTCTTTATGGGGACTTGGAAGATAAACTGTAATTTCTTCATTAGCATAAAGACTAATGTGAATTTAAATTAAAGACAGTGATGACATTATTAGGGTTACAGTGGGGCTCCATACAATAATTGGAGGAAAGCTTATTACTGTTAATATACTTTGTCTAAATAAGGAGATTCTTCTTTTTCCAACAGTTTTGGTGACAATGTTTTTTTTTCTTTTTTTTTTTTTAGACATAGCTGTCATGACAAATAAAGCAATAAGAAACAAAGTTTCTGAGTTTTTTTGTTTGCATTTATGCTAAATAAAAAGAAATCGGTGATACTCAGCTCATATTTGTTGATGAATTCACGACAATCTCAGGATATTTCACCAGGATCAAACTCCCCCTGCCAAGTGTCACTTATAAATAGGACAGCATTAAACATATAAATATCCTCATATGTTCAGAGAACAAAGAGCAAGAGACATGTATTAAGTTTCTGCTCTTGATGAACCCACCCATGTGCCTCTTTGTGACTGAATACACAATGAGACAAAAAAACACCAAAGTATACAATACTTCCTCCATCCCTAGAGTTGTATACTTATGGTAGTTAATAGGTGTATTGAAACACTCCAAGCCGCAGGGGGAATAGAAGATGATCATAGTCTTTTCTCAGCAGATACAGTGACTGATTCACGGAGGAAAAACAAATGAAGACGCTGTTAAATTTAGATGTAGTGGAACAAAATATGGCATGAAATGATCTGTTCTACTGATGTTTGTTTGATATTTTGATTATGGCAACAAGTTGTCAACAGTCACGTAACAAGATGAGTTCTTAAAGAGTAAAGAAAACCAGACAACACATATTGGGAATTTTTAGTGGTTAAGTGTGTAAAATGAAACCAAGCTGAGTGCGTACATGTCACGAAAGGCAATGATGGGAGTTTATTTAGAAGATTTTTTATGAGAATTGATTAAGCAAGTCATTCGTATCAGTGTTTGCCTCAGAACGTTGTTGGTGCTGTTTTGTAACATCTGGAACAGGAAGTTTCTTTGGTGATGTCTTAAAAGCTTGGCACATCCAGCCACTGAGATTTCTGGTCAGTCCTTAAGATAGAACATCTCCTTCAGGATGGACGGCTTTGGGTTGTTTACTGAAATCTCTAAGTCTTAAAGATTAACAATCAGAGTGAGGACTTGCAAAGAGCAGTTTTTGCACAGCTCTTTATGGCATTATCCACCATTCCTTTAATTTAATCAAGAAAAACACTCTTTTCTTTAGATATTTAGAAATTTAAACAAAGTCAGAAACCCATCTGCTCTCATTGACATGATTCCAGAGCCTCCTAGATGCTCATTTAAAATTTTGAGGCAGCGGCTTGTTCTTCACCGTCTGATTGAAACATCTTTCAGTAACACTTTATTTGACGGGTTGTGAATAAGACTGTCATAACACCGTCATGAACATGACACCTGTAAGAACATGAGTGAGTCTCCATGAATATTTATGACTGTTGTCATAAGGTGTCATTTGGTAAATCATGACACTTTTAATATAAAGTCGACAATATTAAAAATGTCTCTGTTATGACAACTTGACATGAACCACGATCTCATGATCTGACATAAATTTGTCTTAAAAGTATTACTGATTAAACTTTAGCTCTAATAACATAAAGCTACATCATTTTTAAAGTTATGTCATGTTCATGACGGTGTCGTGGAAATCTTATTCACAACCCGTCAAATAACTTTCTGAAATAATTATATAAACAGACTATTCTTATCTCTGCAATGTACTTCCAAAAAAATTTAGAGATCATCCATTGCAATCTACATGTTTTCAGTAGTCTACCCTTTCTCATGATTGCACCAAATCAGCTTCAAGTTTTATTCCTGAACATATCACGTTAACAACCATAACCGAGAGCAACCTTAGTTTTCATTCTTGAATAATGTTTCAGCTAAAACTGTCTATTGTTAGATTGGGTTTTTCAATAGAAGGACATATTGTTGTAGATGGCTTTAAGTTCCTAATAGCAAAAGACAATGTCTTACCAAAGTCACAGCAAATATACTGTAGTATGGTATTATTATAGAAAATATGCTGTAATAATATTAAAGACTTTAGACTTTGATTCTAAAGTCTTTAAAATAGGTACGGTCAGTCATCAGGTTGCATCGTCCTGGACGTGCTTGCAGTGACTGGAGAAAATAAACAATTACTTATTACTTTTGCTTACAGATTTAATCATATTCAAGACGTCACAGAAATATTCTGCTTCCAGAAATTAAAGAAAAACAAAACCCTGAATTTCCAACATTTTAGTGCAATTTAAAACGCTCACAATATAGATAAAAGGGGGGACAAACTTGAACTTACAGTACGTACACACAGGTTGTCTCAAGAGTCTTTGTTCTTCGAATTTAGGGCAGCATCAGTGCCAAAAAGGGGCTGGTGCCGTATTACATGTAATGGGAGGGACAGCTTTCTTGTCGCTTGACAAACAGACGTCTCCTCTGTGCTCAACTCTCTTTTCACTTCTCACTGTGTTGCACTGAGGGACTTAAATTGATCTGACCTGATAGAAGAAACCTGTTATCTCACAAGCAGGGATGTGACAGTGCATGCCGTGTTCTGAGAGAAAACAATTGCATATCACTTGCCTATTTTTCAGGGGCCAAATCCATGGGGGATTTTTTTTTAATAATGTGGAGTTTCCCTAAAGGTCTGAAGTTGAAAAAGAAAAAAAGATGAGGAATCTGAAATATTCTTTTTTCAAACATTTTGCCAGATAAAATAGACAAAAAGCTGGGAGGACATATTTAGATGTTTCTAATTTGTTTAGTGATAAGATTTTTTTTTAATCATCCAGTCATACTGATGATGCATTAAACAGCACAAAACTATGTATTCTGGGAAATTAGATCATATCTCACAACAGCCAAATATGTCAATATTTTGTGCACATTTTGATTCTAAAGTTTTGTTTTAATCAACATATTTATGCAAAGCCACTAAAGTATGTTTTTTTAACTCTTTCTTATAAACCATTGTTTTCTTTCAAATCTTTAGTTGATTTGAGAAATACTAGAAAATACTGCTACGACTTTGTACGCTTCTGAAAGGTCAGTTCACAATATATGACTTAATGGCAGGTTCACCTGTGAATAATATCTTAAATATCCTGTTTAATTGAGCAAAGTAATGAGAGAAATCAGCCAAGATCAGCCAAGAAAACTGAGAACTCCCGCAAGTCTGATTCCTCCTGGGGTACAATTTCCACAGACATGTCACATGGTCTGGTCAAAGTAAAGTTTAAACATTTGGCTATAAAAATCTGGCTACATTTGTAGAAAAATGGAGGAAGTTTGTTAGCCTGAATAGATGATTCATAGTGTGATGTATAGGGGCTGCAGCAACATGTTTTACAGGAGGGTCTTGTGAATTTCACAAAATCGATGGTATCATGGAAGAAAACATTTTGTGGAAATTAAGTAACATCTCAAGATGGGACTTTTGTTCTTAAGTTAAATCAATGAAACCAAAATCAATTAAATACATGCTAAATGATAGAATAAAAAAAACAGCTGGTGAAATCTAATCAATACTTCCAGAAAATATAATCTAAGGTCCTGTTTCTACTGTTTGATTTTGGACTTCTGCATCTACTTCAAATGTCACATTTTCTGAATCTCATCTATTGTAAAATTTACATGAACACTACTTCAAACTTCATCAGAAATATTAAGTAGAAAAAGAAATCACCTTGTCAAATTGATTAAGCAGAAATATCTTATTTTTTTCTGCTTTCAAAGCAAATTCCTAGCATTCAGGAAAAGAAATGACCATCTTTTAATGGCACCAAGTTGTCAGTGTTCCCTAATCCCTGGAATGTGTCACTTTGTGTTCCTGTCGGCCTTTGTTCGGACTCACCAAGAGATCCGGCACGAAGCCACTAATGAAGGTTTCGACTTGAGAGTCAGGACCTCAATACCGGTGCTGAGGTGAAAGCCGTTTGGAGAGCAGTCGCCCTGCTGCTAGCAGACCGAGGCCACCAGTGTGAACTCATTAGACCTTATTGTGCTGGTGGCAGGTGTGTTAATCCTGTCAGGCTGTGTGGTGACCTCGCCTGTGGGGTACTGTACAGTCTCTTTAACAGCCACTCAATGCCTGTCACCTCCTGTTGAAGCAACTCTGTCAGCAGCATCCTCGTTACTTTCCAATGACTTCATTTACAGGTAGTGCAGAGTCAAAAGGGCAGGAAAATATTTTGCTGGTCTTTGCTTTTCCATCCTCTGCAAACACAATGGAGGTTACTATCAGGATATATAAAGTCTTGTTTTACCTTTTCCTGAAATGTTAACCCGCTCTCTTTAATTGTCGATTGCACACAATTTCACAGGTGCGACTTGAAAATCAGTTACAGAAAAAAAGGGAAAAAGAACTGGAGAGGTCTGGGTGTATCTTAAGTTCATTGACTGTCTTCCTCTCTATAAAAACTAAATGGATGCTACTATAGCCAAAAATCCCCAAACACTGCAACCCTCGTTGGCGTCGTCCTTCTTTCTTGTTATCAAATTGCAACAGGATGGGGGGAAAAAAAGAATTTATATTTATGTTTTCCTAATGTAATTCCTAGTTTTATCTGAAAAAAGCGTGCAAGTTAAATGGAGTAAGGAATGCCTGAGAAAATCTGAAACTTAGTAAAAATATCATTTTTGCATTTGGAGTTGTGTTTGTTTATGCGTAGAGTTTGAGAGACAATTGCTCTAAAATGCTGAGATATCAGTTCATATTAGAAGATAGACACGTAGTTGAGAGAGAAATAATCGCCATAGAGAGCAGGAGAGCACTCGTCACACTTAAGTGGAAGTCTGACCTATTGAAGGTGGGGCCTTATTGTGGTGTGTTGTTGTGGAAACCAGTCATTTGGGACCAGGCCGTGTGGGAAACCAGATACTACAAGGAATCTTGATCCCTGCAAGGAATCTGGTGCTTGAAAGACTACACTTTAATAAGGAAGGAATTATATGCCATGAATATTTTTTTTTTTGCCGTTTGCTTTTTCTTAATTCTTCAGAAATTTATTTAAGCTATGACGAGATATAAAAAAGTAGTTTATGCCAAGGAAGAGCAATTTGAAGGTGTTGCAAAACCATTTTGAAAAAGCAATTTACATATTCTGAATAGAAGCTTTTGTCCAATTAAACTAGTAAGTCCACAGTGAGACAAGCTGGACGTTCACATGGCCTGATTAAAGAACGTCTAAATCTTCATTAGTATGTAGATGGAAAGCCAAGAAATTTGGTGGGGATGAGGGATTAAGTGAAATTTGGGTGACATGGTGAGAAAGGAGTTATGTAGTAACTGTCTTAATTCGAATACATTCAAAAATTGATGTTCAGAGAGTCAATTCATTTGGATTGAGAGCTTTTTTCTTAAGATGTTATACAATTTTTAAAGGAAGGCTTTGGAGTAAAGCAGCAGTCGACTGTGCTGAGTCACAAACCAGCATTTGCAGCAGAGCTTGCCACAGGAAGTCAGAAAAACTCATTCCTGGGAGATGGGATTGATTACAATTCATTTGGTGTGCATGATAACCACCGACATATAATTGTTGTTGATAATCAGCAGAGCACAAAACAGGACAAATGTTCCTTTTTAAATGATTCGTGTACTGCCAGCAAGACTATAAAAAGCAGGAAGGAATATGTCCATAAAGTTTAATGGTCGTGTGGGCACTCTCAGGTCAGATTAGAGTTCTGGTCTCTCAAACATAATCTGGGTCTTTCACAGGTTCTTCCAGTAAGAGTCTGGGGAAACCGTGCTCTTCAACACCAGTAGAGAGCATGATGACAGAGCAGATGAAGCATTCTGCAGGAATAGAGGAGATGTGTGAAATCCAAAACAGGGAAACAAAAAATCAAAAGACTATGAACCACGAGGAAGACAAACACATTCAGTTCTCTGGTTTGTTATGACTAGAATCTGATCAGATAAATAATATTTTCCTTCTCTGTGGTTCAGCAGCTTCACAGATTCCATTGTGACTTTGTTTGGTCATCACGGGAAGAAACTGCAAAATGCAAAACAAGAATGTACAAGAATTTTAAAGATGTTCTTTTGTTTATTAATCCCCCTAAGTGAGTCGGGTGAGTGTATTAGTTAATACATAGTGAAATGCAAAAACCACTGGGGAAAAAAAAGCATACAAGTTTTCTTCCAACATCATAAAACTTGAGCCAAAGCCATCTGTGTTGCAATCAAGCTATTAGTGTTATAATCAAGCTATTAGTACTTTCCTTCTTAAGTTACGTTTGCGTGACTCTTGACCTTTTGTGTTGTTTCCCTCTCTGGTTTCACATTGTACAGCTTTTTTGTTTTTGCCCTTTCCGCTTCTTCTCAGGATTACAAATTGCGTGTCGCAGATGTAAGAGTCACAAAAAAAGTACATAAGAAACATAATATCCCTTTTGATGCTAATCCTTAAAGACAAAAATAATAACCTAAAATAACTTGCAAAAGCATCTACCAGTTTTATCCAAATCTTTGAATATCTGAGAAAATCTTGGATAGAAATGAACTTTTTAGCAATGCAGTGTGAAAGGATGCATTAGCAGATGGGATTGTTTTAGCCATAAAGAAAATAAATCCAGATATTTTAATTCACAATAGTTCATTGCTTAATGGACTGCATGCTGAGACAGTGGTTAGCACTGTTGCATTGCAACAAGAAAATCCTGACTTCAAATCTTTTTGCCTGGAGTTTGCATATTTTCCTCAAACAAGCTTCTTCCCACAGTCCAAAAGCAAATAAATTAGACTAATGAGTTACTCTGAATTGCCATTTGGTGCCAGTGGCCACACATGGTTGTTTGTCCTGTATGATTCTGTGATGGACTGGCGGCCTGTCCAGGGTGTAGCCCGTCTCTCGCGCAATGATAGCTGGAAATAGGCACCTCCCCTGTGTATAGACAACGGATGGATGATGTTTCAAATTTGATTGTGTAAAACTTTTATGGTTTGTAATTATCATGTTCTTAGGGCATAGATGAAAATGATAGATTGAGAAATGGCAAAAAAGAGACAAAAAAAAAACATGGACACAATAGCAGATTAAATCACAGATGAAACTTCCATTGTTTGTTTCAAGGTATTTCAAAACCACCCACAGTGTCTAAAATTAAATTCCACATGTTGTGATGTGCCGCATCGACATCTAATCCTAAAGAGCAGATGGTTCGAAGCAAGCAAAGTCTAAAGTTCCACGTTTGCATTTCTTTGGCTGAATTATATTAAATTAGAAGACAGCAGCATCTGTCCTCAGCCAGCTGTTGACAGATTGAGAGGTTGCATTTGAAGTTCAGATATTTCTTTGTATCCATTTTAAAGCTTAAGCTGTTATTCCTTACTAAACATTTTCACCACACTAATGGATAAAAAGTTTGGCTCAAGCATTAATTGTTTAAATTAAGAAGTGGCTACAGCAAAAAAAAAAAAAAAAGGATCTAAATGCAATATTTGCTAAATTAACTTAGATTAATGTAATCTGACTGTGTGGGTCTGTCACATATGCTGACTTCTACCATACAAACTCCCTCTACAGAGGAAATGGGTTCAACCTGACGCAGGTGTGCTTCTGTTATTATAAATCGAAAACTATAACAGTGTCATCAACTCTAAGTAACAAGCTTGCGTTCAACACTGAAAATGGGATCGAAATGCCATTTTCTTTTAGTTTGTTTCACAGGTCGCTGTGACAATTTCAACAAAAATCGAACCATATTATTGTAATGTGTGAAAAATACTGCAACATATAAGTAAGAAAAAATATTTTAATCTGAAACAGAAGTTGTAAAAAAAAGTGAATGTAGGGTTTATAAATGTGTTGGGTACAAATTCCCATAGATAGCCATTATTTCCAGCTCTGATTGCTGCTAAGCTTCTTGTGGGCTGCAGTCTGAGTGGATTCGCTTCAGCTTGAGAGGTTAAACCAAACGACTGCAACCTGTGGCTCTCACTGTGGTTCTCAATAACTTTGGCTGAAAATGATATAGAACTAGGGCATGTTCTAAAATAAAAGAAAAAAGTACTTAAAAAATAATCAAGTTGTACATATTTCATTCACCTTGTCTTCCAAAATATAGTGTTCTATTAAGAAAAATTTATCCATTCTTTTGTGTGAATTTTTTGTTTTTGTTTGCTTCAAACCCTAAAATGTAAAAAACGTGGCTCCTAATTTATCCACAAACACACAACTAACTATACATACTGACTTTTTTCAAGGAGTCATGTTCTTTTTCAGGTTTTTGTGGCTCCAGATCATTTTTAACCAGAAACTGGAGAAAAAAATTGCTATTAGTATTGAAAAGCTGCTGACTCCTGAGGAAAACACTGTTTGAATGTCACACCATTTATATAGAAATGGTGTCTACACTATTGAGAATAAAATCCTTAAATAGAAACCTAAAACATACATAACTCAATGTATAATTAAACAAACACTACACATTTAAACTTGTGATAAAATTAAACTTTTATGTGGACTTTCATTATAAATCAGTTATTCTCTACTGCCCACATGTGGTGAGAAGAAGTTATAGCGGCTCATGATGTATCTTCTTATGAGTTTTTTGTTTCAACATTTTGTTTTTATACAGAGTGTTTTGTACTTTAATAACAATAGTAATTAAAACACACTCCCAACCCGCTTCACTAAAAATATTTAGCTTTCAGCATTCACACTGCATTTTCACAGGAAATGCATTTTTTTCTAGTTTTAGTTTAGGAGGGAAGCTGAGAAATAAAAATAAAAAAACTTTTCTAACTATGAAGGACTGATGAAACACTTAAAGTGTGCAAAACATTTTGTAATTATGGACAATACATAATGAATGTTTATATTTCACCTTTATTTCATGATTTCATGTCAGTTTTAAACAACAAATTCAAGCTCAGCACAAACAAACTGACCACAACAGCCTGTGTTCTGCTGAATATCTTGGCTGTAGGAGCGTAACATCAAAATCCAGCCGATGACTACATGTCCCATGGCTAGGATTTTGAAGACATCTGTGAGGAGTTCAGCTGGAGATCATGACACTAAATGGTTATGTCTGATTTTGTTTTTTCCCCATGACCAGTTGGATTGATTTTTCTCCTTTCACAAGTCTTCCCTTCAAAGCACATTGAGGTCACTCCAAAAACAAAACCGAGAAGAAACACTGACACCACAAGTGTTTAGCCAAACCCATCAAAGTAATGTAAATACAATGTAAATAATAATAATACTAAGTGTTTTACAGATTTGTTTCCAAACAAAAATAAATTCCTTTGGTCGAGTAAAAAAAAAAAATAATGAAAACAACAGTGAACTCTTTCATGTTCCAGTCTCAGGTTCCTCATGTTTCTTTTTCTACAGTCTTCCTGGTTCTTTGAGGCTCTAAGGCTGCAAAGGAGGTGTCAAGGCAATATGGTTATGGTGCCCCAGGAGCTCCATGCTGCAGCATGCTGGGAAAAGGACTAGAGGAGTAAGAGAGGGGCAGAGGCATTGAGAGAGGAGCAGAGTCCTCAGACAGCAGGTGAAGGTGCATCAGGATCAGGCTCGTTGCTGTAGTTGCTGCTGTAGTGATTCCCACTGGGTGGGTGATTGGGTAGGATGTCCAGTTCATCCACCTGTGGGCCAGGGTGCATCACAACCAGTTGGTCCTGGGGGATATCTGCAGCTGCTGCAGCCAGGTTGGTGATGGACTTGGACTTTACACACTGAAAGTCCACATGTCGGCTTTTGCCCTCTTCCTTTTCCCAGGACATGCGGATGAAGGGCCTCTGCACATAGTTGTAGATGACCTCGGGCCGACCCCCGGGACGCTTCTTCACTTTCTCCTTATAAGTGGGGTAACCTGTTGACACAGAATATATGCAGTTCCTATTTCAGATTTGCCAATCTTGATTAAAACTCTAAAACATTCTTGTATTATTTTAACAGGGTTCCTTCACATTTTATGTAAAATTCCATATTTCAAAATCATTTTCTATTTAACTTTCTGAAAAAGGAGAGAAAGGGAATCTATGAGGGAAAAAAACACAGGAGGGAGGAATAAAGTAAAGTGGAAAAAAATACCTAAAGAAGAAAAGGAGGAAAAAATGAATAAATGAGAAAAGACAACAGAAAAGGGAAGAAATTCTGAAAACACAAAAAATGTTTAACTGTAGTTAATCCCTGCTAACATTTTATATCATACCTGACACTACCTTTTACTTCTCTTCTAAAGAAGTGAATTAATCTGACACCAGTGAAACACTAGTTCAATCCCATAAAATAACAGATAATTAAACTTTGACCCTTTAAAACAACTAAGCAACCAAATCTGAATCCTCATTTTTCTAGTAAAACAAAAAAAGCCTCCAAGTCAAACATTAAGTGGACTTCTTAAATCATGAAGCCAAACTCTTCCACAACAGTCTGCAAACATTTCATGAATGCCTCACTTTACTTGAAAAATACATAATACATTTTTTCTGGAAAGTTCAGCATACCTTCAATACCCAGCCTTATTTTCTTTAGCCCCCTCTCCTTTAAAACTGATTTGGCAACGTCTCGGTTCTCGATATACTTGAAAAATCTGTACAGTTTTGTGCTGTAAATAACTGCAATGAGAACAAATAAACCGTTAAGTTAAATTCATCACACATTTATGCTGTGTACACAAAAATGCAAAACCTCATCAGTGCTCGTTTTCTGCAAAAGCAGGCAGGAACTTACTCTGTGAATACTCCTCGCCCATTTGTGGTGGATACTCTTCATCCCAGTCCACCACATCATCATCTGTCAGAACTACAATGTGACATTCCCTCTCTCCACTCTGAGCACTGGCCACCATTAAGGGCAGAACCATTTCCTCGAGGTAAAATTCAAACTGATGTCGAGCGCCGTCATTGGACAGCTCATGCATCAGGGCACCTGGGAAAAGGCACGAATTCAAAATTAAATGTGATCTACTTCAGGAAGGTCACTGAAACAGTAAACATGCACAGATCATTCAAACAGGCCATTCGGCAACCCTGGTTTAGAACAGGCTTAGGAAAAAGTGATAAAAAAAAGTTATGGTCAAAAGTTTACTTTCACTACCAATAGATACCAATAGATAGAGGGAAAATAACGGCACATTTTTTGAAGTATGGAATTATGTGTTTTTTCAAACATAAATAGCTTTAAAATGACAAACAGAAAAACGTGTTGAGGAAACATACAAAAATTATTTTTCTGCTTTTACATACAGGTATTAGAAATCTCAAAATACTTTTTTTTCCGAATTTCTTTCAAGTACTCATGTTTAATAAACTCTTGACCGAAATGGTTTTTTTTAAGTATATGAAAACAACAGTTGTGTTTAAATAGACGATGATAGAACGAAGCCTCTCCAAAACAAATCAGAACAAGCAGCAGCTGTCAACCGTACTAATCTACAATGTTTAGCAGTACTAAACAAAAGGAGGTTTCAGACACTGAAGGCACCAAGGATTTAGCCTTCTTCTTCTGGCTACTGCATTAAAAACAAAAGTCATGCTAAAGTTTTCTGATAATACTTCTCTTCTCAAGTTTGTCTGAGTCCAAATTAAATCAATCCACAGAAATCTGGAGCAGCAGCCTCTGGCTGATGAAATGTTTTTCCCCCCTCTTTTTACAAAGTGCTATGAACATGTGACAAAGAGTATCAGTGACACCGCTGTTCTGAAGCTGCATGCCTTAATGTGCGACTGTAAAAACCTCAACACTGGGGAACTCACTAAGGTCTCTGCATTTGATGGTGCTATAGTCGAAGGAGATGCATAGATAGTCACACGCCTCCCGCAACTCAGGGATGGAGATTCCATCTGGACAACGGATTATCCCAGATTTGTAGTAATCCTGTTAATTAGATAAAAATCACAAAGAAGACAATCATTTCAAACACAGCCATTAAGTCATAAAATATACATACATAAACCAAATGTTTTAATTAAGGTGACATAAGTAAACACTTTACACCTCACAGATTCACAAGTTAAAACTCTTACTGTATGTTAAAACTATTTCCTGTTACCAGGTGGGTTATGGCAACATTCAGTTACACACAAAAGAACATTTGAAAGTTAATAATTAATAAAGTATGAGACAAAATTATGTAAACTAATTTGATGTCACAGCTGGAGCTCAGAGCAATAATCCAGTCTCTTCGTCTTTATCTTCACAAACTGACCACAAAGTCCTGTTATTAATCTCTTTCAAATGAAAATACGAGTTCACTTTAAAGGAAATCTGTTTTAGCTTCAGGAGTAATTAGAAGCACACACTAGCTGCATTCGACAAGCACTTAAATAAATAGAGAAAACATGAGATGGCGACTGACCAAAATTGCTCGGAAAACTGTTGAGCTGATGCCCTCGGCCACCTCGTACTCCCCCTTCTCATTGGGCCTTGTAAAGTTATGTTCCCTTCCAGAGCCAAACATCCTGCAACAAAGAAGCTCAGGTTTACATTCTCAATGCAGCAGGAAGAACACCTGATGTTTAATTTAATTAAAAAACTACACCAGACAATGAGTATTAGTGTGCTGTACCTGCCCAACATGGTGTTGGGTTGTGCAGTGAAGATGGAAGGGTCTACTACAAAGCGTGTGTTGTCGACAATCAGAGTGACTCTCTCTGAGGTTTTCATGTTTCGGTTTCCAACGGGGGCATTTGCGCCACCCTCCTTGGGATTGTCATAGACGAAAACCATTTCTCCAGCTCCCAAACTTTTGAAGGTGCCGTCAGAACTGGACAAGCTACTGTTGCGACTGCTCACAACTCCGCTGCTGCTGGAACCACTGGGTGAGACTCTCTGAGGCCTGGGGCTACTAGGCCTTGATGAAGGACCATCTCGATCTTCACAGAAAAGGAACAGTTTCTCAATTACATTTTAATTTGAGGCATAAGTTATACTGTAAGCATCCAGTTTAAAATACCTTACTTAATAAACAAAAAAACATTATTGGTTGGATTTACGATAGTGTAAAACACAAGTGAGCATTGGGTTTCAGTCAGCTGTTCTCAATAGTGACTGACAGGAGCTGAAGAACCATTACATGACTTATACGCAGGCTCTCTACTCACCACTGTTGTGTTGGCGGGTGGGTGAGGTGACGTTTCGAATGCAGGGTGTTAGTTGCCCTTCCCTCTCATGTGAGGAGTCCCTAGAGCGATCGCTGGAACGTCGGCGGTCACGTGAGCGGTCGCAACCCCCACTCGCTCCATGCAAGCTCATGTTCCTCTGTTCTGCCTCCACTCGAGAAGCTCTGGCCTGACTGCTGCTTTTCAAGAAAAAACCATATGTAATTTTCCTTCCTTTTTTTCCTCAAGGCCAAACATTTCCATCAAAGTTGCAATGCAATTGCTCTATTTTAATACACCGCTTGCTATTTTGGCTCCATGAATTACTATTTTGTCCAATTTTGTCCAGTGAATACACCGTCTCCAACTCCATCTACCTACACTTTGAGTATCAGTTTATTTATGTTTGGTTAAGTATTTTCACAAATTATCAAGATAATCATGACATGTTTTAATAATCACATAAAATAAAACAGTATATTGTTTTTTATATATATTTTCATTACACCAATTTCCATTTATTTTGATTTAGATACATTTACTCATGTAAATTATGCCAGGTTTTTATCCATAACAATAACAACAAAAAAATAAATACGTATTTTTCCACAGTGAAGCACATTATAGAAATCTACTTAAAATTCTTGGTTGTCAATCGCGTCATGTACATAATGTTCCTTGCTGGGCAAAACTTAACGAATGGTTGATATGAAACTTCCTATGCTAAATGGCTCTATTTAGTGCCTGATACAAGATACAAGACAAAACAAAAAATGGTGACAAAAGAGCAAAATGGGCAGCTCCACACTGACACAATCAGACAGTTGCTCAAAGCAGAAAATTGTCAGATTTTTAACACATCTACTTTTAAGAGGTTGTTAATCATTTTTTTAGTACTTGCATTGTATGTTTGCACCAATAGGATTTTATAAGAGGCATTAAATAGAACACTCATAATCACTCGTACAACTGGACTGACCACATTCTAAAATGTTCAAATTACAAAGGGACAAAAGAAAGAAAAACTAAAAAGGCCACCTTGTACTTTTCCTCTCACATCTACTTCCTTATCTGACTCATGATTGAGCTGTTTGGTCATACGCAAGTAATCAACATAAACTAAATGGAAGCTACAGAAAAATATTAGTGGAAACCAACAAAACAGTGGCATGAGTACATCTGAATAATAAGAGTTTTAGTTATTCAAACCCACTGACTGTCATCAGGTTAAACTACAGGTACAAGACACATAAACAATATAAATACAAAATCAAAATTGGGCAATGCACCTTATTATCTTGTAGTGAAATTTGCTTAGAGTTAAAAAATTTATTGTAAAACTGAATCAAGATGACATTTAAGCACAACGTAATGAAAAATGTGGGAAAAGTGCTACAACTAAAGAAAACAGACAACTTATTACTCCAATTATTTAATATTTTCATCCCTGAATAAATTAATAAATGTATGTCTCATTTTAGTTAGAAGTTAGAAATCCTAAATCTGTTTTCATTCCTAAAAAAGCTACATCAGAACAACACTTGTTCTAATATTGAGAACAAGTGTTGTATTGTTTATAATTTTCTGTGCCTCCACAATCACATCACATTCAGTAAAAGACTTAACATACGGAACATCCCTGTTCCCTAAAGCTGCATGGAGAAATGACTTCAGTAAACATTAGGCAATCTCTAAAATACTGAGGACGGATACTCCTATTTAAACATTTCTTTTAACATTGAATGCAACAGAATTGTTATTATTGAGTTGGAATCAAGAAGATAAAGAGAATAAATATCTAAACCTCAACTATATATATTTTTTTCTAATAATATTTGAGAGATGCGTGACAAAGTTAAATTTCAGAATAAACTCTGGCATCCGTAAGCAGCCTAATTTTTTTTTTTTTTTAACAGTGTCACAGATTTTCAAATTGGGCTCACCTCGAATGCTTGCAGAGCTTGCGAGGTCGGTTCGGTGTTATGCGTTCCCAGTTTTCCGTGTCACTAGAATTACTGTCATAGGAGTGCAGACGTGCTGCCATCACCCGAACAGGGGAGAGTCTGGTCTGGATCTTTCACCGTTCATTATCTGTTCAGCCGTAAAGGGTAAAAATCAACAAGTCAGTTCACTCCCCCTATCAGCGTCGGTCTCTGGGAAACCCTAAACTACCTTACGAAATGAATTTTAAACGACTACATGTTTTATGCAAGGCAAACCTAATGCCATTGTGTGCTTAAACGACATACAAATTGAACTGCTGAGAATAAAACGTAGTTAACACTTCTGTTGGCTGAGTCAGCCCACGATTGGGCTAAATACCTAGCTTGCTAACATTAGCTTGCTTTGTTAGCCGTTTAATAATAAGAATTATAATCAGTTTTTCTTCGTTAACAGTACGGAAACCACATTTACATAAAAACTACTCACATACGCGACATAATATTATCAAAAGAAAAGGCACAATTAATGAAATACACACCTATCTTGCTTCGGTTTCCGCTATAATCCCAGTAGCTTCGTAGAAAACCATCCCTTTCAAAACACTCACTCAGGTGACGTACGACGTGACAACGGTTGACGCGTTGACGTGCTGACGTAGACGAAGCAACGAATCTTGGCTCTTGTGCGGTTTGGTTTTATTTGTTCGCTATATGAATTTATAAGCTTCAGTTAACCATTAAAATGAGTTTAGAATGACCTGAGCTACTGTTTTTTTTTAAGTATAGCAAGAATTTCAATTGTCTCCTTAAAAGGAAATCAAACGAAGAACAACCACCAGATCTCGCGATACGTTGGATATGTTTTTCATGTTAGAGAAAAAGGAAATAATTGCAATTTGTTTTAGATTTATTCTAAATCTTAAGATCTGATATAGATTAAAAATGGTAATTATAAAATGTAGCATAATTTGAAATAAAGCTTAGCCCACAAAGTAAGTTTTTAATTATTAAAGTATATTGGTATTTTACTGTTGCAAGTTAGCAACAAGTTTTTTAAATGTTTTGTATATAAATGAGATAAAAATCTTTGTTTGGTTCTTTTTAACACACAATAATAAAAATCAATAAATCCACCAGAACAATAAGTAAAAAGTGAATTGCTTACTAAAATATTGTTTGTTCAGCAGGAACTCAGTATTACATACAATAACTGGTATACAATAAAAAGAACAAGAGGAAAATATGATTAAAGGATGTAATTAGTGATCTGGTCTACAGTAAAATAGTTGCAGCGCAGATAGTCTTGTGTAGATTTCAATTCCATAGCACAGAGATGAGAAAAGGAATAACAAATAAAAAATTATTTCTTCCATCCATAATGCAAACCACAAGCTTTAACGACTTTATTGCACCCTTTTCTTCCATTCTGTGCCCTATGTTTTTGATTTGAAATATAAACAAAAAATTTCTCAAACAACACCACCACAGTAATTAGATACTGTACTGAACAAGAAAAGCAGTAAGAAGTCAGGAGACCAAAGTTCAATAGGCTTCACTTTATGTAGGCCATACTCTGTTTGTAAGTACTTTATGATTTAAATGACACACAAATTGCACATAATTAACAAAAAAATATTGATCAAATGCACCAAATCAGCAAGAGTGAAATGATAAAGAAATTCAAAAGTTAAGTACATTCAGGCGTATTTTTTCTTTATAAGCATAAAACCTTTTAATGGATGTAGTTGTGTGTAGCAGTAGATATATCAATTATTTCTACACCACATTAATAAAAAATATATAAATCCATTCCAGTCATAAAATCCCCCCCACCCCCAGCAAAAAAAAAAAAACATTAATCCAATTAAAAATATGAGAAAAAGTCAATAACAACAAAAGTTGATGTAGGTCTGTTATAGTAAAGGTATTTCTAATTATAATTTTCTAATATTTTAAAATGTTACTTTACTTCCTTTTTTTCTGTGTGCAATACCATAAAAAAATCAGAATAGATAAAACAAACTATTGGTCCTTTAACATTGCAAGATACACAAAAATTAGTTTTGAAATGCATCATGAGTGAGTGCATAAGGAAATATTAAACAGTCCCTTCTGTTTGCCTATACAGCCAGACAAAAGGCTTGAATAGTTGTATTCATATTGCTGGTAAATCAAATAAACACATTTAAAATGCTTAAAAAGTTTGTACATTTAAAATACAAAAATGGAAGTTTGCATAAAAATAAAATTTGTTAAATAAATAAACAAAAAAAAAATAGAAGAAGCTTTGAAACATGAAGCTTTTGGCTGGCGAAATATTCAAACACATGCCAAAAGACTTAGCTCTTTTATGTGTTAGGCCTGAAAAAATTTTATGGAGGAAGACTTTTAGGATTTTCTGGTCTTGCATGTTGCAGCTTAGAGCTAGGAATGATAATTTTCTTCAGCTTTTCTTGAAGCCAGTCCTGTCTTTCTCCAACTTGCTTGTGTTCCTGGACATTGTGCATATACTGTACCTCACTGATGGATCGCTTTCTGCTGAAACAGAAACAAAACTACTCCAGATTTCTACCCACACATGAATGTGTTCAGGTTAGTATACTGAAATAGATCAGTTTTAGTTTCAAAGTTGTGAATTAAAAGAAAAGTAAATGAAGACAGATTACCGTAGTGAATTTGCCTCTGCAAGGATTTGTGTAAATAAGAGGATCAGAACCAATGTTTCCAAGTACCTTGATGCAGACATTTTGTATCGCTGAAACAAATGAAATAAACTTTATGACTTTTTACCACTCAACATTTAATGCATTATGTTTTTACATAATATTGTACAAAGTCACATTTGAAGAATTTATCCACATTAAAATGCTCTCTTACCAGCTATGTTTGGTAGCTTTATCAGTATCGGCCCGTTTCGATCTGGGTGAAGAAGTCAAACTTGTTGATCACTCTTTCATGTGAGGGAGGCGTCTCTCCCTTATATACTGGGTTACCCTCCCCGGTCATCAATGAGCAAATTTCACAGTTGATGTTGATGTCACTTTTCAAAAGCATCGGTGGGAGCAGGCATCTGCAATGACACCACCTCTACCACAATTCACAACTAACTCATCTTTCAACACCTCAGTAAAGAGCCACCATTTGACCATCCAACTTTTTTTCTGAAATGTTGGTAATTTTCTTCACCAGGCCGAAAAATAAGCCTTTCATTGTGACACGTCAAGTATGAGGCACTTTATGGGAAAATTGTTGCTGCTCGTGAGTATATATTTGATTGGGCATGCCTCATGCAGCGGGACTGCAGTGAAAACATATACTCTTTGAAATGGCTGTGACTGTCAAGCTGAATTTATTAGCAAAGCGATTATTTTTATGGTCCATCTCATGAAGCATGCAAGGGTCACCGGGAGGTGCAACTCGGCCATACGTACGAGAATGAAGCAAAGGCCCTCATTTAGTTCACATTTAGCTCTCAGAAGATGTAGACGCTGCAGTTTTGGAAGTTATCTTTGGTCATTGGAGCAACTTCAAAACTCAGATTCCCCTACACTTCGTAAAGTTAACTGTCAATATTGTCTGGAATCAGCTACCAACCCCTGTAGTTATGCTTTTATTAGAAGTAAAAATTGACCAATTCCGTGTTAAATTCAAGCATGCTCAGCGCATCTGGTCTCTGGTGGCTTCTCACTGCAAGTCCCATCTGTAGATTCACTCAGGGCATCAATCACACCAAGATGACTAGGCATTTGAAAAACATACAGATAACCTCCTTCAAAATGCTTAGCATCACATTTGTGTGATACATGGGTCGTGGATAACCTTGTCAGGGTGTCACAAGGTGCATTAGGTAATCATGAGGGATCTTTTCTAAATGTGGCAAAGGAATGATTATGACAGAAGGAATAGGTGCCACGAGAGACCTATATTTCTCTGTGGTTTAAATCTCCAACATGACGCCCGGCACACTTTTGTATCGATACATGATATTGCTTTTTCGTAGCATTCAGTGAAATTTTATATGATGGTTTCACATCTAATTCCAGATGTTCATAATTGTTATTGTATGGTATTAATCAAAATATTTTGACAGAGTACAAAAGTTTGTCTGTAAAAATTACTTAATGACTTTATTATTATAGTGTATGATCAGGTCTTTTAAGTGTGAATGTGCTTAAAAATAAATACAGAAAATTAATACTAAAAAAGGACACAGTAATTAATTAGCCTTTCAGAAAAAGAACAAAAGTACTTGTCAACTATGTCTTTAACAGGACTCCCCATTAGGTACATAAACTGCACTTATCACCACCTGTGCTTTCAACTAGGCTAGATTTTTGTGCACACGTGTTGTGTACTTAACCAAGTTGCTCTCATTACCTCATGAGCTCACAATGTGAGCCATCTAAGTTATGGTACGCAGCTGGTGTGCAAGAGGACTTGTCAGGGTCTGATGGGAAGAATTGTGTGTAAATCATTAACTTGGGTCACCCTCATGTCACAAAGAAAGTAATGGGCATGAAGTGACTCATCTCTTTGAACTGCTTACTGTTGCCTGGACATAGGTTAGGAGGACTAATATGGGTTGTAAAACCCTCTTTCAAGTTTTTATTCTTTTGTCTTTCAGTTGTATTTTTTTTTACTGTCTGAATGACTGGAGCCACAATGTGCGTGGTATGTTTCTGTATGCATGACATATCTACAATGGGACAGCTGCATTTCTCTGGCCTCTGCATTGTGAGTTTGGCGGTATGGAAGGACAGCAGGGGCAGTGCATTGCTTTCTCTAAACTCTATAAATGGAGTTATCTCTTTTTTAACAAATGAGGTCACCTCACTTGAAGAGATCATGTAACAAAATTGGATTTATTTAGGTGGTTGATCTCATCCCACATTGGCTTCTGAAACCAAACAAACACAGATATCTGAGGTATATCAACTGGACAACAATTTAGTGCTTGTCAAATGGGGGAAATAAATAGAGCTGCTCAACAGACAGTTTTATCAAACTAAATGTTTTATATCTATATGTACCACCTTTACTGGGACACATCAATCTTATTAGTGAAACTTGATAATGGTTAACAAAATGTTATTGCATGCTTGTGCGATTTCCCATTGCACAACATAGCACAAAATATGCTGATGTTAAGTTACTATGTAGTCCTCTTTGTTAAACTTTATTCTTTACTTTTGTCTGAAAATAAAATGTCAGATGACTGACTAAAAGTCTGATCTTTTTATTCTTAGTCCAGGTAAGAAGATTCTAATATTTCTGGTTCGAGAGAGGCTTAAAGTAATGATGCAACAGTTGGAAGCCATGTCTTGGACGTGTCTGTGTGTATTTGGTCTTGAAGTTCTCACTCCAAATGCAGTCAATGGCTTGTATGTCTCCAAACTCTGACTCTCAACCATTCAAAGAATGCACCGGTAGTTCTTCCTGTTGCTCATACACCTTTTATACCATACTTCTTTCTTCCACTCAACTTTCCATAAATATGATAGCAATCATATGCATATCTTGCAATAACCATTTGTGGCTTTGTTTCCTTGTAAAGGGTATCAATATATACATATATATATATATATATATATATATATTATATATATATATATATATATATATATATATATATATATATATATATATATATATATATATATATATATATATATATGAAAGTTCATGTTTATTTCTAGTGAGGTGTTTCATATGTTACTAATTTATGTAAATTTATTCAACATACAGAATCTGAAGGCAGCTTAAACGTAGAAAATTTTCATCTTCCAGATGGTCTAAAGCTCATGTGGCAAATTACCTGTCTTCACACCTGAGCAACAGAGTAAAGCAACATTATTAAATTTGCTGGCTGGTGAATACAAAAAACTCAGGTGAGGATATGACAATGTTTTCACTTGACATTTTCTTCATGCAGCTCAGCAATGACTGAAAGCTGGAACTCCACCTCTGACTGGTTAAAAAATGTTTTCTAGTGCCCCAGTCTCATTCTGGACTTTATTTTAATATTGTGACATGATTTTCACACTGAAAATCTCTCAAACAATTCTGCTAAGAGTTGGCAAAAGTTCCTCCACAGTGAAACTAAAGAGTCAGGACAATGAATTCAACTGGTCATTGGTTTCAGGTGGCACCTTTCACATAAGACCAAGACTTTTGGATCCAAATAACATTTTTTAAAATTTAATATTCCTGAAATAGAGCATGCAAGCTGATACAAGATATGAGAGAAATGCTGTTTTTCTTCACTGCGCCATGGAGGTTTAGTACGTATCAATACGTTTTGCTTTTGTTATACTCTCTATGTTATAACTACACCATCAAACCTTCTGCTCCTGAAATGAATTGTTTTGCTTCACATTTACCAATGTCGTGACAGAAAGCCTGGCCATCGGAGTAGCTACGCTTCTTCAGTTTTAATCAAACTGTAGATAAAAAAAGTAAAAATATTATCTTAACCAGAATACAAGTGTTTTGATTCCCTGTTTCTCTTCAATATTAGTTATCACTAACTACAATCACCAAGTGCCTGTTGTCTAAGAGTTTATTTTTTGGAGATGTTCATTAAAGAAAAGTATGTTAATGTCCAACAGATTGTCAATGTACTGTACTTGTAAAAGTTTCTCCACAAGAGGTCACTATGATCAAAGAGGACTACCAGGTAGCCCCTGATCAAGTCATCATGAGAAATGCCTCTGATGGTCACAATGTCTAGAAGAATAAGTGGCTATTTTATCTTTTTTCTTAATGGGAAACATAACGTAAGAAGAATTCTATTAAAGAGCAGACTGTTAAAACAGGAGGTTCAGCCTAATGAAGAAACCAGAAATCTAAATGATTCAAGAGATACAATTTATTTCTGATTATACCGAAAGATTTTTATTGGTTTAAAACATATTCATGTGGAAAACGCACATCCCTCCATTTATTGTTTCGCAAGTTTATATCAAATCAGAAGCATTAGTCCCGTTTCCTAGAATGCATGCAATCTTAAGAGCTGCTAAAATGCACAGACATGCTGGTTATGTGTTTCTAAATGCGATTTGAATACATTTCATTTGTCCTTTTAATTATACAGCATTTTACCCAAAACCCAAGAAAACCAAACTAATTCAAATTAATGCACCATGCATGTATAAATATTTGGACTGCTTAATCACACAGAAGTGCTTCAGAAGTAATTTGCCTGTCATAATGAAAACTGAGCAGGATGTGATAAAATCAACACTACAATTATGGAAGAGCTTTATTACATACCCACATTTTCTAATAAAATAATATGCTTTGATACATTTTAGGAAGAGAACCTAAACATAAATTGCATTAAATGAGCTAGAAAATTGTTTCCTCTCATTCTTTGATTATTTCAAATGTGACATAAGAAAGTCGGTGCAAATTATTTTAATGTGTATTGGAACAAAAACATTCATGAAATATTTCTTAACAAAAAAGATCATGTTGGTTTGTTCTCTTATTTTTAAATAAGTAATGGCTTTGGAATTATGTCTGTTTTATATTTGTTTATGGAAACATCTTGATGGACACAGTCATATGATAGTTCATATTATATTATAACAATATGATATAATATCATAGTTATAAAAAAAATTCATAGCTATAAAAAATTGTTTTCATCCAATTCTTGTCACTGTCAGCATTGTATATTCACTGCTTTGTGTCCCTTTGCTGTATTTGTACTGATGTTCAGCAACAGTGCGACTCCTCTTGATCCCTTTTTCACAGACGTACTCTTACCTATTATTCTGACTACATTTGAAAGTATCAATATCATGTGCAAATTACCCCACAGGTGTTTTTCTGCAAATGAAATCATGCGGGGTCAAACCTATTACCTTGTTTTTAACACAGCATGAGTGAACTGACGCCTTGACTTTAATGGATGCACACACAGTACATTAGTTTGGCTTCGGATCAGTTGTTGAGAGGAATCTGATAGACTTATGGTTTTCTTTTCAGTTAAAAAAAATATACTTGGCTAAAATTAATTTAAATTATTTTCGCCTACCCACACTTGCTGCCTTTATCAATTTAATGCAGCACTTTTTTAACATGTAAATTGAGAAACAACATTTTGTTATGAGAAAATTGTAACATTGCAATGCAACCACGTGACTGTGTGCCAACTGAGTCCTGTGATGATTTACATGATTTCTATTTGCTTGTTAACAAGATTATAATGAAGGAACAAAAACATTTCTGAAGAAATTTAAAAGTCGAGCAAATGCTTGACTTTTGGTCAAGTATTTGTATCTCTGAGAAAATATGTAGAGTAATATATAGGAGTGAGCTGGCGACATGGCTGGGATGTTCGCTGCCTTTCCCCCAATAACTACTGGAGATAGACACCACCTCACCTGGTGGTGACCCTACACAGACAAGTTTATTGATTGATTGAGTGTTAAGTTCTCACTCTTAACATTTTTCTGACTTATTGGCGATTAGAGCACAGGTGAGGTCAATTATGGGTTCACTTCCTAAAAAAGAATTGCAGTTTACAAGTAGGTAATTGTGAAATTGTTTTTTCAGACACTTGCATGTTGCTTTAAGCTGGTAGGTTTTACTAAGTGGGACTATAATCTACTAAGCAAGACAAGTTATCTTTTGGTTAACTTGTCTTGCTTAATCCTCCAATGTTTATTTTGGGTGGTTACATAACTACAGTTTTACATTCAGAAATGAAGTAATTCCACATAACCAAACTCTAGGGACCAGAGAGGCTATTGTGTATCTTTTTTTTATTGGATGAGAACATACTGTTTGTTTTCAACTCTCTGACAGTCTCCTGAAGAATCCACCTGATCCATTTTTAAAGGCTGTGCCCTTTTGTCTCCATATAAGCAAGGTCTCTGTGGATGAAGAGTTGTTTTATTTAATCTGATTAAAGAATATGTTTCCATTATGCATAATTGTTCTGCAGGCTGTCCATAGCAAACTATACTTACATATAGTAACGTTTGAAGGTATGTTTTCTGCAAAAGTCAAGTTTTTCTCCGTCTGTCAGCTTGCAGGGCATTTCTCTGATAGGCCGTAAAGATTGACTTCTGGACTATAATTGGTTTTGCCAAGTCATTTATTGGTGGTCCTTTGGGACTTCCTGACTAGCTTTATATCCAAAACCTCTGCCCCGGTTGATTTAAACTGTGTTTCTCTGTTTGAATTTCTTTTTTTCAGTTCTTGAGACCTATGAATGCTGTGATAACATATAATGATAAATAAATATATATTTTTTAGTCACATATGACAAATAATCAGGCTTTTCTGTATTGTCATATGCAAAAGTTTAATTTGGTAAAATCTGTAAAAAATATTTGACCTACAATTCCTGTTTTTCAGTTTTTGAGGGGTTGTGTTGGGCGGTGCCATCCTCTGTTTACTCTCCAAAACTAAGCAAGGCTGAAAGCAGATTCAGCTGTTGTGTTATTCATCATTTGGAGCCGTGAGCTATTGATCATTTGAACTCTTATGAATTTTAAAGTGCACACAGTTGATATTGTCAGTCTGTTTTCTGCTTAGGTAAACAAGGTAGCTTTCCTAATGGTTTATGGGTCATGGATTAGAGTTATGTTGTCGGTTTAAAAGATAAACACATTCCCAATTTCTTTTCAAGCAACATATTTCTTTCAAGCAGATTAATATTTAATGTAGGGTAAAGCTGTTCTAATGACTTTGTGTGCAGGACAGTCAAAGACATGCTGCACCGGGAGGGCCTTTGGAGAGCTTATGATGACTGAGGAAGAAAAGGGGGAAAAATCAACCTGTGAATAGTAAAGTGGACAATAAGATAAAGAGCATTTTTTTTAAGTTTGGGTGGGAAAAGTGAAATTAAACTGCATGTGATAAAATATTTATCTTTTCATATTTTCTGCATATCTTTATTTTTAGAACTGTTTTGTTAAACCCATAGATTTTTATGAAGTGGCAGTTTTCATGTTCTGCTTTCCTCAGCCGTCATGAGATGAAGCAAGTGAACAGTTGAGGAATGAGCAGTAGCTTTGCAGTGGTTCCCCATGATGCATTAGGTTTTTTCCAGAGTGATGCACTAAGCAAGTATAGTGGCTTTTGACTTTAAAAAAGAAAACACAAGTACCACAGGGACCGAAGTCTTAAAAGTCACCTTGAAAATAAAAACCTGGGGAGAAACAATCACTTGCAGATTATTTCGCTTCCCAAATAGGTCTACTGTTATTTAAAATTTACTCCTATGTGGAAGGGTTTTATGATTAACATCTACTCATGGTGTCTGATGGTTTGTGAACTAATATTTTTTCTAGAAAAAAGATGCACAAAAACCACAAAGGAAAAAACTATTGAGCTGAAAAAGAATGCAATTTAAATGGCTGTTTTTTAAACAAGACCCATTTAAAAAGTCTGAAAATTTCCATCTCAAAAATATTTGCCGGCTGTAAAACTTAAATAACCCTTAAAACCAACAACCACAGGGTATACTAAATCTGACCAGACAAAAATCCAATTCTTTGACAATGATTTTGTGCAAAAATGTAAAAACTTGCTTTGCATAGCTTATAGATCTATCTTATCTTGTTCAAGGAAGCATAATAGGTCCCCTCCAATTAATGGCACATGCCAACACAATACTTTTAAGCTGTCTACAAATGATAATAGCCTGGCTAATGATAATTATGATAATAATGAGATGGAATTAGCTGGTTGTAGTTTTGTGTGTTTTTAATGTCAGTGTATAGACCCCTATAGCTGTTACCCCAGGTAACAAAGAAAGAAAATAAGATAAAATGGGCAGTTAAAACTGCCAAAGCAAGGGAGAGCACAACCAAAAACAGAAATAAAAATGAAACATATAGGGTACAAACCTCCAAGGATGAGAAGAAAAGAATGCAAAAATAAGTTTTGTTATTTAGATGCAACGTGTAATTCAATCTGGAGAGACTCAGACACAGAAAGAAAGCGATTAGAAAAGTTTATTGACATGCATAAATGTCCTTAGCTGGCGCCTGGGCCCCAGCTAAGGACATCGAGCTGTGATTGCGATAAGCTCGGATGAGCATTCCCGATGCTGATAGGAATGTCATCCCCCGGGACCCGATACTGGTGGTGGAGGTCGGTGAATGAAGTATGCCTGGAGAGCCAGGACAGTGAAGGTGGAGAAGGGGTGGAGGTGGGTTGAGCGCAGCAGCAAAGCGGAAGATGCCTTGGATAGACGTCCTTATCAAGTGGGTCATGGTCGGTGATTGGCCGTGACATGGCTTGGTCCAGCGACGATAGGTCGTCGTTGATTAGCGGGATGCGCCGATTGGATGATGCATTTATTAGCTGGTGGTAAAATCTTTGTTTTTAAAAACATTAGCATAGGAAGATTAATAGATGTTAGTTCTCAGGTGGGGCTGAAGAGTCTTCCAGTTTGAATTTACACCTAGGCATCATATGGAAAAAAAAGGCTGCATTCACTGGGTTATTTATTTATTTATTGAGCTTTCTCAGAGTGTTGCAGTTGCTGCTTTGGTCAGAGCAGAGGGATTTAGCCTCAGAAAGATGAGAAGCATGGATGGATAACCTTCTCAAGGTCTGTGAAGGACAGGCATGAGCCTTGTTTAACCACAGATCCCTTTGAAGATTTTCACATGCAAATCTTTCACACACAAAAAGAAAACACAATTTTTGACTAATGCATGAAGGTTAATGACTATAAATGTCTAATACTACATCAACACTAAGCTGTTGTGGAAACATGTTTATTTTACAAGGCACATAAAAGAGTGCATCTAAAGTTAATGACACTGCCTGCAAGTCTAAAGTAGAAAAATTAAAAGTAGTGTTTGGTTATGGAAAGTAAAGCTTAAAATTATATTCATAAGACGTATATCTACTAGGGCATTGCCATGTTAACTGGCCTGCCGTTACCTCAGAGTCACATCAAATTTATCTCCCAGGTCCGACGTTCAAGGTGAATGAAACGCAGCATAAGCAAACAAATGACTCTGTTGAAGAGTCATCTCAATGTGTAAGCAAAAATTGCAGATGCTTCTGCTCAACAAAGGCTGCTGAAGAACATTATTACCACTGCAATCAGAACATATTTGAAATTTATAGTAATGCATCAATGACCATAAACAATATTTGCAAAGAAAGAAAAGCAGCTTGTGTCTCTCTTAGGTAAAGCATTGTCTAGTGCATTTACCATCAGAATAATGAAAATGGACTGTTATTGTATTATGTGAAACCAAACCATGGTTTTAAAATGTCAAAATGTCAAAATCTCTCCTGGACAGTAGCATCTTATTCTGTCGGCAGACAGAAGAAAAAGATAAACACAGATGACAGCATAAGCTAACATTTCAAAATTACATTTTCTCCTTTTTCTTTTGAAAATATTAATGTTAAAGTTAGATTTTTTTTATCTTATTGGGTTATAAAAATGTGAATTGACTCCTGCTCTGAAAAATCATTCATGGCAGCAAACAAAAACCTGTAATTCTTTGCTTTAAGGTTAGGTTGTGTTACGTAGGCTCAAGTTTAAACTCTCGTCTGAAGTGATGATGCACAGAAATTGTCTTTAAGGTACAAAAACAGTTACTTTGGGCAACAATGAGTAATCTGACGTAATAATGTAGTCATAATGTGCATAAAACTGAACTCCCAGTGGGATTTAATGACTGAGCTACTAAACAGGGTGTTAAGCTCTGCATGCTTGATTATCTGCACTTGTTCAGAGTGACATTGTGGGGAAAGGATATGACTAACACAGGAATAAGTGCTGCAGTTCATTAGAAGAACAAAAAGATTTCAATCATGTTGATAGGTTTTAATGCTTAAAAATGAAAAGTAGTTTTAAACAGCTAAACGTTGCACACATGCGGAGTGTCAGAATAAAGCACTCTTCACAACAAATAATTGAGAGGGTTCTGTGATGCTGCAATGAACCCACAAAGTATAAGTAGGTTTGCAGCATTGCAAACAAAAAATACGGAGCTAATAAAATCCCTTGTCAAAAGTAAAGTACATTCAATTAGACAGAGATGAACATGAGATTCTGGTGATGTGAAAACGTGCAAAAACAGGATGATTTTCCTGCATTACAGTATTATGTCTGCATAATAATCTTGATGATGATGTTGGTGGTATAAAAACATAGAATATCTAAATGGCACAGTGGGATTATTACTCACTAAATGTTTTTGAATTAATAAGGTAAAATTTCATATTGTGTAAAATATTAGTATACATTTATATGTTTTTTTCCTCTTGCCTCAAATCTTCATATATATAAAAATTTGGGTTTAACAAGCTGATGATAGCCTACAGATTTACATTTTCCTCATTCAGCTGTTTTTAACAACATGCATGCAGATATTTATTAGCTGGTGCTAAAATCTTTGTTTTAAAAACATTAGCATAGGAGGATTAATAGATGTTTGTTCTCTGGTGTCTGAATTACTTTTTGTCAGTTCTCTTGCACAAGCTGGTGGCGAAGGCCAAGCTCAACTAAGACTAGAAAAACCGGCATGATAATAAGTTTAGGTGCTTATCAAACGTATAACTGGAGATATTCTTATCCTTAGTGATGTCTTACCATAACATTGTGAAGTACATGTGGTTCTCTCTAGACCAGAGCACACTCCTTTAGCTCTCATCATTATATTTAGCTTTAATGTTGCTTAAATCTCTCTGTAGTAAAAGTGCAAAATCGTTCAATGCAATTACGATTCTAGTTGCTTTGGAGAAAAGTGTCTGCTCAATCAATGTTGTGTAAGAAGGACATGCATAGATGAACTATATATTGCTAAGCTTCACACAAGCTTTGAGAAAGAGCTTATCAAGTTCACAATAATGGAATCTTGATAAGTACACAAAATTAAGAAGACCAGGCCATAGTTGTACTGTATCAAGCAAAGAAAAAGTGTGATGTAAGCTGAACATTTTATTTGGTTTTTAGTGTGGCAACTTATACACTTAAAAAAACTAAAGGAGCTTTATCAAAGTCAATAATCATTTTTTGGTTCATTTAAATCGATGCAAATATTTTAATATAGACACAGTATTAGTTCTTGCTGTTACAAATTTTCATGCCGCTGGATTGAACTTGTCCTGCTGTCAGAATCAATTTAAAAGACCATTTGCACTCACAATGAAACAAACTTCCCAAATTAAATAGACATTATTTTTAATTTACCAAAAGCCATAGGAGATCACTTAAAAGTTAATACATCCCCCTGCAAACATCTGTCTCAGACACCAAAACTACTAACTGTCTCTCCGTGGTGTGACGTCGAAAGCATGGAACGCTTCTGCTTCACAAATCATATTAATCAGCCAGTACATCTGCTACTCTGCTTGAAATGTGTCATCTGCTAAATGAGAAAGACAGTAAGATGAATTAATGATGATAGGCTGCAGGGATTTCCAAAGATCTAATGAGATGGGGTTCTTTTTTTCTTGTCACTAAAATATTTTCAGGATTAAGTTGTTTTTTTTATATATCTAATGTCTTTTTTAAGGTTTAGTCTTTAACAATAAAACCTATTTTCATACTTAACCCAGCAATTAAGTGTCACTGTCACAGATGTTAGAAGAAATCTATTTCAGAATCATGTAAAGAGCTTCACATTGAATTTTATCTAGAAAAACTAATGACCAGTGTCAGCAGGTCTGCCACATTACATAGTTTCAGAGCCTAATTGCTGTGCCAATTTACAACCTGTTTACACTGGTCGTCTTCCAGCTTCTTTTCTAAATTTGGAAACTGGATCATTTCAAGCTATTTTCCTCCTCGTTCCCATCCACATACCTCCTCTTTCACTCTGCAAGTCTGAGGGGTTAATAGTTTCATTACATTGCCAGTGGCTTTCCAAATGGTTTTCCTTAAACAATCAAAAAATAATTAGATGCATTTACATTCAATTTCTGGAAACTAAAAAAAAATCATTGTGTATTATTGTGATAGGTTTGAGTGCCGAGTAACCAACAAGGAACCATGAAATTCACATGCCATCCATCCATCCATCCATCCATCCATCCATCCATCCATCCATCCATCCATCCATCCATCCATCCATCCATCCATCCATCCATCCATCCATCCATCCATCCATCCATCCATCCATCCATCCATCCATCCATCCATCCATCCATCCATCCATCCACTACTGTGGTATTTTGACAAACATTTGTAAGAATTCTTCCTGAAATGCTGCATATATAAAGAGATGCAACAGCTTAGCTGTTATACTGTGGTATTTCAATATTAATGAAATTTAAAGCAGCATATAACTTTGTCTTTACTGCACTTACAGTAATGTGGTGGACTTCATTATATTAAGGTAATAAAATAAAGTAAATATAAAACACTTGGCAAGATTTTATCAAAGAAAATCTTATTTTTCCTTATGGAACAATAAAAATAAACATAGGACAAAATAATAAGATGAATAAGATGGGTGTTATACTTTGGACTTTCAATGAGGAAATAAAAACATTCAGAACATAAACATCAAAGTTGCTCTGAATACCATCATTTCCAAGCACGTCAGATGAAAAATAGGTATGAAACTTTTTTCCATCTGTGGTCAGCAGGAACTTCCAGCGCATAATAAAAGGTTTTTCTTTTATCAATACAAAAAGGGTCTTTCTTTTTCATGAATGAAAGGATGTGCTGAGACAGGATGTTACTTTCTGTCAGTAGAGCCTTTTAATTCTCTTGTTTAATTATATTCAGGGATTCTTTTGTTCAAAGTTCATCTTCCAGCTTTTCTCCCCTAAACCACTTCCCATTCATACCAAGAAATGAAAGCTGGACTATTTAAATGGATTGGCCAAACTGAAACAAAAAAAATTCTCAAATAATTATTGCGTTTTTAATAATCTTGAAAAGATTTAAGAGAATGAAAATGGTGTAAATTATTGACATTTAATCAAAAGACATTTACGCATCTTTACTGAAACACGAACAAGTTGAAAATAAATAAGTGTAGCATGAAAGAAAGTGTGCAAGTTTGTGTAAGAAATGCTTAAAAAAATAAATAAAAAGCTGTGAGCTGCAAGGAGTCTATTATTCTGTGGCACCACAGCAGACAAAGACTGTAACCGGTCTGCATTGTTGCAGAACAAGGGGTCCACTGCAACAATGACCGAGCATATAAAACCAAGCTAGAAGGTAAAAGGCAAAACCGTAACTTACACTGAAAAGAAGTTCAGGTTAAAGCACAGAGAGTAGACCAAGAAACACCTGAAGAAATATTTTAACAGTTTTGCATAAAAATTTAATGAGACTGACTCTTAATGGAGTTTCGAGTGAGACTTTCTGAATAACTAATGGGGGAAAAAAGCTCGATGAGTATGAGCCGCAGTGTCTTCAGGTTAAAGATGGACTAAAGCTGTGCTCTTAGATCTACTTTGAATCTCTTGAAGGCGCTTTAGTCAGAGGGAAAAGTCTGCAACATTCATGACAGCTTCCAACTTTCTGCTCCACCACATGCCATCGCTGCACACCTTACTTGCATTTTGAATATGGAATATCGTTCAATGTGACATTTGAGGTGAGGAAAGTCAACGCATATCTTTATTATTCTTATACTACATAAAACGCTTCAGCAAATACACATTAAAGGAAAAATCTGAATTAATGATTTTAATTCAGATTATAATAATATTTCAGAGATCATTGTAACAGTTAATAAAAAGACTTTACTTAATATTTGTGAAAAAAAGTTATTTAATTGTCTGTATAATAAAATCTACACTTTATGACTACATCCATGCTTACATTACAAGAACAAAATTCAACTTTAAATTCTGCAGTCGGTTTTTACACAACATAAAATCACGAGGAAAAATGTCACTCTAGCAGTGTGACATTACGACATTATGAGATTTGCGACATCTGTCCATGTCCATGTCATTGCTGTAGACATGGACAATTAATTTTTTCATTGTGATAATGCAGCAAGATTTTGGTTTATGATGCATTAGATAACAATAAAGGCCTAACTCATGATTGGCCTAATCTTTTGTTGTCTTGAAGTAACAAAACCTATTTTATGAAGGTAATGGTTTCACTAAGTCTTCATTTCAAGGTAATGTTGCTGCTCTAAATTATCCCAACCTCTGTTGGGTGTCGGCATTAGGTGGGGTGAGTGCAACCTCATTCTCCACAACATGAAGCAGTCAGTAGTTGAAGGTCCTGTCTTTGTCAGTTAAATATCATTAAGGAAATAAAAATGCTGCCATCCTGAAAACCCAAAGTTCTGCTTTAAAACTGAAGCGACAATCCTCGTTATGACACGTTGGGCCACACAGCACTGCTGATGATAAGCAACAAGATGGAGGAAAAGAAACAATTCACATCATTTATTTGCTCAGATTGTTCACTTACACAGTGTCTGTGTGTCTCTATAGTGTATTTAATACTATAAGCATGTAATTTTACTTATTCTAGATCTTACCATCACTTTGTGAATTTTCACTTTATTTTACCACCATTCCTACAGCCAAAACTAATGGTGGGAGTTTTGGCTGTAGAGGTGCCAGTAGAAGTTTGTTTGTCGTTGGTTCATGTTGGTTTACCAAAAATGGAATACAAAGAGAAAATATTGTCATGAGTGTACCACAGGGCTTATTGAATAAATCATGTTATTTAGAGTAAAACTGTTGATAAGACAACTACTGAAGCACATTGTTTCTTCACTGATTTGACAGAGCAAATCACTGATTGCTTTGATTGCATTATTCAGTGATTATTTATTACCCTCTTTGGAATAGAAAATAATTTTATTTTTCTTTTTAAGAGAACTTTCGATTAAGAAAAAACTATGCAAAGTGAACAGGCAGCAAATGTAGAATTACTTTTCCATTCATTATGAATTAAACATATATACATGTATGATATATACATAAACACAAATAACTGAATCCTAAAAAGTTGTGTTGAAAGTTAACTCTCACATAAACTTTCAGACTAAAAGTAGAAAACCAGTGATATCAGCAATATTATTTTAATTCTCTTCACAGTAGTTATTAAGCGAGGGTTCCTGAGCTTAAAACTGTAAATAATAACAGGTGATAAAAGTGGGTTTATTATTACTGTGGAGGGAGTGAGCAGTCTATATAAACTCTATGGTGCAATGCAGCAGCTTCAGGCACCATATAAATAGACAGTTTTTCAACCTCTGATAAGAATGCACTAATCCGTTGATTAACATTGAATTTATACAACAAATGTATACGTGCATCAGTAATCCTTCTGGCTGTCTTTGGCCTAAGGACTTTTGGGGATTCTGCAGATTGGTTCATTAGAAAGTTTTATGTTAGAGGTTTCTTGATTAAAATCATTCTGCCTCTTTGTTCAGTTATAAATGCAAATCTCAGTGAAAGCCATGCTTTCTGGTGAACAATGTTTCTCATATCATAGTTGGTTCTTGGTGTTGTTGATGCAGAACCTTACCACTCAAACCAAGTTTATACAAGCTTAATGTTAAACTTAAGCAACACATTTTGTGGTGGAAGCACCAAATGTTAAACTTGTTTGCTCTTTCCATGGAGAGTAATACACTCCTTCATGTAAACAAGACACAACTTGATACTGGAAGTCCCCAAAATGCAGAGGATTAAGCATGAAGGTAACATATCAACATTTGTTGAGCAAAGCAACTATTCAGAGCTTACACAAATTTTCAAATGAAGTAAGTTGTACCTCTTCAATCTGTGTTGTCCCATACACACCTCCTTATGGTGCACAGAAAACAATTACAGTTCAGCAGCACAAAAAAACCCACCCACCTAACATCATTTTACAGACACATTAAAAAATAGTAAAACATTTTGTCCTCTGCAGCAACTTTAAAAAAATACATCAACAGAAACTCACCTTCCTCCATGACAGGCAGGAATGACCTGGTGAAGGAGGAAGTGACATCACAGCTAAATATAAAACTGAACTTTCCCAAAATGATAGCATAAATTTTGTATATGTAATGATTTCAAGATGAAAATAAAAGACAATGAAATAAAAAAAATGTTAATGAAAAAATGCATAATGAATTTAACAAATGAGGGATTTTTGATGGAATGCAGTAGGTTTTCTTTCTTCTATGCTACATTCACAGACACACAGTTATCATTTCAATTGAACTCAAACTTGATTGTCTATAGTATTTATTAAAGGTTAAAGATAGTATCATGAGGCTTAGGCTGTTGTATTGGTACATTGAGATGTGTTCAACATTTCCAATACTGCTGATTATTCTTTCAGCTTCGGAGGCAAAATCCAAAATCCCCCCAAATAGTCACATTATGCAGCGGGGTCAAAATTAACATTTTTGCTTTTTGTAATATTCAATAGTTCACTATAGTTGGGTGAGTAGTTGAAATCCAGCTATTTCACCCTGTACTTATATCATTTATATTTTGTTCCACGAGTTGAGAGGAGATGGTAAGTATAAAAAAACATACTATAATTACATTTTTTTAAATGTATTTTTTTGCTTGTTTAATTTATAATTTTCTTAGCTTTTAATTAGTCATAAGCTTTTGCTTCTAAAATAGTTTGCCTTGATTTTATCACATATTTCAAGAAATTGGTATTTGACAGATATGTTGTGTAATATGCATGCAATCAGAAAGGCTTCCTTTGCCGCTCTTAACATTTGCAGTTCAAGAGAGGAATATTTACCCATAATTCCCTCACAGTAAATGAGACGATGAGATGATTTTTGTCTTAGTTACTGATAAAACTTAAATTCTGACCCATAAAGGACCATTTTTAAAACAAATTTACTCACCATTCACTTTAAAGAGAAAGATATTGCCATCTTTTTTTAGTTGTGCTTTAATGCCACCTATTTCTTCTCGTTTCACTTGTGATTAAGTCTCTCTAGCGTGACAGTGTCACAGGGAATATTGATTCTTACTGAGTAGGAACCATAGCAAAAACCCTCTGAGCGTCATACCAAGCTGGATGGACTGCTGTGACAGTGCAGGTTACGCGGGGGAGGTGATTTGACTCCTCTGACCACTGCACAGATTAATATGGAGATGGAATATAGACAAGAATTCAGGAGAAAAAAGACAGATATTACCACAGGAAAGCTGACGCATAGACTTGAGAAGCGCCAAGCTGTCAGAGCAGTCAAGGCTGTCTGTGCTCATAACTGCTTCAATGCCATGCACCAATATGTTTTGACAAACCTAAGCTTAAGAGACGCAATTAGGAGAGGGCAAGAGCAGCCACTTATCGGCTGGAGGGAGCGCAGATTGACAGTTGAAGAGAGGCGAGCGGCATTAAAGATCAGCTTTGTCAGAAAGATGGGGACGCAGCTCTGTCATTTCTCTTGAGCCCTCACTCCGTGCTTTTCATTTCCAGGTCAGTATTGGATATAGAAAAGGAACCAAACTACATGAAAGGAGACAGCTTTAAACAGCCAATCAAATCCCTTCTTTTTTTAGACCTCAGGCTTACGGTTTTATGAGCACAAAAGAATATGAAAGAGCCTCCAAAATGCAAAAATCAGTATAAAAATGATCGTAAGTAATCTTGATAAGTATTTTTTCAATAGAATAAAGACTAGTTTTCTATTATTTTGATATAGATGGATTGGTGTTAGGTTGTGCAAAAGTGTTGCAAAAAGATTTGTTAAAATTGTACAAGTGTGATCAGATGACTCAATGTCAGTGGTGGGTGCAACATAAAACTCTGGAAGCATCAGTGTGGGTGCAGCATAATTTGTGTTATTCAGCCAACAGCAAAAGTTTGCCATCTGTCATTTAGGAAAGATACTCGGAGCTGAGAGTTGGTTTAGCCTCCAGTTTATCGGGTGCCTGTGTTGAAAGCTGCGATGAAGAAACCTGCTAAAGTAACCCGGGGAGACAAGGTGGAAGAATCTGATATGTAAAAGACATCTGTGCTCCTTTTGACCCAGTGGCTAAATTAAACAGGGACTCTGCAGTTGGCTGACTCCAGACACTGCAAGTTGGATCATCAAAATATGCTGACATGATATAGAACAAGCACTACTGGGATAAATGAGCTAACAAATAGCTAAACAAAATACAACACAATATTACTATTTGCATATTAGTGTCATATCAAACCATACAGGTGCTTTTTCAAAATGCTTTTTAATCAAAACCAAATCATTTTCTACCCCTATTTACTGTATGTTTTATGCCAAATCACAATTTTCCTTTTCAATTACTTCCAGTAGCTTTTTTACTTTCAGCTCATAATAATTATATCCATTTTCATGACTGAAATCGAAAATAATTGTTATTAAGGATTATGCCAACAAGCATATCAGAAAAACGAGTCAACAAGGCAGCTAAAAGTTTCTGAAGTGTGACGTTACCTTTGAAACGCCAAAAGTCCACTCTGGGGAAAAATATGTAAAGCAAAGTCTTTGCCCTATGAAAGCATTAAAGGCATGTTGTGAACACAGTCTATCTGCAACTGAACAAGGTGAAATGACTGCGACAAAAATAGTGACACAAAAATGTGTTGTAATGTTTCTCACCAGGAATGTTTCTCTTAACTCCTTAAATCTATAATAATGTAATGAATGATAGTAAATGGAGGACAGCATTATTTCCTCACAGTAAGAAGGGCTTTGATTCAAATCCCACCAGAAACACACTTGTTGTTTACATTTTCTTTCAGTCTGTAGTGGATTTACCGAGACTCCGGTTTTCACAGACAGTCCAATTACAAACATATTGGATTAACCGCTGACTCTACTTTGAGTTTTATGCATGGTTGTCCACCATTTTGTCCCTTTGTGTAAGCCTTCAGACAGACTGACGACTCTTTAAGATTTTCCCCTGTGTTTTGCTCTCTGGCAGCAGCCCCTCAGTAAAACTGTACCGGATTAATCGGCTACTGTAATTGAGCGACAGAACCTAATCTTTAAAAGCTTTTTTTATTTTTATCTTTTTGCTGTTTTCGAAAAGTGTTTGTTTTAAGAGGTATAAAAATCTGTTTGAGTCATATAGAAAGATGCACTCAATCTTATCACCATAACCTCGACTAACACTTCGAACTCACCACTGATGGAAATTTGATCACAGCGAGATTCTTTTATGCTTATTTTACCCTCCCTGATAGATTCAGACTGAACTTTTTGTGGTTAGTGGGTGCTGACCGCAGTCTCGATAATTTCATCCGTTCCTTTAGAAACTGCACAGCTTGGGACAGACATCGGTCACATAAAAATGTCTGAATGCTTTATTCAGACATTTTTATGAGTGGGAGGGAGATACATTGTGCACATGCAGTGTGGCATATGACTAAAATTGAACAGACTGAACGCGAAGTAAAATATAAAAGACCTCCTAGAGTCAGAGTTTTCCCACATTTCATTTTGCCTGAAACTTTTATGAGAGTGCGCACTCCACAGAGGTTTCCTGGAATGGTGCAGTGGATTGACACAGCTGAAAAAATTAAGCTTATTGATCTGTTCTAGTGTTGCAACTGTACTGCAATAAGAGTGATTTTATCAGTTTAAAAAAAAAATATTGCTGCCACTACTTGTTATGCAGTGAGCAGACTTCCATTTTAGAACCAGGAAATGTTCAAAGCTCTGAAAAAACATAAATAAATCACACTTGTCCTTTAAATAACTATTGCTGTAAACAGAAAAATATTTTATTGACCAAAAAGTTGTTTCTGAAAATGAAATATGTCAGATGAAAAAGAGGCAGCTTATTAGAAGCACAGAAAATGATGGAGCAAGCGTCTTGCTACTCTGAAATATGTCAAAATCTTAAAAGTAAAACGGAAGAAAGTCAGTTTCTCTTCAAACCAAGCGCACAACACTATTCTCCCTGATACAAACACATTTTGCTATGTGAAATATTTGGACAAAAATAATTGAGGATTTCTGGCAGCATATTGGAGTAGCACTATAACTTTAACTCTGATTGGTTATTTTTTAAACAGTTTTGTTCATAATTTTTTGGTGGACATATTGCTTTTTTTTTTTTGTAGAATTATTCCCTTTGACTTTGGGTGCAGTACAGTTGAAAGGATCTTTTTCTCTTGCATTTTAATGAAATATGTTTTTTTTTTACAACAAGGAGCAGCTGATTATCATCTCAAAAGTTCAAATAATACCTGAACTACAAACCCAAATCCCAGAGGGGTTGAAAAGGACGTTTCATGAATGCAGACTATTAGTTGTCACATCCGGCTTATCCCAACTGCAGCTGGTTAACTTGACCTGTCTGATATCTTTTAAATCTAGGATGCCGGTTTGCTAGGTCTCCAGCTGGGTTTCTCAGACATTTCACCTGAGACCCATATGAATCTTCACCCAGGAAACAGTGTAAGAATTCATTCACTACTTTCATCGATGCATAACATCTTTGTGTTCATAGTTTTTCACATTTTTATCAGATTTGTACATGGAAATTAGCTCTGAATTCTAAAGTTGTAATATCACTATTGGCATATTGTCTTTAACAAGTTTATGCAAATGTGCTACTTTTTCAGATTTCTATAGGAGCATGTTACAAAAATGGGATAACAAAATACTTCAATACTATTATTGACCCCAAAAGTGGAAACCAAAGGCTATGATTAATGAATTATTAAACCAGTATGATTTACAAATTGCAGAATTTATTTCAGCGACCCAAGTCTTAATTGAACAACATAGAGCTGCTAAAGTTTTAGCCTTTACTTGACTGTCGGAGGCATTGATTTCAATGGTAGACTTGTCCTGAATCTCCTTAATTAAACGTATAGCTCATGTGCTGCATATTGACTCCAAATGCTCATTCTTCTTTTAGTTTTATTGCCCGACAAATCCAAGTATGATGAACTGTTGATGGACCAGTCAATAACATGACTAAATGCTAAACAGGAAGTATTAATTTACAGTCATGCTTTCAAACCTGTTTACCTGTTAATTAATGGAATCAAAAATCCAATTTATTAACTTGACATGCAGCCAGACAGCAATGCTATAAGTAGAACCAAACAGAAATATCACTGTACTGTTCTTTACCAGAGCACATAGATTGTTTTACACATTTTAATTCTATAATGAGCCATGCAAACATTTACTTGTAAAAATCCACATAGCTCATTTGAGGTAAATGGTTCTTATGAATTAGTTCAATACTTTGTTCATTTCTCTGAAAGCCAGCACAATTATTTTTCTCTTTCACTCTCATCTATTTCATAGGATGAGAAAATCTGCCCCACGATCAGGTTATCAAGTTATTTTTTGTTTAAATATGGAACTACTACATAAACGGTGTCTGTAAAAATGTTTTCCTGCACATTTCTGTAAAGTAGCACAACACAATCTATAACAATATAAAACACCTTGCAGAGTGAAAAGATTGACCAAATCTGGGTCACATTACAATATCCACTCACAGATCCTGCAGGCTCACCTCGTGGGTTTCAGGTAGTTTAATAAAGGCATAGTATGAGCCATTGTGAGCTGCTAAAGAAACAGAGAATACATTGTGTAGAGAAAACAAGTTGAATTTAAGGTCAGTGGGTTGGTTTCTCAAGGAGCCATTGTTTATTGTGACAGCTGGTTTTCCCAGTCACTGGAGGGGGATATTAGTTAATCAAATACAGACTTATAGAACATCCATGTGTAACAATATTTAAGATCCATGAGGCATGGATCACACTGACATAGTTTTTATAACAGACATTTTCTCTTATACAGCTTGTCCAAATGCAAATTGAGCTTTTGGTGAAAAAAAAAACACTGCAATGAAAGTTTTCAAACCTCTTGGCATGCATTAAATAGGTGTAAAAATAGTTTTTGTGGCCATTTGTCCTGCATGACATGATTTGAATCTTCTTCAAGTCCTTTGATTTTATCTGGGCTTGGATTAGAAATATTTTAATTATCTCTCCACCTCCAGTGTGTGTGGCTCAGGAAAGACAAACTGCAACTTGGTGCAAAGGTAGGAACAATATGCTTGCAACTTTCTGACTTAAGTTTCTGTGGCTGCATGGACAAAACATCACCTCTTTGTGAATTTACCCCTCAGATTCTTTGGAACTCTTCTGAGTGTGATTTTAGAGAAAATGAGTTTTTGATATATCTGTGCAGACTTTGCAAACAAAGAGGATTAGAAACAGTATTATGCTGGGAAAACTGTCAAATAAAAAAGTCACAACTGTTATGGAACAAAAACAAACATTTTCGTTATGTTCTTTATAGTTTTGATATGTCAGTGTGAACAATATTGCACCTGCTATTATTGTCTGGATATTTTAACATTTTGTAAGGATTTTAGATCCACATTGGGCTGAAATTTTACAACAAATAAAAAAAATGTCTGTTGAAAATATGTTGATACAACTGCAGTTTAGGAAATACATTACAGAGCAAAGTCTATTGCTAATAAGAACTTCTGTGGGACAGAGACATCCAGGATTCAAAGAGACACTTTGACTTTTTTCCAAGGCCCTATTTCCCTTAGAAAGTAGGGTCAGAATATCATATTGCTAGAGCTAGGCATAGTTCTGTGTTACTGCAATTACAAAACAAAATTTTCATCAAATATCCTTCAAAGAGCAAATGATGAAAAAACAAAACACTCATCACTCTACTGAAAAGAAAATAATTATAGATATTTCTATTATTAAAAGATGTCACACAGGGAATAAAAACATGGGGTATGCATAAGTATACACAATATAATTTACAGTTTTGCTCCTGTTATCAACTGTATATGTAAAGTTATCAGAGCAAACACCATAATTACATTCACATATGAGACTGTGGAAAGTTATTAGAAAAATAAAAATTACTTTGTGATGTGAGGACTGACTGCTGCCTAATTGTGAAGATGACATTTTGATTAACAGTGTTGCTATAGTGCTTTAATAATCTGACAATAATTATTCTGCTTGTTTATCCATGCATCTTTCCTCCAGCTATTTTCTTAGAGTTTGTCAAGAACCACTGACGATTTTGGGGTTGGAATGTTGTCATGATAAATTAATTTGTCTTCCTCTTTGCAGACTGCAAAATAGTTATAAGGTTTGTAGTTTCACTGTTGTGATTTGAAAAGTTCCTATTTGTTACTGCTTTTCTGAGCCCTTCTTTGGAATGCGTTGTATGTTACAGAACTGATTTGTCAATGCCTGAGTTCAGACAGCAGGCAGGTACAGATGTAAGCTTGTTAAATTATTTGTATTGCAGCTCTTAATCATTGGACCCTGTCTGAACTGCGTATTGTGAAGTTTGTACCTTCCTCCATACACACTCAGCAAGTTTCCAGTATTATCCCATTTTATTCTCATCATCTGCAGACTGTGTATTACGGTTTTCTTTGCAAGTGCTTTTTCCATGAATTTGAAATTGTTCAATCAAAAATATGGTGCAGTTTAAATTCACAAAACACTTTTATAGCAATTTTTTTAAATGTAGCTTAATGTAACTGAGCTACATGTAATTGGTTAAGGAATCACTATTGTGAGGTCACTCAAAACAGTCAGTTACGACAACCTGTTATTATCATGTTTGGGTTAAGTTTCCTGACCCACATGCAGAAGCATGCTTGGGAGATGAGTTAAAACGATTTATTCACACATGTGAATACAGAGAGCATGAAATGTATGTGGGATTAGATGGTGGAGAGAAGGGAATAAAAATAAAAACATGACACTTTGAAGAAAATTGACCTTTTTTAAATATTTAGTTCCCCATGCTCGTTACTGTTAAAGTGATAGTGAACATATTAGTGGACTAGAGGGCTAGTGGCTCAGCAGGCATGCTGTTCTAACTTCTTCACCTAAAATACAGATTTTTTTTTCAAATGTATATTTTTTATTGGGTGAAGCAAATTGTGTTTTTTGCTGCGTACCTTAATTTTATTTATCAAAGATAGACATGTGTTTTGAAAAAAATCAAATACCAATGGTACGTCCTCATTTGTTCACTTTTTAAAGTGTTCAGTTTGGCAAGATGGAGAACATGAGTGACATAGTTCATTCACAGCAAATAATGCTCCATCAGTGTAGACTAGAGACACACCTCAACTCTGGATTGAAAAATGTCTGTTCACAGATTTTGAATTCACATGTTAAATGAGTTGAAACAGCTGCAGGTGATCCAGAACGCTGCTGCTCGCGTTCTCACTAAAACCAGGAAGATTGAGCACATGACACCAGTTTTAAAGTCCCTACACTGGCTCCCTGTAGCTCAAAGAATAATGCTCTGCATCCCCAGAACCAGAACCAAACAAGGAGAAGCAGCATTCAGCATCTATGCACCATAAATCTGGAACAAACTTCCAGAAAACTGTAAAACAGCTGAAACACTGAGTGCCTTTAAATCTCGACTAAAAACCCACCTGTTTAGAGTTGCTTTTGAAACATAATCAATTACGAATTTAATGATGGAACTTGACTTAATGTCATGTTTTGATTGTTGATTCTATGTTGCATGACTTTGTGTTATTTTTGTTTTTTATGATGTAAAGCATTTTGAAATGCCTTGTTGCTGAAATGTGCTACACAAATAAAAATTGATTGATTGATTGATTGATTGATTGATTGATTGATTGATTGATTGATTGATTGATTGATTGATTGAAAGATTGTCATAGCTTACAGCAGGATAATTTGGTGTTATGGTGGGGTAGAAGGACCAAACTTAAACTGATCAGAGAAGAAGTCCAATAAAAAACTTTCAAAGACCATTAGAGATCTTGGTGGATTCATGCTGCAAGAAAGTCGGATTGTGTGGAAGCAAAATACAAAGAAATGAGGAATATCTTAAGATATTTCCACTAGACTGTGAGTAACAAATTCTTGTGGCAAAAAGCAGGCATTGCAAATACAACACAGGGATGTTTGACTTTGATTGGGAAAAAACAAGTTTACTAAAAATGAGATATCTGTTGTTGTGCCAACTTGACTTTGATTCTTACAAAACAAAACAAAAGAAAAAACAAAAATAGCACTGCAGTGATGACAGTGCTATAAAAAAAACTATGTGAAAAAAAACTATTTTAAGGTGGTGTCAGACAGCAAGCAGCTGCATCTTCTGCCTCGATTGTTCTTTTGACAACAGAATGGCAACACAAGCAACTGAAGAGAAGGGGAGGAGGTTTCACAAGATTAATGCTGCTGCTGTTGTCAAAGTTGAAGATGGTTAGATAAAAAAAAGGAGGTTTCCGGCAATAGCAAGCAGATCAAAGAAGACCATAAAGGAACTGATTTTACACAAATGTCAGTCTATTCCCAGGACTGAACAATTTAGTAAAAACAATAAATCTCTTAACATCGTGAGTCTCATAGTTTCTAAAAGCACATGCTGAAAAATGTGATCTAATTTTTTTTCCCCATAATGTTCAGTGTAAAATCTAGGCCAATTTGAAATATTAATTTGGTCATTTGCTGTGAAAGCCTCCGAGTTATCAGATCATGATTGTCCCTGTCACTTTCACTCTCTCAAGCTTTTAATTGGAAAATAACTGCAGAATTTTGTTTCTGGCAAGAAAATCCTGCATTCCAGTGAATGATTTGCGAGGCATGAAGAAACCCATCCATCCATCTGTCAATTTTCCAACACCCTTGTCCCTAGTGAGGTCGGGGGGTGCTGGTCTCTCTCTCCAGCTAACGTTCCGGGCGAGAGGCGGGGTCACCCTGCACAGGTCGCCAGTCTGTCACAGGGGCATGAAGAAACCCTTATGCCAATTAGATTGACCTTATCTAGCCGGGCTTTTTAAAAAGCTTAAAGTGTTGCTTTAATCAAATGTGAGGACTTCTTTGAAGGATTTAGTTTTCTTTTTACGATTGAAGAACCAAGATTAAAAACACGAGTGCAGCAGAGAGTTTCCCTGCCAAGTTCTTTGGCTCTATCTATAAGTTCGTCTTCAAAACTGAAGAAACTTCAAACAAGAAAGCAGTCAATTTTATTTTTACATAACCCTGTCTGATCAGCCTTTTCGCCTGTCTTTCTCTATGCTTTTTCTTCTGCACTCAGCATTATTATGGTGAGTGACTGTTGGGAAGCCAATCTGTGGCAGCATCATTAAAGCCACTGCCAGTTTGCTGTCTGTATTAGTGTGGGTGTTGCTTACATAAGGCTCCTCTGAGTCTGTGGGTCCTATTCAGTGTGGAAGTGTGTATTCAGCTGCCTGTTTGTCTTTCAATCCTTTCAAACACCTGCTACATTTTGTTAATTAAAAGTGGCAGGGGTAAAGTATGCAAGATCACCCACTATTGTACCTGAATGCCTCATTATCTTTTGTAACCAATGTTTTGCACCCAGGTGAGGTAGGCATATTGTGATGAGGCAGCTAAATCACCTGGTAATGGTTGCAGAAACTCTCAATCACAGCTAAATGATTAAAATATAGAAAAGCAGAGTCTGATGCGATGAGCTGCGACAGATTTGATCAGCCGATACTTACCTGTGGAGAAGATGGCCAACACACTGCAGGGATTAAACATCCCATCTGGGCAGGTCATGACTGAGGATATGCTTGGAATAAAAGAGCACGTCAAAGTATGTCAAAGATGTCTGGGCCACCTTATTTATCTTACTACCATGGCACAAGACGCTGTCTACCCGCATAACTTCACAAACATGACACCGACTGCAAGTTCTGCAAGGTCAACTTGAGAGAAATCTGCAAGCATGGCAGCTAAACACTAAGACGCAGTAACCATGTAAACAGAGCGGAAAACCACAGCTACCAAAAAGAAGAGGACGGATAAGTATTAAGAGAATATTTTTTCAATAATTTGACCTGTCTACTTACATTCTCTTCACATTCTACAGGGAGTATGATTTAACTTATTTTACTCCCACAAATATTGTTATATAGTTTTTTGTTTTTATAGAATCTTAAGATTCTTTTGTTGTAGACAAGGAATGAACATAAACAGAAAAGCAGAAAACTAAGGGAAGCCAAGGCTCCAGCAAGGCAATAGCACACAGACAACAATCTGACACTGAACAAAGGAAATCCAGGACTATAGTTTACTGGGGAGATAACGACCAAATGGATGTGACAATTACACAAGCAAAGGTAGACGTGACCAAGGAGCAGGAAAACAAAGCTGCACTCAGACTGTTCACTTATTACCTCACGACCATGCTTCTATAGGAAACAAGAATACATGCACACTTAGTCATATTATTTTGGATTTTATGGAAAGGTCATAAAAAGCAGTGGTTAGACATAATCCTGTAAATAGCAATACTCCAACAGAAATCAGCACTTTCAGTGTTTCTCATAGTTTCTAGATGTCAAAATATTCATATTAACAGTAATGCAGGATAAAATAAACATCATCTCATTAATTTTTTTTTTTTCATTTGTAAGAATTGAAGGATAGTAGTATCTAATATTGTGAGACTAAATCTAACTATGCATCTATCCACTGTCTACACCTCCCTATCCAGGCTGGGTTATGGAGTCCCAAATCCAGCAGCCATTGGGCTAGCAGTGTGGTACACACTTGATAGGTCACAAGTCCATCACACGGCATCAAACACGGATATGCAGTATGAGCAAAAGTGAGTTCACAAAGTACAGCAACTTTGACCAATAAGCTTTCCAGACCGGCCCGGGATCACACTGTATGGAGTTTGCATGTTACTCCCTGTGCTTGCGTGGGTTTCCTCCGGGTACTCCGGTTTCCCCCACACTCTAAAACATGCAGGTATCAGGTAAGTATCTCTCTCTCAACTGTCCTTAGTGTGTGAATGTGTGAGTGAATGGTGCTATGGTTTGGTTTGGTTTGGAATGAATGGTTAGGTTTTTTTAATGATTATACATTTATGTTCATTGAGACATCATGAAATTCAAATGCTTTTACTCATGCTTTGCTCTCCAAACGGTAAACTCCTCCCTTCTTAGTTTTTTGTTGCGTGACCATTAAGGAGTTTGTCCATGGACAAATAGGAGCTTTGCTGTTTTTCTACCGTAAAATTAAGAAGCAAAAAAAGAAGCAAAAGTTATTCACTTCTTTTTGCTTGATTTGAAAAATATGCACGATTTGATAAATCCGTTTTTTAAGTTTTAATGGCTCTAATTTAATTGTAAAAGGCTTTACCTGTCACACTGCAAATATAGTTTTGTCTCTTCCTCGGTTTATGAAAATATGAGGAGATATTCTGGAAGCCTTGCATTCTGCTTTTAGAAGGATTTAAGTCTTGTTAAGAATATTTTAGTTTGGAAATATTTGACAGTCTTTAAGGACTTGGATCTGTTGTGAAGCTTTTTTGCATATGTTCTGCAGAGAAACTTTGTATTAAGCGACTATGAAAATATGACTTTGTGTTGTTTGTTTTTTTGTTTTTTGCACTTCATGAACGGTAAAGTAACAACTGTATTTCCAGACTTCATTTACTGTGGTCTAAAATGTTCATCCATTACAGAATATATCGACAAACGTGTCCGTTTCGTTGTCTCTTGATCCATTCATTTATTTGTCCATCCATGAATTGGTCCGTTTTTCTCCATCCGACGTCTTCTACACTTTTATCTTGTCATAATTGTCCAGTCGTTTGTCCAGCCCACCTAATATCTTTTTTAATCCATTAATCTCTTTCTTTTCTTCTTTCTTTTTGAAGGACCAACTGACCAGAGTAAAATTATTCCTCATAAATTCACAGGGAAACTCCTCCCACAGAGCCTCTTTCTCAGTTTTTTTGCCGGGTGAATGTTAAGGAGTTTAGTGAAAACAAGATTTCAACTGTTTGAAACCTCGTTTCAAAGAGTTGAAATAAATGCTGCTTTTAGTTTGCATGTTTTATTTTGTATGCTTTATATTTTTTGTTATCACGACTCTTATTCTGAAAGGTTAAAGTAGGAAGTGAAATCCAGCATGTTGCTAGGTAACCAGAGACGCTTGCGATATGATAGCATAGCGTTAGCAATTGACCGTAGAAAGGTCATTTAAGTTTAAGAATTGATTTAATAACCTCATTTCTACCTCGAGAGGAAGGGTCAGCCAGCGAGGTTGTATTTAGTTCCACGGTGATGTCAGTGAAACAAAGTGACGCTGTAAGAGTGAAGGCTACTGCATTCATGGGCAACACTCGTGCTGTTGTTGTCAACGGAAGTAATGTGAAAAGACCCGGATGATGACGAGGAAAGACCCCCGGATGGATGCTTCTTCTACGTCGTCAGCCCAGAACGACAGTGACGTCAAAAAGTACAAAGATATAGGTTCAAAACCAGCTCAGGACCTTCAGAATGTATGGAGTTTGCATGTTACTCCCTGTGCTAGCGTGGGTTTCCTCCGGGTACTCCGGTTTCCCCCACACTCTAAAACATTGCAATGCGGTAAGTATTCCTCCTTGTGAACTGTCCTTAGTGCGTGAATGTGTGAGTGAAAGGAAATGTTTGGTTGGATGAATGAATGGATAGGTTTTTTTATGATTGTTCATTGAGATGTCATGCTTGCGCTTGTTAATGTTTTTCTATGCTAAAATTAAGAAACAAAGAAAGAAGCAAAAGTTATTCACTTCTTTTGGCTCGATTTGAAAGATATGCACGATATGATAAATCCCATTTTTACATTTTAATAGCTCTAGTGGCCTGTAAGTGGTGCACCTAGAAAAAAATGCCACCACAAAATTTAGGTTTTTTTTTTAATAACTGAATTATTTTTAGGTACAATTTATTCTATTTTCTAAAAGACAAAAAATAATTAACAAATTACATTTTGTTTGCACTTAGGCATGTTCATCTGATTATATTTATAATGCTTTCCTAAAGTGGGGATGGGAGCGGTAGTGGCAAAGCGGAACCTTTGTTTGGGGTGGCGTAGCTTCCAAGTTGGTTTTGGAATTGAAATGGACTTCCAGTTTGCCCCAAACAGAATCTGGACACTAAAGCGCTACAGTCACCATGGCTGATTCCTGTTTGTTTGTCCTCCAGGTTGTATCGTTACTGTTACAGTAGTCCTTACACCCGGGACGTGCAACAGATTGTGGGGGCTCGTCCGGGATTAGTACACCGCACATTCATGGGCTACTGCTGATCCAATGATGCTGATTGCCAGGACCTCTCGTGTTATATGTTCCTGGAGCTAGGAGTGACCCAGTGTGCATTCGAGAGGCCAGTAACCGGTGAAAAGGGTATACCAGTCTGCAGAGTGCAGCATTGTGGACTCAAATGTCTGAGATCAGAAAAATGTCTTCTGGTGAGAGAAAACAACTAATATGGATTTTTGGACTATGGTAAGATGGTCAGTGTACCTGGAGAGAACCCAAACATGCATAAGTAGAACATAAACTCCATACTGAAAGACTCCAGACCAGAAATTACAAACTACTGTGCAAGAATAGGCAGCAGTTTTTTTCTCTCTCCACTGGTGCATACATAGAAAACAATTGAATTCACTTTTAAAGCTCAGGAGATATATGGTGTGATTCTGTTGTACCGTAAACATAACAATTAACATCACCTGTCTTTATAAATCTGCTGTTAAAGTGTGTTACCCATGTCTCTGATCACACATGACACTTTTTTGATATTCATTTCCTGAGCCGGAGCTGAAGCAGTAATTAATGATTTGTTAGAATGATTTCATTCATAGTAAGCATATTTACAGTCCTCTATGAATACATGCTAGAGTTGTTTGAGTCCAAAAAATTAAACCTGGGCTCCAACTTTAATGTAAGTTATAACACATTGAAATTTTGAGGCATTTCCCCCAACCCCCAAGTCTAAACATTACAATAATTCACTGTTTAGATTAGGATCTCAGTCGTGATACTATCATCCAAAATCTGGATCAGAAAGCAATGCCTCGTTAGGCAGATTGCGATGCATGCAAAATGATTCGGCCACACACATCGAATGGCAATTAAGCTCCATGTGATTTGCGTCAGGTGCAATTATTGCCTTCAAATTCTTTATCCTTCACAGTTTTTGACAACTTCAAGAGCAGCTACAGGTAACAAAAATAATAGTTTGTTTTCAGAAATTGGACTCAATGCAGAAGTATGTCTGTAGTCTATCCAGCAAATACATATTCATATTTAATCACAAAGCCAATGCAAACGGGGGAGGAAAAATATGTTTCATATGAGGTAAAAATGCAAAACCAATTATGCTGCTAACATATCCACACACAAATTATTGCATGCTGAGCTGCATATGATTACACATACTCTCATTTTTTTCCTGCCTGCAATCCCAGCTCTTTTCTTCCCTTTTTTGAATTTCATGCCATTCAGGAGTAAAAAATTAGGACAGAGGCAGTAACAGATTTTTCTTTTCACACTGTTAAGTAAGTCAACTTTCACTTTTTATATTATTATTACTCAAAAGCGATCAGATGGGTCTTTTGAGAGCATCTGTCTTCATGATGTGGCAAAGAGAAATTCTAAATCTTTACTACAGTTTTACTATTTCCACCCAATAATGTATGTGATCCTCTGCTCTAAACAAAATAATCTGAAGGAAAGCTGGGAAGCCAATATTTATGAGTATTCTGATGGGCAATATGATTGAGTTTGTAGTGTAGATGCACACACAGCACATTTAAAGGAGTAATAAACTATCTATGAATAGGTTTTTTTATTGTTGATATGAAGAAAGAGAAGAGTTTGAAGACTAGGAATGAGCAATGGGGCTATATGAACCAGTGCAGGGCACAAATACATTATTTTAAATGATCACTTTTTGAATCAGTAGAAATTACACAATGGCTCAAAAATGCTGCACTCTAGTCTGTTTTCTTGTTTTAATTGATGTTGGTCAAAGTTGAACAATTTGTTGAAATTAAGTAATTAAATGTTTTGGTCACACATTTCTGTTCCATCCTTGGATCAGACATGATTTTTGAACTTTGAAATGTCCAAATTAGTTAAAAGATACAAAAATGTTGCAAACTAAATTGTCAAAAATGATTCATTTTTAGGATATAAAGTGAGTATAAGAATGAAAATAAACATTAAAAACTGCAAATACATTTTGAACTCTCTTCATCTTTGCTTAGTATCCATAGCAATAGTGGTAGCTTGCTGTAGGACCTTTGGTCAGGTTATATTTATCTTTGCATCTACTTGCAATTTTCCACTAGAGAATGATAAATTTTTGTACTCATTTCAAGTCTACAGAGCATTTATGGTTACTGCTACTATTTCTCCTTCGACATGTTTATGATGATCACCCAAACCAGATGATTTGGTAGACAGGGACGTCCACAAATGAGCTTCCAAAAGCCCGACAAAACCCAAATAAAAGATGACAAATACTTTGAAGAGGAGTCATTAAAGAGAAAAGAGGAAAGAAGGGGAAGAAAACCTCTAATTGGGAATAAATTGGATGAAACAGATGAAGGGCAGCAGAAACACTAGTGGACTTCAACGCTTTTCTTTCCAGCGCTCAGCCTACATCGGCAAAGGTGATTGGAGACAGACAGTGAGATGCATGCAGATTTTCTTTTTACAAAAGAGTTTCTACATTAGAGGTTATTACTGCCTTTTCCTTGTACTCGCATAGGGTTTCTTGTTTACTGTTGCTTTATTTGATAATATTTTTACACACTAATTGTCTAGCATGAACCACCCTCTGCATTTTGACTTTTCATCTGCAAAGATTCATTGTTCTGCTTTCAATTTCTGCAGACCAGCTGCAGAAATGTTAGTTCAGTGGTCAGAGTGGCTTTCTTAACATATCAACATGATTTCTTGATATAGCACTGGTGTTTGTGCACTTCCAGGTTGTTGTGTTGTCCTGTTAATTTGAAAGCCATCTGTTGCTGGATTAAAATAATTCAGAAGTCATTAAATCTAACATTGGTCGTTTCTGAATATATACGTCTCAAAATTCTGAATACATATGTCCCTGTAAATTGTGATCTGACGAAGAAAATGTAGCAGCTGAGTTGTTTTGGTTAAGAGAAAATGTGTGTAAAGTTTCAGATTTTTGAACCTTACCAGTGATTGAGAACTGCTGGTAACTTTAAACTCCCTGTAGTAGTTATTTGTATAATAAATGCTTCATTACCTAAAAGTTTATTTCTGATTTAACTACCCTTATATCCAAGGCGTAGAACTTCACCAATTATGAACCCAGAGCAAAAGTTTAGGAATCTAAGATCAATAAATCATGTAGAAATAAATGAGCTTCAGCGACAGACTATGAGCCTCATTTGACTTATAACCAATGAGCCTGAATGTTCTGCTGAATGTGCTGCTCTTCTTCTGCACAGTGTGAAGTGAGAAAGCTGGTATGCATATTTGCTATAAGATTTTACCAAAAGCCATTGACGATCATTTTCTTCAAAGTCTGGAATAGTTTCCCAGGGAAAGAAACTAGAAATCCTAAGTAGAGGTTTTGCAAAAAAAAAAAAAAAAAAAAAGACATTCAAACTTTTGTTAAGATTCAGAACATGGGGAGCTCTTCCTCTGATACTTTTTTAATATTTACATTTTACTCCTATTAATTAGCTTTCTCTCACCTTCCCTTTTGACCCTCAGTGACACCCTTGAACAATTTTAATTAATGAAAGGCACACAGGGAAAGGACTAATTACTTTTCTGCTGCCACCTCTATGACGACGGTTCCGGGTGTGTTCCCCTGAGCTTTACCGTCTGTATGCAACAACAACCATTGTTTTAACTTCCTCCCTTTGAGTGATTTACATAGTTTTACACCACTATCCTCCAAAGCAGCCATGTCCCCAGTGAATAACACTTGTTTGCACCCCAAGGCATAACTTATTTGTTTCGCTGCTGTGGTATCTTTGACAGTGTTTGTGTGCAGCTCCACTTATTATCTGTTTCCTGTATTCATCTCGATGTTTTGTGGTCTCCACAACATCCTTGTTTATACATCCATACCCTTAAGCAAGCTGACTCAACTGAGCAACGCGGATTATAATGGGCATCAATCACAGCTTATCCTTAGAATCTTTCTGTCTTAATAAAATGTACTTTTTCAAAAAAGTTTTCTGGGAAGAAAGCAGATATTTTATTAAATTATTGTCGCCTTTATTAAACACATTTATAAAAAGTTTTAAATAGTTAATCACAATGACATTTGTACTCATCTGCAAGTTTTCTAAATGCACCTTGTGAGTTCCTGGTCAGAATGTTTATTGAATTCAGAATTGCTTTAGGTCTTCAAGGCATGGAAATAATATGTCTAACTCATTCCTCTGGTCCACGTTGACATGATAGTATCATGAAGTGGCTCCAGATTTGTCAGCTTCATATCTATGACATAAATCTGCTGTTCTAAGAAATCCCAGATTTAGAGACGGTGAAGGGCCTTGTGGTACATTTGAGCTCAAAATAGTAGAATTCCAACAATAAGATTATCAGGAGATTGTATTAAAAAGCAAAGCAACGCTTCAGAACTGTTTGGCGGACCTGCTAGATTTACTTCATACTTGACCCAACATCATGTAACTAGAACAAACAAGTAAAAGAAAATTATTTTTTGAGTTTGTTTCAGAACTTTGGTGAAAAATAAGCTGATACTCACCCTTTTTTTATGTAAATCTCACCATGAATCCAATAATGTTTGTGGCCTGGATGAGTGAACCAGTGTCACCAAACTACTCTGGTAGCCTTGTAGCCAAAGTCATAAATCTAAATCTGGATTTGATAAAACAGTAATTTTTTTTCTCACATCTTCTATTAAAACAAAGTTGCACCAAATTATTTTGTGGGTTATAACACTCAAATCAAGACAAAAGTCCTTTGTTTGCTAAAATGCCATTTTCTAAAATAAATACCTTTGAGTTAATTTGACAGAGTCCCAGAGTTTTCAATATTTTTTTATACGTTACTGCATCTGAACACAGATTACAAGACAATTTTCTTTGTTTTTCACTTTTCTGTGTTTCTGCCTGTGGTTTAGTTTTTCACATTGCTGCTTGAGGTCCTTGCTGAAAACACCAAAGTCATTATTCAAATGTTGATTTGATGCAAAAAGCTCAATCAGTGGTGATTTTTACACATTGCTCTGGCAGCAGGTTTATGCATTAGAATCTCATCAGGGGATGAACAAACAAGAACGGCTCCAAAATAACATGACAAAACGACCCAACATCATGTAACTAGAACCTTCGGCAGAACAGCTTCTGTCTGCACAACAGGAAAACTTTATAAAGCTTCTTTAAGCACCTTAATGTGCTGGAAGTATATAATCATGGTATTTTATGAGAAAATAGCAAATTCTGGGCAAAACATTCATTAAGATTGTAATCTGTTTTTTTGCTTGAATGTTATATTTCATTTTATCAGAAGCTTGTGTTGCATTTGCCTGCTGTGTAAATGTAAACTTAGTTTAGTTTTGGTTTCACTAATAGTATAGTTGTTTTATATTTTGCATACATTTTTCTATTATTGTCATATTTGCCCAGATGTTGAAAGCAGAGAGTGACTCCTGAAAACCTTTGCATTAAAAAAAAAAGTAACATCCTGAGGACATCCATTCAGTTCGAGGCTTAAAGGACAGCCTTTGTTAATGTGCATCGCTTTCATTTGCTACACTTAGAGGATTAAAGCCAGTGTGTGGGTGGAGGTGCAGACAGGTAAATGACACTCTGGCATTCTCAGACATCCACACCTGAACAAAACACTGCTGGTCATACACAGGTTTCTGGGTGGTGACATACCACATGAGGTGCCCTCGGGGAGTACGAGACCTTGCTGCTTCAGCAGCAGTGACAAAAGACAAAGTATTATAATGGAGTTAGGTAAAATTAAGGACATTTCTCTGTACATCAGGTTGATGTTTGTACTCCCCAAATTTGTGGTTTTGCCTGTATTAGGGACTTTGACTGTGATTCATTTTAGTAACTGTATTTATCCATACCCTAGTATTTTCCATTACCCTAAATATAAGGGAGAGCCCAGAAACCCTACGGAGAGGCCGCTTGTATCCATGACCTCGACAATAATTTAATAAAATATCTGCGGTCATGACCCAAAGCTCCTGAGGTTCTTAAATCTCTCTACTTGGGGCAGGACACCCCCCGACCTGGAGAGGGAACTGTACCCTTTTGCGGCTCAAGACCACGGCCTCGAATTTGGAGGCACTGATCCTCATCCCGTCTGCTTCACACTCAGCTGCGAACCGCTCCAGCAAGAGTTGCAGATCACGACCTGATGAAGCCAACAGGCCCACATCATCCGCAAAAAGCAGAGATGCGATCCTATGGCCACCAAAACGGATTTCCTCAACACCTTGGCTGCGCCTAGCAATTCTTTACATGAAAGTAATGAACAGAATCTTTTTAATGAGGGTTTAATTATTATTTATGCACATGTTGTTTTTTGATATTTTAATCTGTGTGGAAAAAACCCTAAAACCCCAACACGTTACATAAACCTAACAAAACTGAGCTTAACAATATTGCAAAATGTTTGTGTTTTTACAAAAAGCTTATATTTTTGGAAAAATACAAAATTGTACAAATACGTGAAAAATAAAACAGACCTCAACAAATATAATGAACCCCAACAAAATTATGAAAAACAATTGAGGTATCAGAAAGTTCAGCAGTAGTAGATTTTTATTTGCTTATTCATGTTTCTTCATTATAATATTTGTCAGCAATATTGCTACAAAAAGCCTTTTAAGACTTCAAAGACTCATTAATCATCATGGCCTATAATCTACACACAGTAAGTATTCATAACCTCAAAGCAACGGGAAAATAAACAAAACAGCTTTTTTGTAATTGTTTCCTCAATTAGTGCTGCAATCAAAAGGAGCAAAATTGTTCAACAATAATCTGGGGGGTCATGTGAGCTTAGAAGAAACAGAGAAGAAGAAATATATTAATTAGACTGCCAGAAGAGCAAAACACATCTGAGTGGAAGATGTGAATGAAAAAATATGATCAGAAGCCATCAGAAGTTTACCTTCATTCAATATTGTCGACATATAATTCAGTGGAAGTTTGCAAGTCTTCTAAAAGTTCAAAAGTGAAAAATTTATGAACAAGGGCAGATTGTTAATTATTAATTCTTAATTGTTAATTAATGCTAGGTTAACACACAAGTAATCCAGACTAAGTACAAAATAAAAATAAATAAAAACCAAACATCCCACACCCCTCTTTGTGTTTTGTACCTTTTCTTTAAAAAAAACAAACAAAACAAAACTCCTAAATTTGAAGACCTGAGTCAGAATAAATCTTAAAATTCTTTTGTGCAAAGACTAATGAATGTCAAGGAAAGAAATAGATGACAATACATCTTTCATTTTCTAAGAGCATGGAAAGAAGAAGAAAAATTACTTTTTAATGATACAGAAAAAAGGTCCGGTTGGTCTCGCTGTGTTTCATATTAGATTTAACCGTGTAAATCAATGTACAATCACTTCTCAGCACAATTATATTGCTGAAGGTCGCTAAAAATCCTGCTTATCAGCATCAGGCTGCTGGGCCCTCTCATCCTTAACAACATAATGGTGTTTTGTATTAAAAGTCAAACATGAACATAATAGACTGTCTGCTGACCTCTGCATCAGCTCGCAGCTGGAGAGTGACACACTGATTTATGGTGACTTGAAGGAGCTGTAATGAATTCACCAGTTTGTTAAGCTTTACTCATCCAGGCACAGATCAGTGCTGCTGCTATGTGTCTGTGGAGGGATTTAAAATATGATTTAAAATGAGAAACAACAATTTCCGGGTGATCCGTGCCAATTGGTAGCATGAATATACATGTGTCAGTGATGTTTTAAGCTTCAGTTACTGCCTCGTAAATGCTGCTACCCTGTTTTCATCTGTTACAGGAGTAATAATTGCCTTACACCATAAAAGTGTAAGGCACTTCCGCAGAGATTTATGTGCCAGATATAATCTTTGAAACAATGTAAATGTTTTTATCAGAATGTCGATGCCTTTTGTTCTCAACACTCTTTACTATCTTGCAGCACACGACTCGATGCTGGAGGAATGATTAAATCAATGTTCTCAGCAACACAGAGAATAAAAATTTATTGTAACACTCCCAGGCCCGCCTTTGTTAATGTGCCAGATGCAACTTGAAAACTAATCAGACACACATCAAGGTCTTTTAAAGCAATAACTCATGAGAATTTTAAATTGTAACTTTTCTAACCTCTTGCAGCAGCGAGCCACAGTGCTAATATTGGCTTGTACGCAAAACAAACTGCGGAGATCCTGTATTGTTTGCATTTAATTTTGGCCCAATTTGTCATGTTAAAAATATTGTAAAGCACCTCTTGAAAAATCACCAACAAGACATGCTTTTGTCTCTAAACATAATCTTGCATAGAGTATTCCTAATAATAATAACTGGAGTTAACTCTCAAATGCATTTATTGTGTACATGTCCAACTTAATCGTAGCTGTAGAATAACTGTACTGCCTTGATTACAGCTGATAAACACTTCAACACAATTTTTGCTGAAGCTGAGCAGCAGTAAGTATAAAAATTTAAGAATGCAGATTTAAACAGTTATTTTACATATCTCCCTACACAGACCATAAATATTCAGTGAAAAAAACAAACTATTGTGCTTTCAAATAAGCCAGACGTGTTCAAATAAAAGCAAAACTACGAAACCATCATTTATTTTTTTAAGCAGTAGTTGTGTATGTAATGTATCTGCACAGCAGCTAACAGGCACTTTAAACATTGTTTTGCTCTCAACAAACTCCTGTGGGAAATATCTGGCTATTCAGAATCTAAATGCTAACTATTCTTATGTGCTGGTCCCTGTCTGTTTGTTGTTTGGTGCTCTGCAGGTAGTACTAAATGGATTTTAGCGCATTTTAGAGCTGCTGCCTCCCTGCTGAACTGGGGCGGATAGAAAATCGAAAAGCTTAAAAGTTGCTGTTCTTTTTAATTTGATCACTAACGTGGATGATTAGAATTGAGCCCAAATTTTGGAAATGGTAGAATAAAGCCAGGTGTTATTTTCTTTATCATCCTCTGCATGTTAACAACAGAATCTAAAGATTTGCAAAACGTTTCAATTATAATGTTGTTTTAAACGTTCTTGTAAAATGATAAAAAATTTCCTAAGATGTAGTATAAGATCAAAATCAGTCTGTCATGCTTAGTTATTGCACCAGTTGACCAGTGTGTTCATTAGCTGAGAATCATCATAAAAGTGAGTTAAGGTGGGGAGACTCTCACAAGGTTGAACTTTTTAAACAGAGCCAGCCTGGTGGCTTTGCGACTTTCACAGATGATGTGACCAAATTGCACTCGATCCGTGTGAAACACCTGCAGTGAATCAGCAGGGAGCTCAAAGGGGGAATCTATTCAGAATGAACAGCATGTGTCCCAGATAGGTGCAATTACATCCAATTTGCAAGCAAAAGAACGAAAACTTAAAGCCGTGATTGTGAAATGAATTGTACTGCATTCAGACGCTGCTCTGTGGTGCATCTGCCTCTTTAGCTGTGTTCAAAATGTTAATTAATTCACTCATTTATATACACAGTCATGATCACTATTGATCTTGTTCTTCATCAAAACGCGGCTGTTCTGCTAGTCCACCGTTGTTAGCATAAGCTAAATTACTTTCTATAGTATGGTTAGCTTTGTGTGTTCAAACATGAACAATAAAGAGGAGGAGTAATGCAATACTTCTTTTGAAGAGAGACAGGAATCAGAACAGGAAGATAAAAATGCAATCTGGAAATTGAATCCATGGATAATCCAGCCTGTTGGAGTCTGCTGCAGTTCTCTTCTTGATGTACTTCTTCAATTTTTTATTGTTTTTTGTGATGTGACACAGATCAGTGTGATGCTTGAGATGTGTCGCTAACCTCTGGGGAGGAATAAAACAATATGACCAAACTATATCAAACTAGGTTCATAGGTTTGTTTTTTTATTGACTGCAAGTTATGCATTTAGTTGAGATAAACTTGAAATAAAAGCAATGAAATTACCAAATTCTTAAAATCTGTTTTTTTTTCTCTAATATATATAAATACATTTTGATTCCACACCTGATTTAGAGAAGATATTGTCAATCAACTTGCAGTATTGCTCTGGTTTTAAAACCAATGTGAAATATAAACATGAACAGATATTTTAGTGGATAAAGAATAGCCCTGAGATTCCAACAAAAAGAACATTTCTTCTCTTTCTCCTTCTGTTGTGATTTGTAACTGAGAAAGATAGGAGGTTTGTTTTGACACGACTGCTGTTGCTGCTTTGCCATAACATAAAGGCATGAGTCATAGGAGCTCAAACATGTTGCACTGAACTTCTACCTGAAGCCTTTAACAGCCTTGTTTATCACCTTTTCACTCAGAATGTAAAAAAAAAAACACAAGGCAAGTGAACAAGATATATTTTTTTAAATTGACATAAATGTATAGTTTGTCTCTTAAAGTCGTGTCTAAAGCACAACTTTGAACATCAAAACAAGTTCAATGTAAAATAAAAATTTGCATTTGCAGTACAATGTCCTTTGTGGAGAGAAATTATTTAAACTTTGGTATAATTAATGTTCATTTAGCTCATTTTTGCATTACTCCCGTGGGTCTGGGTGGTGGACGTTATGTATTAGGTTGAGAGGTGTGACTGAATCACTTGGGATACCACTGAGGTTCAGTGGGTGACAAACAGGACGCAGGTGTAAAACTGAATTAAAGTAACACATGCCTGAGCAGGTCAGACTAATTAAGATTAATATCTTTCTTTTGTTGCACCATATAATTAAGACAAATGAAAAGCAAGCTGTGAGATTTAATGTACCTGTGGGGTTACTTCAAGTCCCTTAATTTAAAACCAGAGCCTGCAGCTCATAGTTATTTGAGGACAGAAGACAGTCAATGTTGCCTTTCCTTCTCTGTTTTAATGTCATTAAAAGATTAATTTGGACGCTCCACTTTCTCCTTTAAGACTTTATCTGCATGAGCTTTTTGCCTTTTTTCACCTCACATCTGCAGAGCAAACATCTGTGCAAAGTTGTCTTTACTGCACAACATTAAAGGCTGGTCATCAAGTAGCAAATCCAAAAACAGAGACTCCCTGAGTCCACAAAGCAATATATATACACATACAAATTTTAGGAGTATTCAGAATACACAGTAGTATACAGTATAAGCTCTAAATCGTATCTTTTAGCAGAATGGCTGTGTGTTTAGATCAGTGATAGTCAGGAGAGTGCATGCTTAATTTGCACATTAAAAACATGAACATATCTCACTATTACTTGATGCTTGAGCAAAAATCTTCTTAAATAAAAGAATTGAATTGATAATTCGCTCTGCTGATTGTTTCAACACTTTGCAAACCATGTTAAAAGATACATCTCTTTTAAAGTCTTAAAAAAGTAAAATGAAGAAATAAAATTAAAAGAATAATGAATGAAAATAACTTAAATTAAATTTTATGCTCTCAGACAATATAATGTTAACATATTAGCAAATCTTCCTCAATCAGTTAGAAAATACAAAACAAACATTTCCTGTCTTGGATTTAAATTGATTCTTAGCCACTTACATATATATATTTTTCATGTTATTTTCACAATTTTCATTGTTTCATTTGTTTTAGTCGCACTGGGAATTGCTGCTGCAAAGATTTGGTTTGCAACCTGCTTATGCAAAAATCACCCGCAGCTCACACTGTTGGAATCGTCTCTCTGTGCACCTGCGAGGTGTTACTGTCGTTTCCCTCTGAGCAACAAAAGAAGCAGAAGAAGCCACAACTGAGAAGCCCAAGACTGAGTCACCAATTAAAACCCTTGCCTTGTTTTCAGCAATGTAGAAAGTCTTTGCAGTCAAGCAGAAAACAAAGCAACCTACAGTGACAGAGGAGTGCAGATACACTTAAATGTATCTTACTTTTATGTTCTCTTGCTTAATGAAAATCAAATTGAAACTAAGCCATGGGCCACTAACTCTTGTACTTTTATTTCCGTTTCTCCTCTTCTGTCTTTTCTTCCCCCCTTATCCTCTTCTGCCATCCTTTGAAGTGTAAATCAGATTCTACTGATGTGCGTGCTGACTGTACACCAGAGACTGTTTTTCAGCATCGAGGGCATGCAGGGTATAACCAGATATAAGTGGTGTTTCTTTTTCACCAACTGTATAAGGTCAATGATGCACTTAAAGATCCTGAGGGAAGCCACTTAGCAAACCAATCTTCTACTAAAATTAATGAAGCAGTGACAGAGCTACTATTTTTGAGGAGTTGTGTCTGAAGTTTGCAGATATAAATCCTGTGTCACATCAAGACAAAAACATAAGTGTCAGCAAACAGCCACAGGAACGGATCCGCAGCCTTTATTTGACAACAGTTTCCCAAACCCGATGCCTCAGGATTATAAAGATTTAGTTCAGTGCAACAGATTTTTGCAATAAATGATCAGCAGAGAAGATAGTGAGATCATGAGTTGACCTTCACAGGTATAACATAACTGTATTATTACATGAAGCAGACGCATTAAGCTCATGTTCACTTCTTCCTCATTTCATCCTGAGCACCTATTGTGTCAGCACCTTTTAAAGGTTTTCTGACTGTGGGTTGCTCGTTTCTCATTCATTTTCCTCCAGCAATGAGTTTTATTTTGTAAAGACAGAGGGGGGAAAAAAACCTAAGTAGATTTCAGGTTGCTAAAATCTACTTTTTAGAATGCTAAAATATTCCAGGACGTGTTTTAGCATTGGCTCAGAATTAAATGTTGAGGCCTAGTAGGAAATGAGAATCAACATCAGCTTTAAAGCGCACAAACGAAGGGATTTTGAGACAGATTATTTTTTCCTCACAAAGCTCATGCAATTAGGATTACTCTGAAAGCACTTAGGGGTTCCTACAAGATAGACAAGAAACATATATTAAAAGGGCTAAAAAAGACCTCACTAATCCATCCGTTTTGAAAATGGCATCCTGAAACAAAATTGTTGATTATATGCTTCCATTAAGATAAATCTGAAAAGAGTATCCACTTACAAATGACTGAATGTTAAAAATGTGCTTTAATTGACTCTTTTTTTTATTATAGAATTTAGCGCTGCAACAGTTTTTTGTGATACAAAAAAGTAATTCCACTGTGATTTTACAAAATTCACTCATTTTTCAATACAGCTAAAATTCCATCTCACCCTACTGCTAAAACTTTTTGTCAAAAAACTTTTTTTTTCAAAATTGGTGGGATTTTCTATTACATTTATTTTCATAACTCCAATTTTGTGCTATGAAATGGTCAATGGAAACAGTCACAGACAAGATTATCACATGAAACAAGAATCTGACAGACAACAGCACAAACGAAAAGGCTTAAACAGCACAAACGAAAAGGCTTAAATAGCAGGTGAACCTTGTGAACAGCGTGAATGTGGTGACAGACACAGGTGGGCTGAAGGAGCTCGAGTACTGGAGGACATAAATGAAATGGAAACGGTGAAGCTAATAAAGCCGAACCAAGACAAAATGGAAAAAAGGGGAAATAAGCTAAAAAAAAAAACTAAAAAGAAAGCAAATATATACAAGAGCATAAGATTAAAGTGTCCAAGTGAGAAATTAACTAATATGGCAATAAGCTTAGAAACAACAATAAACAGAGAAATTAGAAAACTACTACAAGATCATAAATAACCTATGAGAAAAATGACGGAACACAAGATGATGCAAAAACCTAAACACCATAGATATGACAAAAAAATAATTTAATTTCCATCTGCCCTTCAACTACCTGTTGAGAGTGAATGTGTTCTAAAAAACTTCATTACCATTTTTCCCAAAGTCAATTTGTTGATTCTTGGCCTCCATGTTATCATTTCTTTCGTCTTTTATTCCCATTTTGTATCGTTAAACAAATTACTTTGCACCTTTAAACTCAAACTATTGCATGCTTTGTTTTTGTGGTAATTGTGGTGACAAATAGACAGGAAAATGCTCAAATCTTATAATTGTAATTGTATGCTATTATCAGAAACTTTGTGTTACATCTTATTTAAATTTATTTCTGTTCTGATCCTTTTTTGGAAATAACTGACTGGTAAAATCCTGTTGGTACATGGATGTTTCTAAACTATAATAGACTGTAGAACAATATTTATATTCAGATATAAAATAACCAGAACTGTAAATGTGTGAAACAGTGAAGAGAGGAAGTGTCCAGCACTTTCCTCAAAGGCCTATTATGAAACCTGGCTAAATCTGTCTGCTCTTTATTCCATCGTCATGTCACCGAGTGAGCATAACGCAACACAAAAAGCTGTCTCTTTAACCAAGTCTTTCTTCTTCTTGACTTATCTTTTATGCACTGACAATAACCTAACTTCAATCGCTGATAGCACAGAAAAATCTCTGTGACTTCTGGTTCAGGGACCTGGTGAGCTTTTCAGCTCTATTTCCCCTCGAGTCTGAGGTGAATTCTCTCATCTTTTTCCTTTTCATTATGCCAAACTGGACGCCTGTGCTTCTTCATCAAGCCCTGTGCCATTGCTTTCTGTTATATTACCAAAGTTTTTGACATCAAAGCGACACTGCAGCACCCTCATCTTCGAGGATGTTTTCCACCCCACTGAGACAGTTTAAAACCAGTTACCTCCTCGGTTACTCTCTTGGTTTGCCTTTTGCCTTTGCTGCCATTTTCCTAGTCAGTTTACTCGGCAAATACAGGCTAAAATTAAAGACTTTCTCAGTACAGGAAGACCAGCAGATTTTCATTTTTGCTGATTTTATTTGAAAAGATAAGCCGTGCTCCTTCCGCACTCAGATTTCACAGCACAGTGTTAATAGAGTACAGCATGTCAACAAGGTTCAGATTTTTTGACCTAAGAAAGCCCAGAGAAATTAGATTATAAAATTACATTTGGTGAAAGGAGGTTGTACTTCAAATGAGATTTCACAAGCTGGATGCGGCTTTAAACTGGAGCTGGGAAAGATGGAGGTTTTCCTGACCATCTCTGACTGCAGCAGATAAGACCGGGCCACAGACTGTACTAGGGGTGAACACAATATGTCTGCAGCTTAATGGATTCTTGTGCAGGAGTACCGCAACTGGAAAATTTGGTTTAAATCGGGGCAAACCTTTCGTTGGTGAAACAGTGTACAGAAAAAAAAATGTCCCGCACATCTGTAATTATCTCTCATGACTAAAAGTATTATACATTATTAATGCTATTGAGATTGCTGGGCTGTATTTCACAGCATTATGTTGAACAGGTGCTGGTGATAGTTTCCACCTCTTAGAGAATAAGTAGATCTAGTCTGCTTTTCGTCTTGCATTTCACTTGTTTCATCATGTATTACAACACCTCATTTTGTCACTGGGAGATTGTGATTAGGGAAGTGTGGATGGAATCAGTCATGTAATTAAAAAAAGACGGTTTTGATCTGAATGTTCTCCCTTAAGCTCCTGCCAACACAGAGATCTCCTGAAACCCTTCAAGTCTTTAGTAAAAGACTAAGATGAACGCTAACGACATGCGAGCAATTGCTGGTAATGAACACAAAAAAGGATACGTTTTCTATTCTTCTTGTCTTGAGTTACAGATAAAATAAATTCAATGATATACAAATTTGTTGGATTTATAAAAATATATATATCTATATATATATCTATCTATATATATATCTATCTATATATCTATCTATATATATATATATATATATATATATATATATATATATATATATATATATATATATATATATATATATATATATATATATATATATAGATATAGTTGCTGTTTCAATAGTTGTTTGTAGATTTTATTATTTTTTTTTAAGATAAGAACGATCCGATCGGATCAGAGTGAATCAGCGGAGGCTGTCAGTCTGCTCCATCTCTCTCATTGGCTGCAGAGGGATGCGCTCTGTCCCTCCTGTTTTCCCAAACCTCAAATGCATCTGTAGGCGCGGAGGTTCGCAGTAGGGCGAGAGAGGAAAGGAGAGGAGGGTCCTTCACCTGTAGATTTCTTTTACACCTTTCACTTGTCTTTCAGCAACGTAACAAATAAACCCGCGGCACTTTTAAAGTACGCGCTCCGTGCTTGGCTTTTTTGCGCACTCGCTAGGAATAACTTTATTCTTGCAGGATTTTTTTTCTCTCTCCTCTCTCTCTCTCTCTTTGTGTGTGTCTGCGTGTGCGATAATTTGTCGCCCTGTGCCGCGATCCGAGGGGAGACTGCAGGCTGTGCTGCATGGAGGGATGTCGGCATGGCTTGCACCAGGAGAACCAAAACTTTGGTGTCCACATGCGTCATCCTGAGCGGCATGACCAACATTGTTTGCCTGCTCTATGTCGGATGGGTCACTAACTACATCGCCAATATTTATATCAAGGTCCCGATGCCTTTAGCCGTGGGAAAGTTGGAAGGGGACAAAAAGGGGGACACTCTCCGGATAATGGAGCGCTTGGATCGGCTGGAGAGCGTGGTGAACCAGCACATTCAGGGTAAGATCTCTGATATCATATTACAACTGAGGGGAAGCGGGTCGACGCGAACCGTCTTCTCCGAGATAAAGTTTGAATGAAGTGCCTTATACTTTCCTAAATGGTGAATGTTTCGGTGTCTGCGTGGTTTTGCAGGGAACGTACCTGTAATTCCTTGTTTTCTTTTTGGGGACAGTAAGACATTTTTTCCCCCTCCAGCTCTGAAAAATCACACAATTTAGATTGCGGAATAAAGATCAGAACAAAAACTGCATCTAAAGGTGAAGCGACCAAACATGAGCTGTAAGCAGGCAGATACAGAATTACACGAGTGTGTCTCACATTGTTGTTCATTTCATGCACAACAAGAAGAACATTAACCAAACAATTTAAACATTTTAATAAAACATGAAGAAATAAAATAAAATGGGTTAACCTTAACACTCCCAGTTTACATTAATGGATTAAACGAGTAAAACAATCATGAGATTTGTCAACTGTAGTTCAGTGATGTAATTAATGCTAAAATGTCTGTGGCTACCAAGTTCAGCTTCTGTACCTGAGGCAATCATTGCTGATGAACTAGTACCAGGGCAGACAGCGAAGACACAGTCTTGTTAAAATACATTTGAAATAGTTCACTGCTATTTCTTTATCCTTTTTGCCACTATCACAACACAAGTTCTTATTCTTGTTTCTTTCTAACATGAACAAATTAGATGTGCAATAGTAAAATGCACAAAAAATAATTAGAAGATAAGTTTGAATAAACATTTTAAAGTAGTTGGATTGAAATGATTTATTTTAGCCTTTATTTGCTGTTAAACTTCAATCTGACAGACAGTAAGTGCTTGAGTAGAAGGCTTTTTCCTCTTGTTTCTCTAAGATGCTTCAGCTCTCATCCAAACGGATTCATCAGTTGTGAACATGATTGGATGTTAGAGGCATATAAGTTGTTTTCAGAATAATCAAAATCTAATGGCGCTATTGAAGTCACAAATGGAGCAATTAGGAGATGAGTCATTAGTCTTACTCATTATTTAGCTCATTGTATGCATCACTGTCGCTCGATGATCCAAATGTGTCCCTAGTGAAGCCATGGGAGTTACTTTGGTCATGTCCCAAAATGTTTATTGCTGAGAAACAGGGGAGACAAGTCAAGATTGTAATATGTGTTAAAAAGCTCCAATATGAGGCCATCTCATCTGATTAGTTTTGTATTTTCATGTTTAATCTGGATGTTGTCTTCCTCTCCTCTTTCAGATCTGTCTTCCCTTTTCTAAATGTTCACATTGGTCCATACAAATGCATCCTTAAGATGCAAGTGAACCACTGATTTTTGATGGAGGGATGTCGGTTTTTTCCAGAGAGTGGAGTAGTCTTGCAATCAGAAAGTTATTGGTTGAATTACATCTTTTTCCTGTCACATGTTTATTTCCTCTTGGGAAAGACACTTAACCCCAAGTTAAATGTGAGTGCGTTTGGCTGTGCATGGCTCTGTGTAAAGCACTTTGAGTGGTCAGTGGCTAGAAGAGCACTATATAAATTCAGTCCATTTACCTTTCAAACCACTAAATGGACTTTTACACTGCAGGTCTCACTCACTCTGCTACTCTCACAGTAAATTACCAATATGCAGATCAGTCAGCAACTTGGGGTTAAGTGGCTTCCCCAAGAGCTCATTAACATAAGGTTTGAGCAAGCTGGAATTAAAATTGCAACTTTTACAACTTCTCTTTCCATTGAGCCATGTAAGGACAGCGATTTAAGTCAAAGCTAATGCACCTAAATAGTTCCACCAGTTTGGTTGGACCTCTATTTGGATTCAGCGTGGATTTAGATTGATCCTTCAGGAAAAATCTTAACTGGTCTGATCTCTCTTTTTAAAGTTTTTGTCTAACCAAACTAAGAAATATGCAAATAATATTTTTAACTTTTCTTGCTTGCCCCTGGTAAGCTCACTAAGAAATTATTTTTCAAAGTTTAAAACAATGAAATCTCTTCTAACATCTTTTGATTTTTCTTCCTAGCCCTTTTGGATTGCAGGGATCTTTTTAGTGCTTGAATTCCTTCTTTCTGGTGCGCACATGTTACGCTTCATCACACCTTGTTAATTTATCTCTGTTATGCCTCTTTAAAAGAGCTGTTCTCATCACGGGTGAGAGAAGGCTCATTTTGTGCAGGTCTCTGGCTGAAATGGCACAGAGCTGCTGCAGAACAGAAATCCACTCATGCTTCTTTGAGCAATAAGGCTCTGTGCTCAGCTTGGATAAACATTCCTCCTGGAGGCAGGTCTCCATTTTAGCTTGGCACCAATAGGCATCTGTGGGGTGGAGCTCTGTGGCGGTGCCCTCAGTGACATACCTCTAAAGTCCACGTTTCAGCAGTCTCTATTACGCTGACAGAAAAATGCATTTAATGCTAGATGAATGCCATAAAATCTGCATCTTGCTCTCTGTAAATGTTCTCCGTACTTCTAGCAAAAATCTAAATGTTCTAACTTATATTCTGAGATCTTGAACACATCTGAGATACATAAACCAAAAAATAAAACATTTCAGTACATTGCATACTTTCCTATTAAACACAACACTTTCATCTCTCAATAACAAGGAAACAAAAGATTTCTAAGGAACAGAACATGTGGAATGATGTGTTTGAAATGTCTGCATGTTAGTTCATAAAGACCAATATGGAGAGCTTCCCTCTGCATTTTACTTCAGGAAGGGCTCCTACATGTGATCAAGCTGAAATGGCTTGGCCTTGAGTAAGAAATCTGCACAAAACACTGGAAAAAAATGTGCAACTGGCATTGCTTTTTCAGTGGAGAAAAGTGTTGTGGCGTAAAAAAAAAAAGTGTATTCTTGTAAATAGCCATTAAAACAATATAACTCCTTGTGAAATATTGGTAATGTGTAGGTGCAGTTCATATCTGTGCCAGCTATTACTAAGCCAGGAGTTGTTTATGTTAACTTAAAATAACTACACTTGATTTTCATCTCCCTGTCCACTTCCTGCTCAATGGGACTTCTCCCATTGAGCTCAATTTCTCTTCAACTGGTTCAGTCAGTGAAAGGGCGGTGTTGTGAGCAAGTACATTGATTTTCTGCACTAATTTAGAAATGTAGTCTGACTGTAGTTCTAGCAACGACAGCGGACGCCGTGAACAAGGCCATTCAGTCCGTTTTAGCCACGTTTCCAAATATTGAATTAAATTAACAGCTGTCTCGTTTGGCTTCTCTCCTCGCAGCAGGGGATGGTTGTTTCAAGCACACATAATCTGTAATTGTGTAAAATTGTAAACTTTGCCAGAGTCTACACCTACAGGTAACTGCACCTAAACCAAGTCTTTATGAGACTTGGTTGATGATAACTGAATAGCTAGTAGGTGGCAGTTTTGTTTTTTGGATAAAGGCATGTTTCCTCTGTTCTTCTAATCTTTATGTTCTATAATACAGCTAAATTTTAAGAAATTACCACAAAGACATAAGTCGCTTGCAAAAGTATTTACAATCTTTATGAAAATTATTCATGAATCGGTATTAGGATATTTTTTTGTAGCACACCCACTTTAAATCCATCCATTATCGAACACACTTATCCTTTCAGGAACACGAGAAGTTCTAGTGCTTATTTCCAGCAGTCTGTGGTTGAGAGGCAGAGCCCACTTAAAATGTACAACTAAAAATCTGAAAAGTGTGGGAAATATTTTCTTCAATTGACTGATATTTGGGCTGTCAACAGATTCTCAAATTTCTCCTACTCTGTCAGATGTTCAAAGCTTGGCAAATTGGTTTTAAATGAATCCTGCTTCAAACTTTTGCACAATCGTATTAATTGTCTGATGTGTTCCTAATTAGTAGATCATGACTGTGTCCTCAGAGAGGATCATGACTGTGTCATGATCTACTAATATTCTCTCTGAGGACTTCAAAGAACGGTGGTGCTTATTTATTGCCCCTTGTGTACTTGATTGTTTGTGCAGAATGCTATAAAACAATAAAACAAAGTGTGATTAGTTTGATGTTCTGAATTAAATTGTTTTCAATTCTTGTGCACATGTTTTTTTGGGTTTTTTTTACAGACTATTCCACAGTCATTTACATCATTATTGGCTGCTTTGAGGGTTGTTTTTACTATATCTCATAAACTGATAGCCTGCTTAAAATGAAGAGCATGCACAAAGCAAAGATTACACTCATAGCCAGTATGCCATTCTTAGCCTTAGAAAATAGTCCTGAATAGCAAACTGTCAAACTTTATAGCAGTTTAAATTGTTATTTAAAAAATACAATTGCTGCTTCTGTTGCTGCTGCAGCAGAAATATTACATATTGATGCAACACTGATTATTGTTATAGCAGCTCCAATAATATTTACTGTATTTTCACATCCTTTTTAATACTGATGTACAAATACATGTCAAAAGAGAGGTTTTAAACACTGTTAGCAGTGTTTAAAATAAAATCAGTTTCATTTGGGTAACCATTTGTGGCTACAGGAACTTCAAGTCTTTGCAGAAGTCTTGTCATGAGATCTGTCACTGTGTTTATGGAAATTTTTTTACCATTAGCCCAGAAGAGCAATTGTAAGATCAGACACTAATGTTGGACGAGAAGTCCTTGCTTGCAGTCTCCTTTAGAGTTATCACAATGGTGTTTTATTGAGTTGAAGTCAGAGCTTTGTGCTGGCCAGTCATATTTTTCCATACTAAACTTGCTCATCTATGACTAATTTGTTCACTGGTGAGAAGACGTTGCAGTACAAAAAGACTATGTTCAAAAACTGTCAATGCAAAGCAGGGAGCATGAAGATGTATCTTTCTAAGATACAACCCTTGCACACTGAATTAATAGGCAGAAAGGGAATAATTTGTCACTCGGGAGAATACATTCTTTATACCACTGCAGCCAATGTTTTGCTTTTGTTCAATCATTGAGCTGATCTGAAGAACACTTGATGTTTGTAGGTCTGCAGCTACTGACTCATTGCCTCTGCATCCACTGAGTCTGCTTTGTGATTTAATGTGGCTCCTGTATTTTCAGTCACTTCCACCTTGGTATAATACCACTAAGAGTTGGCTGTGGGATAATACTCTAAGTATTGAGGAAATTTCATGACTGGAATTATACACAGCCAGGCTCCTATTACAGTATCACAGGAATTCATTGAGCTCCAGGAAACGACCAGTTCTTTCAATTCTTTAACAGACGTTTGTAGAGCAAGTCTGGATACCTACATTCTAGATTTTCTTACAACAGGAAGTGATTGGAACGTACTGAGATTAATTAAAAAAGCAGAATATTCACTCCAACATCACATAGTTGACATCTCACAATAAGATGCGATGGGGGAGCACTTTACACTTCACATGACTGGGGAAAACAGTCCACTGTCTGTATAATCACATGAAAGGATTTGTAGATCAAAGAATTTTAAGGATCTTAAAACCCTGATTTTTTATTTATTTATTTTTTTAAGCAAAAGTGTTAAATCACAATGACAGCATGTTTCCATGCTTTTTATTTTCTACAGAAAGACAAACTGGAACTCATTTTTCTTCCAATGAAACTTCTGAACTGGATCTATATGTGGGAGACTGAATCTCAAATAAAGTGAAGAGGCAGAAACATTTTACCTATCTAAGAATACATTTTATTCCAAAGCTGGGATGTCAAACAAGTACAGAAGTTGTAAATTCTGACTCACACTTTTCATTTTCATACTACTGTGACTCCCACACTTGATCTGTCCTTGCTCACATTTCCCATCACATGCACTTTGTGTTAGAGCTCTGCAGGGCTGCATGTGAGGAAGCGAACAATCTCTGCAAGCTGACTCACTGCTGACAGCAGAGATGTATCTGGTGTCAGCTTCTCACTTGGTGTGAGACAGAAATATTCCACGATGTGATAAAGTTAGGCGGGCTGTTACCAAGACAAAAGAAACATGGCAACGGCAATGTAAAGTGGCTGCACTTTCTCTTAGATTAGGCACTGTCAGTCGTGGAGTATCTGACGGAGAGCTGTGCTGAGCAGGTTTCCACATGCCCACTATGAGTCTTATTCTGTGGACTCTTAGCTTTAAGGCTAAAGTCCAGTATTAAGCAAAACTCTGGCAACTTCATATAAAAAAAATCCTTACTTTGTTGCATGGTTAGGAAGTAACTTTCATTTCTTCTGCTGAAATACTTGTGACTTCGCATGACAGTTGACTTAAAAAAATTGTTTGTGAATGTCGAGTCAATTCTTACAGGTGACGTGGTTTTATTGATCTCTTCCTCAGTAGGAAGGAACAATGACTGGTATTCTCACTTACAGCAAAAGGTTCTATTGTTACCCAGACGTAGGGAGTTTGATGTGAATCAAAAAATCTTGTCCCTGTTCTAACAGCCTGTATCAGAGAGCGTCATTAGATATGGTGTGATCTAATAATCAATATTCCTGCAGTCCAAAGCTAAACTGCTGCGGCTCGTGAAAGTGATTGGGATTATTGGAAACCCTTCCTTTCACTGTGTTCATGAACAACAGGCACAGAGCGTTTCATCAGTTCCTTTACACAAACTGTTTTCCAAGTATGAGTTGCAACCTTTTGGTAGAAGATTTAGAGTCCAAACTGAATCAGTTTAAAAATTTGTTCATCTTGTAAAATGACATTAAGAAAAGACATGTCTCCCTTTATTTCTTAGTTTTTTATTAATATTTTTTACCGTAAATGATGGGATACGTGTATGTTTCTTCATGTGACTGGGAGAGTTAACGCTATGCAGATTCAGTGCTTCTGTCGGCTGTCAAGGTGGTTATTGAATCAGCTCCAGAGTCCAAGACAGATTTTCCTGTGAGAAAAACACAGTGATTGGTTTGATTGATTTGATTGATTCTGTTTGATGCATCATCAAAATACATAAACTTGCAGAAAAAAAATGTCAGCAACTATATAAAAGCTTTGATTTTTTTATTTCCCGGTGCCATGACAGGATTTTTCTGTGGAATATTGGGAAAAATAAACATAACCTTCAACATGTTCAATGTTGTTCATATGATTAATGGGTGAATAAAAATATTTTTTCAATATAAATCTAAAAACAGAATGAAAATTATATGGCTTAACTGAATGCTCAACCTCTGCAATGTGGGTATGTCTTGGCTTAGATGTAGAATAAAATCAGCTGGAGGCAAAAACATCAAGTCTTTACACACAAAGAATTGGCGACCACTAATGCTGTGGATCTTGAGGGAATGTCCCATTTCTTCATGGTTATTTTTAATTACTACCCTCGTGACTAAAAATTATAGGCCAAGAAGAATCTCAAGATATTGAAAAGTATCTTCTCGTGTATATGTGAAGCTAAAAAAAATACAAACTGCTCGGTTGGTTTAGTTCAAAACATCTGATTAGTCTACAGCCTCAGACTTAATGGGAGACCTGGAGCTTTACCAAAGCCATGTCTGAGCAAGATTAGATTTGAAAGAATGTGATCTGTTGTTCATTTTACCTGTGTGAGAATAAGTGTGTACTGTGAACACAGAGGGTTTCATATTTTAACAGCCATGAAACTCGTAAGACAACATCAGTACGTTACTGTTCATATAGCTGAAAATGACTGACATGATCGCTTCAAACAAATCCTGCCACCAAGTCAATTGGGAGTCTCTGCAAATTGGTGAATCTGCTGATGCTTAGAGGACAGTTATATTTGGGTATTTATCTGATGGGATTCTAGCAGAGCACTGCTGGCTTAAATGAGTTTTAGAAACACAGTGGTGGCTGCTTGTTGAGCCACATGATGGTCTGCATGTTTGTACAGGCTGTGGTATGCAACACCACACGATTCACTAGGCCATTTAGAGAGCAAGCACAAAGCTGGAAATTTATCCCTTCTCCCCTTTTAAAATACAAATTTAGAAAAGTTTTGAGTGGTGGAGTTTTACACACAAATAAATGGAACAAATGTATGGAAAACCTAACAAGCAAAAGAAGTTTATGAGACACTGAATGTACAGTATCTAGTAAACTGTTTACTTTTGGAGATGATTTGTCTGTTTCGGTTCATCATGTCAGTTCTTAAGCAGAGTTTCATTGGAGGATTTATTACCACAGTAGGTACAAGATTGATGCTCCAAACTAAATAAATTCTGCTGATATGATGAAGAAGTAACTTTCTGTTCTTTAGATCTCACATTCTTTTATCATATGTAAATGTAATTTTACCTTGCGCACTGTCATCTATTTTTTTCCTCTTAAGTGTAGAGGGTTACTAAGTAAAAGACTGTAATTAAGTTTGCTAATGTGTTGTCCGGACATTGATAATTACCCAGAGTTTTTCTGCAGAGTGACAAACATTAGGAAGATGACTGATTTTTGTGGGCATAACTTGCTTTTCTAATTAGTCTTAATAAGGGACAGGTGGTGCAGGTGATAATGAGGAGAGCAGGAACAGCTGAGGACTAGTGCCGAGAAAAAAATGTTTAGCAACGTAACAGCTTTAGACTGGCAGGAACGCATGAGCAACTGAAATGAAAATGTTATGGTGCTTTATTCACTTAGTCTTTATGAAAATAATGTCTTATCTCAACTAAAAGCAGAAGCAAGGTAGATAATAACAGGCTTTGTATCTGATTTATGGATTTTGATTCCAAAAGTTCTCTCAGTTATGTTTTATGACAACATTTTAGTTTTAAACTAATATTGATGATTCTGATGTACCTTCATTGACCTCACTGTAAGTAAGTAGCATGTTATTTTTAACAAAACACACAAGAAAAGCATGTCAGACATAAACATCACATGGCTCCTGTTAAGAGTTTTGCCACAACATTCTGCATAGTTTGAATGGGATGCATTGCAGATTTGTTAAAACAGGTTAAAATACCTTCACAATAATCCAATGGAAAAGACAGAAGCATTTACAATAACTTCCAGTTCACAACTAGACATCGTGGTTCTGAGCTTAGCTATTTTTTTCTTAAATTTTATAACCAATTTTGAGCTCGGAATAAAGATCAAGGACATAAATTGTAAAAATCACACCCAGATTCTTCAGATCTGATTCAGAGGATCTAAAGACACTTTTCCACTGGCAAGTCGCTTACTAACCAGTTAATGTGCCTTTCGGATTCACTCCAGGTCGTGAGCTACTCCATTGTACAGTCTGTTCCGTACTATTGTGGGTGGACCGTGAAAGTGCAGGACCTCTGGCCATCTGTCCGCTGATGTTTGCAGTGTTGTGGAAATTCTTTAATAAAGGGCAGAGAAACTGCTGGAATAGAGAAAGATCAATCTTTCAAACGGCTTCATTCAAAGGAAAAAGCATTCAAAGTCTCTTTCCCTGGATTTCAGAGAAGCAGAGCCTTGAAATGAAGTTGTACATAATCCTTGATATGCTTCACATTTAACCATGTTTATACAGACAGAAGTATTGGAGAGAAGACCGAAAGGGGAACAAACTCAGCCTGTCACTAACAACAGACAGCTTGTGCATAGAGATACACTCTAAGCCGATCTTGCTCTCTGTGGTTTGCACCCTTATTGTCTGACTTTTTGGGTGCACCTGCTACATGAAATATGTGCTAATCTTCTGCTTGCATGCGTGGACTAATAAAGGAAATTAAACAGACGCATCTTTAAAATAGGAAAACAGGCGAATGTATCGGTTATGTCATTGTAATACTCAGCAATGCAGAACGTCAATGTTCTGGTTCTGATGAACTCAAATAAACCCAGATATTTAATTTGGTCTTCAAGAAATTCATTGCTAGCCCAAACATAATGATAAAGACTCAGATGAGCTGATTCACTGAAATTGAAACACTGATATCATAACACAGCAACATTGAATATGATCAATACTGCACACATTGCTGTATTGAACTGACTGGAGAGGTATGGTGATACAGAGGTATGCAGCGCCACAAAAACCTCAGAAGACACTGGGCACAACCTCCTTCACATATAAAAAAAGTAGAGTTGTTAGATTTTAGTGGCTGTAGGATTTCTTTTCTGTCTTTGGCAAATAACTGTTAGCTATTTCTCCTGCTGGTACTGTACATGCATGTTTGTATTGCTTGGATTGACTTATAATGCCCTGCACTATGGTCTGCTTCCTCCTTGGTATCCAGTCTGCTCAGCGTTAACATATACAGATACATTCTGGTGCAGTTACACATCTGCACCAGAATTTAAATCAAGCAAACTGAGATCTAGGTTCAAGGTGGCCTGCATTGTAGTTGAGTTAATATTCAGACTTTGCCAAACAAACTAGACGGTAGTGTGAATGCGCTTTAAGTAAAATGACTTCCAAAAGACAAAAGGACAGTATCTTAGCGAGAGGGATAGAACTGGCTCCATTGTGCACACTCCTTAAAGACTCAGGTATCCACTAAGAACCATGTACTCAAAGCTAAGAATATGGCTAAGAGAATCATAATAGAGCTGATTTGACAAGGAGATTTAATGAGGAAATGCTGGATCTGCTCTTTTAACATATTTCTTTGCTACTGCACATTTATGTTGTCAGGTACTAATGACTTTGATTGCTTTGACAGATTGTGTGAGAAGTTTTTCCCTCTACTGCTTGTAATCACTTTTAGCTTTGTGCCTGCAAGCCAGAATAGAGAGAACCTATTGATCTAAAGTTAATAACGGACTGAATGAAATTTACAAAAGTGTAGAAATCAATAAAGCAGAAAAACATTTGGAGCAAAACCAAATGTTCACTGACATTGAAGGTTAATAACTGTAAAGTAAAACAAGACAAAGCTACAACTAAACTCCAAACCCTAAATGTGAACATGAGTGTTGGGAGTAAAGTGACTCCAAACAAACTTTTTCATTAAGTTCTTTTTTTCCTTTTAAAATATTGACTGGACAATGTGTCCTGCAATGGTTTAAAAATGTAACATGAAACTACAGTTTTACATTCAGTTATACAATATCATTTTGATAAATTGCAAAACAGCTGATTGGAGGCAGGTTAAGTTTAATCAGTTAAAATGGTGGCATAATTTTTACTTTATAAAGGTAAGTAAAAAACATATATATATATATATATATATATATATATATATATATATATATATATATATATATATATATATATCTTATATATATATATATATATATATATATAATATATATATATATATATATATATATATATATATATTATAGACTGCAGAAAGCTTCATAAGATGACTTTGGACATATTTGAGGAGATAAGTAAATCTATATTGAAACACTTCAATGCCTTCATTGGACATAGCTACACCGTTATTTGCTCATTACATCATAATCTGCTGTGGATTTCTTTTATATTGCCTATCTGCAGAAGGTGTGAGGCAGAGTTTATGGAGAAGGGCTGGAATGTAAAATGGAGGAAATTTTTATAATTTCAGTGAATCGGGTTGTGGTTGTGGTTGCAGCCCTGCTGGAGAACGTTTTGTAATGAAAACAATCAATTATTTTGGCCTCTGAGGTCTAAATCATCATAAATGGACAAAATTACACTGAAAAAGGCTGTTGCAAGGGCTTTGAATCAAAGACTGCCCCTTGAGACTTTATAAGTGCATCAGTTGGCTGTTGCAGAAGCTTTTTAGAGTAGTTTTCTACCCAATTGAGTTTTTGAAATTGTTTCTGCTGGTGAGTCAGAAATTTGGGTTAGAACTGCGTGAAGGTTACATTACAACCTGATTTTATAGCAAGCTATTCAGTCATTGCTTCACTGTGAAAAAACCCATTGATATCCTCATCTTAATGAATTAAACTAATCAAATCACTTGTGTTTTAATTGACGTCTGGGAGTAAAGTCAGCACTTTTGGGGGCATTTGATTTGTTTGCTTAAGAAAGACGCCAAGATAATCGAAATTTCTGGTTGCTGCATCCACTATATAAAGTTCTCTTATTAAAACGCCTCAATATCCGGAAAAGTCTTATAAACAAAATAGACATTTAAACAATGACGAAACAACAAACACTGACATCACTATACTTTTGGCTCAAGATTTAATGCTTCAAAGTCATAAAATGTTTGCAATGAGCTTTGATTTTTTTACTCCCAGTTTCTTGTAAAAGCTTTATGTCTCGATCCTGGAAAATATCTAGTATCTTCAGTGAAGGTAAGTAGCAATAAACAGCTAAGTGGTTTGTTGCTACGTCAGCCTTTTCTTTTCCTCACCACTTTTTTTTTTTTAATATAATTAATAGCACTAAATTAGAAGGTGTGCTCTGGTTCAAACCCATATGCTATTATGTGCCAGCTGTTTTCTTTACATGTACAAACAACTGCAGGCTAATATTTTCTCTCTTCTGATGAGAGGAAATCAAACAATCTCTCTGCACTCCATTTCAAAGTTAAGAAGGTTTTTTTTTGTTATGTTCTAGCTTATAATAGCTATATGAGGCTGTCAATAAAAATTTGTATTTCAGTAGGTGGACACACCTGTCAGAATGAATTAAAGCAATCAGATGAAATAAATCCCACACTTCTACAATAGTTCTCTCATTAGAGTAAACATAATAAACCTTTGAGGAAAATAATAACTTTAAAATAAAGTACTGACCAGCAATGTTTTTATGGCATTGTAGGTATGATACACCTTCACAATAAAAGTAAATGTCTTGTGTTAAAGAGGAGATAAACTGAATGAAGTTACAGAATTTATATCAGAAAAAGGTCAGATTTAGATATTCGGTCATCTCAATTGATATGATATTATAATATTTCAGATGCTCAATAGTAATCCTGTATATGTTGGGGGGAGAAGTGCACACATCAGGTATGTGCATTTCATGATTTAGTAGATGGGACCTTTGCTGCAGAGCTTTGAATACAGTGAGAGAAACAAAAAGTGCTCCATGCTATAACTACTGTCCATTGAGGGTGATTTGGCGGATTCAATGAAGCCTTTTATTATGAGGATGACTTTAAAGTCATGCTGCTTTAGAAGGTTTCTAAAAAGAAATAAGGCAGCGAAAAATCATTATTTCTCGTATACTGTTTGAAATGACAGCTTTATCAATTTTAGATTTAAAGGATTAGATGATTTGGAAGCATAGCCACACTATTGGAAAAACTTGGTTCAAATTTTACCCCTTTTTCTTTTGTAACTTTCTTATTTAACTTCTGAAAGCATATTAAACATTATTGATAATGTCATTTAAGTGCAATTTGCTTTGTCTCAACAACCTGCCAAATATGAGCAGGAAGAGATTATTAGTCAAAACACATCTCAAATTAGTATTTTAGCTACAGATATCTCTTTGACAGTTTCTGCTTGCAAAGTTATAATTTCAGCCAGCCAGTGTTCATTTTAAGTGGGAAAAATATATTTGTGGTTGGACACAATGTATTACCATCCAGCTCATAGATACGTCATTATATGATGAACCGACCCAGACCTTTTTCACAAAACACTTTAGAGTCTAGTTTGAGAAGATCTCTTCATACTTCAGCTTGGTTTTTTTAGGGATAGTTTCTATTAACCTTTCAAACAGTAAGTGAGGTAGTGACAGAGACGAGTTGTTGAGTGTGTGTGAAGTGAAGTGGAAGTGGAGCTTGTGCTGCTACATTATAATTAAAAGAGCTGCTGCCATGGACCTTATTTATTAAGGCGCTTATCATCCAAGGAGGCAAGAGATTTGAGACAGCTTAAGGAAGACCTCATCATTGCAATCATGTTTTATCTTACATATCTAATATTAAAGAATGTAATTTAATATATTTTTGTGTCTTAGAAAGAATGCTGGTAAAGTTAGCCGTACAAATGGAAGGGTAACTTCCATTTGTAAGGCAGATATAGTTCTCAATATCCAAAAAGTTTATTTTCACCATGGAGAATTCATTTATGACTATGTGGCTTCTCTGGTTAATAAATTCAAAACTGCTTTCCATAAGTGGAACACCAAATTCTACAGCATGTTGCTCTTTTCATTAAACGGTGCAACAACACAGAAAAAAACAGCAAGACAATAACAAAATGCTATTGCTGCACAGACTCAAAACCAGGATTAAAAGGTTTTCAGACAATATGCCAAGAAATTATACATGTAAGAAATGTCTTTTTTGGGACAAATTTCTCCATGTTTTGTTGTTAAATGTTTTTTTTTCTTACTCATTTTCACCAAACAAGATAAGAGCTCCATTTTCAAGTTTCATTTAAAGCCAAACAAGCAGGTCTTGTATGACGTCACCAAACGAGACCTTCAGCTTCAAAAATGTAAAATTTCACATGATTGGAAAAAGGTTAAACTTAGATTAAAAGAACAAGAAGCGCATTGTACAACTTTGTGTTGGCGAACTTGTCATTCGAGACTCTATTGACAGAATGAGGGTGATTGAGAAGAAACCATTTCCTCTGCTGGTGCTTCCCGTGTTCACAGAGCATGACCCATCTGACACCTGCTCCATCCAGACTGTCTTCCAGAACCATGTGGACCCGCATGGGGTGTGCTGCCTGCATGACTAATGTCTATTGTCGGCAAATATTTCCAGCCTCAGTCTCACATGGAAACAAAAACCTTAAATAAATTCAGTGACGTCTCACCTTGAGTGTGATATGGGGAATTTAAATTGGAACTAGGCTAGGAAAGATCTTTTCACGTGCATCACATTTAACCAAGTTGGGTTTGTCCAGCTTTGCAGTTTCAACACAGAACATGAACTTTTCACTTAACAGTGTTTGGTCTTAATCAGCGAGAGCACAATCTCTATTATATCAGTTATTATTGATTTGAGGGAGGGATTAAGAAGGTAGAGATGGACTGCAAAGTCAGACTGGATTTTGGTCCTAAAACTAAATTTGTCTTGTGTAGCTGGAGTTTAGGTAGAAACAGTAACTATTTAGGAACTATATAAACACAACAGTGATTGTGACAAAGTGAGGCACAAATCAGTTATTTTGCAACTCCATTATTTTTGTGCACAGACATTCTTTCACTGAATTATTTCATAATATTTAGAAAAGTATGCAACTTCATTTTTTACTTCAGTGTTTTGTTCCAAACCAAGTCAGTTTTACTTCACTGACATGAAAAGCATTTTATTAAAACTGCAAATGTTTTCATTATAATTTAAACCACATACGCTTGATATATAAGGACTATAATTTGTGCTGCATGAAAACAGGATTAATAGTTTTTGACCTGATATTTTGAATAGGGCACAGCTGTTGTAAGTGCGTAGAGTTAATGAATTGTGCCAAGAATGGATTCTAATACTTTTATTGTATTTTAATAATCTCACAATTCTTTTGTTTTGCAATCAGTCAGTTATTAATTATTCTATTTATCTACTACACAAACTCTCCTGACATTTCAGATACAGCTCCACCATCTGCGCTGCACTGACCCTGACCCTTTCTGCCTTTGCAGCTCTGCTGTTCCTCTGGCAGCTCTGGTTACCTTTTCCCCCCATTTTCTCATTACCTTGTTACACGCATACACACACACACACACCCCCCCCCACACACACACACACACACGCACTGGGGTTACTTTCCCTCGTTTGGCAGTCACAACCTTGATTGCTTCAATCCCCAATGGCACCGCCACGGTCTTCACTTCTCACAAATTTAGTACTTTTTTTCCCTTCTTACTTTTTAAAGATTCTTTTGCTCCTTTGACCAGATGTTGGGTTTTTCTGTTACCACAGTGTTTGGATATGGAATTAAAACATATTCATTTAATTGTTTTTTGTGTATGCTTCCCACTTTTAAGTGCCTTTTTCTGGTGGTATTACCTCAAATAATCATGTTAGGGGCCATATTGAATGACATAGAGTGATGGGAAAAGTATTTTTACCCCTTTACAGATTTATTTGTGTATTTATTTTTGTCACACTATGAGCTGGATGGTACACTTACATCAGCAATTTTTAAAATCTGACAAAAATAACCCAAAAAACTACAAGAATTCAAATATTAATTTTATTTATTTAGGAAAAAGCCATCCAGACCAAATTACGCATGAAGTAATAAACACTCACTGTTATACACTGTTTCACTTGCACTATATTTCACAACTGGACTGATTACTTTATAAAACATAACACCCCATTAAATCTTCTTAAGCCTCTTCCAGAAGCCTCATTGATATGAGGTCACAAAACAGTTCAAGAAACTGATCACACTTTTATTTTTTTCCAGCCGTTTTGGACTTTCAATTTAAAAAGTCAATGTTCCTTGTTGCTATTTGAGTTCATGCAGTGATTTCAACATAGATTCCCGTTTGTATTAAAATAGAGTTCTGTGTGAAGATCACGGTCTTTCAGTGCTGTTATTACTCTATGGACTTTTCTTTAAATCTTTCCATGGGAAATGGAAAAATAAAGTTCTGCTGGTTGACTGTGCCGAGCATTTTCAAAGTCATTTAATGGCAGCACTTTCAAATTGTCTTTGTTTTGAATAAATATTTAAAGATAAATAATGCATTTCATTGCAATTCATATTTTACAGTGTTCTGTTTGTAACAAGGTTCCTAAATTTGATCTTCCAAATATTGATAAAATATTTGTTGAAATGTTGCAAGACAACCACATTTAGGGTTTCTAAAGAAGATTTGCACAAACAAAATCTTAAATAGTATTTAATGTTTCCAAAATTTATAGAGATCAAACATCTATTATCTATCAAACAGCTGAATTTCCCTTTTATTTTGGCTTTCAAATGCAAACATTTAGATAAATGACACATCACAGCACAGCTTTAGCAACTTATAAAGCAATAAAGTGCATTCATAAAAAGTAAAATATGAAATGATCACAAAACGTTCTTGTAAAAGACAATCATCCATCAGGTTGAGTTGGTTGCTAAATCACTTTGTATTACATCAACAATGCTTTGAAAATGCAATAAAAACACAAATGACTTTTGTTTGAATTTATATGAAAAAGTAATAAATTAATTAATGCCCCATAAATCTAAATTCTCAGGAGCAAATTCTAAAGTCATTTTGCAACGTGACGCTGAAACACTGTGTAAATCAGCTGCAACACGTTTCTGTTTTAACCATTGCAGAGATCTGCAGCAGTCTGTTCCAGAGGAACTATTAGAGGACATCCCACAATATCTCATGAATGCAAATTCTTGGCATTTAAAAGATACAATCCCTTTCAGAGGTTGGATCTGTCAAAGCATTATAAACCCAAAACATATTACAAATGAAAATTTCATCCTTCTGAAAATGTATCTGCATCAACTCTACTTAATGAGTCACTGATTACATCTTTTAAATGTTGTGGACAAGTGCCAATGGGAATCTTGGAGTTTGCATAATAGCTTTTTGGTTTTGACCTCTCCTTCTAAAGTGTTACAGCAATTTATTCATTTAAAAAGCCTGCAGTGCTAAAAGTCCTCAAAAACAAATGATTCTTTCCAGGGAAAAGGTTGCTTGCAGCCTATGTAAATACTTTGCTTGTAGCCAAGATTTTTCTTTCTTTGCTTGACAAGCTGCCCTGTGACAAAGCCATTAAAGTGTGTCAAGAGTTTAAAGTGCTTCAGAAAGAGGGAAGACAGAAAGGATAGAATTGTCTTGACATTGACGCTGTTTTTTTTAACATTAAATAAAACATTCAGTTCAGGCTTGAAATGTAAATATTGTTTTTCTTATATCTCACTTTATTTCCTAAAACCACATGACCACGATGCTGTTGACACGTAGCCGCACAGAGCCCCGTAGTGGCCACCAGAAACCAGCCAAAGGCTTTTTTTTCCTGCTTGGCCTGAGGTGCAAACCAGAACTGTGCAAAAACTCCCCTGTCATGTGCCTTCTGTGAGCCGTCTGCTCGGTGGTGATAAGAACTCGACTGTTTCACTTCTTGCAACAAAGCACAGAGTTTTGCTACTAATTATGTATCCCATTATGCTTCTACTGAAATTAATGTTGAGCCTGCACAAAATCATCACTGGTGATAGCGAGCACAGGGCAGTACATGCTGCCTTTCTCAAAATGATTTTTAAAACACGAGAGCACTTATGCTCTGCTGCGATTATAGACATGAGACAGAATACAAACAGGCTTATGTATCATATTTCTCTATGTGGTCCTCATGTTGGCAGCTGCCTCAGGTGATGGCAAAGACAGTAAAGACTGAATGGCTGGTCACTAGTTTCTGGCAAAAAAAAATTAAGTTTCATTTTTGTGGTGTACAAAAATAGCTTCATCAGTCTTTTTTTTGTTGTTGTTGTTGTTGTTGCTTTTATGAGCTTGAGAAAATGATAGAAATGCCAAATTCTTTCCAAACAATAAATGATTCATTATACACTCTATCCTCTGTTACATTGTATTTTTTCTTTGGTTTAGTTTTTTTTTTTTGGCTGCAGTCATAGTCTTCCCAGCAGTAAATTGGTGGTTTCAGTTCTGCCTGCCGGTTGAGCAGTGTAGCATCTGTGCAAGTGGGCAGTAAACTGTGTTCTCCATTTTACCTCAGCTCCTGGACCAGCACAGACGGCAAACAAGCTAACAAGTCGATACATCCAATTTGTGCTTTGATTGTTCCCTCCAAACCTCCCTCATTGTAAGGTGTTTTACTCTGTGTTGTGATTCCAGTCAGTGAGTAATGTACAGTGCTTGGCTATAGGCATTCACTGTATTTATGCTGTCTCTCTCTCTCTCTCTCTGTTATATATATATATATATATATATATATATATATATATATATATATATATATATATATATATATATATATATATATTTAAATCTTTACAATATATATTTAAATATATGTTCCTTCCATTGACTTATATTAATTTTGTTTGTCATGGTGTATTTTTGGCCTTCCAGGCTGGTTGCTAACACAGACCAAATTATTTCTGAAAATATTCTCCTCTCCAAATTGGAGAAATATTTTTATGCCATTACGGAGCTAAAGATTCCAGTAAAAAAGCAATTTTTTTTCAGCAGCCTGAGCGGCATCCCACTGCCTCATCTGTATGTTCACTTGCTTTTAATCATCAAATCGTACCATATAATGTTCGAAGGGGTAGTTCAAAGATTTCTTTTTTGGTTTTAGCTTAAGTGCAAAACTTATAAGAAGTTTTACATGTGTCTTAACCTCAAACAGAACATTTTTGTTATCAATGGCTGAACTGCAAAACGGCTAAGTTTTGCAGTTCAGTGAAGCCCCATTTTGTGAAGTGTTTAATACGAGTGTGTTCAAGAGCCAACAACTGTGTCATTCTATACTTTGAACCCATAACCTGACTTATAACTAATAGACTAATTTGCCTTTTTTGTATATTTAGATTACTTAGGGTGTTGCTGATGCTGTGGTCTTCATGTCAGTAGAAATTTGAAATGTATTCTCTAAAAAAAAGAAAAATGTATCCAATATGCTTCTGGTTTTTTCTGATTGAAGAAAAAGTTCCTGTTTTTATTTGCCTTCTTTTATCTGCAGAAAGTCCTTGTGCGATTTCACATTATCTACATTTTTGTTGTGAATTCCTGCTTTTGCTTGACTTGCCTCGACAACATTTTTGTTTTGCAGAAAATAAATAATTAGAATCAGAAAGAACAAAAATGACTAATTTCACTAATTAATCCCAAAAAAAATTAGAAACACGAAAATGTAAACTCGGCATTTGGAGTCTTAGCAGGAGGTAAAACAGTTTTATTTAAACTACTTATCTGTACATTTACACAGTATGTTGGGAAAAGAAAACATATATGGCTAATCTGAAAGCTACAGTGACTATCAAGGTGGTCATATTCTCAATTCTTTATGTGTACTTGAAGATATTGAACATGGTGAACATGGTGTCATTGAACATCAAACATAAAATCTTGGGAGGCTGGACAAAACCGTTTATCCCAGGAGTAAACAGGATAAACTTTCTTAAGTAGGCAAATAAATAATAATTTTTTATTTGTATATTATTTGGATTTTATTTATTACACATAGACTTGAATAAAAAAAAATTCAACACAGAAAAGAAAATGATTCTCGGGCTTATTGGCGGTGCACGGCTAAACACTGAGGGCTCTAAGTTTGTATCACTGGTATTTTATTGACTTGAAGCTGGAATATTTGGAAACTGGTTCAGAGTGAAAACAAATATTTTGTCTTTTTGATGACACTATGCAGGATAACTTATTTTATACGCAGCAAAGATGCAGGAGAATACTTAAATGAAAGAGTCTTGAAGTTGGGTAAAAAAACTGATGGGGCTTTTCCATTCCTTTTTTCCATTATTTTTTCCTGTGTGCACTTTAGATTTCTTCTAGGAAGGCCTTTTACCGTACTTGTTCATAAATCAAATTTCCTGCCGTTTTAGTGTGTGGGTGTGTCACAAGGCTAATGGTGCTATTAGACGACAGACTTCATGGCTGTTCCTGTTAGTGTGAATAATGTACAGAAAATCACACAAAAACAAACAAACAAAAAATGTTTATTGACCAAAACCCTCATGATTTAATTTCTAGTTGATATTTTTGCTGTTATTATGACTTCATTTGCAATATGTCTCTCAAGGCTACACTGCAGTATCGTTTTTCGTTATAGAATCTTACATTGGAAAAAAAAATCACCAATATTAAACATGAGGGGTGATTTTTGTCTTTGGGAGATTTTTTAACACAATTCTGGAGAGGGAGTTTGCAACACTCACTTTAGCCCCAACTAACTCAGACCTTACATCTATATTTTCTTGCTACTCAATACTCTCAATGAAAATCCAAGGAGTTCTCCTGTTGAATAATTGATCAATGGTTTTCACCATCCATCAGCTATTATCAAAAGAAAATATGAAACAGAATACCATATAATTTTCATACTTCATAAACACAATTAACACAGAACATTTTTCCAGCTGTAGTGGTTAAGAAAATGCTTTTAGAAAAGGTTTGTTCTTACTTGTCAATTATCAAAACAGATGCAGGCCTTTGTGTTTCTGTTTCATTAAGAAACAAATTTTACAGTTATACTTTGTCTGGATTTGCCAGACAAAGTAATCCATCATATGGGTTTACTCCAGAAATCCAGTGAATATCTTAATTGTTGGTTACAACTAGAATTATTGAGAATAAAAGCTACTAAACTTTCTGCTTTCACTTCTGTGTGTCGTACCAAAGCAGCACATTTAGCCAGTCGCCACCGGCTAAGTTGACCCTTAGTCACCTTTCCAGGGAAGTTGACTAAGGGTCATTCAGGCTAAAATAAAATACACATTTCCTGTGAAGTCCACAGTGTGTAGTTTGAATGGATCATAAACTAATGTGCCAGATGGGTAATTATATTCCACAATCAATCTATAAAGTCCTCTGCCAAAGCTGTTTGGAAAAATGCAGCCACTTTCAAAGATACTTCAGAGGTCATTAAATTAACCATCTGTCCTGCCATCACAAGTGAACTTCAACCAATGGAAAAATGAATTGCAATTGTTGACTGCCAAAACTTTAATGTCGCGCCAGGTAAGGAGTTATAATATAACAAAAAATTTAAAAAATTCTATAATTTATATTTGGTGTGACTGATCCTGTGTGTTCCCCCTTTTGAGAACATAAAGTCCCAGGGGAAGTTGTTTAATTTAATTTCCTAAGCAAACCAGTTTTAAAGGAGAATTACATTTTATATAAAAACTGATGAAAATTATCATCCTGGCTTGAAATTGTATCAGATCTCAAAATTGATCACTGATTGTCTGGGGAGCAGACTAGTCATGGCTACATCTGTTCACAGCAAGAAATGGCTCCCGTGAGGCTGTAAGAATCCAAACTGGTTCATAGAAAATGATGAGAAATTTACTTGCACAGCCTGTTGCCTTTAATATGTAAAAGTCTAAATGTGGACGTTGTCATCCTGGAAAGACATGGGAGTTTGATTTGGGTTGAGACTGGGAAGCCAAACATATACCACTTCCATTGGCTAAGTGGTATATGTTTGGCCATATGGTGATTTCCTCAATTGGTATGTTCAGAAAGAGATTGACTAATGAAAGAAAAGATAAATACAAGTGTTCATATCATTAAGATTTGTGGTGGATGTGGTTGAAAAAAACAGGCAATATTGACAAATTTTCCATAGTTTAATTTATTTAGAGGAGCAAAGAAATGTGATAAGATTCGATGGAATATATGAAAATCACAAGAGGATTAAAATGTTTACTTTTTAAACAAGCATCTTATGTTTAACGCCTTAGGGCGTCGGTCAGCTATGGTTTACTGTAATGTGTGTCATTCTGACATGTTCAGAGTATCCTTTGCTATTTGTCATGTAGTTACTTTGTCTCACATCTTGTATTGTCCCATAAATACCAGTATTGCTCAAAAATGTTCTCAAATAGGCATTTTCATCACTTTATATAGCTGGTTATTCACTATGAGATTTCTGGCTCAATTTAAGCTAAAACATGCTTTGATTGTTCGTTCACTTGTTGCTGCAATCTCAATCTTGACCCATAAAGCCTGAGCCCCACTAATCATCAGAGGGTATGCCTTGATGTTAGCAGGAGCACCTCTCAGTCCTATAGGTTGGAGAATAGGACCTCCAAGGATCACACTGCTTCATCAAGCAGATCACAAAGATCCTCAATCAGATGGAAATACTACAAAAATTGAGCCCAAAACACCTTAAACTTAGTGTTTTGCTGCTTAAGCTATTCCTGAACAACTTTGCTTTGTGGCAGTGAGCAATATCTGACTTAAAGGGACCACAGAAATCAGAAAATACCACTTCCACTCATGACAGGCAAAACAAACATTGGTAAAGCATACAGAACCCCCAGAAATATTTTCTTTCTGCAGCTGCATTACATGTTTTCGTTGATACTCTGACTTCTGGGTCTATTGTTCCAGTGGATGCTGACATTTTCAACATTCCCATCGTTTTCAGGATGCTATTTTAGATTTAAAAACCCATATGATGATTCTCTTATCTACCTGACATTCTGAATAACCCTTGTCCTTTCAACACTTTCTAATTTTCTTCATTCTCAGCTCTGTTCTTGTCCCCTTGTGTTATTATGCATCTTGAAAATCCACATTGAGAAGCAGTACGTCAGTTTGTGGGAAAAAGTATAGGAAATTTGGGTCTTGGGATATACTTATTATTGGGATTGAATCAGGCTGATGGATGTATTCTTAAACTCTGTGTTTTTTATGCCCACAGCCACATTGGTATATTTTTCGGCCATAAAAATGCTCTGAAATAATTTTGGACTTATATATTGCTTCTCCAAGGAAGGACCTCCGTAAAAGTCAAATACTGTTAAAGGCAAAGCTCAGATGATAAACTATATAATCAGTTAATGTTTTTTTTACATCGGCTGCCAGGTTTGACAGGTTATCATCTCAGAAGACTGAATGTACTGAAAATACATCACTCTTACCTATGTTGTTTCTGAAACAATCATAACAGTGAGCTCTGAAGAAATATCCAGGGTTCTCTATCATTGTTTCATGATAATGGCTGCTCTTCAAATTAAGAGAACGTACTGGAGCCAGTTGCTCAGATTTTTAGGCACTAATGACATTAAATTTCTGGAGGGAAATCCTTCTCCTACAGAATGAAAACGCACAAAGATAGCCTTTCAATCCTTCTGAAGGGCATGAGTGATTTCAGCGCTTTAATGAGGAGAGAGGAACAAAAGAGGGCAGGAGATGACAAAAGCTGCACCAAATAAACATGACCGTCCCCCTAAATTCTGCTGCTGCATATCGTCTCTTGGGAATAAACAAGGGGGAAGAAAGCCACACACTCTTCTCCTCGTTCATGGGGAAAATGTCAGTGTGATGTGCCGGCTACTGATGCCTCCTAATGAGAGAGTCACAGAGGTCCAAACAGTGGTGAACACAGCCTTCCTCCCAGTAAGTGGACACCATACTTGGTGTCTGTATTGAAGGGAGAAAATAGGATCTCTAGTTAGTACAGCTGTAGCAACATGGGTGAAACAGTCTGTAAAGCTGGTCGTAATGTGTGAGAGCCATTGCACATGCCCAAGACAAGAACTTCTTTTCTGCATGAAGTGACTTTTTAAAGGCTCCCTCTTCTATCTGTGTACTCACTGTTCCTTCTTAATACAATATTTTCATTTTAAATCTGCTTCTATTTAAAAGCAAAAGCACAGATGAAGATGTTAAGATGAAAATAATGATTGCTTCATTTATAATAACTTCTAAGATGCATTATATTTTAAATTTTTATGTAGATTTTTACGTGGGACTGTGTTGACAGCTTTGCCCTTTTAAGACCTGACACTGTTGACTAAACAGCCAAGACCCTTTTCAAAGACAGATTTGTAACAACAATGTATGCTGATTTGTTCAGAGCATTACTGCACTGTTCCTAATGTCCAAAGCTAATAATTAGGATTTTCAAACTAGTTGAAAATGTCAGAGCATACCAATTCTGTGATGTTTTGCAAGCCTTTAATCAAGCTGGAAGGAGAAAGGCAGTATCATTTTATAAATTATTTAATGAGAAGCAAGCTGACGAAATCAAATTAGCAGAGAAAACCCAAATGGAAGCACACAGAAAAGTCCAGCAAGAGGTGAAAGTAAACAGTGAAGATAAATACTGAGAGGTTGATTGGGATCAAGCAGAATGATTAACTGAACCTGGAGCAGTTCTGGAAGAGCACAGACTGATGTGGCTGAGAGTAAAACACAGAAAGGACAAGCAAACCAGTTAAAGCCAAAAATGACTTGGCACCAGATAAATGAAAAATATTCCACAGATATACAGTACGTACCAAATGTCCAAAAAAAACCCCGACATAAAACCCATTTTCTACAGAAAACGAGCCAAATGCTAAAAGAAACAAATGTGCACCAGATTGCTAAGAAAACAAAACATAAATTACAATTTAAGACAAAATCACAATTAAAAAATTGTGCAACTTTTTTTGTGGATAATGCATATAATTTGCATGTTTTTAGGAAATCTGTGAAGTAATTGTAGCTTAATTTATGCTTGTTTGATTACAATTCAATACAAACTGTAACGTATTGCATTAAAGCTGAAATGCAAAGCTAAAATTATGGGACCTGCCTCTTTAATTAACCTTAAACTAATATAAACATTATCTGGCAAGATTCATTAAGTTCATTGTATAATCAATGTGAATGTTAGCCCCATTTTGTATTTTAAATAAAAACGCAATCCCACCATTTTTATTCAATTTGATGTGTTTCATGAAGACTTGATTTGATTTACTTTTATTAAAAAATATCACATTGAATTTTATTTTTTGCCAAATTTACTTTTAAAAATATGTTCTTAATTCAGTGAATATTATCTTAAGAAGACCACATCAATAGAAATATTGAATATATTTTAGTGCATTAAAATTATTTTAGTAAAAGCTAAGACCATCATTAACCTACACTTCTGGAAGCATAATGTTAATTTTTTTTATGATTTAAGACCCATGTTGGGCCTTGTGAAATGGTTTTAAACCAAGCATTGCCAAAATCAATTAAACCTTTAAACTCATTCTAAACCTTAGAGAGAGAGAGAGGGTCCAAAGGTAATAAAAGTGAAGTGACGTTATTGTGTCATTTAGCCTCTACTAAATGACTATCAGCTTTGATTTGTAAAACCTCCAGCTGGCAGCAGCAGCAGCAGGAGCAGAGAAGGTAATTTATGAGGAGATGAAGGCACAACTGACCTCTAATTTGTTGTGAGAGCAGAGAAGTCTTTAACGTAAGTATGAGCTGAAATGACTGAACGTGTCTCTTCATCTGCTCACGTGTCAAGTTACACTGAAAATATCGAGACATTCTCAGCTGATACGGATTTAGACCAAAGCGTTGGAAAGAGGTGTGAACGAAGTCAAGCTGTTGCAAGAAAACAAGTGTGCTGCTTTCTAAACCTTTTCATCCTGGTTCTTAGATATGGAAACGATTTGGATTTCTATTGGAAACAAAACGCAAATGAAGATAACAGTCTACACAGATTTTTTTTAAAAAGAAGCATTTTCTACCCCAAATTTCTTTAACTCTCTTACTGGGCAAACAACATAAAGTAGTCACGTAAAATATGTCTGTTGGAATGGTATAGAGTGTCATTCACCCAAGCATACCTGAATAGTGATCGCTTGCATGCCAAAACGGGCAATCTGATGGATACGTGTGTCTGAGACTTTGCATCTCAGCTGCTGGAATGAGAGATGTGTTGTTGTTTTTTTGTGCATTCATCTCAAAAGCTTCAGCAACAACAATCAGCATTGGTAAAAGCAACGGAGAGAAATATAATGTATCATAAGCACAAATTATTAGTGTCCTGAACAAGGGTCATCAACCTTTTTGAGTCTAAGGGCTTTAGTGGCACTGAAGATTAATTGGCTTGATACGCACATAAACAAAGGAATCATCTTTGTTTAAAGTATCAATAATAATAAATCTACATGTGTGTGAATAAATTGCAGCCTAGAAAGCAATTAGAAAAGAATGAACAAAAATTAGGGCAATATTTTATCATTTAATATATAAGTGAGCCAAAGAGCCACTTCTGCCAGCCTGCAAGTCTATGGCTGAGGCAATTTGTTAGCACATTTTCCTTCATTCTTATAACTTGATAGGAAGCATCCAAACTTTTATCCAAACTGGCAACCCATGTTCACAAAATAGTAAAATAATATTGACCACATAACTCTGTATTTATAAAAGATATCAACATTTTTCCTACACAGAATTTCCTAACAGACTAACATAGAAAAAATAAAGGATTTCTCTTCACAATATTTATTTATTTACTATTAATCTATTCGTCTGATTTGTTCTTTAAATTGCCATATATATTTTTCGGTCTCAGGAGATGATTGAGGGATGAAGAGACTCCGATGTCTGGTTCTTTAGGTTCTGATGGTCCACAGTGTTCCTGTCCTGATCCTGTCTGTCTGATGTCACGCAGCCCTCCGTGAGTCACTGAATGTTGCCGACACATTTTCTTTTTCATTCGCCCTCTTTAACTTCAGCGAAATTGTTCAACCCGGAATGTGTGTCTTCCCACTATTTCTGCCAGAGGTTTTGCTTCTAAGGACGGTGAACAATCAGTGGACATTTTAAAAAGACGCGGGTTGATAGCAGCTCACTGCGGCTGCGTCGTGTCTGTTTCTAGGGAACAGTGACAACAGCGCCTATTTAGCTTCCATCACAACAATTTAGCTGACCTTAATATTTTCTCTGTTTTGTTTGGTCATTATTGTTGAGATCTGTGTGACAGCCTGTCACTGACAGGTGTGTTTATCAAACATGTATAGAAATACAGAACAAATTGGGCCCGGTATCGGTTCAATACGAGACAAAACAATTAACAGTAAATCCTCAGAAGACAACAACAGCCACCTGTTGTCTAGCTGAAGCTAACCTGAATATTTACAACCCTCCTGTTGATACACCAACATTTCTTGCCTACTGTCTTTCAACCACTTTGAAAAGCTTTTCTTCATCCCTGCAAAGAGGGATGAAAAGGACACAACAAATGTAAAGAAAGTGCCCCGGTCAGCAAAGGTCAGGTTTTATTTTTTTTACATTGATGAAAGATGCTTTGAGCAGAGGAAAACATTAACAGGTAATGACCACATTGAATTGTGGAAGCATCATCATCCAGTGGAGATGCTTTTCTTCCACGGTGACAGAGAAGTTGATAAGTGTTGATGAGAACAGCCAAAACCTGACAATCCTTGATAAAGAACCTATCAGAGACTGCTGAAGATTTCAGACTGGAGTGAAGATTCATCTTCTTCCAGGACAGACTTGAAATCCAAATGAGAATATATGGCAAGTCTTAAAATCGGATATTCTGCGATGCTCTTTGAACACTGAGCTGGAACTACTTTGTATAGCAATATGGGCATAAATTTCTCCAGATGTCCAAACATGCAGCAGTAATTGCAGCAAAATGTTCAACAATATATTAACACAGAGGACTGGATAGAAATCAACAACACACCCAGATCTCTAAAACTGTGTATTGCTTTCCTATAAACTTTTAATTGTCCAAAATTGTGCTCAACCGTGTGTGGATCTATCAGTTACGATCTGCATAATAACAATAAGGTTTACGGTTGTAATGTCACAGCAGATAAAATGTTTACTCACAAAATTATATAGCTAAACCTAAGACTCTCCTGTAGCAGTGCGTCAGACACATTTATTTTCTTCTTAAAGTTGTATGCAGTTAGTTTCCAGTTGACAGTGTTTTTAATTTGTCAACACATTCTGCTTCCTTCAAATGAATGACGAGACATGCAGTTAGAAGACTTCCTGAAGGTTATTGCCTGATTCTCAGTGTCACAATTAGTGTCCTTGTTTTGACAGTGACAAAGCGCTTGATGTTTTGGGTTCTTACCCAATGCTCATTATTTTGGATTTTAAGCAACCCAGTTAGATGATAAACTCTGTTTTAATTGGGGGTTGCTTAAACCCAGCAAAATTATAACAACAAAGAGAAAGTCATCCTGAAATGCTTGTCCACGAGCAATGAAAAGGGGAAAGTTACCTTTTGTCAAACTAATTTGTTTTTACCTCACAATATGGAGTTATATAGAACTTAATAGGAAATGTTTCCATGTAAGAGTAGGAGCAATAGGGGATTGTGGTTCGTTGGCGAGAATTGAATCAACAAGCTATGGGTTAAAATCTTCATCTTCGAGAGCATTTTCAAAGAGTTACATGAGATCAAGCAACCATATTTTACTTCAATTTTTTCTGGTCCAAGTAAAACTGAGGCATGCAAGGATAGTTAAGCAAATTGGCAATAAGACTGCATTTTCTTTTACATTTTTTATTTCTAATTTGTTTTCAGAATATTAATAAACAGTAAGTTCAAAGTTTAACAGAGATATGACTTGTAAAATGTACAAAAGAACAAGTGAATGAATCTTTCTGACTTAACGGAAAATAAATCTGCAGAAGAACTGAACTGCATGACTATAAAAATGAAGCCAGTGACCACAATTTGTTTCAAACAGCAAGGAGTCTGCATAAATCCTCTGAATCTCTAAGTCCACCTCATATTTATTACTGCAGTGAAATAAGTAAAAAGAAAAACAAAATAGCATCTGCATCTATTTTATCAAGTTTTACAGTTAAAAACACCAGCCCTACAGTGAGAAATCTTAGCTTCTTATATGTCTGAAAGCTTTGATTTAACTATATAATTTTCACCTGGCAACTTTTAGTGTGTTTAAATTTAAATGAGCCATTAGTGAGCCAGTAAGGCCACACAGGGACACTCCTTACCAGGAAGGCTGATCTTTTATACAGATAGCATACATAATTGAGGATATGCTTGTGTTTATTTGAATGCCCTCAAATATTCCCAAGTTTATTTAAGTTTTTCTAAACTGCTTTGTTCTTCCTATAGTTTGTTGTATGTGAAATACTTAAAATTGCCTCTAAAATAAGACATGTGGCTTGAAAATATGTTATCACAATATATTTGTATGCTCCCTTTTGGCCTGTAGTAACTTTTTACCAGGAGTATGCAGCACAAGTTTTCTCTTCACATCACAAAAAACCAACATCATCTTTTGAAACTTAAAACCTTCTCGCTGCACAGGAAGAGAACGAGACAAGATGATGTGATAAAATCTTAATGCATTTTCATGGCATCATATTCACAGCGTAATGTGTTTAAGTTGGCTGACTTTCTGGTGCTCTGTTAGATGTTTTCACTGTTCTCTGTTGTTTCCTTATAGTATCTACTTCCCCTCCCTAGAACAGTGAAAGCAGACAGCGATGGCTGAGTGTCTCTGCTGTAAAGACAAACAAATGCTGACAAATGTCTTTCTTCAACTGCTATCTATGAGCTCAGACTGCATGTGAATCCATCTGTTTGGTAGAAAAAAAACTATCCTTTAAACAAAAGGTTTAAGTACTTATATAGAAACATGTCATGTAATGTAGAGTGTGCTTTGCTGCTGATGTAGTTTAATTGCTCTTCTACTGTAAGGATGTGTTGTAATTTCTAACACCATTTTTCTGAACATAATCTGAAAAGACTAAGTTGGACATCTCACCATGACCAAACAACACCAATGTGCCCTCACTGACGCTTAAGGGATTCACTGTTGAGGGAACCGTCTCAGTAGGCCTGAACAATCTGACGAATGGGCCTTCAGGCACACTTGTCCAGACTGAAAGACCTGCAGAACTTTCATCCTGTCTAATCACAGGGTTGTCTTCTCAAGGGCTAGGAGTTTTTCCATCTGTTTCACAGTTGTGAAATTTCAACAACTATGTTGGATGTGAGAAGTTATTCTGCCTCAGGCTGATATGTTCACTGTGTTCACTCAACTCGGATGTTGACTTTCTTCTTTATTTTTGATTGTTGAGGTGTCGCTGTGCTTTTTTAAGACATGTTTTGTCAGTGAGAAAACTTTTCTGAAAATACTGCTGTACCTCGCAGAGATGCACATCCAAACATGACATAGAAATGGAATAATAACACAAAAATTCACTCACAGCTTCAACATTGTCCCTTGCTAGGTATTATGAAAACTTTGGCATTGGGATAAAATGATTCAGGGTAAATTATTATTATTAAAATGAGATAAATAAATACTAATAGTCAATTACACTATTGGATAACTACCTTGAATTTTTATGCCATATGAAGATACAAAGTTACGTAATACACCAACATCACCTTTCTACAGATCTGATCCCGAAAGGGATTTAATGTGAACCACAGCTAAGCTAGGCTACCAACAACGATTTTGGACATGCCAAATAATTTTGTCATACTCCATATGTACCACTTATAAGCCCCGAAGTAGCACTATGTATGCAGGTGTGATGTCACAGTAACACTCATATATTAACCTTATTAATCTCATATGTGAGATTGTGCTATGCTACACTGTGGATCTCTGTTTGCGCTGAGGAAAATTCCCTCAGCATGCTGAATATTTGAAGTATTCAGTATATCGGGGAAGTTATTCCTGCTGTTTTGTTTCATTTACTTAATAATTTATCAGGACTTGAGGATAGTCATGTGTAACATGCAGCGGATGTGAAGCTGCGAAGGTGTGCAGGTGGCTAGCAATGACTTATAACTTTCCACAAGTCCTTATGTATTTCAAATATAAAAAGTATAGTGGCAGATTTACGACATGTTACTGCAGGAGGACACCAGCCTGTGCGCACATGGAGGAGTTTATTACTGAAGGAATACACGAAGTAAAGTAAAAAGGGTAACCTACTGATCATAATAGACAAGTGGTGCCACCATGTGGTGATACGGAGTATCATAGCAGTGACTCTTATACGTCGTGCAGAACATGGAGATGGAAATCTGAACTTTCCCTTCATGGTTTGGCAATTGTTTTCATGGGAAAAATTAAAATAATGACAGAAACATTTAACTTTTTCTTTCTTTACACATCTAACTTTAAACTTTACACTGTTGATCTTCAAGAAAATACTTTATGTAATGATCTTGAATTAATGCATGGTAAACAAACAACAAACATGTTCAGTTTAACACTTGTTGCTGGAAGCGTTTTGTGACCTTACAGTTTCTACTGTTGAATTAGTATAAGTCCCCTGGCTCTCATCACACATTTAATACCATAAAATTAAACACTTTACCGAAAGTCTTTCCATGAATCTGCAAAAGAACTTTTAGTTCCCTGAGGGTTGCATAATTTACATATCGTTAACCTTTTCTTCGACATGGTGGATTCAGGGTACGTATACCCCAACTGTGATTCATCAATCAAACAGATGAGTGGGTAACGATAACTTTCAAACTCCCTAATGCTGTGAAGTTCTGTTTTAGCCCAACAAATTGGCCCCAGTCTACAGAGGCAGAAACCTCTGAAGTTGTCCTTTGCTACTGAGCACCAAAATGTTTGCAGCACCAAAATGTTTGCAGCAGAACCTGGAAGGCTTTGAAGTCCCCTGGTTTCATCAGATTATGATTTCGGTTATTTGGAAGTGAAATTAATGCTTTGAACTGTTTGCAAAGTTCATAGATAAATTCTCAAATATTGTTCTGAAGTGTGGTGCTTTCCACAAGTCACTCCGATCACAAAGGTGTTGTTGTCTAAAAAGATGATATATGTCAAAAATGAAACATTCGCACAAATGCAGGACCCCAAAGCTTCCAAGCTGAGTATTGTGAGCATCATGCTACCTCTGCTGGCTTCCCCAGAGGCTTTTTCAATAATAAATGACCTATCCATCCATTCATGAGATTAAAAACTATATTAATCAGGCCTGGCATCATTCATTTTTAGTGCATATGCTCTGATTGTCAGCATGGACAACATTAGAGATCTGCAGCATGGTGTAACGCATAATTGGATTGGATTACATTTGAACAAAGTCAGCATTAAGTGACAGGGTAAGACAAACATTAGTGTTTTTATTTTCAATGGACTTAGAGTTCAAACGAAGTTTCTTGTATTGCTTTTAAAAGTTATTTACTGCCATTTTGGAGAAAATTCTTCTTGTTTTGCTGTTTAATGTAATCCTTTCACACCTGCCTCCTCTCTGTGGTGTTTTTTTTTTTTTTTTACTATGCTGACACAAAAAGTAAGTCCTGCGTAAAAACAGTCTGCTCATAAATATTAACTATTCCCAATCTGCTTAAAGTACAATCTGCTTAACACACTGCGTAAAAACACACACAGACACGCGGACACGCACGCACACACTCAGGTAACCTTGTGTTTTAGAGGCAGTCACAAAAACCCTACAGCCTTTTTTTTCTCTGTTTTGGTGCTGTGTCATTATTCTTTCGTTTATTCAGCACGTCTTTAAAATAGCTCTCGAGCCTCATTTACTATCCTAAGCTCTTAATTCATCCTTATCATGTTGCCAAAATAAACAGAAACCGTCCTTATTCTTCCTCTGGTACATTTCACTGAAAAAGAAAACAAAGCTGTAAAATGTGAGTTGATAACCTGAATTTGTGAGTAACTACATGGAATGCTAAAAATCTCCAATGATATGTGGCTTAATTTTGTTATTATAGTGCCTATAACGGTATATGCTGCTTCTAATGAAATGTTTATGCGTGATGCGGAAGTTGATTTTGATTAGATTTAATTTATGTATGATTTGGACATTTGAATTAAAGCTTTGGAATTGTTATCTATTACTCCAGTGTAGATCATCAACAAATAAACTCTTTTTTCTGAAATTAATGTAATTTCTCTTAGGGATGGCCTCTTGGCAGTAGTAATGATATCAATAATTGAAAAATAATTGCTGCATGTTTTGAGGCAGTCTATTAAAGACCTAAGGGTTTCACAGAATTAGATGTAAATACCGTATTTATTCCCCAGACCTTACTCAATACTTTCTGCAGAAACACAAACTCATTGAAACAACCACATTAACATGATAAATGGAAAAAATGCAACAAATCCATCAGACTTGTAGGTTTTATAAACAAAACATTGAAATTATGCAAACGCACTTTTACTCTCATTTCCAGCTTAGTTTTGCTCAGATTTTATTCATGTTGCGTGTTGATTTTTTTTAAAGCTGCCATCTAAGAGCAGGCATTCTTCTGGAGGTTTAGATCAGCGACTTAGAAGCTATACTGATCATTTAAGGGACGTCATCCATGTTTTAAAATGTCTGGATATCCACAGAGTTTTGGATCATAAACAAGATTGCAGTGTTTGGCTCAGGAAATTGTTAAATATTCCTCCTTCTCATGGATGTTAGTTTTGATTCAGTCTATTTTTAGGTTTTACTTTAACAAAAATACTTCCTACAATCCTGTGAGGAGCAGAAATTACTTAATAGTACCCTAGTTCTTTACTAAAGTGTTTAGTGTATATATTTTTAGAAGTTGATTTCCTAAAGCCATCTTTAGTACAATCACAGCTTACAGTGAACAGATCCTTTGCTCAAGAAGATAAATAATTCTCACCATCCTCATGGGCCTTCATGGAAGATCACATTTCTGCTGAAGGAAAAGCAGCCTACATATCTAAATAATATACCAACCTTCAGATTGCAGCTCTAGCAATAAAGCATTCATCACAGTTTTTATAAGCACTGTTATTTATTCAACCAGCTTAAAGGTAATTTTGTGCTAAATCGACCCTGCCTTGTGACCCAGACAGTTATTCATACTATTTATCTGTTTTTGCCTCTCAGAAACACCAGGGAAGGGAGAAGATGGGATACCAGACACATCATTCTCTGACTCATCCCTGTTCGCTCACTGGGGCCAGGAGCTCAGTCCGGACAACAGGAGGGTGGCTCTGAAGATGTTCCAGTACTACGGATATAACGCCTACCTCAGTGATCGTCTGTCCTTAAGCAGGCCAATTCCTGACCTCAGACCTGATGGGTAAACCTAAGTACTTTACCTACATAGCACAGATGCTACAATGTTTATTATGTTGTGTTTTTCTTTATTACCAGCGATCCTATTGCACTCATCCTTTTTGCATAATGTTGTGCATACTCATTAAATTTCCTCTGGATATTTAGCCATTGTAACAGCTTTTGTGAAGAAAATGCAAAAGAGAAAGGGATTGTTAACCCTCCTATTATGCTCATTTCTGAGGTGCAGCAATAATGTTCCCAGGTCAATTTGACCGTGGGATTTTTTCAAAAATGCAGTAGGAGCAGAATCTGAAAATTTTACCCAAAACATTTGTGTATTTGATCATTAAATCCATGACTAACAATTTCAATCCATATTTATAATCTAAAATATAAAGGATGGATGAGGATAATTTAGCATATGGTATATTGCTAGAATGAGGACCGCCACCCAAATATGTATGAAAATGCATTTTATTCAGGTCCTGCTACTTCTCCTACTAGTTTCTTTTCTAGTTTAGTTTTCAATATTTTTGCTTTCTCTCTACTTTAGTAGCTCAAAAGTAGATGTCTTTAACACAAGCAACTGCCATACTCTGTTATATTTTCTGTAGTTTTCTTGGAGGTCAAAAGCACTGCCTTTCACCATTTGACAGATATTTTTGCTTGGAGGAACATGACTAATATTTTCATCATTTGTTTCATAATCAGAATCATCAGACTTAGAGTTGACCTCAATGCTCATGGCTGCTCACACTTCAGACACATCCTTCTGTATCTCACTGCCATGAGAGTGAAGATAAGTCCCAGCACCTCTAGGGCTGCTACCTTTTTATTTCTGCTGGTTCTGTCTTGAAAATATAAAAACTTCTATATCATACAGTGTGTAATGTTGTAGGACTTGCATGCAGAGAATATTTATGTGCTTATCATCTCCCCTGCTGAGATCCACGTAACATGGATCAAGTTTCCCCATGGGAACAGAAGCCTTCACAATTTACTAGTGAGGTGAAGAGAAAAGGGAGAAGGTGTGCGTTTGTGTGACGATATGAGGTTAAATTAGCCTCCCAGTTGGAAACAAGTAATATTAAACACTTATGACCCTTTTTCTACTTTAATTTGACTGACAGGTTGAATTGACCCAAACATTACCTCTGCATTAAATAGATGTGTAGAGGATTGCAACTATGTAAAATAACTCATTTTAATGCTCATTATGGTTACAAATTGCCCTGAAATATAACAGGAGGTTTAAGTACAGCCATAATAATAAAAAAATAAAAAATAAAACGTCTTTGGAGCTTCTAGCTATAAAAGGATTAAAGTCCCTGGTGTTTTGTTAGACCCTAGCTCCATTGGTGGAAATTAAGGTTTTTATTAAATAGACTCTGCAGAATTCCCTTATCCCTGAAGAACATCCCTATAGTTGAAATTTGACTTTTGATTTAATCCTAGGCTTAAAGCATCATGTTTATACAAAGTGAAAACTGTTGATACCACAACATGGTTTTCGCCACAACTCTTACAGGAGCTAATACTGTCTCTGTGCACATACAAAACTGTTGCAGGTTAAGACATTGATCATACATAGTTTGCATCTTGGTTTCACATTTTAATTGCCCCAGACATAACATTGTGTGAATCCAGCAGGAAGCAGAGGAGGAGATTCATGAACAGCAGTGTGACATTTAAACACACAGATGGTAATGAATTAGATATCCCAATTACACCATCATTCATTCTCTACATTTAAACAAAAAGCTCATGCCAAGACATTATTACAGGATTTAAACATAAGACTACTACTCCTGTTGTTTACAGCTATAAGGAAGGTCTTGCACAAATATGTACATATTTCCAATTAAAAATGAAAAAGTGTATTTATGGATGGGTGGAAAACATAACAAATGTAAACATATTGTCATTCATTTTTATAAGAGAGCATGAGAGAGCTGATTTCACTCCAGAACTGACTATAAATATTTCTATCCATACAGATCCATTTATTTAACATAATGTTAGTTTTGTTATATGATAGTAGCTAAAAGGGGTGAGGGATTGTGCAAAATATATTTTTTGAGATTTGAAATATAATGTTATTCCTTCATCACAAACATACCTGAAATGTTACCTTGATTCTTTCAGAAATCCTTGACTCTCCTGTGACAGCCATTCAGGAGTATCTATACGCTTGTTAACACAAAACATTGCCTCCTTCGATCTACAGTCTGCAGTCCAGCTTCCACAGAGCTCCCAAATATTCCCTTCTCAGCTCCACCAGACTAGCAGCAATTAGCAAACACCTGGTGGAACTGCGCGTCAGCTGAACCATACAAAATCCTTCTCAGTCCAACACTCCTAAAATGATTGTAAGCTGCATAATGGAGCACCATTGTTGTGATGAGGTGCTGAAGGGGGAATGTCAGAAGGAGCAGTAGCTTCTGAAACAGACGGATTTTAATATGTCAAATTGTAAAGTCAAATTTCTCACAAGTCATGTTTTTAACAACTGAAGGTAAAATGGCGGGGCTCTGTTATAACTTAGACCAAAAAAAAGAGACACGCCAATGCCATAGTTCACATCAGATGGTGTTTATTGTACTCAAGTTCAGGTAAAAAAAGTTGGAGAAGCTGTGCTGCATATTTACAATGGACATCCAGGCAGGTTAAAAAACAACAGTACCTTCATTGCAGCTCAAAAGGCCAGACGTACTAAATTTGTGGTCACACATGAACATGGGGTTTCTGTAGATTGCTGCAAATGGTTGACCGACATTGGACCTGACTCCAGTGTCCTACAATGACTCAACATTAACGTACAACTCCAGCATGAACTTGGGTTTTTGGGTCTTTGTTTGAGTATCTGTAGCTTCACTTAGCAGGACTTTTATCTGTCTTCCTCAGGTGCAGAAACATCACTTATCCTTTGAACCTTCCTCAAGTGAGCATTGTGTTCATATTTGTGAATGAAGCCTTGTCAGTCATCCTGCGATCCATCCACTCTGCCATCAACAGGACTCCCTCCCACCTTCTTAAAGAGATTATCCTAGTGGACGACAACAGCAATAACGGTAAATAAAAAAAAAATCTGACTCCACCAAACACCTCACAGCTGACAGCAAAGCTCCATCTTTAAAGTTATATTTTAAAGCTTTAGCTGAGTTGAAAATGCAGGTGTGACAGGCACTTTGCAGCTTTGGCTTTATCAGCACGTGGAAGCAGTGTGCACCAGTCTGTCATAGAGAAGATACTCTGAATTCTTCAGTACTTTTTTTTTATAGGCTGCTGTACGATAACAGCCTGTTTATACACAGTTACTCAACCTGCACATACTTCCAAAGCCACTGAGATTAACATCTGATAAACAGCATACATACCAGTGCATTCACTGTGTTGTCTACGTTTACACTGTGCACTTGGACTCAAAGCTTCTGAGTTTTGTGGGTTTAGTGATAAGAAGTCAATACGCTCTACACAAAAATGTATTGTAGTTGTTTGCCACACATTTTAAAGCACTAAAATGTAAAAAAAAAAAAAAAGAAAAAGTAAAATGTTGGCAAGTCTAAGCTGAGAAAACAGTTTTGTGTTAAATACAGTGAATCTTTAACAATATACTAAGAATCTCTCTCAGAACCATAATTTGTTTTTAGATATAAGAAAATATTGTTAATTTACTTTATAAATTGCACGTTATTACCTTTCATAAAAAGTCTTTAAAAAGACCAACTACATAAAATGTTAGGCTTAAAGACCTTAACAGAACCTGAATCATAAATGTACTTATGATTAAAGTTTGGCAACAGGAACTAAGGACATCTTGGGTTACTTTTTACAGTATGAGAAAAGCATAAAGTTAAGAGACTCTTGCTGAATTTTGGGATGATCTCAATTACAACTATTCCACATTTTTTGTTTTGTCTCTGTTCCATAGTTAAAACTTACAATTTTGCCTTTCAACCTGTAAACTTATTCATTTGGTGCAAATCAAAGGCATCCAATCTGACAGATATGTTATTGGAATGTAGTGTGGAAATTCAAAGCACAAAGCATTTGACCTTAGTAATATTGATTTTGCTATGACGATTATGATTCAATATGTTGTGCATGTCTGGCTTTGCCACGTGATTGGAAATGCACTGATCAATTGGTCAGCGATTGAAATAGTTCAGCTATTCCCTGAATGTGTGTGGTTAATAGTAAGGTTGGAAATTCTGATGAGGCTGGGTTTCTAAACCTTAAATGTACCATAAATACTTTTTTCAGTTTGCATAACACGTCAACAAACACCACGTTTTGATGTGATTCTTCATTTGAGTTCAATAAGAATCCAACATGTTAATGACCTGCTCTGTGATGCCTATATGACAATATTCTTGCAATTTCCCATCTTCTGCTACTTCGAAAGAAACTTGCAACACATTTTATATGGTCAGTGCTTTTTCTGTATTCAAATTTCTTCTTACCTTGCTTATGGGTTTTTTATGAGGATATTGGCTGGTAAGTCAACATTTCTTTCAGTTACAGTCTGCCAATTTCTGATGTGGGTCTTCACCTTCGTCTTTCCCTCCTCACAATGGCATCCCTGATGCCAACAAAGACAAGCATGAGTCTCACATGTAATTGATGTCTCGCCCTGAAATCTCCCAGGAGATGAGCTGTTGAGGGATGACAGGGGTGTTATGATGACTGACACTAGTGAGCTGTCCACAAAAGTTTGGAAAGAACTTTATAAAGTTGAAGCACATAAAGAGTAACTTGCTGTCTTGAAGTTTAAACCAAAAAAAAGTTTGTGTTTTCACATTTTTGATTGTGGCAACAAAATAATGCAGTGCTCTTTGCCAACTTTTCTCAAACTTCCTGTGACACTCTGTCAAAAAACTGGCATGTTTTAACACAAATGTCCGTTAAACAATAAATCTGCTCCGAACCAGGTCTGCAAAATCTTGTGAATGCATTGACTTGGACTTTTGTCACTTTACACTTAAAAACGTCACTTTTTATTTTTAGATAGTCCAGCTCAAACGAAAAGAAAAAATATTAATGGTAGTCAAGTTTTTTTTATGAAAAAAAAATCTAAAATGGATTCTTCCGTCTGTTATGATGGATTGAACTTTTACTGCAATTACAGCACCAAATTATTATTTTTTTTATAATGAAATACCTTTGTTCAATACACCAAACTAACATTTTTATATCAAAATAAATAGCTGAAAAGTTTTGTGCAGGAGTACTTCCTTTGACTCAATCGTCTCAAAGTGATATCTTCTAGTTGAAAAACTTCTTAGGCAGCTGATGGTCCAGATGTTTCTCAAGTGATGACACTAGCCTCAAATTCAAAGCCAAAACACATTTTGCCATCTAAAAATAAAATCTTCTGGTGAAATAACTTGATATTAAACATTCATGAACGTAAAACACCCAGAGGGGAGAATGCAAATTCAGGAACACCTTGGTAATTCAGAAATCAGCATTTACATGTTTAGAGAAATCTATGATGTCCGTTGCTCCTCTGATGGTCTCCAGGCTCTCTTAATGTTAATTAGGGGGCCGTGTTCGCTGGGTTGAGCCGATGGATGAATAACACTAATTAGCTGCAGAGCCAGGAAATTCGCCCAGAGGCACGCAGCAATCCAGCAAGGTGATGAGGTGTTTGCAATGAGCCTTGTCTTAATTTCTAAGCCTAATTATTTCATCTGCATTCGCTGCATGTCTTGTAAGGATTGTTGACTTGGAAACATAGTCAGTGTATCTTGAGAAGTTAGGTTAGAGTGTACCTTGTACAGGGGAAAAAAATTGACCTGTAGTTATATATGAATGGTGGATTTGGCAGTTTCCTCTACGCTACTATATTATAGAGGCAGAAAGCCAATATTAAAAATGTTAATGACAGAGTGCCAAAATCATTTATAAGTTTTATGCTTTTTAATTAGCTCTGCTGCTTTCAACAAGGAATTAAATTATCAACGTGGGAAAAACTGTTTGGCAAAGTCAATCGACCAAAATGTGGTATGTCCTGGAGGCTCCTGAAACTGAATTTCAATCAATTTTGTTAATTTAACTCCCTGGAATAAGTATGGTCGTGCTCCTTTAGGCTATATTTGACCAGAAAGTTTAAGATGTCTATTAAAAAATGTAAATGTGAAAACCTAAAAGTTTCCACAACCACTTTTCTCCTTCCAGCACAGACATCGCAATCAATGAACATTCATATTTCATTACATAACCGCGAGCCGGAGAGTTGTCGTCTTCAGCTTCTTCAGGGTCCCAAGTGACACTGTGACATTTTGCTGATGGCATTTCCCTGTGTTTGTTTGAGCACTCTGTCACACTGCGTCCGATAGGGCTCTAAATGTTGTCAGGCTGTTGACCCCTGACTCTGTCGAGACTCTTGAAGGGGTCCACACCCAACCTCTCAGCCACCCTCTTGTTCACATTAGTCACCTGGCGTTGTCACAGTTCAACTTCAGAAGACATTAGCATGCGGGAGAACATACATCACCATCAAGGGAGAAAATGGCAAATTGACCCAGCTGATTCTTTTGTAATTGGATAGTGCCCCAAGCTGTGACTTGAAAACTCCTGACTGGTGAATTCCTGGTCAGATTTGGAAGAAAACTGAAGAAGGGGGCCTCACCTATTAGACAATCTGTACAGACAACAGTAATTCCATCTTTAAAGTTACATGTAAAAGATTCTGAGAAAATCTCTTCACACAGATGGAAAATATGACAAATGCCACTACAGAATCTGTAGTGACCCAGAACAACCTGAGCTTGTTACATTTATTACCAAGTTGTCTTTCAAGTGATCAACTGCTGTATTTTTTGGACTATAAGCCGCTACTTTTCTCCCACCATGCGGCTGACAGCCTGGTGTGGCTTTTCTGTGGATTTTTCTTCAACTGTTGGAGGTGAAATTACTTTACATCTTATAATACCAAGACCTTTGTACACATTTAGAGTGTAAATGAGGATAGATGCTCTGATTAGTCAGTGATGTCTTGGTTTCTTGCCAGTGTTGGTGACTCAGCTGTAAATGATTTCACAGCTCCAGGAGATTTGTTCCTCCCTGACTCCTAAGAGAGAAGAAACAGTTACAGGGAGGGAACACCAGAGGTTTACTGCACAGTGGGAACAATTTATGATTTGCATCCAGTTTCTGTCCAGTTTCTGTCAAATATTATAAAATTTATTAGAAATTATTAACCATATTATTATTTTTTTATTTTTTTTTTTTTAGTAAAATTTTGTCGATTTTTGTCCAACTTTTTATGTGATGTGAGGCAGACATTTGTGTTACCAAAACCAACAGGAGATTCAATAGAAACTTGGTTTCACCAGCCATTAGGATATCATACTGGTTGGAAACAGTTGAATAATTATAGTAACTTAAATTTTTATTTTCACACTGAATAACCTCAGTAATAATGATATTATTAAGTATGCGTTTAAGGAATTTTTTTTTTACTTAAACTGTTATTTTTCAAAGATTATACTTTTGCATCAAGTAACTAACTTTATAACTTTTATTGAAGCATCGATGTTCATTTGTTATTTTATATTACCATAAAATATGAATAGAATCACATCAAGTTTAAGGACTAGTACATGTTGCATCATACCAGAGTTGAAAATTTTACACCTCCAGATGGTGCGGCTCCTCTTTGCTTCAGTGCCATGTTTCTGCACCAAATAAGAAAAATCAGAGACCAGAACAGATTGATAGGCAACCACTGCTCTCAATGCATGTGTTTTTAAGTTATTTCTGTTTTATTAAGCAGCCTTTTTTGACTAATTAAAATTAGACAGTGAGGTTCATGGCTCTTAATTAACACTTCCACTTCGCCAATTTATTGCACTTAAAAATCGACTGATCTGTGATGAAGAAATGGGTGATGATAACAATTTTATGTTAGTCCTGTTTAAAATGTTAACATTTTTTGCTTCCTTAATACATTGTTTTGGAAGAACCTGAACCTTACTTTCCATTTCAACATACTTTACTGTGAGAGCAGTAATATAATGTGAATTTATTCAGCAGCCTAAGGTGTGCAGAGAAGTTCCAGTCACTGTTGGATATCTTGCACAATGTTGTTCCCAAACCAGCTGATGGAAGCTGGAGGGTACACAAAGCTGTGATGATATCAGCCAAAACTAGCAAAGCCAAACTTCAGGCTGGTTGTTCACTCACACTGTTTTTTAACAAACTGCCAGTGGGCCGTGGGTTTGATTGCTGAGGAAGAGCCAGTACCTGCTGGATGTTTCAGACACAAATTTTCCTGTGGTGGACTTGTGTACTGAGAAGCTGCCAAGCAAGTGTTGCAGCTCAAACTAAAAAGCAAGTATGAGACCTGTAACCATGCTGATCTGCCATCTGCTGTGCGAGAAGAAAAGCTCAAATGGTGATAGATGATCTTTGCAGATGCATGAAAACAAAAGTCATATTTCAGGTTAGACTTTCATGAGCATAATAGTACAATTATAAAATGGTTGTAAATTATATTGCAAAACATGGGTATCAACCTAATTGTTAAAATATCCCCTGCTTTCTATATTTTGCAAGAATCTAAATCAGTATTGATGTGGTTTGTGACTGTGTTATGTGTGACTTAAGGCAAGACTGATCTGACCCAAAAAAACGTTAATTTTTTTCACTTATCATTAACTTTGCTCATTATCTTCTTAGATGACATTTCAGCTAGATTTACAATCATAAGCTGCTGGATTTATTTCATGACTGCACAGTTATGCTTGAAAACCCGCTTGCTTTTTGTGTAAGTTCAGTGTACCTCTGGCGGAGCTTCAGCGGGATATCAGTCCTGAAAGATTGATGAGTGGTAGCCATCAGCCATTGCTGGCGTAATGGTGTATGCTTTATTGTGATTTGTTATGAGGCATAACGCCACATCACTCTTATTTTTCAATTCCCAACTCATTAGGATGTCTTCATTATTGATGAATTAAAAGTTATTAAATCAGTTGCAGCAGCCTTTTCACGCAAATCTCTGCAGCTTCCTTCAGCTAATTTTGGAAGACCAAGGTAAAGGACTTCAGAAGCAAATTTTTCTCATAAATGTTGTAAAACATGAGTTGGTACAGTGGTTGATTAAGTCTATGAGAACATCAACCTGACCATCCCATAATGAGCAAACATGATAGTTACCTGTTTCATGCTGTGCACATTAGAAAAATAGAAAGGGGAAAAATATGCTGCTGCAAGTTCCTTTCTGTCTGTTGGAGAAAACACCTTCCCCTGCTGAGAACCAGCAGGCACAGAAAAGAGAAAAACAACCTAATGTCTCTGCTATTTATCCATGAATCATTCCTTCTTAAAAGCAGTAAACATGTATTAATTCACCCAGTTAAGTCTAGACACAGACATACCTGCAATCAGTTTTATAACTTGTTAAATTGTAATGCAACACCTCTACTGTCTATCTCATCAGTGTTTAACCAAGAGGAGACAATTTACTAAGACCTTCAGAGAACTTTGCACTCACTCTTTCTGCCTATCTTTTAATGGCACTGGATGACATGATGCTATTGAAAAACTTCTGACTTATTTGACACTGAAACATAGTCATGTCACCAGATAAACCTGGTTGTTACTGATGTTTTTGGGCATTGCTAAAAAACAAATTTTCCAGGATGGATGCTGCACTTTTACAGTGATCCATGCATCACTGCTACAGAATCAACACAACTAAAATTTAAATATTGTAGCAGAGACTCTAGAATAACACTAAAGTAATCTCATTATGTTCATTATGAGAATAAGATGTCTCATCTTGGTGTGCCAGATCCTTTAAAGTGATAATGAAACTGAAGTCATGACATACTTTTTTATTAATTCAGCAAATGATGTGGACTCACTCATAAAGCAATGACATTTTATTTCAAGATGGTCGGTTGACTCTTAAATATATATTTTTTAAAAATGTCATTACGGTACACAGAAGAACACTAAATCCTACACCCTTGATCCTAATATACACACACTATTCAAAACAGGAGGGCATTAAAAGCAACAGAAACTCCTCCTTCCTCTCTGGGTTCTAACTCAGGAAGTAGGTATTGCTTTGTGACATCCCTCTCTTCACTACCCACAACTGCAGTGTAATGGTCTCTCTCCTCTTTGGTGGGTGCTGGGCAGTCTTGCTGCCAGGGACTTGTGCTACCCGGATGACTGGGTCCGGGTTTTCTTTGCATAGGGGACTAGGCTGGAAAGTTTGGTGACCTGCTTCACTCCCAGTGCCTCTTTAGCCTGAAGGCTGCTGATGCTGTGCTTCACTGCAAACGTATCTCTCTTTAAGGCTGTTCGGTGGGGTGCCTGCTGTGTGTGTGACTAGAGCTGCTGTTGCATTGTTGACTGAAGGCTACCTGCTCTTTACTGCTCTTGGGTAATGAGTGCTGCAGGGTTCCTGCCCTTCTCACCGTTTTACTTCAGCAGACAAAATCATACATACCCACCCTCCACTGCCACAAACATGCATCCACACTCCCATAAATCCATGCAAATAAGCTATCTGGTTGTAGGTTATACAAATAAAACAGCCTTCAATTATCTACAAATGTTCAGCTAATGTTATATCCTGATATGTATTAATACCAAATAAAATAGAAAGTTTAATCCAGTATTGTAGTTCATTACATTTCCAAGAAAAAAGCCCAGAAATTATGATTTTGCTCTACTAATACTCAGTATGACCTCATCTTGCAGGGTATGATTCATCAAACTGTGCATGAGTCAGGTTATAATGAAGATAAACTTTTAATATGGACATCTGCCATGTGCTGAAAAGGATTGCAGGCTGATACTCAATATTGCAGAGGCCCTGTTATGGCTGTTAAACCCCATGGAAGTCAGCAGTCTGCTCCCTGTTTGGTCCACTGATCAAAGCAATGAAGCATGAGTGCCTTTGGCCTCTGCCCATTGAAAAACTGCCCACTGGAGGAGAACATGATGATGTCTTGTGGGTGGTTTACTTGCGGCAACTCTCACTTTACTCACCTAATCCTGACGGGAATCTTCAAAAGCTCTGCTGATACTGATGCAAAATACATTCTGTCTGTTTGATTTGTTTGCAGATGAGCTCAAGGAAAAACTGCAGGACTTTGTGTCGGAAACAAACAGTCAGCATCCAGGATTCATAAAGATAGTGCGGCACACCAGGCAGGAGGGGCTGATCCGGTCCAGAGTGAGTGGATGGAGGGCTGCCACTGCCCCAGTTGTTGCCCTATTTGATGCCCACGTTGAGTTCAACGTCGGCTGGTGAGTCACTCACAAGTGCAGCGTGAAGTGATATTAGCTAGGTTTAACAGATAGGCACAGGTTCTTCAGTCATTTAAAGTCATTTTATTCTTACTATGTAAACCTGGGTTTAAAACAACAATCTTAGGTATGTATAAAATGCATGTATACTATGTTGCTCAAAGTTGCATGTCAGCTTGAGACAAGAAATTAGATTTGTGGAAACTGTTTTGAATCTCTGGCATACAGATAACATTTTCTCAGACAAACACATGAAAACTGAAACCGCGTTTAAACTGTTCAACTCTGTTTTTCTAATCATTACAGCACAAAGGTGTGTGACTTGTTACACAGGGAACAAGTTTATCCTTCACAAAACAAACACAGGTTTCAGCCTGATGTTGTGCTTGTTTGAACTGATTCACTTTTCTGTCTCTCATTTCTAATTCAAGTGTTTCTGTTAAACTTGCTGGAACATTTCCTCTGAAAAGCGAGAAACACCCGTTAGTGTTAGCAACATGACCATCTCAAATATGTGAGGGCTCCAACCTTGGAACTACTGGGGATTAAATATGTTAAGCAGCTTTTTGATCTAATTCTAGAATATTTACATAAATATATTTTACTGAAAAATATTTTCATTGATACAATTTATTTTAAGTAGATTCTTTTTTTCTGATTTTATTAGAAATCACTTTAAAAACATGTTCTATGGAGAGTAAGTTTGTCAAACTAAATGCAAATTATGAAATTAAAATTGTTCTCCATGTTATCAGGGCTGAACCAATACTGCTGAGAATTAAAGAGGACAGAACACGGATAATCTCCCCATCATTCGACAACATCAAGTATGACACGTTTGAGATTGAAGAGTATCCACTGTCCGCCCAGGGCTTTGACTGGGAACTCTGGTGCCGCTACCTCAATCCACCCAAGACCTGGTGGCACAGGGGCAACAAAAGTGCCCCAATCCAGTAAGTAAAATAATCCAGCTACTAAATATCAGTAATCTAAAAGTACTATATTGTGATCTTTAGCAGTATTTCATATATATATTTTGGGTCCTTACTGTCAGTATGGGAACATCGAACAAAACTGATCTTCGTTGTAAATGTTTCAGGAGCCCGGCTCTGATTGGCTGCTTTGTGGTGGACAGACTGTACTTTGAGGAGATTGGTCTGCTGGATGAAGGCATGGAGGTGTATGGGGGAGAAAATGTGGAGCTGGGCATCAGGGTGAGTAATGCCTCTGGCCATGAAGTCCATTGTTTATTCAGGAAATGTGAGGGAAAAAATATTACAGTGGCTGTAAAGGGGAAAGCTCTAGGGTTCACCTTTTTCCATAAAACCATAAAAGTACTCGATGCATGGCGTTTGATTTAAATGTGTGGCATGTGTATTCAAAGCAGTATGTTGGTGGTGTTAAACAATTAGTGCTAATAGAGCTTTTTACAAAGCGGTGCAGTGATTGCTGGGCATATATAAATCCTAAAACTATTTGAAAGCACTTTAGTTTGTCAAAAGATATGTCTGCCTCTGAGTCTGAATCAATTTCAGGAGGGATTCACACCGCTGGCTTGATCTTTGGCTTATCCACAAAGCTCCTATGACATAAATTTCATCTTCTGTTCCTCCCTACAAGAATCCTTTATGTGTCTTTGTGTTGCAACTGAATGCAGCCCCGATTTTAGTGACAATGCTGAGTCTGCGCAACAATGACAATAAAAACCCCATTGAGAAGGTGGTAAAAAGCACACAACAGACAAGGAATCAAACCTGGAGCAGCACTCTGCTTTTTAAAGAAATACCAGATTTAAGAGGAATACAAATTTTGATCATTTATCCCTTTTGAACATCAGGAATTAAAAAGCTTTCTCAAATCTGTGGTCAGATATCACTCAAAAAAAACTTTTTTTTCCCCAATATACTGCTCCATTATTTCCACCTACAATGCCGTCATGGCAACCGCGAGCTCATGAATGAATCTGTCCAATTGATCTCAAAGTGAACACATGCAGGCTTATGCATGTCTGTAATATTCCAACAGTTTTTGTCCACATGTAGCTGGGGAGTTATGTTAGTCATTATCTATTTTAGCATATATAGATATTTACTGCAGAAGAAAAGCTGGTTGGGCAGTTTCAGAAACCCCAGCCTGCAAAATGTAACAAGGTGGACGTCATCCCAAATATTCATTAAAGGGTAACTCATGACTCTTCAGAGATCGTTACAAATCAGTGAAACAGTCATCTTGACTTTGCAGATCACATTTTTTAACGACTTGACCCAACACTTCTAAAATAGTCAACAGACCAGAAGAAATGATCCCTTAAGTACTCTTAACATACCTTCTTACTTGTGTAGTTTTAGCAAGAACAAAAAATCAATACCGATTGATTCTGAAGTCTGAACAATCACCTTCCCCCCGATGATCCGTCTGCAGAGACTTGTCAGCATTAAAGTCTGTGTTACGTTTTGAATTGTTGGACAGAGCAGACAGATGTGCCCTCTCCATAATTTCCACCATTTTGTTATGTAGAACACCATCAGGTCTGACGGTGAACCACAAAAATACATGGTGTGTGTTTATTATAGCAGTATGACACACAGAAGGGTCAGAGCAGGAGCTGCCCTTCTCAAGGATTGGTAATAGTAGCTCACAGCAAAGTTACAAAGACCATTATATGAGCTAACAACCCTTTCAATAAAAGCAAGAGAGGAGTGCCATTTTCTCTTCTTACTGGAGCATACTGTGGAAAGGAACTTCAGAGCAGGATGCCAAATGTGGATTTATCCATCGCAGCTAATAACAGAGATCCAATTAGCAGAACAGAAGGAAGATTAATCCCAGAAATCATTTAGCTGCAGTGTTTGGATTTTTGTTCACAGCTTTATAACAGAACACATTCGTCGAATGTTCTGTGACATCACTTTAGTTCAAAACCTTTGTTGGGATTCATTTTGTGCTGACATTTACAAACTATAATTAACCTAAGTGCTTTACTGAATTGCTATTTAGGTAGGTAGAATTATTGTCTTTGTATAACATTACAATGACATTTTATCGACAGCATGTCAGACAGTGCAAAATGGGTCATAGTAAAAAAATATGGTTAAAATACAGCCATACTTTAAGGTAAATATAGATTTAAAGTTAAGCCTATATATTTTAGATTTGAAATCCCAGAAAGAAATAGTCCACGGCCTTGATCCTTCGGGCCTATGTTGTGTTTTGTAATTTCACATATATCAGAGTGACATTACTGATTTACTTTGTAAAGGTTCTGAAATAGGTTGTTTATAAATATTCATTCATTGGAGCAGTATCTAAATCACTCAGGATAAAATACTCTCAGGTTCAGAGTTGGGAACCACTGCTATGGAGCACCAGCAGAGTTTGCCCGCATGCAGCATACTGGTCATGGCCCCCAGGCTGGCTACCAACACAAGGCTGGCTCTCATTCTGTCCTCAGAGATGCATTTGAACAAGGCCAGCAGCTACAGTCCTTGGCCGCAACTTTATGAGGTTCAGTGGTAAAATGGTTAAAATAAGCCCTAGTTTTCTTTTTATGTTTTCGCTTTATGGAAACATTATATTTTGACACCAATACCTGTTAATTTTATAGGTTTCTCTGGGGTATTTAGTGAAATGCTGTGGATCATTTTATGTTGCTTTTAGATGCAAGACAAGATGAATCCAGTGGTAGAGTCCAGATGGACAATGTCCTTGTTTATCTGGACATTGTTTATCTAACCAAAAGCCAATGAAGTTGTTGTCTGGTTAAGAAGAAAAACCTGACAGTTGGATCAGGCAGGATCCTGATGGCCTCAGGTTCTGTGCAGAAACTCTATGACCCATAAGTAGTCCTTCAGCCTTAGAGCACCGTGCTCTGATTGGATAAAAGGGAATCATAAGATCTTCATGATGAGATGGAGCCTGGTTATTGTACGCTTTCTAGGTACAAAGAAGAATTTTAAATTACTTCTGTATTGTACAGTGAGTCACAGAAATATTGCATCTTTTATTCATTTTTGCCAATATTGCAGCTGCTGCAATTTGGATAGGCTGAAGATTTTTTTTGAGAGCTTTTGGGACATCCAGGTAATAATGCAATGCAGTAACCAAGCCTTGAGGTAACAAAGGCATGAACTAGATTTTCAGCATCATTTTGAGGCAAAATGCAATGCTCTCCATTTCTCTGCCTCCTCAAAGGCTGGATCTGTACAGACTTTGAGATTTAAAGCATAGTCCTAAATGCTGATGCAGTAACAGAACCAAATGCTGATTCTGATTTATTTGGTCCCGTAATGCTTGGTTGAAGATTGGCCGTACAGTCTGCATTCACAATTGGACAGGTTACAACTATATCCAGCTTAAGGGAAATACAAGGACAGTTTTCTTCTGGCAGAAATAGTGAATGCTTGGAAGGAATTTTCCAGTTTTCAGTAGTCGCTCACCATTGAAAGAACATTTAATTTTCCATAATAACTCTGTTTAGTTTTCTTAAACAAAAAAAATGCCTCTCATGACTAAATCTGTATGTCAGCACATTTAACCAAAACAATGGTGTCATTAACAACTGAAAGTTAGTGTCAGCGATTGGGTTTCACAGTCATGTCAGTTTATTTTAAGCTTCCAACTTATGCATGCCTGGCATTTAGATTTCTGATACTTTCTATGATTACACATGCGCACATCTGGATATTGTGTATTTATATTGCTATGCAAAAGCACAGCTGCAGCTCTTGCACATGGCAGGTTTCTGCTCCACTTTGTTGACTTTTCATGTATAATTTAAAAATGCTAACAGAAAACAGAAGTTTGCTCGATGTTACCATGATCCCGCGAGAATCTTCTATGAAGCAAGTAAATGTTTAAAGATCATTATTGTGACAAACATTCTGCAGCATATCCATGAAAAAGGTCATTTGCAGAAACTGTTATTTTTGTGCAATTATTGACAAAAACACAAAAATGAAAAGAAAAAAAAAATCTGACAAGTTCACAGACTACTACAAAACAACTAAACTTTGTTATACTTACCATTCTTTTCATAAAAATAAGAGTATTTTTCATAAATATCATTTATTTTGTTGTAGAATGCTAATGGTTGGTTAATTTAAGGACAAAGCATACATTAGAATGAACCATTTGTCTTTATCTTTAGTCATGTGGATACACACAAATAAGCTAAGGTAAATCTCATAAAACAGAATACACTCACCAAACTGTAGCCTTTAGCATTTTTCAAACTTTTAGAGGTTACCAGAGCAATAAAGTCTCTCAGCGATTAGCTGTTTTTAGGAGACCCAGCGGCGATACTGGAAATATGGTGATGTCCATCTCCACTAAAGACTTGGACAGCTTATATTTACCCATATTGATCCAGTGGATGCAGCAAAATTGTGATGATAGCTTCCTGCTTCAATAGCCTGAAATAGAGTCCTGGTAAATGTAATCGGTATCCAGGATGAATCACACCACAGTGTTCCAGTTACAACATAAATCTGAAATGTCGCTTTGAGTTTTGTCTGTCCGTATGTCTTGAAATTGTTCTTTGAAAGCCTAATGTAATCATACCTCAAATCAAACATGCAAGTTTATCTGAGATGGTCCTGCAACATAGTCTGTAGAGAATGCATCTAAAATTACCTCAGGAACAAAATTAATAATTAAATAAATTTCCCCAAACACCCATGAATCCTGAGTATTGCACTTTTGAAGACAACCTGGGACAATACATCAAAACAAGAGCAAAGCAAATCTCCCTCTGAGGTTTTCTTGAAAAATGAGAATCATTGAGAGCTAGCAGGCTTTATGCACTTTACTTATGTAAATAGAAACAAAACACCATAACTGTCATCATAATGATTCACACTGAATGTTTCTGATGAAAACTCATCAATCAATTAATATTAGCTCTAAGTCAATTATGTTCCAAAATGTTAGTAAATAATATATGGTTCATACAAAAACCGTCATAACAGACAGAGCTCGGTCAGTGTTAATAACAATCAGCGTCACTTTAAGTGGAGCAATCTCCACTTATGTCCAAGTCTCAAGTTTTCAACTTCAGTAATCATAATAAAAAAGATGAATAGAGTACGACTCTATTTGTTAACTCAGACCTAACATCTACAGTATCTTAAATTTAATTACTGTGACTGAAAATCGATTTCAAGTAAACAATCTGGGCATCTTTACAGTTTCCCTACATTGATGTTTTGACTTTCTCCTTTGAGACGAGAAAGAAGGCTTTAGGTTATCGTTAAATGTGAATAACTAAGTGTTAGACCACAGACTGTGGCTATAATTGTAGAACAGCACTGATGGAGTTTCATGACCCCTGGACTGCAGAAAATCCATCGTCTCCCACTATGTAATCTCAGACCAACAGCTCAATCAATAAGAAAGTCTTTTGTCTAACAGGTGATGTGAATGGTGATGGGACTGTGGTACAAAATGAAAACTATCATGAGGTGCCTCTTGCTGGTAATATATTATTCAAACATAATTTAGCACTGGGAAATAAAAATAGTTTGCAGTAGCCAGCAAGATATTCATTTTCATGGTTTCCTTTTTATCTATGACATTTTAAAATGTTATTTTTGCTGCAATATTGACAGGCAATCTACATTTTAACAAGCAGCAGTCTACTTGAATTTGATCGGCCCCATTACTCAGTTTCGAAATGGATTTATGAATTATTTTCATTACCTTCAAAGGATTACAAGGCTCAGCTGCAAAACTCACATAACTGACTTTTTCATAGGCTATAATGCCTTCTATATTATTGAATTTATTTATGAAACCAAGAGATATAAAATATAAAAAGCCACATCTACTTTTCTTATAGCGTTTCAAATTGTATTTGACTTTGCAAAAAGCTATAGTTACTGTTTCATAGAATATGACACAAAATATACCCAGAAATGTTTTAATTTATACTAATAAACAATCTGCAAATGTTGTTTATTATAATCTCTGAAAATTCACAAATCTACACTGTGTACTAAATTATTATGCAAGTGATTTTTTCTCAGATTTTCCTAAATAATCAATGCTAAATGATGGTCAGTATAATTTTCAAGTCATGAACTATTACAGTATAAATCAAATTTTACTGAACAAAGCTCCCCATGAGAACAGTATTTTTTTCAAAAATAAAAAACTCAAAATGCACTGTTCCAAATGATTATGCACAGCAGATTTTCTAAATATTTTATGGATCATAAAGAACTGCAAACAGTCATTTTTGAATGTACAGCATTAAGAGGCTAAAATCAAAAGCTATTTTAATCAAAAACAGAGAAAACAAACCAAGTTACATGTTAACATAGAACCCCTTCTTTGATATCACCTGCACAATTCTTGCATCCATTGAACTTGTGAGTTTGTGGAAAGTTTCTGCTTGAATTTTCAGAATATGAAGCTGTTTTCATATGAACTGCATCCCACCCTCAGATCTGCTGCTTGAGGAAAATGCAAATGTTCTCAATAGGGCTGAGGTCAGAGGAGGATGGTGACCTCACCATGAGTTTCTCCCCTTTTATGCCCATAGCAGCCAATGACACAGTGGTATTTCTTGCAGCATGAGATGGTGCATTGTCATGCACAAATCCACAAATCTTTTCACGGTACAATAACGCTTCAGTTTTTGTTAAATATGTAATGTTTTCATCCCTTGTCATACGGCACTACACTATCTGATGATTTTCATCAGCAGAGAGATCCTATCTCTTTCTCATATTGCTTGAAACTTGTGGCGTGCTTAATAATGTGGAACATCCTTCTTAAGTAGATTTCCTTTTGTTGAGCTCACCACACAAACTAATCAACCAGCTCTCTGAAATTAATTAGTGATTCAAAGAGCCCTGACAAACAATACAAATTGTGTTGTGCTATAAATTTAATAGCACAACAAAAAGTTTTATTTGCATAACAATTTGGAACACAGAGTAAAACTAAGAAACAGACTTATTTTTGTGTGACAGATAAATCTGAGTTTAAAAGGGGGTCGGTCAATAATGCAAAGCGTTTTTAGGGAGACTTTTTTTATTTGTCCAGTTGTAGTTTAGCTAATCCACAGCAATATCAATAATGTCTCTGTAGCACCTTTTCCTACAAAATTTATCAAATGATTAGCAACAAATCTTCAAATCTGCTTACAAATAAAAATATTGTTTGCTGATGAGATTTTCCTTTTCCACCTGACATTTTTCAGTCACGTTGCTTAATTGGTCATTGTATTTTAACTGCGATCCAGAATACTGTCTCTCCAGCACTGTCTCAAACTCTAGCTGCTTAAAAATGGCATATTTAAAAACTGTTTGGCTGTGTTTATGTTTTTTTTATATCAATTCATTTATTTTCTGACTCAAAACTCTGATCTGCAACCGTCGTTGAAGAAATTCTTCAAGGTTTTACTTTCTTAAATTATAGGCGCACATCAGTCTCGGAGGCTTCTCTGAATTGTTTGAAGCCCCTGATGGTTTGTCACTGAAATAGCATGTCAATAGAAGACAGGCTAGTAAAATATGTGAAACTTGTCACTCTAAAGGATTCCTGTGTATAAAAATGAGTAAAGAGTTAAACAGATATGGGATTTTTATGATGCTTCTGTTCAGCAAAACTGAGCAAGACATAATTTCAGTTTGAAGGTTTTTTTTATTTTGGAAGATGCGCCTTACAAAGCGTCTCCTGGGATTTTCCCAGCGCAGATACTCGGAGATATTTACAATATCTGAATATGAATTGAGCAATTTCCCTCCGGAGTTTAAATCCCTCTACACGAATCATGACAGGATGTTTTAGTCTGATCTAAACCACCTTTGTTTTGAATACCTTCATGAAGGTATTCTGGGGCATTTAATTGTCAGTCGCCCAGTGTTTGACCACTGAAAGAGGTTGTCGGAAAATAGTTAACACAACTCAAATAACTATGTTAAATAAACCAATCAAGAACATTTTCCCAACGTTCTCCAAAGTACTCTAAAATGCAATATTTTCAGATCTATTCATAATTCAAAAATTCTGTGTGAATTTTCTCTCTGCTGTCCATATGGAATACTGCAGCCTTGTCTTCCACAATTTACATTTGTTTATTTATTCATTTGTTCTTCATTATTTATTTATTGTCAAGAGGGATCAATAAAAAAAAACCCAAAAAGATGCAGATATGGATTGGCATTTAAAATAAAATCCACATTCTTTACCAACCTTAATCGGTTTTTCATCAGTCTATCTACTGCAGTTTTTCCCTCCTCCCTTTCACACAGCAGCAGCCTTTCTAAGTACACTTACACATTGAGTTTTCAAGACACTTGGCAGCATCTTACCACACAACCCTTGTGAATTTAGACTGTACTTTCTCCCCATGTCATCCAAGAAGTGTCCGTACCATCTGCTGCAGGACTCTGAAGTTAGATTCCTGTGACTTTAGCTGCATGTTATGCTGGAGATGCTTTCTTGGGATTTATTGGTGCATATTAACCTGACTGTCATATGAACTCCTAAAAACATTAACATTATAAATTGTTTACTTTCTTTCTACTATCTATTTCTCTGCTGCTCTATAGTTTGAGATGTAATAGTGAAGAGGAGGCATTAGTATTTCAAAAGATTTGGACCAGAATCAAATTTGAGATTTTTGTTGTGTTTTTCTTTACTTTTTATGTATCAAAAGCAACAATTTCACCTTTGACCAATATTCAGTAAAAAACCCAGTGAAAGTTGGAAATCATTTAAACTTGAAATGTTGTACAAACAGTGACAAATCCTGACATAGCAAATATTTTAATGTACTTTTCAGATAAACATGTAAATATATACCTCAGTTGGAATTGTATTACCATTGTTACATAATAAGACTTTAGAAACTAAGAGGAGATGCTTGGTTTGCTGTGAGTAAGTGGATTTTAAAAACTTTCAACCATTTAAAGATTGGATAATATTTTAGGTTAATTAAAGACCCAAGTGAGTAAGAGGGATGATAACCTATATTCCCTCAACCTTTATTGAAACTTGAGAATCACTCATAATTTTCTCATTAGTGTCTTCATGTATTAGATTATAAGTCTTGAAAGGTTTTACATTATCAACCTGAGTCCTTTTACATAGAATGTTGTACATAGTAAGTTTTTCAATACTTAAATATCCTGAAAGTATGAAAATGGCTAATCAGGAATACAGAACAATTTATAAAATATCCTGCAGATATTTCAAAGTCTTGACATAATCAAGTCTTTACATTCTTGTACAAAAACAATAAATTCTGAGGACAAGTAATGATAGAAGTTTTAGCTTCATTCACAAATCCATTGAAAATTTCTAGATAATCAGGCTCTGAATGTGCAGACATGGTTTGGCTACTTTTGAATAAAGTATTAGGCATAATTTTAGAGGAGTTTATTTATCTGTTCATATTTTGTATCATCTGGGGTATAAGTGTCCAATTCTCAAAGGCTTGTGCTCTTTGCACCAAGCAGGCTGTTCTCCAGAATATTGTTCATAATTCATGAGTGTAAACAGCAAGTCTTAAAAAAGAAACCTGCACTGCTAACTTGTGGAAAGAGCATGGAGTGAGTGCAATACTAAGCAATGATAGCCAAGAAAAATAAGTGGTTTGACAACTTACAGATGAACTCAGCCCATATTCCTGGAAACTACATGCAATAATTGAAAAATCTGATACATGTTTATTTAAAGTTACACCCTTTGAAGGAACCATTACAGTGTCATTTACAGTCAGCAGCTCTGCTTTGCAGACATTCATATTGGAATATTGGAAAATATTTTATTTCATTCTTGTTGAATTTTTATTTGTTGGTGCAGAAAATGCTAAAAAAAAAAAAAAAAAGCAAGAACTGCGTTTCAGCAATAAGAATGCAGATGTTCTCTATGTATCCTGCTGCTTAGACAAATCTGTTTAGCACACCATGCTGTTCCTGTCACAGAATGACTTAGATCGGTTTGATTAACACAATCTCCCACCTCACACTCTCCAGTGATTCGGTCAGTGATTTACAACACAGAGTTTATGACACACTGTCTCTTACTCTGTTGCTCAACAGATAAGATTGTTGCTTTGGGGCTACAAATTGGTAACCGATCCCAGAGACGGCCTCTGGGGAAGGGAGGGATATTTTGGGATCATGTCTTGTAATTCAAACCTTGTTATTCCTTTTAACGAAGGAGACAAATACAGCACTTTGCATTCTCTATGCTGTCTGTTGTCTTTTTCTTTTCTCCTCTCTGGTTTAGGACAGAAAATAAGCAGACTTTAAAAACGTTCCTAAAAAGGACGTTTTAGGGATTTGTGATTTGGTCTATGAGCAGAGATTTCTCAGCCTATGACTACAGATAACAGATCAGAATTGATATAATATGCTCATAATAGCTTGTAATATCACACATCTAAGTTGTCTTTCCAGTTTCAAGAAGAACCTATAAGCTTCATCCCCCTGGAACATTAAGCATTAAGCAAGAAAATGTTTTTCATTCTTTCTAGCTTTTCTGCCCATTTTCCTTATGTTAATTTATATTCGCTGAAACAAGATGGCCCTCTTAGTACTGGCAGAGCAGATACCAGGCACCAAAAAAAAGCAAAAATTGGAGCTAACAGTCAATTTGGGAGAATCAGCTCCACCTGGTTTTGCTTCTTTTTTTGTTAAATTCTGATGACAGTATTGATAAAATCCTCACACTAATGCTAATCGTGATCTGACATTAGCTATGGGACAACTTCTCAAACAAAAAACCTTTCCTAAAGTATTTCCCAAAATACTTTTGGGAAAACGTTCTTTTAAGGGGGTGGGAGATGATGGCTTGAAGATGGACCAGGTGTGGTGTCTCTCCATGTTTTATGTACATCTTTACAAAGAAGTGCTTTTGCTCTTGTGATTGAGATTGGTTCATTGCGGTGGAGTCAGAGTGACTCGGAGGACGGACCTGACTCCTAATGAAACAAAACAGACTCAAACATCCGCTGGAGGAGGGAAAGCGGTGGTTTCATTGAACACAATGTGGCTGAAATATGCTTCCATCCCTAAATGACATGAAGCAAGTGTCTGTAATTGTGTTTACAAATCTTGTCGGCTATTTGACAGCAAGGAAATTGAGAAAACTGTCACACTGAAGACTGTGTATGGGTAAAGTGTCCTATAATTGTTTTGCTGCAGCATTGTTTTTCGCTCACTAGCACATAGGGAAACAGATTGCATGAGTCAAGATGCAAATTAGATGGTGGGTTTGATTGTTCAAATGCAACTGTTGGGAATGGTGATATAAGGCTGCTGTGCTTCGACTGCAGCCAGTGGAAATGATGACAGATTCAGATTTGCTGTCTTGACAGCATTGCTTTATTATTGTAATGAATTTAGGGAACAAACACTGAAGGCAGTTCACAAATATCCATCAAGTAAAAGCTCTTAGGCAGACATGAAATGTGATTCAGAACAATAGAAGGACAATTTTTGCGCCGTTGCATTAAAAATACAAATGACCAACTTATGATAAATGGAAAAATACTTCAAGATGAAAATGTTGCTTTAAAAGTAGGCAAAAGACTGCATAAGCCTTTCAAGCAATTTGATCTCTTGAGCTTTTTTCAAATCCAATATTTTTGGACTTCTGGTATCTCAGTGTACTACTCATCAGCCAATAAACTATTTAGATATAGCTTTTGAACTGAACTTCTTAAAAGTGTTCTTATGCAACGTTAAGAAATCTGTTGCTGTCTCCTACTAGTGGTAGTACCAGTAAATATGATTTTTATAGTTTTAAAATATGTCTTATCCAAAGTTTTCTGATTTATTAAGGCAGCATCCATGTCATTCACTCCAGATTTTCCTTTTCACTTTCAGTTTTGGAAAAAAAAAGATGGTTGAGTCATTTTTGTTGTAGTCAATCTTGTGACCCTAAAGCTGCAGCCGCATAGCCATGTATAAACTATAACCTGAGAAAAAATAATGCATTGCATAAATACCCTTCTAGACAGCTCTGCATTTTTCCATCTGAATTATTGATAGAAAAAAAATAAATTGCAAAGGAGAAATATACAATGGCAGATTGCCTCCTACCTCCAGTATTAGATCAGACTGTGCTGTTTCCCTTTTTATTTTCTGCCCTTATTTACTCGGACATCAGCACTATCTCCTGTGTTGCATGAACATCAACAAATGTGTTTGCTTCATTAGAAACAGATATAATGAAAATATCTGTTAAAACAGATGTACCGTAACCTTCCTTTATGAATGTTGTATTTGGTTCTACCACGTGTTTATACCTAAAATCGCTCAGAAAACTGAAAAAAAAGACCATTTTCTAATCATTTGATTATTAGTTATTGTGTTTGGTGATTAGGTTTGATTTATTTCAAGAAGGTATGAAAATACAGTAACACTAATAATAGCAAAAAGTATTATTTTGTCCTTCCTAGTAGCTATTACTACTTTAATCCAACAATCCAACATAAATACACATTAGTCAGCTTGGTAGTCTGAAAAGTAATCTTGTTTACTTAACCAGCTTTTGTGACTATTTTTTCTCTCGAAAGGCTTTCCAGTGGCTCATGAAAAATCTGCAAATCAAGCCAGCAGTTTACCTCACATGTGATGTTTGTTCTTTGTCTCTGATGATGCTGATTTGCACTAAATGCTGTTTGTCACTTTGTTTTGGATGGTAATGAGAGGAAGGAATTTGCTGCAAAAGCCTCAGTGATGATATTAACGGTATTCATCCAAAACATAGGAGGTCGCATTGGGGAAGTGTTGAACTCAATACACACAAGTGATTTCCGAGGACACTTTACCATCTCTACAAGTAAAATCATCCTTGATGAACCCGGATAAAGCTGATCAAAGCACTTTAGCACTTCTTCATAGCTTTTTGTGAACTGTTTTAAGTGACTATTTAGATTCTTCATAAACTAATCAAGGGCTTTGTGATCCTCCTAATTAATTATGTGCCTTGGCTCCCTCTTAGTGTTAATATTTATATTTTAAAGAATGTTTTTTAATGTTTATTAGAAAGTGATTAAATGCATTTGACTGGGCTGCTGAAGTATGTAACAATGTAATAAAAAGCAAAGGAATGTAATTACTTTAATGTTCGTAAAGAGATAATCAACCAAACTGTTGTCTGATTGCATATTAATTGAAAATGTTTGGAGCATTTTTCACACTAGAAATGTATAATAATACGCATATTAATTCACATAATATGCAAAAAAAAAAAAAAAACTTCAAATTTTATTGGCAGAAATGTTAGTCGAAGACACCACAGGTGTGTGAAGTTGTAAAGATTTATTTCCTGTTTTTCCTGAACATCCCAGAGAGATTTATTATGTAAAGAGTTAGTGGTATTGGCTTTTCCTCGTCTGCTCTGGGATTATTTACATTCTCCAGCACAAAGCGTCCCTCTTCACAGGCTAGTGTCTGAGGTGATGAAGGGCAGCTGCTTGTCAACCAGTGCGTGCTTTAAACAGTCCAGGCATGCTTCCACTGTTGACACTTCCACTGACACACTCAGTGTCCTATAACACTGAGTTATAGGACATCCCTAAACTGCATTTACATTAAATCAACAATCAGGTTTTGAGTCTGATGTTACTTCCTGAATATATATATATATATATATATTATATATATATATATATATATATATATATATATATATATATATATATATATATATACTGGATAGCTCAATACATAAGGCATCAGTATATCACCCGAGAGGGCAGGGTTCGAATCCAGTCTGGGTCCTTAGGCAAGACCCTTCAAGCTACTGCCTACCTCATACCATGAGAGATACTAAGTTGCATAACATGCCGGCTCAGACGTCGCCCGGCCAAACAAGGTCTGCGTCAGGTGTTGGGGAACCAGAGCACCTTGATGACAAATGGGCTACTGGAACAAGACGGAAATGGGCGAGAGATGAAAATGTGGATCTGTTGGAATGCTACTACTCAAGTAACCCTAGTGAGAGAGGTTACATGCAAAGACTGGGAAGGAATGGTTACTTCGACATCCCAGTCAACACTAAGCACTAAACAACTAGTAGCTCAGTGTCCAACATCCGCAAACGGCAACTGCTATCACAACTTGAGATTGACGAGATACAACACAAATGCTACGGCAAAAGGGAGGAACCCGGATGTCAGGACTGTGGGGACTTAACTACAAGTCCCCACCCAGTGAGGGGATACACGGCCCCAATGAGCGAAACAGAGCTGAACGAGACAGCTGCTGACCTGAGAGAGAGAATCATGACCCGAATGACAACCAGGCCTCCCCGGCGCCAATTACAACGGCTGAGTGAAGTACCATCTGAAAGTCTCATTGAGAATGTGAATGCAGCATTGAGAACGATCCCTACCAACACCATAACAGAAACCAATGAGCTGATCTACAACTCAGCATCAGTGATCCTTGAGATACTTGGCTATAAGAGCAACCATGAGACCCAATACCCACCATGGAAAAGACGGTTAGAGGCTAAAATCAAGGTAACAAGGAGGGAAGTGAGCCAACTGTCAGAGCTCCACAAGGGTGCAATGAAAAGACCAGTACCCAGAAAGTACAGGCAGATGCCCATACCTGAAGCACTCGAGACTGCCAAACAGAGGCTCCAAGCCTTGTCCAGCCGCCTAAAGAGATACACAAGGGAGAATGAATCCAGAAGGATTAACCGGCTCTTCTCCACTCAACCAGCTAAGGTGTACTCTCAATGGCAGGGTAACAATAACAACAGAGCAGACCCACCAAGGCTGGAGACGGAACAATACTGGAAAGGCATATGGGAAAGGGAGGCGTCCCACAACAGCAATGCACAGTGGCTGATCTCTCTACGAGAGGACCACAGCAACCTCCTGAGCAAGCCCCGGTAACCATCACTGTGACAGATGTCCAAGAAAGAGTCTCAGGTATGAAAAACTGGACAGCACCAGGGCCTGACATGATCCATGCCTACTGGCTAAAGAAACTCACTGCTCTCCATGAGCGAATGGCAGCCCAAATGAACCAGCTGCTACAAAGTGGGACTCACCCTGAATGGTTAACTGAAGGGCGGACAATCCTAATCCAGAAGGATCCATCAAAGGGTCCAGTCCCACCCAACTACCGACCAATAACCTGCCTCTCCACAACCTGGAAGCTCATGTCAGGCATCATAGCGGCCAAGATAAGCAAACACATGGATAAACACATGAGCACGGCACAGAAGGGTATCAGTGTAAATAGCAGAGGAGCCAAACACAACTCCTCGTAGACCGCACAGTTGCCCGAGACTGCAAAACCCGACACACCAACCTGTGCATGGCTTGGATTGATTACAAGAAAGCCTATGACTCAATGCCGCATACTTGGATCATTGAATGCTTAGAGATGTATAACATCAACAGGACTCTGAGAGCCTTCATTGCAAACTCGATGAAGCTGTGGAAAACCACCCTTGAAGCCAACTGCAAACCACTTGCACAAGTGTCCATCAAATGTGGCATATACCAAGGAGATGCTCTGTCCCCGCTACTGTTCTGCATAGGCCTGAACCCCCTCAGCCAAATTATCAACAAGACTGGCTACGGATACCGACTCAAAAATGGGGCCAACATCAGTCACCTCCTCTACATGGATGACATCAAGCTGTACGCCAAGTGTGAGCGAGACATCGACTCACTGATCCACACCACCAGGATCTACAGCACTGACATTGGGATGTCATTCGGACTAGAGAAATGTGGTCGGCTGGTCACAAAGAGGGGAAGGTCATCCACACAGAAGGGGTCTCACTCCCAGAAGGAACAATAGCAGACATAGAGGACAGTTACAAGTACCTAGGTATACCACAAGCAAATGGCAACCTCGATGAGGTCACAAGGAAAGGAGCCACAGGTAAATACCTCCAACGAATAAGGCAAGTCCTGAGAAGCCAGCTCAATGGCAAGAACAAAATCCGTGCGATAAACAGCTATGCCTTGCCAGTAATCAGATACCCTGCTGGAATAATTAGCTGGCCAAAGGAGGAGATAAAAGCCACAGATATTAAGACCAGAAAGCTACTAACAATGCATGGAGGGTTCCATCCCAAATCCAGCACCCTGAGACTGTACACGAGCCGCAAGGAAGGAGGCAGAGGACTAGTGAGTGTGAGAACCACTGTCCAGGACGAAACAACTAAGATCCATAAATACATCAGAGACAAAGCCTCAACAGACAATGTGCTCAGTGAATGTCTCAGACAACAGGGAACGGAGGTTGAGGTGCCAGAGATACCATCATGGGAGGACAAACCCCTACATGGGATGTACCACCAGCAAATAACCCAAGTGGCTGATATCAGTAAATCCTACCAATGGCTGGAAAAAGCTGGACTCAAGGACAGCACAGAGGCCCTCATCCTGGCAGCCCAGGAACAGGCCCTAAACACCAGAGCAATAGAGGCCCAGATCTACCACACCAGACAAGACCCAAGGTGTAGGTTGTGCAAGGAGGCCCCTGAGACAGTCCAGCACATCACAGCAGGGTGCAAGATACTTGCAGGGAAAGCGTACATGGAACGACATAACCAAGTGGCAGGCATAGTGTACAGAAACATCTGTGCAGAATATGGACTGGAAACCCCAAGATCAAAGTGGGAAACACCCCCAAAGGTGGTGGAGAACGCCAGAGCTAAGATCCTGTGGGACTTCCAGATCCAGACAGACAAAATGGTAATGGCGAACCAACCAGACATTGTCGTAGTGGATAAACATCAGAGGAAAGCCGTTGTGGTAGATGTAGCAATACCAAGTGATTGCAACATCAGGAAAAAGGAGCACGAGAAACTAGAGAAATACCAGGGCCTCAGGGAGGAACTGGAGAGGGCCTGGAAGGTGAAGACCACAGTGGTGCCTGTGGTCATCGGGGCCCTCGGGGCAGTAACCCCCAAACTGGAGCAGTGGCTACAACAGATCCCAGGAACAACATCAGACATCTCAGTCCAGAAATGTGCAGTCCTTGGCACAGCCAAGATACTGCGCAGAACCCTCAAGCTCCCAGGCCTCTGGTAGAGGACCCGAGCTCAGAGGATAAGAACCACCCGCGGTGGGTGAGAAGGGAATTTTTTTTTTTTTTTTATATATATATATATATACAGTCCTACAAACAACAGTAAATCTAGAACTTTCTTGCATAAACTTAAGACATATTAGTGATTTTCATTTGTCATCAGTGTTAAGTAAAAACGTCCTGCAGTTCCCTACACTGACTTTTCTTTATTTGATCTTTTTATACCAGGTGTGGCAGTGTGGTGGCAGCGTGGAGGTCTTGCCCTGTGCTCGTATCGCCCACATTGAACGCGCTCATAAGCCGTACACAGAGGATCTGACGTCTCACGTTCGGCGAAACGCCCTCAGGGTAGCCGAGGTCTGGATGGATGAGTTCAAAAGTCATGTCTACATGGCTTGGAATGTCCCCATTGAGGTGAGTGATTGTGTTAATCTGGTTTTCATTTTTCATTTTATTGATATTTCAACATATGAGCTGTGGTTCCTACAGATTGTAGGAGTGCCTCAGGAACATGGAGCCTTCTGCAAGAAAATATCTGTCACTGTTTCCATTCCCATTATTTATGACTAAAAGTCATATTTGTATTGCAAAGTAGAAAAATTGCAAACTAAAAAGTTTGCAAATTACTAAAATGATGTCCAACTTTGCATCAGAACTGTGGATGTTTGTGTTGTGTATTAAATGCTAAGAAAGAAGATATATTGAACAGAAAGGATGAAAACAAAATAGTAGCTGCAGTTCTGGGTGAATATTCCCAGAATATTCCCAGCTAATATTGGATGCGAGTAGCAATAAAATGATTTTACTCTAATGCGACATCTTGTTGGTTGGGGAGGTGGGATTCAACCTGGAGCAGTCAATATTTATTACTGGGGGAGTAAATAGTCATTCCCTAAATCCACAAATAATTCTGAATTATTCAGATTTTATTGGAATTTAAAATTTAACAAAAATGAGATCACCAATTAATGACAATATTTAGGCTCAGTCCTGTTTAAAAACTTTTATTCATGGCCTTGCAATGTTACATTGTACAACATTCAGATAAGTGCAACCTAACAAGGTTGTGTAACATAAACGTTTTGAGATCATCATGAGGATAAGAATCTGATGAACCTAATATTTTACAAGACTGTCTTGTATTAGCTGCAGGCGGGAAGTGATGCTTGTGGACTTTGCAAATAAAATATGTAAGTGGAATATATGCCAAGTAACGGTCTGTTTCTTATTGAAAAGCTCTGGCATCGGTGTATGCAAAGCTATCTGCACTTTCAAGTGATTAAATAAGAGGAAATCTGGAAGGATTTTGTTTAAATATTTGTGAAATGAGTATAAATTATTTGGTTCCAGTGCATTTTGTTCTGAAGAACTAAAGAAGTAAGAAGAAGTTTGACCTTAGGATGTATAGGATGTTTAGATAAAATGTGCTCCAACAAGCTCTTGAATAAGATAACAACACATAATGCACTTTCAGTTTTGAAATACAAACGTTTTCTTCCTGTGATAATCTTTTTGTTAGTTGATCCTATTTATCTGGATGTACTATTTGAAGAGAATTAATGATTTGCTTGTTTAAATTTGTAAATTAGTTTCCATCAAATTAAGTTTTTATCACAAAATTATTCTCTGCAATTATATTGTTTAAAGGTATATTATGATGTGATATGAAATTACCTTTCTAAACAAAACACCACAGATTCCATCATGTCATTATTTACTCAACAAAGATGTAGTCAAATGGAAAACAATATTAAAAACTAAGCACAACTCATGTTCTCATCCACCCATTCAAACACATTTAAATTCATATATATATATATATATATATATATATATATATATATATATATATATATATATATATATATATATATATATATATATATATATATAAGATTAAGATTAAAGATAGCCTTTAATATCAATATTAAGATAGCCTTTAATATCATCCAAAACCCCACAGACAGAATTACCATTTCTCCAAGCCCATAAATGCAAAGCAGGGGTAATGTGGCAGAATACCAGGGAAGACAAAACATGGATTACATCAGTTTATTTTATTAAAACACTAAATTCAGCTAGGAATTTTATTTTTTATAAAAACCTGAAGCAACAACCCTGACTGTTAGATTTTGCATTCATCACATGTCCTTTGTGACCCATCTGTTATGACGTTTCACTGTTTTTATGGGCAGCATAGTCGTCCAATGCATGCATGCATTTTTTTCAAACGTCAAATCTAAACTTGCTAAAAGGTTTGAAAAGTCAAATACTTCAACAAATTGTGCGGCAAGGCTTTAGTGTGAGCTGTGATGTGATTAAACAAAACACCATTAAATGGTATCGTCACATCTGTCGTTTAGTTTGTAAGCTATTGATATTTTTTGGGATTTTATGTTTCTGAAACCTTAAACAATTAGTCTTGGTTTTAAAAAAATAGTCCCGAATCTATGAACACACTGAGTAAAATACCAAAAACAGCTAAATTAAATTGGAGCAATAAATTACAAACTCTTTCCAGCTGCCACATCCTTTGAGGGTCACAGGCTGAGAGTGATCAGTTCTTTTCCAATTTCAGATGTTTTCTTAAAAAAAAGGCCCCGGACACCATTTAAACACCCTCATGTCACTTCCAGAGTGCTCTGAATTAGATTCGTGCTACAGAATAACTAGATGCTTAATATGCAGTGAAATGTTCCAAACATAGGCAATAAAGACATCCAAGCTGGAGGCTGATAATAAAACATAGACAGATAAACAAGGAAAGGCAACTGGATTAAAGCTGTGACTTGGTTGAAAACTAATTCATATTATTCCAAAAGCTAAAGCTGATTTAATAAAACCAAGATATTTCTCATTTAATTTAATCATATAAAGTTATTTAATTTAATGAATATCTAAGATTGTATATGGCAACAGCAGTCCATATTTAGAAAGAAATGCTTAGTTGTGCTCGACATCTTGATATTTATTTATTTATTGTGTTTTTAGAATATATAGGTGGTGGGTTTTTTTGTTTTTTGCTTTTTCTTAAACTGGATTTAGTCATATCAAAAATTCTCCCAATGTTTTGAATTTCACATGCCCTCAAGGGGAAGTTTGCTGGCTGAGTCTTTTTTACTCTTCCTAATTTGTTTGATTATGTAAATCTATTTTATAAATAGACGAATTGAACATCTGCAGGCCATTCAGTCAGTCAATAACGAGGCATTTAACAGAGGCTCCACTCAAGAAGCATAAAATTTGGCCCCGGCTACGGTCCCATGAACCAAATACACACAAAAATTGTCTGTGTTAATTGAGAGCACAAATATCCGCAGCGCTCATCTCAAGTTTGCACCCATTTGAGGTCACATGTGAACACCTCAGAGCATCAGAAAGCTTTGTCATCAACATTTACACCCACTTTAGTTTGACTCAACACAGAACAACAATCGATTGCGGAATGAAAATTGAATCCCATAATAAAAAGGTGAAGGATAAAAAAACACAGCTAAATACATTTTCAACTTCAAGCACATGACAATTATATCCTAATCCTAATTAAAGCGCACTCATTCCAAATAAAGAGCCTCAAAAGAGTCCTCAGTTGTTATTTTCAGTGAGGAGTAGGTCATTTCTGGAGGATGAGTAATATACCAAAGCTACTATGACATTGCAAACTGTAAAAAACAAAAATTTCAAAGGATATTGGAACATCTCCATTATGGTCTGTCCCTCAGTAGGGTGGTTAATATGGACAGGATCGTGGTCGGACAGTGAGTGTTTTTATTTTTATTTTTTTTAATGAAAATTGAATAAAAACATACTGAAACCCATAAGATTAGTTGATTATTGTGCTATACATACACATCTATTTATACTGTGGCATTTTATTTTTATTTTCTTAAACAGGCGACGTTTTGTATTTAGGTAATATTGTCAAAAGATGTACACCTATATACACCTTTGTGGAAACAAAGAATAAAATGCAGGTCAAACCATAACTGATATGAAGTTGTGGTGTTTTACACCGGCAAGTGCAAAACTGTAACTTCCGACAAAACTCTGACCAGAGCTCCACAGTTTCTTACTTCTCTATTGCATGCAAATACTTATGAGATATGTGATGTTTGCAGGATTGTGAAGTCAAGTTCATTCTGCTCCAAAGGTTGACACATATAATCCTGGCATTGTTCACGATTAAACTCATAACTACAGTCCTCCACACTGTACATGTTCACGGATCCATTTTGTGGTTCAGATACTGTTTGTAGTTTGCAGTTTGAGCAAGAACTCAAGGAACAGGGTCATATTGTTTTTCCTCATTGCTTTTCGGACATAAAATTAACTAAGCACATCTTAGTTAATGCCATATATCATTAAACAAAAATAATACCCACACAAAAAAATTTCGCTTAAGCAAGAGTGACAACTCTTGAATGTGTTGCACGTTCAAAACATTTTCTCTTCGTTTTTGTCTGTGACGATGAAAGTGTGAGCTAACCGGAAAGAAATACTAGAAATTAAGAGGTAATTTTGCCTCTAAAGTATATGAAGAAATCTATATTCACCCAAAGCAAATGTACTCACTTACTTTCATGATGTTACGATAAGACTGGGTCTGGGGTGCTGGTTAATAGATTGTTTCATGTCAGTAAAAGAAAAAAAGCTTTAATTAAGGGCTTTTGGTTTTCAGAAACATAAACGTAATCAGTAGAAAATATCTGTTACTAATATGTTACATGATTTGCCTCTTGGATTCAACCTGTACATGCATATCCATGTCTTTGTGTATGAATGTTTTCTTTTGATCCAGGACTCAGGGATTGATATTGGAAACATCTCAGAGAGAAAAGCATTGAGGAAGAGACTGCAGTGCAAAACTTTCCGCTGGTACCTGGTCAACATCTACCCCGAGATGAGGATGTACAGCGACACCATCGCCTATGGAGTTGTAAGCCTTGCTTTCCTTCACCGCTTTAATCCACTGTCTAAAATAAACCAGAACATGCCTATAGCTGTGCCCAAGCAAATCCTTTAAATCCACCACGCTACTTTCATAATGCATAAATTTACCGCACATTTTACGTTGCTTTGCTTGCTTGTTTTCATTAATTTTTTTGTTCTTTGCATTGATTAAAAAGATAAATTCTCCAAATCTAGCTTTATATGTGAAACACATTCCCTTGAAGGGCTTTGCAGACACGTTTGACAGAAATACTGACAGCCAGCAGGACAAGCTGGCTGCGCTTCTATTTACCCATTTCTAGTTGTTCTCAAATAGCTTTATTTCCACAGTCCTCCCACCTTGCATCAACACGATGGATCCTAACCCAGACTGGCACACAAACTGCACTGTAAAACCAGAGATTGTTTGTGACCAATAGATATTTTTGTATATTTTGTAAATATACAAAAATATATTATTCTTCCTTACACAGAGGAAGAATAAACTGGCGTCGTTAAAATAATTTGTTCAGTTGAGTTTACTTCATTATTCTACATTTGTCACAGGCATTTGATGGTCTGTAGTCGGTCAGGATGGCTGGAGGATTTGTCACATGCTGCTGAATGTTGACCTCATTTAATGCAAGAGAGAACAGTTTATGTTTTTTTTAACTATAATCCATGATGACATTTTGTTATTTAAGATTTCTGCAGAACTAAACTGAAATAACTCTGTCATGCTAGCCTGTCTTGTGATTTTAATTTGATGTGATTTTTTTTTTCTTTTTGTCGAGCATTGTTTTTCTCCTGGATATTTTCAGCTTTTCATGAAGCATTATATACATAAAATGAAACAGAAGTTTAAAGAAACATTCTCCTCTTAAAGCTCAACCATATTAGTTTCTTAACCTTCTCTGGTCATAATGTTTTGTAGGGTTTTATTAACCTAACATGTAATCGTGCGTCTCCAGGCTTCAGTTACCCCGACTCTCCATCCTTGTCCCAGGAAGGTGAATGTAAGAGTTGTCATTTTAACTCAACCATGTTTTGGTTTTTTTATTGAGAAGTTCAGAAAAATCTGAAGGATTGTTTTAACCCACTATTATCACCAGGCACCATTCAAACCTTTCGTTGAAATACAACATACATTACAGGAGCCCAAAGGGGTTTTAAATGTGACTATGCTTTCACAGGTGTCAATCAGTTCTGTCTGTTTGCTGTTTTGTCCCCTGCATTCAAAATGTCTGGTCTTGTGTTGTTTACCTAACAGTCAAGGTACCTGTGGGTTTGCTGATTATCAGATAGACATATTTATCTCCAATGCAAGCTGGGAGCTGAAATCATTCCCAGATGTGTTTTTATTATCACCCGTGTTTGCCTATTTTTCTCTCCTCTAAAACCACTATCCCTGAAGCTTCCCACTGTGCACTTTGTACCTTGCAATCAGGGAGACCTTTGTCATGACGAGCATGAATAATTTTCCTTTGGGCCTGGAAAGGCTGAGTCATGTTCACGAAGCGTATCTCATCTGATTTGCATTTTTATAATGCAAAATTGACTTTAAGCAGATTCTGAACAGGTTTCTCATTTTAGAAGTTCTAACTCACTCCAGCTTCTTCTGTACTTTTGAATTTTGATTCAGTTTTTCATGTGAATCACAGCAAAGGTGGGAGGCTTGAGCAGCTTTCTTTCCCTCTGTGGTTGCAAAATTTCTACATTCTTGGAAACATTTTCATTACTAAAATAAACTGCTGAAAACTTAATGATCCCTCCCATTCAGATGGGGAATAATGCTCTGCAGGAATTAGGAGAATTTATGGATGAATTAACCTCTGTCTGCATGTGTTGCATTGATAATTTACAAAGTAAATCCCACCAAGGATCTGAAGTAACATGTTACAAACTCATATATTTTTCATTTCACCCAGCCCAACGTAATAAATAATTATATTGTGACTTTTCAGACTTATTTAACAAAACAGATGGACTGAGGCCTGTTTGGTTTTAGAACCATCTAAAACACATCTGCTTATTTACACAGGATTTTAAGGCCAAATTATTCTGTATGCTAGTTTTACTACATTCTGGGGTCAGTAAGGGTTGATTTATTTAAAAAAATATATATTTTTAGAAAACCTTCTAAAATCTTAATATGTCTTATAATGCCTAAAAAGAGTATTTTCTTAGTTATTTTCTTTCTTGTACTGCGTCCCATTAGATAGCTGTATTTGTTGCCAGACTGATGTTTCAGGTGACAAATAAGCAGTTTGCTGGAGAGGGGTGGATTTATGAAGTTCGTGGTAAACATCTTTTTATCCTTTTTCACCCAGTATGTAGAGCAAAATTAGACATTGCGTCAGAAGTGGATGTTCTACTTGTTACAATATTTATTACAAATATCTGGTCAAACAGTTTTACACCTCTGTAAAACAATGTTCTTTATTATGTATGTTTCTTTTTTGTCAGCTGAGAAACTCTGTGAAGAACGATCTGTGTCTGGACCAGGGACCCGACAACGACAACGTCCCCATCCTGTATCTGTGTCATGGGATGACACCACAGGTTAGAACCTGCTTTTTATATTCTTTTCTTTCTCTCTGTTCTTCTGTGGTACATCTTTAGTTTTTTCGTCTGCCGCCATCAGTAGACAATCGAGAAAAAAATCCCCTCTTTGCTTTTCAATAACTTTTAACCAAATATCATGATCGACTTCTCAGGACTTTCTGAATAGAAATAGCATTTTTTTTTTCTCCAAGAAAACTTACTACAAACATTATTGTGTTGTTTTCAGTTTTCTGTCAGAAGATGTGATTTTAGTAGTGACTTATAAGAGAGTAAAAACATTTAGACTAAATTTCAGCCCCATTGTTTTGGAGATCATAACAGCTTGTTTATAAGAGGCGGGTTTTTTCTCAGTTCTCATTACTCAATGTCCTAAACTCTCTGAACCGCTTGTTCAGGATATATTTCAGCTAAATAACCTGGAGTTTAAGTGTTAGCAAAGCATGATAATCATTTATTTTCTCCTGCCTCTTCCAGCTCATATTGATTGTTCCATCCCATTACATCTGAACAGATTGCTTTCAGACATTGTTAAACTTTCCTAGAGACAGAGATCTCCCATTATCTCTGCTCAGTCGGAGGAATCTGCAGGACACATTTTCAGACTTAGTACACCTGTGTTGATGACATCACAGGTGTAGATTTAAAACCTGATTCAAACTTACAGCCTTGTTTGGTGATTACAAAACCTTTTCTCCGTTTTATTCAAAACATGAACACACCAGAAACAAAAGAGAGATATCTTTGGAGGGGTTTTTTGGCGTTTTTTTTTTACCATATTACATGTGCTGCTACACATGATTCCTAAATTAAATAAAAACAGATTAACATCTGTTTGCCAGCAGAGGTTATATCACAAAGACATATCTTTGCCGGTAAATGTTTCATCTTCCCTCTGAGTTTCTGTGGAGCTTCACAGTTTATCTATGTGGTCAAAATGCATCTGATTATTCCTGGAAATTAAGGATTTACATCATGTTGATCATAGCAGGACATGTTACATTAATTTAGAAATTTACAACATTATTTGTGAACCTTCTTCTACAAAGCTAATCACTATATGTAACCTATGATCTGGACTTTTAAGAGTTTAACAGCTTCAGTTAGTAACAGAGTGAACAGTATCAAATCTTCATTTGTAAATTAAGTTTGAAACTATTATTTTAACAGACACTTTATTAACTCCTCTGATTAGGGTTCAGCATGATAGGCAACATTTGAACAAACAAAAGACGATTAAAGAGACCCCTTATTATTTCAAAGACAATCTGACTTTATATTAATGTTGAATATTTTTTTCTTATCTCGGTTTATTTTTATATCTTCTTCTGGTTTTCATTTACTAAAAGTCTCGCTAATTTAGACTGAGAACCAAAGCAGAAGTTCGAACCATGACCCCTTGGTTCTTGGTTCTTTGAACATGTTTTCTACTCCATGTTTTCTACTCCAAGCGGCTCATGCATCTACAGTCAGTTCCCATCAGTGCAGACTTTTGCTGTGGGTCATGTAGGGAGTTGCCCAAGGCAAAACAATGTAAGTTGCACCAAGAGCAGGTTTTCTATTGCTTTATGTTTTTGGCATCTGCTATCAATGGGAGTTCCCACTGAGATTAAGGATACTTGACTTCATGCTTTGACTGGGACTCACTGCATTTTCTCCCACCTCAGAATCAGAAAGGACCTCCTGTCATCGGCTGGGGATTCGACTGTTTCCAAGAAAACAAAAAATATTTTTTTGGAATATGTAAAATTTATGTCACTATAAGTAGCTTTTTCTTGAGCAAGCTTTGAGCACACCTCAGACATTGTGTTTAAGCAGTGGCTGCAAACAAAGGAGATAATTATGCTGAAAGAAACGCCACACATGGAAGGAAGAGTATTGCCAAGCTTGCAGATTGTCAGCAGACGTATGACTAAAAAACCTAATCTTAAAGCCAAAAACAATAGACCAGAACGTCATATATGGCCCAGCACTCTGAACTGCTCCAAAAATGAGCAGCACAAGACAAAAGCCACGAGAAAGACAGTTTGCTCATTTGCTGTCTCTTAAAAACAAAAGTCTGGTGTGAAGGAGGCTCTTTTGGCAAAGAAAAATAAATAAGACTATAGTGAAAGCATATCGACATATTTTTTGCTGCCAAAGAAAATAAGTAAATACTCCAAAATTGTTTTACGTATTGTGATGGAAAAGTTACAATAAGGACACATCTGCTAGTCGTATTGTTATGTGTTTTTTTATTATTTCTTCTATGGTCCCACCAAGATAATGCCATTTGGGTTACATGTGCAAGGTTGAAGTTTTTTCCCACAGTTGTATGGGAAGCAGACCTTTACCCATGCTTTAGATCCTTTATCTTACATGTCCAGCAGAGCTTTGCATCCAGACTGGCTTGATTGTTGATTATCTTACTATCTCTGAGTTGTGCACAATTCATGAATAAACCTGATTGAGTGATTTTACCTGAGCAGTGCTTAGAAATAAGTTTTTTTTCCACAACAGTATATTATGAATGATACATTTACTATAACATACATCTTATGTTCCTGATTCACTCCATATCATGCTTAAATTACTAACCGGTTGATATGTTCATGTTTTCATCTGTCTTTTTAAAAACTGCAAAGACATATTTAGGATATTCAAAGCAATGCAGAGCAATAATATACAGTAAATTAGAAGCACATACTATGCATGAAAAGGTTCCCTGTGACATTATTATTAATTTTCTATGACTGTTCTTGCTGGTTGAGGTGGAGGCGGGCAGCTAATTTTACCGGCTCTCAGCAGTGCACAGTTAGATACTGTGGTCCAGTCATCGTAGGCGTGTTACGCCCTTATGGCAGGTCATCTACTAAATATGTGGGGTCGTCAATGAGTGGGAGAGAAAAAAAGAAGATAAAGTTCTGCCACATAAATGACTACTTTTTGCTTTAAGCTTCCCTGAGTATTTTCTCTTTTTACCTTTTGTTAAACCACAAAAATGAAGCCCAGAGATTTTCTGTAAAATCAAACTCTCTTTCTGTTCCTTTTTTACTTACCTTATGGATCTTAAATTTGCACAAAAGAGAGAATTAAAAGACTCATTTAGCACAAAGAACTTATTGTTAATTGCTCTGAAGCACAATCTCAGACTATGGCAGGCTTTGTGAGTACATTACACGGTTTTGCATTATTCTCGCAAATAATTTGCAGCTTTTTTCCAGCTTATCATAAGAAAACTTACAACTGAGAAAATTCTAACAGATCACTTATTTTTCTCTCCTATACTGAATAAATAAAGAGCCTGTTTGCATCACCTGTACCTTTCTTAAGTTGTATTCACCCAGGAGCGGAGTATTTTTAGCCTTAGATGTCTGTTTCATCCTTAATGACCTAGCCTCATTTACTGCACAGTTAAGCACCTTTATGGGCATGTGGAGCTCTGGGTGAGGGAGCAGCTAAATGTCAACGGTGAGCAAACACTTTTTCACTTTGGCATGTGGTCTCTCTTTCAGAATGTGTACTACACCAGTAACCAGCAGTTCCTTGTCGGACTGCTCAGTCCCACCGTTGATGACGACGACAACAAGTGCCTGGTGGACGTAAATGGCAGGCCACGCCTCATTGAGTGTAGCTACGCCGCAGCCAAACGTATGAAGCTCCACTGGCTCTTTACTCAGGTGATGATTCCTAAAACATGCTGTCACCTTTACTACACCTACTACACTTTCGACTGCAAAGCGAGTGCATCGACACTGAAGGACACATGACTATAATATAGAGTAGTAAGAGAAGAACTTAGTGATTTTAAAAGTTCTGTTAGGAACTACAGCAGTTCTCCTGCACAGACTCCTTAAAACTGTTTACTGTAAATACACCGACAGTTAAAGTTTTTTTTCTTCTTTTTTTTGTGGCAGGTGCTTGAAAATATTGGATTCCCTTTTTATGGAGCCATTTATTTTTGTGAGTCACTGAAACTATACATTTGAGATTTCCAGCTTTGAAACTATAAGTTATTTTAACAGAACCAGGAGACATCTCACTGCATACCCGATAACAGCAATTAAGCTGGTACATATATTTTGTGGCCTCTGAAGGCTGTCATTGCCGCAGTAATCACAGGCTTCCGTTTCTCTAGCAGTAAGATGCGACTTATTCCATGTAAGTGCTTTAAAATTAGGCCTGTTTTAGAACAAAAACATCACCCTTTTGACCTTCTCAATGCTGCACTGCCACCGCTCATTTGTCTGCCTGGTTTTACACCGTCATCGGCAAAAAGGTTTTTCATGCTCGAGCTCGGATGTCACAGATCTTCACACTGATCTTTATTTTAGTTAACGCTGCATAATGCAGTAAGCGCTATGGGAGCGTGTCAGTGAGGCTGAAGCTTATCATGTCTCTGAAATGTGGCATCAATTATTGACATGGTTGTGACTGCACATGTGCAAAGTGTTGAACTGAAACGGAAATAGATCGCTTTGATGCAGCCAAAGCAACTTTACGAAACAGAAAGATCTGCAAATAAAAGAGAGGGTTTATTTGATGTTGATACAAATACCACACCAGTCTGCAGAAAACCTTCATGACTAAAGATATTTTCATCTTTTTCCATTAGAGCTGGAATATTGGTTCACTTCTTCTAGTCACCACGAGATTCACTTATTGTGATTGACTTTAAGTTGTGCTTTGCAGCATGAAAGTAATGTGTATAGATGTGCACACAGATTAGTCCGACTTGTACAAATTGCAGGAATGCCTTTTTATTCATACATTCAAATACCCATTGTTCTATCAGGAAAACCGAAAATCCAGTTTGAACCCCACAGATTGTAGCATAAATTAGATCTTCTCATGTTCACTGATCAGTAAATATTTGCAGATTTGTATTGTTCATACAAAGGAGCAAAGCTGCAGCTCAGCATTTCATTGTATAGATTAAGAGTCATTCAGAGTTTCATTTTGGACTTACCCCTCACGTTTGAAAAATTAATTATCTTTGAACTCTTGAAAGTTTAGGGTGAAAATAAGAACTGATCAGGTAAATATGTGGACAGCATAAACAAAAACAACTCTTATGGAAATACTTAAAATAAATGGGATCATTTGCCGGAGGCTATACGTAATGTCACAAAATGCTTCTTTTTGGGAGAGTAGATTTTATCTTCATAAAATTGAAATTTCCAAGTAGCAATCAAAGAGAAACGTGGCATATTGTTTCATAAGCAATAAACTCTATCTAAAGTAAGTTTTCTGTAGCTTTTAAAGGTTCCCGTTTTTAATTAAAAATTGTATAAGGATTAAATAATAGGCAAATCATAATTTTCAGCTTTTTTTTATTGACTGTTATATACGTCAAGGCCAACTAAAGTCTATAATGAACTGGGAACAAAGTATGTGACAAGAAAAGCATTTTTTTTTTTGTTTGGGCTTGTTTTATTCATTCAGTTTCATCATAGGTAGGCTGCAGACATCCTGAGACCACTTCAGTTCCTGTACACGTCTATTTTTTTCTGTCTTTTATTTCACTTGAGCTGTCAAGGTGGGAACAACGTAAAGCGTCCGGGTCCAAGACTGGGCGAGACATTTTTCCTTTAATGTTTTACTTTTATTTTTTTTTAGGTATGCAAAGAAACACCTGGCATGTTGCTTAATGAGCAATAAACTAAGTTAAGTACATTAACTAAAGTAAGTTTGTTGTAGCTTTAAAAGGTTCCCGATTTTAATTAAATACTGTGTGATTTAACAGAAAACAATATGTTCTAGGCATATGTTTCAAGCAGACAGATTGCTTGATATAATCTTTCCTTCCCACCGACTCCATCAGCATGAGTTATTGCTGGAAGAACTTATGGGCATCGGTGAATGTAGCCAATATTCAAGAAGCTACAGCCCAAGCAGAATTCAAGCTGTTTTATGCTGATGTATTTATATTAATTTTGTTAAGTCAAATTCTGGAAACCTGTCTTGGGTGAACACTGCCTGTTCCTCAGTGACCTTTATATACCTCCTTGTCCTTTAAGGGTCAACCCTGCAAGGAGTAGGGCAGTGGTTCCCAAAGTGTGGGACGCGCCCCCTGGAGGGGTGTCATGCCATTGCAGGGGAGAGGAAGGGGGGTGCAGGAAGCGGTATGGATGAATTAAAAAAAAAAAAAAAAAACAGTTACACATCAAGTCACTGACTTTCAGCATTCATTCCTCCTGGACAAACATTTTAGTGACAACAGAAAATCACTTGTGTTGTTGATTTCAAAGTAATCCATCATACCAAGCATGCATGTAGCGATAGTGGAGAGGAAAAACTCTTTGACAGGAAGAAACCTCCAGCAGAACGTGGCTCCGTACAAACAGTCATATGCCTCCACCGACTGGGTGTTCACACAGGCCTAACGTTTCTCCAAAATGCTATGATTGATTGGTGCAATGTGTTAATCTGTATTCTGCTCTTGTAGGATGTCCATTTGGTTTAAATACATGAAACAGGTCCAGGTCTAAATAGATGGTGGTTTACTGGATGCATTGAATCATAATTTGGCACAAGCCGTCCTCACATAATGGTCCATAAACAAAGGATTGTAAATATAAGTAACAGATTTCCTATGAATCTGTTACTTATTATAAATATTGTTGGTGTTTCACAGAAAAGCCAAACTTGTGTAGAAAAACACCAAGAATAATTTATATCACAGTCTTTATAAGCTGTCCTATTCTTGTGCATTTTTCCTCCCACACCTTTTAGCTCCTCTTCAGTGAAGAGCAGAGCTCTCTCTATACAACTCTCTTAACACAGTATTGACTGCTAAAGGCCTCCTCTTTGGTCAACCCTGACACTGTAATGAGTGACTGCTTTGTTTTATCAGAGCTCGGTGTCGGACTTTTAGCTGTCATATTGGTAATAGACTGTTTTATTCTGCATCTTTCTTTAGCATTGTTGTATTATCCATTAAATCCTAATATTGAAATGTTGTCCATGAATGTAAACATGATGTTAGTTCCTCCTTTATTACATATTTTCCTTCTGTCAATAATCTGAGAAAGTATGTTTTCTACTCTTTCTGATTCTTTGCCTTTAACTATGTTGACATTATCGAGGAAATCACTTCTGCAGCTTACATTGATATTCCTTAACAGCAGTGTGGGTTTAGAGAGGGGAAGTTGCATTCTGCTCAAATTGCTCTTCTCGAGCCCCGCACAATTCTAACTAGCCTGCTTTTATCTTTTTCAGGGAGGATCTATTCAGAACAGAAAATCAAAGAGATGCCTAGAGCTTGTGGTGAACAGCGACAATGAGTTTGGCTACCAACTGGCTCTGCAGAAATGCTCCGGACAGAAATGGTTCATCACAAATGTGTTGTTTAGCAACTTGCTATAATCGTGTGCCGAAGGAAAACACTGGAGTCTTTTTCAGAGCACGTCTGTGTGTATCTGGCTGCACATCAGCGCTGTGTGAAAGGACAAGAAGCAGGAAAGCGCTGCATGGTTGGATAAGTTCATTTTGAGCCATGATGTCCTCTGATGAGCGGCCATCATTTCATCCTAAATGTTAAACATTTTATTTCACCAACGAAATCAGCCATAGGTTGCAGATATTTTGCATACTTGACAAGATGGTATATTTAGTATATTTTATGGTAAATGTATTTTAGTCAGATTTTGGTTGACCTGCGTTTTCTGTTTAAATTTGCTACTGTGTAGCAAGCTTTCGAAACCTGTAATTATTTTTATTTTAGTGTCTCAGGTTTGTAGATTTACTACTCAATGAAGCTGTACAGTTGTGAAAAATGTTGAAATAAATTGGGAGATGATATTTTATAAATGTTAAAGGTTTTCTTATACGTTTATCAGTGAAAAAATGATGAGAACTACTGAGTAAAAGTGCCTTTTATATTTGTTGCCCAAAGGTGTGTGATACCATTACTGAAATTAAAAGTATTCAAAACTACAATTCATCTGTATAGTTTGCTGTTCATTTCATGTATTAGATTTATTTATATCAATTTGGCTTTATTTACCAAGTAACATATTTCAAAATGTGTATGTAGGTTAATGTGCTTCAAGGTTTGGAAAGAAACAATAAAAAAAATCACCTCACCCTAAAGAAAGCAGAGCTAATTTTGTACCTTCATGTTTTTCTACCCATTTATTCGACCTCCAGAACAGACACAAATGGTCACCAATTTGGTTCTGGATATGTACCAGAACCAATAATCATTTCATTAAAGAACCCAGAGACATTGCATTTGGCAGATTATGTGGCTGGTTAAGTTATGAAAACCTGGTGAAGTCTACTGATTTGATTTTTTTTTAACATACCCACAAGCTACTTTTTCAGGTAAGTCTTGGTGGTAGCGAGTTGGGTCCATTTTTGCCTTCAGACATGCCTTCATTCCTCACCGTTTTAGATTCAGCAAGCTGTGGTAAACATCCTTCCTCAGAGATTTTGGTTTTTATTGACAGTTGCTGCAGATTTGTCAGCTGCACTTGAGGAGAATCCCCTATTAGATTGAGATCTGGTGATGGCAGAAGCCCCTGGAGTACAATGAACTCATTGCCAGTTTAAGATGTTTTGAGCTTTGTGACACGATGCATTATCTTGCTGGATGCATCCGTCAGTTTCTGGGCATACTGTGGTCCTAAAGGGACAGAGATGTTCAATAACAATCTTCAGGTTGCCTCTGGCTTCTTAACAGTGCTCAATCTTTCTCAGTTTGAACCTCAGCATGTTGTGTTTACCATGCAAATGCAATGAGTTTTATTCGTTATTTGCTGAATTGTGTTTACAGGGTATACCAAAAACACTGACTAGTGAGTGTATGCAAGAAATTATTAATGGTTTTGTGGTACTGGTGGATGTTATTCATTAGTAGATTGACATGAAGAAGGGCAGAGAGAGGAGAAGGCATGCAGCAAATAGATCCTGGGTCGGGAATCGGACTTGTTATTAGTGCTTAATAATATAGTTTCAGCTTATGGTGCACCTGCTCTAGCACTGACTGACATGGCCTCCAATGTTTATTTTTTATTAGATAAACTATTCTGATGAGCATCACTCATCTAACAGGTTAAAATGAGGCATGTTTGCGATCCAATAGTGTCTGAGCGGGACATGCACCTGCTTTCTGTTACGCTATACAGAGCCAAAGGCGAATGGATGGAACAAATGGAAAGTCCATTTAAACTGGGTTTTATTTTTGCCCTCCTCCAAGTTTCCACTTCGTCTAAAACACCAACATATTGTCAGCATAATCTGTTTTTGCAGCCTTGGCGCCGTCATCTTTCAGCACTATTCTTTATGGCTGTCAGCTGAAGGCGAGGTCCTTGTTTCAAATCTCACAAAGCTCTAGCTTTTCTGTGTACTCTGTGTGTTCTTTCTGTCCATGCCCAGGCTTGTTAGAAGTACTTTAATTACCTCCTTCAGCCTAGAAACATACATATTATGTTCAGGAGTAATTGTGAGACTTGAAAATAGTTGCGTTGTCTCATATCTTTGCTTGTCTCACTTGTCGCACACTTCTTTGAAGGATCTCCCTGTGCTTATCCAAGAAACAGAAAACAATTGAAGTTGTCTTAAGAGCTTGACATTTCATGATGAGACTTTCTAATTCTTCAGTTAATTTGAAAAACGTTAATATTTTGTCACTTATAAGTTGTTTCACAGTCATCTCTGCATGTCCTTCAATACTTCTTTTATTCCAATTATGTTGAATTTGAACATTTCTTTAGACTGTAATTTTCTTTTTGCTTAACAAATCAAACATATACAGACTACTAAGTTGTGCACATTCAGAGGCAGCCTTCGGAGGGAGTCATGAAGATGATGTCTCTTTTTAATGACAAACGCAAAGGAGAGAAGCTGAGAACTGGGACAGAGTTCTGCTGTGACTGCTGGTGCACCTGGCGTGGAGATGAGTAGCACAGCATGTTTTCAACATGCCCGTCCTAATTACTTTCCACATTGAAGTAGAGCTTGGCAAACCATAGTATTAAATTTACATGGAAACCCACTTTCATCAAAAGGACCACCCTGCTAATGCGTTCTAATGTATGCAATAAGAGCAGCTCTGCATGTGCAAATTTGTGAGCGACAGAAAAGCGTACGCCCATGCACTTTACTGACATCTTCATGTAGCTGATCGCTCGCCTGCTGGTGTGCTTTCCAAACAGTATTTTTAGCTTTGAACTACACTACACAGGGAATACGTGCAGCTTATATTGTCATTATAAAATGCATATTTTTCACCCTACCTGCTTCAGCACATTATCTTGCACTAAAAATGATAAATGCTGAGGCTGGATCTAAAAACATGTTTTTTCTTTACTGATTGTCTACCACCAAAGAGAATGCAGCACCTAGAAATGTGAAGAAATCGCTGCGCCTGCCTGGCTCATGCTGCTAAGGAGCTGTGGAGATGTCTGTGGATGTCCATGAGTCACATGTAATATCTCAGAAAAGTGCTGGCCCAATTTTGATCAAGACGGGGTTATGATATCTCTCTCTTACCCTAATAACTATTTTTTGCCAAATTTCTGTCTTTGGCCTGTCTCTGTGGAGAAGTACTGACGTTTAGCTTATCTAAATTGGAATTAAAATCTGTTTTGTTTTTTGCAGAAATATACTTTGTTAAAAATATTGCAAAACTAATAGCATGAACCAAAGGAGCACTGAGTGCTCTTAGAATAACATATAAACATTTTAAATTTAAGATAAGGGTTGTCCTGACACTTTTGCTCACTCTGTAACTGAGAAAAAGTAGTAGATGTCACAAAAGAGCAACCGAGAAAGCCGTGAAGCCATTGTCTAAATAAAATTAGAATTAACTAATAGTACAGGATTACATCTGATGCTGTCCCAAATTCAATCTCCCATTAAATTCACAGTGTAACTTCTACACAACATAATGCAGAAGGGATGTGGGAAACTTTTCTTTGGCCTCCAAAATCAATAGATGAATATAAAATCAATAGATGAATATAAAAAAAAAAAACACACATATATTGTGTTCAAGACTTGTGGTGCTTATTACACACCAGTTAAAATGATATTAGCTCTGTGGTAATTTTCAAACTTTTTCCGTAACACTGGCATGACATTTATTTTAGTTTTTTTAAGACAACTTTATTTCCCAATATGTGACACTGTTCCCTTTTCTCTTAAAAATAAAACACAAGTCGTCTCCCATATCTTATTGTGTTCCATTTATAATTCATCTTTAAGCCTCTTTAGGGAGCAGACTCTGAAAGGCGGCCTACCACGACTCGTCATTATTTTCTGCACGAGACGCAGAGACATAAAACATGAAGGAATACGTTGGCAGAAGTCGTGATGTGATCAGGGGAATCATCCGAGTTTTAAATAGTACATGGAACAGGGTAGTGGCCTGTCAGAAATGAGAGTATCTGTTTCCCTCCTAGGATGCAGGAAGGAAATTTCCTCTGCTGTCTCTCATGAAGGAGAGCCACAGACAGCTGAGGGGAAGCTGTCAGTACTGCAGGGCATGTGGGACATCAAAAACAGATGCAGAAACTGGGAATTGTTTTAGCTAGCGCTTTTCTATTGAAAATAAACACAAAGCCTTGAAAAGATGAGATGACTTGTCATTTAAAATCTATAGCAGAGAAAAGCAGATTTCCCAGAACAGTGGGTGTTATATTTGTCCCTGAAAGGAGATATATGGGTATACATATATACTTGTTCATCTTTTTTTGGAAAGACAAATTAAAGTTTTAGTTGTCAGCATGGCTCATATGAGCAAAATATTTTTTGGGGAATACCAGCAGGCCTCAAAGTATGGCTGAACAAATCAGCTGAAAAGATGTGAAAGGAAGTAATTGCTTCACATGCAGTTTAATCTTTGCCCTTTACTTTTAACACTGAAGTGCTTTGAACTGATAAAATGAATGAGTTGACCTATCTGTTTATTTCTATGCATTTCGGTCTGTATTTTAAGTGGAGGAACATTATGGGATTTGCGGCAATGAAAATGAAAATCCCCAAAAATAAGGAAAAAACAACCTCTGTTTCTGTTATTGCAGATATTCCCAGTACTTTTCATGAAAACATATCCATGGACTGGTTACTAACAGTGCACAGTTGGGCTACATCTGGCTTTAATGGTCTAATTTAATCTTCCATTAAATTCACAATGTAACTTACAAGATCCACAAATATTACTAGATTTGTGGAAATATATTCAGTCCTATTACAACAGAGCTTCAAATGCAAGCTCACATATCTTTTATCATAGCTGCACTTGCAGTTCTCGGTCAACTCTTAGCTTGAGGTTGAAAACAGTATTGGATAAAGAACCTTAGTGGTGTTTGTATTTGAATCTTATGACCAAAACAAACATAAACTCCTCCAAGAAGTGCCGACATCCTCATTTTTCTCCAACATTTCAACAAACCCACAATATATGTGATAAATATTTGTAATGTTTAATGACTTTTTATATAATTGATCGATAACAGGTTTTTTTTCGAAGTAGGTAACCTCATGGGGTTCCACTCAAAACAACCTTTTATTCCACCCAACATCTCAAACTATGACGACCATTAAACCTCCTCAGTTGCAATGTTGCTGCTGTCTGAATGTGTGGAACAGATGTCACTAACTCCTTGCATGCGTCTGTAACGTTAGTCATTAAGACTTCAAAACATATTGCTGAGACTCTAAGGATTGTGGAAAAACTCCTTCTTTTTATGTTTTTGCAATTTGCTTGATTGCCCCGAAATATATGATAGCAGCAGAAAATATCAATGAATTCCTCTGGAAATAAATGTTAAAACTGCATGGCTCTCTGATGTTGTTAGAAAATTGTTACAGCTTTATAAGGCCAGTTAACCTCATGTTGGTGCATAAAAGGCTGCTCAGCAGAAATTCCTCTGGGGATAAAATATCAATCACTCTCAAAAAACAAACAATCCAGCAAAGCAAAAAACGTGTAACAGTGATGAACTCAAAGTTTGCAGGTGTTTCAAAAGATTCATATTGTTCTTTTACGAAACAGAAGTATAAAAAAACAGTTTGAGCTAATAGACCCTTATAAAATGCATTCACATGAAAAAAATATATAATTTAATTGTCATATATTTGGATTGTTTCTCTTCTAAACTATTTTACATGTTGCCCTTCTGACCAGATACTCTTTATGTCTTTATAATATGTTTACATTAAAAAAAAAAAACATGGAATTCAGGAAAATAAAAGTGGGGAAAAAATCCACAAACACTTACAAAATGTAGATATAAAAAAAACATTGAGATATACTTATGAATTACCTTTTTGACCCGATTCTGGTGACATTTTAAATAAATTGAGCAAAACAAACTCAGCAGAAAAATTCAGTAATAAACACTAATCTGAAATGAGAACAATTATTTTTCTGATCATAAAGATGACTGTATATAGTCTCCAAAAATAATTATTGAAAGAATTCACACAAAATGAAGAAACACAAAACCAGATGTTAGTTAAACTTTCAGTACTCTCTTCTCCTCATATGTTGCCCAAATAGCAAAGAGTTGTAATAAGAAACTTCTCACCATTTAGTTCTCACTTTAAACAATGCAAAAATAATCTTCACAACCTTGTTTTTCATTTTAAATTATGCAGTTTGGGAGAGATATATATGTGAAGGTCATTCTTCCGTCTCGTTCCAGAGGTAATATCTCCTGTAATTTCCCCAGGTCCGTCAATGTCTCTTTTCTTGTTTGGTGCCAAACTGCAGCCTCACAGCACACAGAGCAGCTCCTTGTTACTGCAGAAAACTAAATACTGGACTCTGCACAGCAGAAGTGTACAACAGATGCAACGGCTTCCTAAGGGTTCAACACATCTTAAGACATGCAGTGTTTTAATTTTCCCTTCAAGTAGACACGTGAAGGCTAAAAAAGTTTTCTTGTACATTTGATGAAGTGAGTTCAATTGAGCATCACCGTACCATTTTCAACTTCGTCTTTCCCTCTCAAAAGAGGGACGAGCACAGATTTTAAAGAAGATTAATTGCCTGTACAGCCTGAATCACTCCCTACATTACTTTTATTACTGCTGTTATATCCAGTCAGTGAGAGGATGTAGGCTGTGACATTTTATCGATTCGATCTTGCATTTGACGGTGATGGATGTCAGATTAAACAGTGAAAATCAGTATTGACTTTGGGATCTGCAGCCTGTTTGCTTTTGCATTTTAGTAGCTTCATCATGACGCTAATCCGACATCTTTGGAAAATCTGAGTTTCGTTCCATATTTGAATCAGCAATCAATAATGTCTTAATTATCTATTTTCTTTCAAATTTATACCTTCATTTGGTTATGCTTTGTCAATGTAAGCTGTCCCAAACCTTTTAAAAGGAAAACTACATTCCTGTACATTTAAAAATCATGTTTGTTAAAGCTGATGTTTTGTAGTAGCAATTTTGAAGTTGTTCTGTGAATGTTTTGGTGAAAGTTGTTTGCAAAAATTTGTCCTAAAAAAGGTTACTCTCAGTCCGTCCATCTGAGAACTGCTGAAGCTGTTTTTGAAAATATGAAGTCTCCATTTCCTCCATTATGATGTTTGCATTGGATCCAAGCCAAGCATGAAATGAAATTTGATCAGCTCTAGTAGATGAGCCATTTTCTCAACTAGTTATCAATATATATTATTATCCAACGATAAAGGTATAATGTTATGAAGCTTTCTTGTTCTAACAATATTTCCATGTTTTATAACATGTCACATAATGTAGGAATCTGAGAAGTTTTGTAATGTGAAAGTGTATTGTGCAAACATGGGAAGCATGTTGCCAGAATGTGAAAAATATCATGCTGTAATGTGAAACAGTTTAATATTTTATTTTCTTTTTTCATTTTTTGCCTGGGTGGAAACTCCTGCTTCAACTCTTAACTATAAAGTGAAGGATATAACTCCATAAACATCACTGCACTATCTGTGAGTGCCAAGCTCTGTAGCTACTTTGCTGCCCGTGAAAAGGATTGATATAACAATGTAGCTCTAACACACATTGTCACTTGTCGTGGAGAAAATAAACCGTTAATCTAAAATATTTTTCCAACGTCCTGACCTTTATCGTCTATTTAATCCATGCATGCATTTTACTAGAAGGCATTTAGCAAACTGCATTGTTTCTGCTGTTTTATACACTAATTTATTATTTCACCATTCAAACAATTTTTAAAAGAGAAACAGACATTTTGAACAAGCAGGACGTAACTACTTCATCATGAACAACTTATTATGGCAAGGCTAGGAATATTTTAACATGTCCATATTATGAATATATGTGTTTTCATATTGTAAGGTTTTATACAGGGATTATTATAAGTGTAAATGTGAAGTAAGGTAATGGTGACGGTTAGTTTTTATACCCACAAAGCATTTAAGAGCATTGAATAAAATGTTTTCCAAATCTATTTAACCATGTCTGCACAGATACTGCACAGATAAAAATTTAACTTTTTTTCACCTTCTAAGAGTCAGATAGCTGTGGTCAAAGCTCCTATTAAATGCCTGGGAGCTATATGCTGATGCATGGAACCCTTTGACCCTGAATTAAATCTTATGAAACCCATGAGTAGTTTAACTGAGCATCAGTAATTCTTGTTTCTTTTGTCAAAGGCTCCCACTGTACAGCCAGTCTTCTGCAGCAAAAGAACAGCAAACAGACAATAATTGAACGGCCTTCAAAAATGCGCAGTTCGAAAATCCGTCAGAGTGAGAAAATGCCTTCTGCAGACAGAGGTTGTGATATTTTGTCTCGGTGAAAGATTGCATGTCAGACCTCACAGAAACAAGGTGAGCCAAAGACAGCATGGGTTAATCAAAATTTAATCACACTTCAAGGACTGACTCAGTCTGTGTCTGTCACACCTTCCACATATCGGGTTCAAGCAGACACATGCAGTATCTGCTGTTTCACCAAACTCACAGAGAATAACTGAACCCTGACACGCCTGGCCTGAGACAACGGCAATAGTTGAAAGGAGAAGACCTTGCTTCCTCCTAACAATGGCCTATCACCTCAATCTGGATTTAAAGTCTGCCCTCATACCGCTGCAGCCGTGTCAAGAAAGACGTCATGTGGGTATTAGAGAAAAACTTTATTTCCATTCTGGTCCTACCTCACTGAGGGCTATGCTCGACACAGGATCCAGCAAACAGAATGACAAAGGTTATGCGGGTGGTGTTCATCCACTGCATTTCAAATACGGTCTGATGCACATTTGAAACGCACGGCATTAAAGGGTCAAAGCGAGATTCAACAGCTCTTCTCTGAATACAGATTATTGAAAAAAAAGAGTTGGTCATTTGTGGAATCTCTTCCTGTTCAAAACATTAAAAATCTTAGTTTTCTTTAAAAAGAAAACCACACCTTTGTAATCTTTTGGGTTGTTCTTCGTGAATGAAGGCCAGTTATTTCTTTTGTGAAAACCTTAGAAACAATAGCAGTGTTCTTTCTGTTCAATCTGAGCTGAAAGAACCAAGGAATGTGCACCACGAGTATTAAAAAGCCAAAGAGAAGGCTTGTGTTTGATCTGTAATATATCAGCATTAGATTAAAAGGAATTCTTTACAGTTCCTTCATCTGAGCCCCTTTTGAATATAATGTTCATGATTAGTGTGTTTGCCTTTCAAAGCACAGAATAAACGTTCTGACCCAGCTGCAAAATTAATCACTGCTGGCAAACAGCATCTGCCAGAGCAGATGGAGAGCACTGATGTGGTCCGAGCTCTAACTGGAGAGAAGATCATTTTTATGGCCACCTGACTCTGGACTTATCAAAGCTGCTCACTGCACAATAACCCATAATCCTCAATAGACTGCTGGACAAAAACCTATCAATAAGCTATTTCTGAAATGTCTTCACAGAACTCAATTACAGCTGCCTCAGCAAACAATCAAAAACAAGTCAGTTTTTCCTGTTTAACTTTTTTTTTTCTCACAAACAAGTCATCACCGCTGTCTGATGAAAAGCAAAATCCACATTGAGTCTCAGAAAGTTACACTACAATGGAAAGCATGTAAACAAAGCAGATTTTTGTTAAATAACCTCTCAGTTATTCAATCAGCAAGGTAGACTCTAATCTCAAACCTTTCTGTTTTCACCCTATCGTAATGGCTTCCTCGTGTTGACTTGAGATTTTCTTATGGAAGTGTGTCTCTGTTTTCTGTTCGGTGGTGTGTCACTGTAAACCAATATTGTTCCTATTTGTCTTCCATCAGTCGCAGCAGATGAGCGCTCACTCTGACACTGGTTCCACTGATTTGTATTACTGTTAAACAAGAGTTGTTCTTCTCCACTGTAGCCCTGTGCTTGCTTAGGATGGGGAATTTCACTGATGTGAAAGTGTGATTCTAAGTGTGTCTCAATTTCATTCAGACAAAATTTTATATTTGGAAATTGATTTCTTTCTAAGCTCTTGTACTATACTGGAATGAACTTAGGCACATCTAAAATATTAAAATATTGCTCAGAATGCTTCTTTGATAGAAATGATCCATCAGCTAATTTAAAAACACAAACCTTATATGCATCAGAATAATTTTTGTGAAGTGACAAAAACATAAAATAACTTTAGAGTTTATAGGAGGGCAAATATCGATAGTATTGGTGAAGAGAATTGGAAAGAAAACTGACTCAGATTAGTGCATGTTTCCTGACCAAAGGTTTAAAAATACATTAGGAGCACAATGTTAGCACAAAGAATGTGTTTCTCATTTCATTTGAGTCCATTAAGTTAGTTAGCAACACATTATTTAATCACACATAATGAAGTAAGCAGTTTTACATTTTCTGACTTTTTCACAAATTTTGCGTATTCAAGCAAACAAGCTGGGTATTCTTTTGAAAACATCATTGAGGTTGACAAAAACTTTACAAGAAAACATGAAAACTGGGTTGTTGGATTAATTGTGAAAGACAGGCATGAAGACATGGTGTTCAGGCATGAAGCCCCATGAAGAAGTGGTGTAACATTCTGTAAATAAACAGCTCAACTCTTGACAGAAAGATGTGTTGTGATATCAAATTTTTTAAAAGATGTAACAACCAAAGTGAAACATGTTAAAAGCTAAATATGGTCTAGTCCTTTTATGGTAATGTATTTATGTTTCATAGTGAAAAAAAATTCTGGATAGTATTTTTTTAACCAGTTTTTACAGAAAAATGCTGACTGCAAGTGTCTTTGTGTTGCAGCTTTCCAGAGGATAAACCCAGGCACTAACTACATAATTAGTCTTTGCTTTGTGGGGCAGATTCAACATAAATGCAAAAGCAGCCAGAAACCTTACAAGAGGCTTTCATGTATCAAAATTCAGCCTTCAGACCTTTTTTTTTTCCCACTAGTTTTTCAGCTACTTTTGCAGCTTTTTAACTCTTAAGGTTTCTGAAGCGGTGCAGCAACAAAAACATGAGTGAATTCATGACTCCAGCTGAAAACTTTATTACTTTGTTTTATTATAAAGGTCCCTATAAATTGTATCACATTATAATCCATGTCTTCATCTACACAAAACTGGGAATTTTCTCAAGAGAGAAGGTTTGCAAAATATGTAAAAGGTGTTTGGTCCAAGAAGCAAATTTGCCTCATGTGAATAACTCTGGAGTCATTTCTAAACAAGGCCAGACTGTTGATGGAGAGATGACTGACCTCCAAAACCGGAGGGCAACATTATAACGCTCACTTCTTTAATATGCTGCTCACAATGTCGACTTCAATAAAAACAAATGACCTGTGGAAATGAAGGCCGGGGTAAGCAACTCTGATCCCGTTTTTCCAAATAAGAAGATGTGTCAGATTTTTAAATGCTTGAAATGCTAATGAACCTAAAAAGTCAAGTGTATCTACAAAGGTTTTTGAGGAAAGTAAACTCTTTTCATAAATAGGCACGATGCTGCCAGGGAAAATGCTCACTCTTGGTTATTGGTCTATGTTGCTTTGATTTGTTCTACAGAACAAATTATAAATTATGCAATTCAGCTCTATTGGTATTGGCTTACTGGTCAGAAGGCTACACTTGTAGCCTTTGGCACAGATAAAAGCGTATATGAGGAGAAATAATAATAACATTGTGATTGACAGGTGTGTGACTGATGAAAGAGTTTTGCATCTCATACCTCCACCACCTCTCTTTCTGACCTTGATGATGAGAAAGACTGAAGCTACAAATCAAAGCTTCTCATTTTAGGGCCTGATTCATCATCTTGGCCATCACCTCGGCAAGGACGTCAAATAAGGCATCCGCGCCTCTGACCTTGTTACACCGTGAGTGGCAGCATGAAGAATGTGGTCTACAAGAGGACTTTGGCATCCAGCCAATGGCCATTCACAACAGCTGATCCCCACTTATGTCTTTGAGTCAGAATGAAAGCTTTGCTAAGTTTGGAACATACCAATCCATCAGGATCTGAACCAGGTAGGTTTCTGTATTATCTATTTTATATAAAATTTGGCTACAAAGGTGACCACTTTGCTAAAATAGCAGACCACCAAAAAATATCCAGTCGTCTTTTTTTTTTTCTTTTGAGTTTCCAACCTCAATGTTCAATTTGTCATAAAATCTATTGAAAAGCTACATCTTTGCAGTTTGAACCCAGGTTAGCCATTCTTATCTTTGTCTTACACTGAAAACACGTAAAGGAAAGTTGTGCTCCCTCTTGCTATTATTTTATCTCAGTGCAAAAGTACAATTCTATTTTACTGCATCGAACCATGCAGACTGATGCAGTGCAATGTCCCTTTGCTCCTAAAATGAATAATAAATAACACCAGGAATGCTCATTAAATTAAACTGCATGATTTCAATAAAATTGATGAAGTACCATTGCAACACATATGACAACATGCAGCATACGCAAACATTAATCCTCTTTAAGCATATACTGTCACCTATATTATGATTTTTGCAACAAAATAACTTTGGTTTCTCTACAGATTTAGACAAAGAAACAAAGTATTATTTTTTCTTCCAGCTGAACAATTTAGACAATTTAGATAAGTAAAATCATCACTTATGACAAGTTGAAGCTTAAATTACATGGTCACTTATGATGATGCTCTGTTTAATGAAGTGATTCTGAACTGAAAGATTATTTCATCTTTTCATGTGTAGATAATTCTTTACCAAGATACTCACTGTTATTGTTGATGGTCAAAGGGATTTATTTCCTGATTCTGTATGAATTTTTTGGTATGAATAGATCCATCACTCCATCCTGTATTTGGTGAATTCTGGCTGCCTTGTTGCTGAACCGTGCCGTACAAATAAACATGATTGATGAATAGTAATTCATAACCAAATCAAACCTGATGCTGCAAGCAAACTCCAGATAGTTTTAGGTAAAACTTTTTTTTTTTATCTTTCATTATGTTTTCAGATGATGAACATGACATGGAGAGTCAAGTGGAAGTGCCATATACATATTTAACAACTCAAACCACTTTAACCTCTGATTCCCATGATCCAACTCAACCGGTGCCATCCAAAGCAGTTGGGTCTTGCATTGTGTTTGCATATCATCCGTCCCGCCAGCCGTCCTGCAGCAGCTGTGCAACACAGAACTGCTGCCTATGTTTAACCCAAATGAAAAATGAAGTTGGAAAACGTGATTTAAATCAATCCTGCACTCAGTGTCATGCTGAGCATATTAGTGCCGCAGTCATTCCTACCAATGGGTAAACATAAATGTATGGTTTGGTTTAACTTTATGATAGAAGAACATTACAATGTAAATTTTAAATTTGAAGCAATAAACATTAAGTTTTATGTTAATGGCTGCTTGTTTAAAACAATGACAAGTTCACAAAATCCATGGTGCAGTTTGTTTCATTACAGACTGTATGAAATCAGCCCAGTTAAACAAGAATTAATTTTATTTTTCATTGCATATTTCTGTGTGATTGAAAAAAGGGAATGAGAAGGATATTTTTCAGCATAACTCTTAACAAAAAGACTGTGTTATGTAGAAAAAAGCTTCTTCATCATATCTGGGAAACCATAAAGGTGGAAGCAGCTTCAGCATTGACTAGATTAAAAGATGTTTTAGTACTAGAATTGAAAGCAAAACCAAAGCTGAGAACAAATCAATAAATTAGAAGAGTAAGTCACAAACTTGTGAATATGTCTTTTTAAAGACAAACATGGTCATTCGTCCTTTAAAGGAACTTAAAAATTTTTTATTACAGTACAGTATTATTTTTTTCTCCACACCTTTGCATTAATGGAAACATTAAATAAAATGATTAATTCGCTTTTTTCCATTGAGTGTAATACAGACAAACATCAGCTTTTGACAGTCGTGTCGGATTCCTAATTCATGCTGAAAAGCTTAATTAAAAATGTAATGGGGCTCAACACACTCAGGGAGCCAACAAGCCTCCTGTCGGGGAAAACCGATTCAGTCAGAGTAAAAAAAAAAAAAATGGGTGGAAAGCACTGGAGAAAATTGAGATGAAATCACACGTTTTGACAAAACTATAGAAAACAAGATTGCTCATTGCAGTGAAGAATTTTATTAAAACTTGGACAAAAAATACTTTTAAGTCTTAAGACATAAGTGGAACAACTCCTCTCAAGGTTTTGTCCAAACGCTTTCGATTTCTCAGCTTTAGTGAATCTTTTTTTTTTTCTCTTTCCCCAAAAGAAGTCCTTGTTGCTCTATTGGATAGTGTTACAAAGACTTTTCCATGTAAAATATGACTTAACTGCATCAAAACAAAAAATTTAAACATTTTTATAGTCAATTCAAGCCAAAGAAACCTTATTTGTATAGTGCATTTCTGCAACAAGATAAAACAAAATGGTTGAAAACAAAAACAAGGAAGAAACATTACAGTACATAAAACCCAGAATGATATAGTTATGGGTGAAAGTGGCCAAAGAACTCAAAAACAAAATAAATAAATTAATTAATTAATTAAAAAGTTGCAGATATAAGGAGCAAGAAGATTTTACTTTTAGAGAAACAACCAAATCAAAAGGCCAAAATAAGAACAACGAAAAAAGAACTGGAAATGTGAAAGTGAAACAAATCGCAGTATTTTTTGAATGGCACAAGTCTTTATCAAATTATTGTGGTCCTGGTCTGATCCCAAATATAGGTTTGAGGTGCAATTCAAAATATGTTTGCATCAGAGAGAGGAATCCTGAAATCTTGAGGATTACTAACCCCTGGTCTATGATTTTACATACAGTTATGATGGAACATGCTAACTTTTGTTCCCTGCAGTTAGTTGCTAATTTGAAACAGAAAATGATGGCCTTACCAACTTTAAGCCACTAAGAGTTACAGAATAAATAGCTAAATGTATCAGTCTGGTTGACAAACTGATGGAGCCACATCTTCACCTCTCAACTCGGCATTACCTGAGCTACATTTAAAAAGCCATTCTTGCCTACAAGGTATTGGATCTGATGTTTATGCCGCTGGCTTTAGCACTTGGAGGAAAGAATTTTCCCTGATGTCACCGTTTAGTTTCACTGCTTAGTGTATAGATTTCTCATTAATCAAAACTGAACTATGCTGCATTTCCAGCATTTTTGTGGAAACAGATGGAAATGTATGCATGGAAAATGTGATAATGCATGAAAAGCAAAAAAAAAAAAAAAAAAAAAAGTGATTGCGGATTTAAGATTGTAAACATTTGTCACTCAGTTTGATTGTGCAAGAGAGTTTCAGCAGCACAGAAACTAATATATTGGGAGGTATTTGGTGATTTTAACAGCTTGGACTGCTACTGAAGGGTTAATCATGTGCAATCAATTTAATTCAAATTGATTGTATTAATCTCAGAGGGAAATTAAATTAACTTAACCCTAATGTACATATACTTCATTATAATAATTTTATTGTTCTGATAGTCCAATTTATAAAGGATTCACTGAGACAAAACTCTTTATTGGCAAATAACACACAGACTGGAATTAATGACAAAAAATTATCCTGATCAGCACATAAAATAACTAAAGACTAAATTCAATATATTTATTGATATTTTTAGATGAGGACAGAATAAATGTGAAATTTACTCACATCCGGTTGGAGAACATAACGTACATCAGACATAATGGTGAACATCGTTTCATACAAGAAAATGTTCGATAATCATCAGCCACGTAATAGTAATGATAAAAGTAAGAGCGCAAAATCATCTATGTGTTTCAGCATTGGGGAAGAGAAAATACTGACATTGATGCAACTATTTGAACATTTAGAGGTCTCAGACTGGAGGAATATCAATGTGTTATTTGGCAATGAATGAATAAAACAGACTGTGCCCGTTTGTAGAGTTATCTTAATAGTTCTTTAAACACATTTAGAAGATGAACTCATTAGCTAAAAATACCTGAAAAGTGATACAAATTCGAACGCGACATGAAGAGAAAATCACATGCAGAGAGTGGTTGAAAGAAACAACTAAATGGAGCAGAGCAGCTTCACACACACAAATTATATTTAGCTGAGACAAAGAGAGGAAAATGTCTTAGCTAAGACAAAGAAGGCATTTGGTCACACGGTCTCTCTCCTGGAGATGTAGGTGTGGCATCCTAGTGCGAGGCATTCATCACACACTGAGCAAATCCAAGCAAATGTTTCTCTCATCATTTTCACTGTGCTTTAAAAAAAAAGGGGGTTTGATTATCCATGAGCCGAAACGTCCTTGTAGATTTACCCCCCTCCTGATAAACAGGCTTCCAATCCAGCAGAGGAAGGCGGATTCAGGCAGACAGGTTTATTTTTGAACTCACGCATAACAAGAACACTTGGTTCCTCAACAGCAACACACATTTATGTCAGTCCTGTGCAAGTTCTCCTAAAAAAACAAAAATCTACTGAACAGATTCAAACTGCTTCTTTTTTCTTCTTTTTTTTTTTTGACAATCCAAGAATTATCATTAAAATGAAACCAATTATAGTAAATTAATTAATTGGACATTCCAAAGCCCCCCGGAGGGCCTTGAATGGGTGTCACTTAGGACCCAGTTACAAATGGACTTTTTTATAGTACCAAACTCAGAGTTTCTTTAAGGCATCTAGAAGAAGGGGGATAGACAATGACTTTAATCACAGCTATGCAAGTTAGGGAAATACTACAGCAATTGTTGGTAGGGTCAAACAAGAACACCATGCAACAGGTAGAAAAAACAGCTTATTATTGTCTAGAAGTCACTGCAACGGTGAGAATGTTAATTTTGGCAAAATAAAAAGGATCCAGAGTCTGTCAATAAAAGTTTAAAGGTGTGTCAATAAATGGTGTTGAGAGTTTTGTTTAATAAATTGCTGCTCAACAGTGACTCTGTAAACAACTGAAACCAAATATCTACATACTGTGTATGAAGACTTGTTTGATCTCTGTCTGATATAAAATCAGAATAGACCTTTTCAGTTTCTGGTCAGTTAGGATAAACAAAATTCTTACTTTTATTTTCTAAATACCAGAATGAGAAGGGAAAGTGTTCAATGATTTTCTTTAAATTTACATAGAACACACTAAAATTAGTGAGCTTGTAAGTCATTTTGGAAAGCCATGATAATGATGTAATGGCTTTGATTCTGTAACATCTGAGATCAAGATTCACCTGTGGATGTACTTTTAGGCAACATCTCACACACACAGCTTCCTCGTGTGGTATCATTGAAATGGCAAAAGAAATGGGTCATATTTGAAATAAATATCATGACAACAATATGACCCATTTTTGTCATCAGGTGTTTTTTTAAAGTAGGACCCAAATGCAAGAGCAGCAGAAGCAGAAAGTGGATGATGAAAGCTTAATATGAAAATTGACAAACAAAGCTTACGTAAATCACAGAGAGCCAGGGTAGAAACAAAAACTAATCCTCAACAAAAAAGACAACAGGAGACACAGGAATACATGGAAAAAGAAGAGCCAGCCAGGAGTGACTGAGAAAGAGGTGCTTTAGTAGTGGGAGGTTGAACGCTGAAACGATGGACCTGGACTGATTAGCTAATGGGTTGCAGGTGTGAGACAGCAGAGGAGAGAGAGGAGAGATAGAAAGAGAGATAGGAAGAAAGAAAGACACAGAGAGAGAGAAAAAGAGAGGGAGAAAGTCAAAAAGGGACACAGGGGTCATGAAAATAAATCTAACACTATTGAACTAGAATCACTGAGAAAGGACTGAACAAAAGAAAAACAGGAACAAGACCGATCTGACGAAAATATGAAACTAACACAAAAATAGTAATGAAACTATAATCAAATCGAACTACAAAAGGCCCAAAGTTCCTAACAATTTTAGGGATTAATGTTTTTTGTCAGACAGTGAGAATATTGCTATGCCTCTTTTTGGAGTGCATAAAGTTGCAGTGACTTCTAGACAATAATAAGCTGTTTTTTCTATTTATTATAGTACTCAGTTCTATAATAAATAAATAGAAATCCTTGTAAACAAAAGTAACAAACTGTAAATGTTATTACTCAAACAAATGTGCAATGTTGCTCATTCTGACATTTAAACGGTAACAAATACAGGGATTCTCAGGGATGTGGGGCAGATCAGGCAGATTGCTTATGTCTGAGCAGCAACATGATGGTTCATTGAGAGCAAGAGGTTGGGATTAAGTTGTCTAATATACTGAATTCTGTAGATTGGGTAATGGTGTGTGCTGATCATTCAACATTAAATTTATTTGGGTCAACACTTCCCATCATATTCTTAAATGCTGCCAGCAAATCTACCCACTCCGACTGTAAGACAAATCATTTGTTTCAGTGCTTTTCTTCAGGATTTTTTTATTTTTTATCTGGAAGTACTGAATATCCACAGATTCAGAACCCAAGTATTGTGACAAGCCAGTGCCACTACACACTAACGCCACAACAGAGCGCCTCAAAATGACCTCACATGCTGTCAAGCTTTGAGCTTAACACAAACAGGCACTTGCTGCAGCTGGAGTGTTTGCTTGATGCCTATTAAAAGAGACATAAAATTTTGCTGCTTTTACAGTGTCATTGTAAATCCAAAGCTCACAAGAAACAGCTCTGATCTAAATGATCCACTGAGATGCTTGGCAGCACCACAGTTTCACTCAATCTCGGATGGAGATGTGAGGTCAAATAACATGCCAGCTGCTTATTATGTGCACAAAGTTTCAGCTGCTCAGAAAATAACATATTTTTCCTGTGCATTAGTAATAAGTCAGCAGCATTAATAACCTGAAAAACAATATTAAATATGTTTTTCTTATTCTTTATTTCCTCATTTGACATTGTGGCTGAGTAGACGTGTTTTCCATGCATTTATATAGTAGAAATATGAATTGTTTTAGCTTGTTATGTTTGATACATCACACTTGTAACTATCACTATTCCAATGCATTTACCTGAGTTGTGGTTTGTGGTTCTCCTTTTTTGTGAATTAACATAATTCAAGTAGATTTTTAAACAAATCTGAGTCTCTTGTTGAAATATGAATGAGGCAATGGCAGCAGGATACTAATATTTTGCTTGAAAATCAATGCACTGCTATTTCTTTCACTCTCCTAGATCCATTTCAGTTGAACAACTTTAATTTTAATTAAAATAACAAAAACAGAATCTAATGTTGTGTTTTTTAGTCATACAAACAAGCTGCAGTAGGGTTTTAATTTTCACCATTAATTACATCGCCTTTTCTCAGATTTTTCTTGACTTAATTATGTTTTCTCTTTGAAGTATTTGTGTAACAACTGAAGCAAGCCGTTTTTAAATTTTGCAGAACTTTGTTGACCCAAGTTTACAGGTTCAATTTACGTTTCAAAAAGCAAAACATCTACCTTCTCCTGAGGATCTCAATAAAATAGTTCTGCTCATCAGATCAAGAATTGATTGGCAGAGTCTGACCGAGTCTCCTTCGTTTTTTCTTTGAATGCCAATCTATCATGCTCGGCCTTGATCATATTTTTAGTGGGGGCAGGAAAATCATTTCATTTGAAGCTGGAAGGTAGAAGTGTTGTAGTTTTACGTGTCATACCCTGATGAATATGCTGAGACTTCTTCCACACTAAGAGCTATGAAACGATCAAACCAAAGAGACAGGAACTTCATAAACAAGCACAATCAATTACTTCTGGAAAGAGATGAACCTCAGTAAATTCAGCTGTATGAAAAGTCACTGCAAGAGTCACAGGTGCATTCTTGCAAGTTAAACAATGATTAGTTTAATTTATATAACATCACAGATGGGGCAGATGAAAGTCTATGTGCAACCTGGCAACCCGGTAGACAAAAAAAAAAGGATAATCATAAATCTTCTAAAACTGCAAAATACTGTATTGTTGGATGCATCCTTGTGTTGTTGATACTATCACAATAAACTGTGATAAATCACTGAGGCAGCAGTTAAATTTCAGGCTTGACCGCAATGACTCTAATCTGTGCTGACAAACTGAAACCTCAGACAAAACTTCTGATAGCAGATATCCAGGAAGACAGGCCTCCCTGCGCTGAAGGGACGCTCTCAGACCCGGTCAAATCACCTCAGTCTGAACGTAGTTTAGCTTCCAGCCAATCAGCTGAAGCATCACCCCATCAATCTTCTCTCCTGGCATCTATCGCTGTCGGAGTCTATGCTGGGAGACATCTGTCAACATGTGTAACAAAAGTACAAAACTAAAGTATGCACCATGTGGGAGAGAGCTATCAGAGCCAATACATCTCAAACTGCATGGAGAAAAAAATAAAGCCTAACAGGGATATAAAGTGAGGGACTATGAATTAAAAAAAAAAAAACATATTCATGGACAAGAACTAAATGCGTTATTATATATATTATATTATAAAAACCATAAAAGTATGTTTTAATGTTATTAAGATTCATCTACCCATATGTATGTTCAATATATCCAGAGTGAGCAAACCTCCTCTGTTTTCTGCTGTTTCTTGAAATTATATTCATCTTATTCTCTTTGTGCCCTGTAGTCAAAACTAGAGAAAAACATATTAGTCATTAATACCACTGCCATCTAACCTTGTTGACAACAGCAAAACACTGAAACAGTCTTGCCTTTTTTTATTTACCAGAGAAAATAGAACTCACTCAAGTTTTTTGAGTTATCTGATTTAATATGCTATTCTTTTTCATCTTAATTATAAAGACAGCTGACTTTTTCTTATTTCTTAATATTTCAATGAAAATATCTGGCAAAGTGAATTGATGGCAAACAGGCTTGCCTTGAACACTGCGCAGCACCGGCACTTCTCTCTTTGGCATGTCAGTGGTGAGAGGTGCAATGCTCTCATCTATTTTACTGTGCTCTGCTTTGCTAGGTAATGTATTTGACTCCAAGCATTATTGTGTGGTTCATAATCCTGTCAACTAATAAAATTAATTTGATTTGTCAGAAAGAAAATTAAAAAATTACCCCCAAATTGTAACTATATAATTCAGATTCTGTGAATTATGAAGCAATTTCTGGACACTATTTCTGTGGTCTGTATGATTTTAATGACTTCAATGTGTAATTGTTAATTAGTGCTCTGAATTCTGCAAAGAGCAGTGAGTAAATTAAAGATGGTCTAAGAATCCCATCAATGAGAGCCCTCTGCACTCACAAAAAATCTATAAAGATTTAAAATGACCTGTGCTGAGTGGTGTCTGATGTCCGAGCAAGGCAGAATAAATACCATTACAGCTAATCGATACTTTGTGATTAAGCAGTTACTGTGGCCAATAACACAGCTCCTCTTTGTGCTGCAGAAAACACACGAAGCAGAAAGCAGCATCTCAGAAGTTTTTTTTTTCTCTTTTGTAAGTTTTTCCAAGTCTCATAGACTTTCTAATGATTCTTTTTATTTGAGATGTATTTCTTAAAAGTTGTAGATAAGCAGAATGAGCAAAGACACCAGTCTCACAAGCAGCAAAAAATGACATTTACTCATAAAAAGAGGCTTGGAGTAATATATAAATTAAGTGTTCTTTGTTAATTATTTGGTCTTGGTATGTATATGGGTTAAAAGATGCAAGCGAGGACGTCAAGACAGCATTTCTTTTTCTTGTCATTCATTTTTACAACATTCGTTTGTTTTCAAGGCCCTGTGGCCTTCACACCTTACAATTAGTATTTTACATGTTTGATGCTGTGCTGCAGCTCCATACTCTGAGTAATATTTTTCTGGCATTTTGTTTATTGTAGAGAGGGTGTAGAAATGTAACATCCAGAACCCCGTGGAAGCGCTCAGTTGAAATGTTTATGAGAAAAACATTGTAAAGTGTTCAGAATAGTAAATAGTAAATGAGGATAAAAAAGAAACTGCACTCGAGAAGATCATTGAACAATTTGTTTTTATATAAAATAAGTGCTGACGAACAGCTGCAACAAAATTCACCCCAAAATTTCACAATATAATTTGGATTCATCATTTAAAATTATTTAAGGTTAGAGCATAAAGACTTGGAGGTTATCTATAGATACTTGCACTAATAGATACCATGTATAGTATGGAAAAGGTATTAAATACAAAACTGACAAATTACTTTTAATGATTGTGACTTTTCTAATGTGTAACTCCCCGTTCTATGAACTTCCACTGCATAAAACTGAATAGTAAAGACAACAAAGTGAGCGTTGTATGAACCATTATTTGTCATTACTTAAAGACACAAACCCCGTTATTTTCTGTGAATTTAAGAAAGAAAGAAGCAGCCAAGTGCTGCTACTTAAATAAACTTGATTAACTGAGAATGACCAACTGTGACCATATCTGTGAAAGAGAAGCTTGAAGGTTTTCTTTTGGTTTGTGTTAATATAATCCCAAATCCAAAATACTTAAGATAGCTAGCCAGTCTCTCAAGGAGTTGCCACCTTGGCATTTTCAACAAACAAGTCAAACAACAAGAAAGCACTTTAGAGTTCATGTGCAGAATTTCAATTGAAATATTTGACAAGCAGAACTTGCTTGTTGCTAGAAAATTCCTCTGAATGATCCACAACATTTCTGATACAACGAAACTTTTAGGCAAGTAAGCACCAAAAGGGGCATTGGCCATAAGGCACCCCTAATCTCCACAAACATCTCTTAACAAATATCAGGCTTGGAGGAGGAAGAACAATGGTATGGGCTGGTTTCACACCTGAAAAATCCAGACATCTTGCACTCATGAAGCATATGTACAGATGTATTCTGAAATCAAATGTGAGAGGAGAATAATTAATACATTATTCTCTGTAGATGCTCTCTGGTTGTAAAGTATTTGCATCTCAGCGATGATCCCAATGTGCATCATTGTGTGACTTTTTCAAGGGATTGAAAGAGAGCAGAAATAAACCTTCATGAATGAAATAATAAAGGGTTATTGGTTCCCTTTTGCTGGGCCTTAGATTAGACCACTGAGTGTGAGCATTGTCATCGCAGTCTGATTTTGATAAATGACTTTATTACTTGCTTAGATGTCGAGGGAAGATGTTTTTCTGCCGTATGTTAGATTTCTTCACATAATAATGCCAACAAACATCACCCAAGGCAGACAGTATATTAAACTGACTAAATTTATACTTGAGATGGAGCAGCTCTTCTACTTTTCTGCGCTCAAGAAAATTGTCTGTCCCTCAGTGATGTCTTGGGGCACTGTATAGTGTATTGTCATCTGGATTTAGTGGGGTATGCTATTTTTGGAAAAGCAATTGGCTTGATTGTGTAGGGACAATGTTGCACACACATTAAACATAAGTGACAGCAGGTGTCCATCCTCCTTTGTATGTCCTGGATGCTGAAGACTTCTCACATAGACTCTGAAGAATTAGTTATGCTGCACAAGAAACTTCCAAGTACAGAGAGTTTTAAGCTGTGATAGAATGGATTTAAGATGCAGCTCATGAATTCACTTTAAGTGCGGTCAGGAACCTTTGTTAAATGTCACATGGATGTTTCTGACATTAATATCTTGTCTACCTCATCCCGTTTCCTCCGCCAAGCACTTAGACTAAATCACTAGTCAACATTAACAGAAAAGAACCTAAAGACATCTTCCTGGGGTCTGACAAGTGGGATTTTTTCTAAAAAAACAAAAATCAAACATTACTTCATGTTCACTTTTGCTTCACCTTAGCAACATTTTGCGTTTTTCAGCCTGATTCACACAGAGTTTCAGAAAAGCAGAGATCTTAGTGATAGGAGATGATAGAGATGTTTATTTCTGCTTATGAATCAAAGTTTGGACAAGGACCATTTCTGTAGGCATTACATAAAAACTTTCTCAGTTTGCTATGACTTTGTGAATATCGTAACTGTAAATGAATTTCCAATCACTTCTTTAGCCACAGGTGTATGAACTCTTGCACCAAGGCATGCAGACTCCTTTTAAAACCATTTGTGAAAGAGTGGAGCTCAGTACATGTCAGCCTGGTACCACATATAAGATGCCGCTTATGCAATAAATTCAATAGTTCTTCCTTACCAAGTCAACTTATTATAAGCAACTTTGGGCTTGTTTTTTCTCTGAAGTCGTTTGCAAAATCAATGGTTTCAGTTTTTGACAGTGAAGTTGCCTGTTTGCGCTTGACTTTCTGTCTGAAAGTCCAATCTCCCCACAATTAAGCAAAACACTGATGGTAAGAAGTTTTCAGTGATGTAGTGACTGAAAACTTCACTAAAGTTTTCAGTCACTAAAGCTTATACAGAGGTATAAGCTTTAAAAATACTTTAAAATCTTGTGAATTTACATGACTGGTTGCTTGTTTATCTCGCAATACCTGGCATAGCTGTTTTTCACCACTAAATTTTCAAAATCGATATCAACATCTTGTTAAATCATTTACCATAAGATGAGATGTCATTCAAGATGTTCATGAATGTAATTGGCCAGTTGACTGTAGTTGCAGTGTGACATTCATTCACTTTTCTGTTAAATAAATAGTCAAAAATAAAATTGGTAAGCAACACTTTGTTGAGATTTGTAGTACTTAAAAAGGGCATCTTGTCAACAAAAGAAATCCCCCGGCTCAAGAATGAAGCAACTTCAATTTAATGTTAAACCAGACAATCACTATCAGCAATCATCCATTTAAAACTTCCACTATGTCATCGGTTTTACACTGTAAATACTACAACTCCAATGACAAAGTCTGGAATAATTGAAACAACCAAAAGTTTGTGTATGAAACTATACTAGGAACCTATAATTATGCAATATGTCATCTCTTCTATTTATACGTCTAACAAACTCCAGTGACAGACTATTATTTTCAAACCAGTTTAAGCTCAAGGCCCACAAGTAGTCCATCCATCATCCAAACTACTAGTAAGACAGGCGATGCAATTAAAGAAAAATTACCAGTGTTACATCATAAAATGTAAAGATTTTATAGAGTGCCTTTGCAGTATACTGACCCCTCAAAGTGCTTTACAGGTCAGACATATTCACCCATTCGCACTCACATACCCTCACACTTTTATAAAAGCACAAACAAATCGGTAAGAAACTCAGGGTGACACCCATGCCCACCGCCAGGCGGTACATTGACATCAAGCTGAAATCAAACTTTCATCCTTCCTATCACAAAACAAATATTCTGCAACTGAGCCGAAGTCTCCACAACTAAATAAGATGGGATAAAAAGCATTTCATTTTAAATTAGTAGTGTAGTGATTAACGAGAAAATTCCTGAAGAAATTTAACCGGGGCCTGCCGAAGTGTGCCTGTCGGTTTGGACCCAGCGTTCTCATGCTAAAAATTAGCATCAATGCTAAGCTTGGCTGAAAAATTACACAGTATCATGTGGAGAATCACAAGAATGTTCACTAACATGGATTTGCACCAGTCTGTAAAATGAGTGTATGAGCTAAAATTAGCCAAAATGCTAATGTTAGCGTGAATACTTGCAGTAGAATGTGGGGCATCGCTAGCATGTTGTCTGTAATTGACTTACTCCATTCAGTATACTAAAAATTGCTAACAAGTAGGAAAAATAGCTAAAAGCTTATTTAAGGTCAAAGGCTAATGCCCTAACCTGAGAGAAAATTATAATGCAGGCTAATCTTATTGCACGGCAGTGCACAAGTGGGGGGCAGTGAAATGCTAATGTTTGGGCTAATGTTAATGCTTATGCATTGCTATGGGCAGGCCCCAATTATATATAGATATTCTAGTGTGTGTAGAACAAAAGGTGCCTGCCATTCTATGCATGGAAGCAGTGACTCACTTGCTTTGCAAGTGCAGTGACTTTGCAAGTCAGTCACTGGTCTCTTTATGCATTGCTACGGGCAGGCCCCAATAAACATCTAAAAAAAGATGAGAGAGGCTGTTCTTTAAACATATTTGTGTGATATCTTATGACAGACAAGTTAGTCAAGTAAATACCTTTGAGTTTTAAAACACAAAGCCTTTTTTTAAAACAAGCTTTTAGAAAGCATGTTTAAAATCAATGCATCAATAGACAGAGGCAGGGATCCAAGCAGATTATGTCACATCAAGGAAAGTCCAGCAAAAAGAGATATACCTGCTGGGTTTGATTTAGTGTCACAGATCATCCCCACCTGATACAGAAACATGTGGGTATAACACAAGAACGATCACTTTCATACCATAATCCTCTTCTTATGAATAACAAGAGACAGAACTCTGCAGAGATAAAGCTAATACTACTTTCTTTTTTATGAGATAATAGTTATGATGATATCTTATGAGCTTCAGTTAATTGTTTTAAAATTAACATTTGCTGATACAGTCTTTATTAGCTCCTGCGCACATCATGGCTGTGAACAAGTGATTGCCCTGGTCATAGTTTTATCATTCTTTGTAGCAACAAGTGTTTGCAATACCTGGCAAAGAGAGTTTTGTTTCACTGTAGAGAAATCCTGGCACAAGCTTTTTTACAGAGTTGTTGTAAAATAGCCACGTTAAAGGACTTGGGGCGGGAAATATCTATTTAGGCTACCTCACAGCATCTTAGTTGGATTTAAGTACGGGCTTTAAGTAAACCAATCCAAAATCTTAATTTTTATTTTTTGGGGAGGTATTTTGAGTCATAAGGTCAAAAGCTTAATGAGGATAAACAGCAGAATTTGTGGTTCAATCAGACATGGTTTTTTTTCATCTTTTCTTCTTCTGATTATCACTTTTTTATTTCAGAGCCATGCCTTTAACTATTGTCCAGTGAATGTTTCCTTCTCGACAAAGCTCCTGATAACACCACTGGCCTGGTGGAATGCAGGCCTGAATGTAATTGGAGCTGGAAACCGACCAGGGGATTGTCACTGATGGCTCACACAGTCCCTTACGACCAGCACATTTTGGCTCCGGAGAGCCACCACAGCTTCACTTCTGCAAAATCTGAGAATACAAAGCACTCATTCGGGTTGAACACGTTCCAGTCGCTGTATGTGTTAGTTTCCATTGCTACACACCGTCTCTGCTCTGTACAGGCCACTCCATTGGTTATAAATAAGAGCCAATTAGATGACAAGCAAGGAGAGCCTAATGTCATAAAATGTGAGACAAGCCAGGATGAATGAAAACAGTGACAAATTAAAAAAAACAGCTTGGGATAGTAGAGATAGAGGTTACTACAATATATGCTGTGCCGTATGGTGGCAGGTGGGGGGGATCATGGGAAAGGGGATTCAATAGGCCAGTACACATGAATAATTCAGACAGGACGTAGTTGTTATTAATGTGATTCATGTTCAGTATGCTGAGAGTTGAGTCAATTAATTTTGCATTCCACAGAGGATTTTTACCCTGCTGTCCTGATTCCTTAATGTATGACTTCTAAACTTGTAGATCCTTTTAGCTTTGTAAGTACAGAGCCGCAATAAGTGTTTCTCTTCAGGATGTGCTCATCTAAATCTGCCCATTATGTGAGGTTAAGAGTGAATATTAAAACAGGTAAAAAATGTAGGAAAATGTGTCCCCTTGCACTTAGATGAGTTTTTTTTTTCTGTCATTCTACCTCACATCTACAGCATCAAAGGCAAAATAAATGAAAATAATCCATTTTGAGAATAACCTAAACTTTAGCTGTTGTGCTACTTGTAATTCAAATAATAAATATTTTAACTTTGTGTAAAAAAGCAACACATACTATACTGTGCACACAGCTTGATTCATTCCTCAATTATTTATAATTTACTTTCAGGGAGCGGACTTTCTTACAATCTTTTAAAGTGATTTGGATCGAGGGTTCTTCAGATTTTTTGAAGGGCTTTTTAATCTTATCTTTGGACTTCAGCTGCTTTTTCAAGTATCTCTGCTTAGTCCTTATATCTGGCCATTACAGCATGTTGTGCAGCTCATCCTTTTTTTAAAAAGCAAAAAGATAAATTTGCTAAGCTGAAGACTAAACAGAACATATCAGAACCTGTAATCAGTAATTCAGTTCAAAGAAAAAAACAGTACAGCCTGTTATAGGACCCGAGAGATGAGTCTTTCTCATCTGGAGAGTTTTCACACAACAGTTTTTTTTTTAAATGACGCGTTTGGTGCTAATATGCCACATTATTCTTTATTGAACTGATCGTGATTCAACCAAACACGCAACAGAAAGTGAGTGTATTTAGCCATCTGGACGTGAAGAAGAAGAGTTGCTGAATTTCAAAGTAACTTCACAGTGGATAAAAAAAAAAGGGATCTTTATGCCGGTGTAAAAAGGCAGATGTCAATATTTCAGAAACTGATGATCAACTTGGATTTTCACACATAAAAACATTATAAGGTGTGCAAAAAGGAGCAAATATGTATTATGCAGCAGTGATGATTGTCGATTGTGAGATTAAAAGAAATTGTACTGATTAGATTGTAGAAACACATAAGTAGCTCAAATATTTACTTGTTGCAACAAGATTTTGTCCAACCCTTTCTCTGAATGCACAATACATCAAGTCATGATACAGATAGTCTACAGCAGTACGAGACCAAACTGGATTCAACTCCATCCAAATAAGAACAGAAAACTGAGGCTATGATTTGCAAAGGTTCAACCAAATTCGACTATAACAGTCAGAAAAAATAAACAGATATGTACTTGTCTGAAAATGGCTGGGAAATGGAGTAAAATTTAATAAGATAGCAGCCAAAGTTAAAGGAAAACGCTGCAAAACTATTTTCAAAGACTAATATAAAAGATTACTAGAACATCTGGCTCCTTGAAAGCAAGACATAAAGAAATGAAGGGTGACTTTTGCAAAGTACGACACCATCTGTTGAATCAATTTATAGTTTGCAGACAAAAATCAATCCTCACTAACACCTTCCGTTTGCAATTAGGTGTTAGGCATGTTCATTAGGCCCTTATGTGAGCGATGGAAGAACCAGTTTGACAAAATTATGAGGCTGATACAAGATTAAGGTCTGAAGTTAGACCAGAATTAAAAGCAGTGCTTTCACATGTTCTCATTTAATCGAACACTATGCTTTACTCAACTTCACCTCTCAAGAAATGTTTGAGCGCTTGGTCTTTAGTTATTTATATGGAATCAATATGAGCTGCAGCACAGAACGCCATACATGCTTCTAAATTGAAAAGAGGTAAGATGACGACCCAACAGCAAACACAAACATAACCGAGCGCATAAAAAAGCCCTGCTGGTGACCTTTTCCAGAGCCAACATTTTGACTTGATGTGGCATGAAAAAGTGCAGCTGAAGTATATTTTGTTAATGACGTCTCAGCTGCAGACCCTCAGAGCATTGACAGTGAGTAAGACTGCATAGTAGGAAAAAAAAGTCTCACTAGCTCACTCACATGGGATGCTGACATTTTTATCATTATTAATTACACCTCTGCTGTGCCTCTACTGCCATGACAAGCTACAAAATGTCAGCTATGAAAAATTGGAGAACAGAAAGCATGAAAGAAATTAATTACACCTCTCTGCGGCTTAGCTGGCTGTATGTAGAATGTTTTTACAGATCTGTATTTGTGAGTTAAATGTAACTGATGTCATGAGAACCACTGTCTCTCAGAAGATGGTTTGAAAAACAAAGGACTAAACAGGAGCTTGTGTATTTGAGCATAATAGACAAAACAATGAGTTCAAGGTGCCTCACATGATCAACAATAGTGTTTTATGATTGTTTTCCGCTGTGCAGTTTGAAGAGATTCTAAAAATACAAAGGGAACAACTTTGTTTCTTTTTATGGACTTGTCATATCAGAGCCACAAAATTCCCTGTGCACAGCTGTCAAAATAAAAGAAGCATTCAGTTTATCGCTCTGTAATTACCTTTTTAATGCAACAGATCAGCAAGGCAAATAAAAGTACCATGATAGGACTCTAGCGCCACCTGCTGGGAAAAACATTATTATTATTATTTAAATTCAATTTCCTTCATGTAGATCAGATTTGTTTTATTTCTCAGCTTAGCTGTAAAAAATTATAAATATTAGCTACTGTGTGAAATCAGGATACCATATGTCTTTATATTTTGCTCCCTGGAAGCAGACTTACTCTGAGGGTTTCTGGAGGTTGAATGTTTTTCTGATATTTTCATTGTCCTTCCTGACCATTATCAGATGAATATGTATTCAGTAAAAAGGCTTCTTAGGTACTGAAAAATGCCTAAAAATACATCACATTATTTCAAAATAACAAATTGGGGCAGAAGAAATAAATTTGTAGATCTGAGTTTTTCTAAACAGAAAACTTTTGAAACCAATACTTACAGTAGCAGTTTTTTTGTTTTGTTTTTTTCAAACGGCTACTCAAATAAATGTAGCATATTAAATATAACTTGTTACGGTCCACCTCTGATTGCAAACAGTTTGTTTCAATTTCTATGACAAATCCCAAAGATAACACAATCAGACACATAAAACAGCATCGCAGCAGCAACAACAAAGAGCTAATGGCTGAAAACTTGGCAAATAGTTGATCATCACCTGATTGATGATTGATCTCCTTGGTCACGTAGTAGATTTTTCCTGGGCTGTTTTCCTATTTCATACATAGCTCATGTGATGTACATTGTTTTTTTAGACCTGACACACAACATATATTGTCCTCTGTTTGTTCACTTCCCTTTATTGTTTAAGAGTAAAAACACACTTTCCTGGTTAGACACAAGCACTCGAGGGGCAATGAGTTGAAGCACACAAAAAAATTGACAGACCTTTGGAAAACCTCAGAAATTATTGAGGAAGATTTTTTCAAGAGGTTGGTTTTAGTTTGACTAACTTTATTTACTTGGCATATTTGACTTTTGTCTGAATAAGCTTAGATTAAATAGACATGCATCACCCTGTATTTGGGTTAGCTGTCTTAAATGTAGCCCAAGGAGAGAAAGCGCAAGACTCCTGCAATGTATGGAAGTAAATCTGGTTGGAGCTCTGACTTGCCCCCAGCTTGTGAATGAAGCACTTTGTCTTTCACAAGAGTTATTTTCATCTTCATTCCATCAAAGCTCATTGCCTTTTTGGAAAAAAACAGCTGACTCGTTCTCCAGCTCTTCCTCCCTCAGGCCGATTTAAAACATGTTTCATCACTTTTTGAAACTACTGGTATCCCTCTAGAAACAAGCATGGCAATTTATATATCTGCCTTAGCTTTTCATTTGTCTCCTGGTTGCCATATCAAACTAAGAATTTGGGGTTGTTTCAAAATCTGTCATTTCTCAGTTTTCCAGCCTGTAGTGCTCATTATGTTCTGCTCTAATGACTCAAATGGATCACCCATTTCTGACATCGGTTTAGCAGTTGTAATGACACAATGGGGACATGTCTGCTTTAAACATGCTCAGAGAAATTACCAAGTTTCCCTAGAGTTAAAAGCATAAATCACTCTAAGGAATTTGGCGACATTCCACACATCACTACAGATTAGCTGCATATTCTGTAGTCTGGATGTTTGGTTTAGGTCCTGCTTCCCTAACAGAAACATCATCAGAAATTGTTGCTAAAAAAGATTTAACAGTCATATCCCATTAAAAGCATTATAGGGAACTGTCTAAATTACTTTAGACAAAGTTCTTAAACTGAACTGTCTTTGAGTGTTCTTGAAGGCTGTATAGACAGATTAGAGTCAACGCTGAAAGTTAGCCTAGAATTGTAAAAAAAAAAAAAAAAAAAGCTTCTTGATTTTTTTAAAGACAATGTAAAAAATTCTTGTGTTTTTATCAGCTGGTTTGGTTTGTCTGGCTCAGACTCACTGGCCCAGAACAAACTGTTCAGAATGCCGCAGCTCAGTTTTGAACTTGCACAAAAGCATAGAGCACATAGAGTCCTGTAAAAACAATTAACCATTACACACCCTCTTCATTTTTGTCACATTTGTATGTTTCATGCCATTACTTATTAGACAATAATAATAGTCTAATAAATAATTTCTTGCCCCAGGTGAAAAAGTATTAGACCCTTAAACCTTATGCAACAACTGACAATGAGGTTTTCTTTTTTGAGGAGTGAGGAGTTTTGGTCAACTCTTCTTTTCAAAAGTATTTGTGGACATATTGGAGGATTTCTCGTGATTATCAGACTGTATCTCAGTAGGATTTCAATGTTGTTGAAATCCTACTGAGATACTCAATAGGAAATGGCCTGATTTTAACCAGGCCGCTTCCGAAACTTGCATTTTGTGTTTATTTAGCCATTCAGAGTTAAAATAGAGTAAACTGCTCCCTGATGTTGAAGAGACGAACATTGTTTGACTCCATGATGTAACAGGATTCACACCTTCTAAAAAAATTCTGCTCTTGTCTTATCAGCCCATAACAACCTTTTCCAACAATCTTGCAGATTTTATTTTAGCAAATATAAGATGGGTCTTCATGTAATTCTTGGTCATTGGTGGTTTTGTCCTTGAATTTTGTTGAACCTCTTTTTTTATTATTGAATCATGAACTTTGACTAAGTGAAGAATCCCGTGCTTCTATTGTGGCACTGATTCACTCTTGAATATTGGTAACACTGGTACACCAGCTATTTCGGTAAAGGTTCTCTAATATTTTCTATATTTGTGTATAATGATACTTACTTGGGTTTGGTGAAGTCCCACAGCTTGAAGAAATGGCCTCTTAACTGATCCCAGTGACTTTATTTCTCAACTATTGTATTTCTTACAATCAGTGCCTGATTTGTTGATGTGTAGAAAGGCAGTAATCAGCCTGGGTATGGCTGGGAAAAATTAGCTCAGAGAGTAATAGTTAATCGATTATTAACCAAGGAGACAATTGCTTTTTACATAATGTGGATTTAAACAGCTTTTTCCTCTTTGAAAAAAATTAAACCATCATTTGAAAACTATTGATTTTATTTACATGTGATATTTGTTGATCGTCATCATCTAAGTCATGTAAAAAGTAATCATAAAATCTGTAAAAATCAAGGCTACATGAAAATAAGACTTTTACTGTAAAACATTGGCACATACAAACAAGTTGCTTGAGGCACATTTCATTTAGAAATTGTGATTTTCACCAATTTGAGAAGGGTTTTTTCATTACAGTAAATTATAATATAATTCATCATACCAGTGCAAGGTATGATAAAAAAATTTGCACAGACCTTTCAGAAAAAAATTGTGTTCTACAATATGATATTAAAATTTTGTACAGTAATTTTACTTAACTGTACATTTGCAGTATTTTGCAGCCAATTATGGGTGTCAAAATTTCAAGACAAAACTATTGTCTAACATAGAAAGCATTAGTTAGCATTGGAATTATAGATATAGTCTGTTTCTTTGATGTTTAATTTAGCAAAACATCAGAACATTATGTTCAAATAAAAACATACATTTCTTAGAAGTACAAATTTAATATTTCCTTGAAGTGAATCCAACATTAATTATGAATGATAGTTCAAGATGTAAAAAATCTGGAACTTGTGTGTTGAGCTAAGAGCAAAAAATGTTGAGTCTAGACTTGTGAGAAGGAAACAAAGAAAACATCCTGCATGGGCTTCAAAGAGCTGGAACAAGTTTCATCTCGTCCTTCAGGGTTTCATCGCACACTGGTAGGATGTTCTTCACAGCCTGACAGCAGAAAAAGGTTAGATTCATATAGTGAATGATGGAAGACGCTGGAAAATGACATTTCACACTGTTACTAACTAATTTTCTTTTTTGGCTTTTGACTGGAGTTGAAGAAAATTATTGTTACTGTTTTGTTTTTGTTTTGTTTTTTTGCTCATATGCTTCTATTTGTTGTATTTTAAGTTTTAAACTTTTACATTATATTTATTTTTACTGTTTTGCAAACCATGAAGAAACTTGAATTTCTTTTTGTATTTTAAATGTGCAGAAGTTAAATTAGTATATAATTGAATCATGTAATGTAATCTTTATTTAAGTTTTATTTTAATTTAGGTTTTCTTGTGCAGTAGGTTTGTATATGCAGAATTAGTTTTAACTTCTCTGGATTTGTCCAAATCAAAAACACAACATGAGATTCATTTGTCATATGATATTCATATGTTTTATGAGGTACATCTCATGTATATCTAATGTAGATGACAATGTAAAAGATAAACATTCAAATTTATAACTTTTTTAAGTAAAGAGATTACTTACTTACTTTTCTAGTTTGTTGCATGTAGATACAATATCAGTTCAGTTAATGATGCACTTCAAATTGTGAATTATAAAGTTTGAATTCAGCCTCTGTTTACATTTGATCAAAAGTTCAAACAAGATTTAACCTACATCAGTACAAAAGTGAAGTTCCGATCAAAGAGAATCAATCTAAACCAGTAATATGTTAGTAAGATGCTCTGACAGGAACAGGAGTTTTTTACAGAAAAACTATGTTGTTATCTTTTACTGGCACATTGGGCTTAATTACCTTGGACTGTTTACTGTGAGACAACTGGCTTCATTTGGCTTTTGATGAATGATTGAAGCTCTGCAGGGGTGAAAAAAATCAAACAGAGAATGTGAAGACAGACGTTGAATGAATTGTTGGCTGTTGGAGGAAAATGATCAAATAAACACGCTGAGACATGCGTCTCTGTGAGTGATGCAGTCCATAATGAGCGAGCGTCACTGTGAATACCTGAAAAAAGACAGGTATTCACAGTGGTACCTTTCTCAGAAAGTACAGCTAGGTACAACACAGATGACTGAATAAATAAATCTCAAACAGGCTTTTTAATCACTCCCTGTCAGCTGGATTTTATTAGTGTGTTAATAACACACTTATAGGCGACTCTATGAAAGCAGAAATACTAAAACCTTTACATAGACGTCCACCCATAAACAGAAATATGAGACAACAGGGAACAAAAAAGACGACTTCAAAGTGTGACAAAGTAAACAGGTTTGAAAGCAATGGTTTAACCATGAAAAAACATAATTCCAGTTCTGTATGTGCTTGAAACATGTGGGTATTATGCATAAAAAACACACTGTTAATGCAAACCTCGCAGACAGACTAGACATCCAGGTCAACCCACATTGTGAGTCAAAGCACCAGCTCACCCAGATGGCTGATTATTGTCTAAAAGTATACAGCCAACAAAAAAATAAATATTATTTAACATTAATATATTAGTTATTTGTTAACTGTGTTTTTTGTCATAGTAGCAGCAAAAATTAACATGCTCTTATAGCAGAGAGTAACCTGAGCCAGTCTAATCTCGCCTCATTGGCAAGAAGTGACTCGTCCTGCCAGATTTATGTGAACAGGAAGACACTATCATTCAACCAATAAAACACGCAATATACTGGAGGTATTATGAATCAGACTACTTGTCCATAGAGAAACATATCTAACAAATAAGACAGATAACTGGCAAGACAGTTTTAACCTGATTGGGTGTGAAGCTTTTATAGAAAGCTCTGCGGAAGGAAAAGGAGTCTCGGATTATATTCTTATCGACCAAATTTATTCTATAGGACACATAAAAATCCTTAACAAATAACCAAGTTTGTATATTCTGTTTCAAACATAGTTTATAAAGCCTGTGACTATAAAGCTTTCAAAGGGATGGTGTGCCAAATTAAAGGAACAGAATTTCAGTGTTTTAATGTGATTGTGGGGAAGATGATCTAAAGTAAGACACTTTAAAAAACATAAACTAAATATAGGTATAATTTTTTTAATTCCATAAAAATAACTTTTGCAACTAGTGAAGCTAATTTTCCTATGTGTTTAGTTCATGTTGTAAAAACAACATTTTACAACAGTTTGTGCAGTCATGCCTCTCCAACCGTAGAACCAAACCCATATGTCTAGTTTTCAATTTTTATCCGGTGCAACTGAATAAAAATATTTATCCAGCTAATAAACTAATAAAAATATTTAGTTCTTAAATGATAAGAACTAATGCATGAAGGAGGCAACAAAACAGTAGTTAATGAGAACTGAAAATGCTGAGGTAAGAACAGACATCTGGAAATCCTTTTAAGTGACGCTACAAATATAACACAGTAAATACCATAAATTATTTTTGGCAAGTAAAATCACATTGTCAGTTCTTTTTTATTAAAGGTATTAAAAACATTTAGAAGAAAATAAATTAGTGCAGAACATATTCCTTGTGATTTGTTTTTAAAGTAAAATGTTAAATCTGCACAAGTAGTGAAATCTTGTGATTGACTTTATTTGGACTGTTAACATTTTTTGAAATAAAATAAGAAACTACTTATGCATTTGACAGAAAATCAGTTATTGTATTTATCTGACTTACATTGTGTGATGTTTAAATATGAGAACCATATACAAAATCCAAAACAGGCCAAAAACATTCAATCAAATTGTTTTCCATTCAATGAAATTCAGTATTGTTCCGTCAAGAACAGATTCAAATACACTTCCAAACCGGTTCCACTCGTCATATTACAATGCAGGACAGTGACATTAGGTCGGATAAAGGAAATTGATTCAAAGAGGCCAGCATATTGCATTCAGTCTTCTCACAGCTGTCTGGCATACTGAACAAGCCTGGGGCAAAAAGAGAGATGAAATAGGAAAAAGGATCAGCAAGAACATAGTCAAGGATGAGCAGCCATGTGATTTGGCTGGGTGTGTGTTGTGAGCATAATAGGGTGTATAGTCTACAAGAAAATAAAGAATGAGAAGAAACTTCGTAAATAGCAAAACTTAAATAATATATAAACAGAGAGCAAAGAAAATGGCAGATAGAGCTATTGAAAGATGTCTGCGCACTTCTGAAGACTAAAAACATCACTATAGAAAAAGTTAAAGCAGTTTTATCTATGAACTTTATCAAAAGGAACATTTACTGCCAGTAAACTGTCTGCCTCAAGAAGAAACAGTAAGCAGCCAAGGTGCCTAAAACCTAAGGCTATCTATTTTTAGAAATTCCAAGAAACACAAGTACTAACATAGCCTATCAGGAAAACACAGAACTATGAGTTTTTTAATTGAATGTCTTTAAAAGTTTCATGTTACAAAAAGTAACAACATTAGTTTTTAGTTGATTATTTCTTTAAAGTAAAAAAAATATATACAGAAGTCTTCTAACAATGGAAAGTTGGTTTAGTTCCCCTTAAATGCTGCCACAGTTGTATAGAAAAGGCACCTATTTGAAGGACAGGAAGCTAAAACTGTAGGTTGTATTCTTAAAAATATTTGCTAAAGTTGACTGAAGATGGGTGGAACAGAGGATGTCATCCCACAGCAGTGTGTGATCAAGCTTGAGACCAGGCTGAGGAGGAGGTAAGTGGTTGTGTATGGTTCTCCTATGCAACACTGAGGCCTGTGTTTGTCATATAAGTAAATTGTTAAATTCGCACAAAGGGTTGTTTCTTCAGCTTCAAACATTAATTACAATAAATAATGATTTATTCACAATTGGCAGGGGATCTGGCAATTTTTTTCATGGGCTAAACTCACATGTTCAGCTCTGCAACCCAACCAACTATGGGCTTTTTCTTGCAATTTTGAAATTGTATAAATTGTTATACACAAACTACGACAATTTGAAAAAGACCTCATCACTGCAGAATGATGTATTAATTGGTTTTATTTTCTAACCAAGTTGCTTATTTTCTAACCTTGGCAGAAGTATTGCAGACTTCTGCCAAGGTCCCTCTTGAAAATTAGATCCAGATGTCAACGGGGTTTACCTGGTTAAATAAAGAAAATTTAAAAAATAAAATACAATAAAATAAAAAATAGTAATGGCCGAAACAAAGATTTTCTTGCTTGTTCTTCTGAGTTTAGATAAATATGATCTTTCCTCGCTTCTGCAGCATTTGGAATCAGCTGAACGCTTCACCTGTGTCGTGCTTATTTTTGTACATCCTGTCACGCCTATGCCCACATATACACACATAGACTATGCACCTATAGAAATTGGAACAGTAAGAACGCCGATATTGTTGCTATTTTTGCATTGTTCACCAGAAATGATTGCTTCATTCCAATATCTGGGGTGGAAATCCGAAGACTGATAAGACAAAACCTGAAGGAGGAACGTGTTGCGAAATGTTCAGGACATTACTGAACGTGACGACGCTCGGGACGATGACGTTTCAGGTAGCGTACAAAAAGCATCCTCCGCGTGACGTACGGGAGCAGTCAGCGGTTCATCCCTTCCCCCGTAGTCTCGTCTGAGCTTGTTGGTTTCCCGATTGTTACACTTACGAAACCGACCGGCCAAACGATCTTTTTTTTTTTTTTTTTGAGTACTTGCTTTTAATTTGTCTTTATTTTCTATCTTTTGGTCAACCAGACAACACTTACGCTGACGTTCCTTTAGTAAAGGTAAGTTCCGTCTCTGTTTTCCTTGCTCGGCTTTACGTTAGCTAACCGACGCCTCCAGAAGGAAGTTAGTCGAGGTTATGTAGTTCACGGAAGAGTGAGAAAACTTCACCGTGTCTTCTTATTTAGTTAGAACTTACATGTATAACGAGATAATGTTCGTTTAATCCGAAATACATAGTTGATACCGGAGGATGGTTGTTGGCCTGTTAGCCGTTAGCTGTGCTGTAGCTTCGAGAATCTCCCCACCTCATCCCTCCTCAAAATGTCGCTGTCTGGACTTCCGGTGTTAGAACAAAGACCTCATAAAACCAGCTGATGGGGAATTTTCCCCTTTCCCTTTTGGGCTAATTCTTGTTCAGAAATATGTTTATGACTTACAACAAAGCAAATAGTTGTGAAATTAAGGGTTTAGGTATGTTGGCAAACTCCCCAAATAGGGTTTGTGAAAAATAAAAACGTTTAATTTTGAAAGCGCTAAAACCCGAGTCGTCCAATGATATCTGGATAATCGCGTGTTGTTTAAAGAACAAAAGGAGGTCAAACTACTCGTTTTCGGAGCGTGTCATTTCCAGCACTCGGCGGTGACACGAGTTACCGTAAATTTTGTTAATCATTCCTCCAGTTATATTAAGATTCTGTGGAAGTTGCTGAAAGCGTTTCCTGCTTTGGTTAAAGTGAACTGGTCTGCGTGGATCGAGTAAAAATGTTTTTTTGTTTTTTTTAATCAACGTATGCCAGTATTGCTAAGTATTTAGGGCTTGGCTAACGATGACGTGATCTTTATGCCGAGAAGAAATAGGATGACATTACGCCATGGTCTTGTTTTGTTCCACTTTCGTGCTAAGTTAGCATGCTAGCCTCCCTACAGCCTCCTACACGTGTTGACGTTCACATGCTCCACTTCTCGGTTAGAATCGGTTTAAATTGCTGGTAAGAAGGAACAGATTTCTGTTGTTGGTTGTAACAAACAAAATGATTCCGTGTGTGATCGCTTATCTTATCTTTCTGGCTCTTTGTTAAGCTGTTTGTGTTTCTTTTCTGTCTGCCTCCAGGTCGTTTTTCCAGCCCTACTCTTTGCTTAATTCTTTACTAAAATTCTTTGCCAAGCCGCCAAAGTGGAGAGTGTCGTCGCACCAGGGGGACCTTCTCGTTTCAGGTACTCGGCATTAATATGACATCACACTTGTTTGTCCTGATTCTCTGCTGCTCAAACCGCCAAGGATGTAAAACCATCCTTTTCTGTGATGTTAAAGTGGATTTTTTTCCCCTTTTGTTTTTACAGTGTAGAGGGAGGAGGTGGGGGTGCACCTCAGCACTATCCCAAGACTGTCTGCAACGGGTAACTTTTCTGCTTACTTAATACTCATGAGTTATTTTGTTTAGATTCAAATAAAAATTAAAAATAGTATTGAAACATGTACATGTTTTTTTTTTCTTTTTCACTTAAGGAGTCTTCCTTTCATATTATGCCAGGAAATGGGAATGTTTCTCTGAAATCTGTTACTAACATTAGATATGTGGACATGAGTTTCAGGCTGTGCATCAAAAGTAAAATAGTTAGACATTGTTGTATTTGCGTTGTTACACTCACTGTTTTTTTTGTTGTTTTTTTTGTAACAGCGAGTTCCTGGGGAAAACCCCAGGTCCTGGCGTTCAGAGATGGATTCCTTCACGAAGCACTAGACGAGATGCCAATTCCTCCAGCGAGAAAGGACAAAATGATGCAATCTTCAGGAAAGTAAGAGGGTAAGTTAACACTTGTACTTTCAATGTTGTTTTAATCTATCTGTCTAAAGTATATCTTCATGTTTTTGCTTTTTTTAATGAATATATTTTGTTCCTCAGCATACTTAATAAGCTGACCCCTGAAAAGTTTGACAAACTGTGCCTGGAGCTCCTCAATGTGGGTTTGGATTCAAAACTTGTCCTAAAAGGAGTCGTCTTGTTGGTGAGGATCCTTTATCCTTGTACATATTTTTATTTGTGGACACACTGAACCAATGATGTGTAATATATTGTATTTATGTTCTTAAGATTGTCGACAAGGCCCTTGAAGAACCCAAGTACAGCCAGCTTTATGCACAACTATGTCTTCGCCTGGCAGAGGATGCACCAAACTTTGAAGGCCCATCAGCAGAAAGTCAAGCAACTCAAAAGCAAAATACTGTAGGTTTTAAGCAATATTCATATTTGTAGTCTCTTAGATGTGTTGGAGTCAGCTTATATTTTTCTTTTCTTGTTTGTTTGCAGACCTTTAGAAGGCTTCTGATCTCTAAACTTCAAGATGAATTCGAAAACCGTGCCAAGAATGTTGATGGTGAGTAAATCATACTGTATTTAAAAAATATATATCTATATTAAAAACTCATTCTTTCCATCTAAATATCTATCCTTTTTTTTATGTAGTCTTTGACAAACATGACAACCCGCTCACCTCTGAAGAGGAGGAACAGCGTGCTATTGCAAAGATCAAGATGCTGGGTAACATCAAATTCATCGGTGAACTTGGCAAACTCAATCTTATCCACGAATCCATTCTTCACAGATGTATTAAAACAGTAAGTTTTAATATGATACATGTTTTTTGTAACAATGAGATTGATGTGTAAGGAATCTAACTTGTGCTCTTCAAAATGTTTTAAGCTTTTGGAGAAGAAGAAGAGAGTCCAACTTAAGGATATGGGTGAAGATTTGGAATGCCTCTGTCAAATAATGAAAACTGTGGGACCTAAAATTGATCATGCAAAAGCTAGGGTGTGTAAACTTAAATGGGTCGAACAATAACTACTGTTGTCTGGTCCGATGTTATATTGAAAACTCTTCAATTTCTCTCTGCAGTCCCTGATTGATCAGTACTTTGGACGCATGCAATCCTTAATGAACAACAAGGAATTGCCAGCCAGGATTCGCTTCCTGTTGCAGAACATGGTGGAGCTGCGAAAAAACAACTGGGTTCCTCGCAAAGCTTATGTGGACAACGCGCCAAAAACCATTCACCAAGTCCGCCAGGACGCCGTAAAGGTTAGACAGTGCTTCAGTGATTAGCTTGGCGCCTTTTTTAAAATTATTTTAGTTTTTTTTTTTTTTTTTTTTTTTTTTTTTTTTTTTTTTTTTTTTTTTTTAACTAACAAGATATTTTTTGCTTTTTAGGATTTGGGTGTATTCATTCCACCATCCAACGATGTGATGAGGAATGACTTCTTCACAGACCATAACTCCTTCCTGCCATCAAGGAGAGTTGAAAGAGAGCCTCTAGGTGGGCTTGCTGACATGTTTGGACAACTGCCTGGTATGTTGGCCGTTTTTACCCTGATAGAAGTTTTACTACTTTCTGGAGTCGTTAAAACATCTGAAGGCAAAATTGAATGTCTGTCTTTTGAACAGGGATTGGCATTGGAACTGGTCCAGGAGTGATTCAAGACCACTACTCCCCCACCATGAGTCGTCATCGTGCAAGCCCACTATTCAATGGCCATATGGGAAATGGCAATGCTTCACACCAGCCTCAGTTTGAACCAGGAAGCAAGCCATTCATAAAGCCAAATCAGGTAAGACTCATAGCTTTCCTTGTTTAATTCTCACTTATAGTGTTTAGTACTTAAACTAAAACTATTTTCTTTTTTTTTTTCTTTAAAGGGGCAGAATTCACCAGTTTTCAGCCATAAACAGAATCACTCGGCACAAGTACAGTCAAAGGATGTGGGTCCAAGGTTCAGCAAGAAAGGAAAACTCAATGCTGATGAGGTAGTAACTCTTTTGATGGCAAGAAAATCTAAACATTTCAGCTCTGAGTTAAGTTTATACCACTTTGTGTTTGTCTTATAGATCAGTCTGAGGCCGGCTCAGTCCTTCATCATGAATAAAAACCAAGTGCCAAAGCTGCAGCCACAAATGACTTTGATGCCTCAAACTGGTTCTCCAATCGGACAGGTAACCTCCCTTTGTTTAAATAAAGCTTCTATGGTGTTTAAAGTGTTGCAAGGTGCACTTTAAATTTACTTATTTATTTATTTTTACAGCTTGGCCTCAAAAATAATCCTCCTCCAATCCAGGAAAAGCCAGCAAAGTCCATCAAAAAGGCTCCACCGACTAAGGAAGAGTTGCACAAAATGACGGTGAGTTTCTCATGGTTTAAGCTCGACTTCCTTCCTGTAAGGTGTTGCATCATTCGATAAAACTTGCCTTTGTCTTTTTAGGATACACTTATGACAAACTATCTGAATGGGAAAGACATCGAGGAGGCTGTAAATGCTGCGAAGGAGATGAAAGCGCCCAATTACTTCTTATCTGAGATGCTGAACAAGATGATCGTGTTCACACTCGAACGGTCCGACGAAGACAAGGAAAACGCGAGCAAACTGATCCATGCCCTCTCCACAGAGGGAGTCGTCAGCCGTGAAAGCCTTCTGCCAGTGAGTGTCCTCTGATAAACGGAAAATTCTCGATCGTTCAGCTGAGTGTCAATTAACCCAAACTTTTTTTGGATATCTTTGCAGGCCTTCTTGCGTGTTCTGGACCAGAGCCCTAAGATCGAGGAAGAAATCCCTCTGGTGAAATCCTACCTGGCCCAGTTTGCTGCTCGAGCTGTAATCGCCGATCTGGTCAGCATTGACGACTTGGCTCATCAGCTGGAGAATGGTACCCACTTCCCCCTCTTCCTGCTGTGCCTGCAGCAGACAGTCAAGCTGAAGGACAAAGACTGGCTGGGCGACCTGTTCCAGCAGAGCAAGGTCAACATGCAAAAGATGCTACCTGGTACGCTTGTTCTGTTTACGCTCATTCTGTTTACATGTACAGTTGAAGTAATTTGGTTCTAGCTGACATTTTATTTAAATTTTTTTTTATCAGAAATTGACCAGAACAAGGATAGGATGTTGGAGATTTTAGAGGGCAAAGGCCTTGGCTTTCTGTTCCCACTGATGAAACTGGAGAAGGAGCTGCTGAAGCAGATTAAAGTGGATCCGTCACCACAGTCCATCTACAAGTGGATCAAAGACAACATCTCGCCCAAACTTCACACCGATAAGGGCTTTGTCAACATCCTTGTGACCAGGTAAGGGACAAAGCTTCTGCAGATAAAATAGCAGTCCTTAAAAGCTCGAGTTGAGGGATTTTGCCGTGTCTGCCAGTCTTCTGCAGTACATTGCTTATGAGATCAACCCAGACGACGACGAGGAGCAGCTCGCAGCCCCCAGCAAGGAGCAGCTGGATGAGGAGAAGCAACTGTTGCTCTCCTTCAAGCCAGTCCTGCAGAAGTTCCTCCATGATCACATTAACCTGCAAGTCAGTGCGCTGTATGCCCTGCAAGTCCACTGTAACACCAAGAGTTTCCCCAAAGGTGTGTGTTTGATTTTGGTTTTCTCCAAAGTGATTTAGTGTTGCTTTTTTTGAGGCTTTTTCTGTAATCCTTTGTCGTCGTGCTTCAGGCATGTTACTGCGCTACTTCGTGAACCTTTACGACATGGAAATAGTGGAAGAAGAAGCCTTCCTCTCATGGAAAGAAGACATCACAGAGGAGTATCCTGGAAAGGGGAAAGCTTTATTTCAGGTAAATTAAACCAGAACTTGTCACCTGATTCATTTAGATCTTTTTTTAAATTCTTTTTAAACTAATGATTGATGTTTTCCTTTTTGACACAGGTGAACCAATGGCTGACCTGGCTGGAGACGGCTGAAGAGGAAGAGTCGGAGGATGAAGATTACTGAGGGAGATCAGCCAAAGCCGTGTTATTAGAAAGCAATGAGTTAATTTTTTTTTTCCTTTTCCTTGTCCTTTTTTTGTTTAGTTGCAATTGTTACAACTCATTCACAAAATGCTTCGCCAAATCCGACTGGCTTCATCTTGCTGTATGTACTTCTTAGAGCTTTCATCTTGTCTCGCAGCAAGTGTTGGTGCATTTCAGTCATCCTGGGATCAGGAGTAGGCAGTGTATTAAGGAAAACGTATCGTTTGACCTGCTATGTTACCGTTTTGTTTCTAGTCAGAGTAACGAGTGCAACTTCCTTAAACTGTTTACAGAGACCAAGATTCTTTTCTTGTTTTATCTGCATTTGTAATTCAGAGTTTTGATGCACTTTGCTTAACATCATGAGTTGTTGCAATGGTAATTCTTGATTATTTGCTTCAGTTTAATAATTAAGGGCCTTATTTAGCTTAAATTTTCTAAAGAAAATCTTAATCTGTAATGAACAGTTGTGGTCAAGCTTACTTGCACATTATGATCTCTTCACATTTAACTGAATAAATCAAGATCTTTTTAATGTATGAAACGTTTCTTTCCTAGAATGAATCGGTGTGGCCTTTTTAATTTATCAGTTTTTAATTTATCAGTTCGTATAGATATACCTCTAAAGTGTCTGACTATACTTGAATGTCCTGATTTGACATTTGTACAGCGAGAGCAGACGTAACTTTGCTGCAGCTGTTAACCACTTGTAAAATTGACATCTGTTTGCAATATTTTTAAAGGGTCTTTTTATCATGAAATTGAGACTGTGCTGTATGTGTACACCTGCGCCTTTAAATGTAATAAGTGCTCGAAGTTCAGTGTACAACTAAAGATCGATCTTGAATAAAGTTGGACTGTTTAATTCTTTGCCTCAATTTTTCACTCTGGTAATCAGAACAAAGAAGCATGCGGTTTCAAGATACTCGTTTTAATGTTTTGTAGGTTTTATTTACAATTTGACCCTAAAGGTCAAATTTTGGAGCAGTTTCTCACTGCACAGCAAGAAAAGGTAAGTGGCAAGTCATCCTACTTTCCGATTAACGCCAAGTTTGGTTTTCAGAGTGGGGAAAAAGTTGACTTTAATTTCATTGGAGCAACTTCCCACTTGGGTTAAAATATCATTTCAACTTCAGTTTTGATCTCAATTTTTAACAAAAAATCTTTAAAGAAAAAGTTTGTAGGAAGCAAGACTTTGAAAACGCACCGAAAGCTAAATAAACTGAATCCATGTTTAACAAAAATGTTCCTCGGCATTTTATAAAATGACCTAATCGCTGTCATCGTTATTTGAGGCCTCCTGTTCTGAACCGTTGTCGGAGCGCCGAGGCGACCCTTCGTTGTCTGATCCTGCCTCGGAGCCCCTGTCCGACCCGGCCGCAGGCGAGGCGGCTCTCGATTCGTCGTCCGATCCCGACTGGCTCCTCTTGCTCTCATTGTCCGATTGCTCAGAGTCGGACTGCCGCTGCACCCTCCTCTTCTTCACTGGTCGGTCGCTGCCAGACTCGTCGTCTGAGCCGACGGAGCGGCGAGGGCTTCCTGCCTCGCTACCGGAGTGATTCCTCCCGCCGTCTGATTCGCTGTCGGATGCTATGCGCTTCCTGTGACCGCCTTCGTCCTCAGACGCCGAGCCGCTGTCCCGGGCTCTGTTGGATCGAGATGCACTTGTGAACATTTAATTGACTCATCTTTCCATTTCTTTCACTGCAGGTCCTCACCTGTCTTCAGCTATTTTCAGTCCATCCTCATCTGATGAGGATTCAGAGGAAGAGATGATGGCCTTGGACTTGATCTTCCCTTTAAGAGATGGTGGCATTCGCTCAGGCTGGGACTGAAATGACAACAATCTCAACATCAAACTCTCTTACAGAGTTCTCAGTAACTTAGGGTATAAAGCATATATGAAATACAATTAAATATGAATTCATGGCTGGTTTTTCTACGTTAACCAGGCTTTCCTTAAAAAAAGCCATTATAACGGCGATGAAAAACAAAAGCACCTTCTCAATCTTCTTGCGTCCTTCTTTGGGTCTGCGCTGCTTTTTGGACCGAGATGCTCCTTCCTCATCATCGCTGCCGTCTCCTCCTTTTGCAGGTCTGAAAGGCAAGAATAAAGTTTATTCCACTTGTCCATTTTAACATGCAACAGTAAATATAGCGACACAAAGCAGATCTACCTTCTCCTTTTCTTTTTCTTTTTCTCTCCATCCTCTCCATCCTCTTGCTCGCTCCCGCTGCTCTTTCTCCTCTTCTTTTTTTTCACTGGAAGGTCCTCATCCGAATCATCATTGACAAAGTCGTCCGCATCGCCTCCTTTCTTACGCTGACGAGTTCAAAACCCCCAGTCACAACAAGTGGCGATATTTTAATATGTTGTTCGTGTGCTGAGAGAAACACTTACACGCCCTCCGCCTCCTCCCTTCTTCTTTTCTTTGGTCACTTCTTTTGGTCCTTCCACAAATGTGAGCAAGTTTCTGGTCTTCTCCACAAACAAAGCTCTCTGCTCCAGGAGCTTCTTCTGCTCCTCTGCCTCTCTTTTTTGCCGTTCTTCCTAAACGTTAGTCAGAGCAAACAAGATAATCAGTCACTGAAATACAAAGAAAATGAAAGCAACATGTGTTTTCAGACTGTACCTGTTCTTTTAACATCTGCTGGCGCAGCAGGTCCCTCTCTTGTTCCTGTTTGGCCCGAAGTTCCTTCTCCTCTTCGTCCTGCTTTCTGGCTCTGGCCACGTGGTACTGAGCCTGACTCAGCAGGTCGGAGCACTGCCTGCAATCCCACAACACAACAGTATTCAGAATGAGACCCAGACATTTAATAAAAGGAAACATAATTATCACAATATGCTGATGTCAGGACTGGAGCTGTAAAATGTAAGCCTTGGGATCACTGACAGAGGAAACAAGTTAGGAAGAAAGTCATCAGGGTCCAGAAATGATTATTTTATTAAAGTATGTGTTTTTACTACTAAACTAATGACACCCTGCTAATAAACTAGCAGGCTGTCTGCTAGTTTACTAAATTTTTTAAAAGGTAATTTAAGTCTTATGTGAAATATTAAATGATTTACCCAAGTGTACTTAACTACCATAATCTGTACTAAGCATATGTAATTACTGTACATAAATTAGTGAAAATGTGGGTGCTAGCTTCTGCATGCAATTGAATTGTTTAGCACCACAGTCACCAAAACCTTGTGCCTTTTACACAAGAGGTACCAATAGTAGCATTGAAATCTGCTTCTTTCCAAATCCTGTCATATAAAAAAGCAATACCTTCAACTTTATATTCAGGTGAAAGTTGGGAATTTTACAGGATAAAAATCCTCATCGTCAGTATCTTGCCGTTACAACAAGCTCTGAAGTAACTAATTATTTTATTTACATATATTGTCCTTCAATGCTAACTATTTGCAAAGTTACACTAGTTTCATAAATACACTTATGTGAATTTGAGCCTAAGGTAATATAGTTTAGGTGTGAAACTTCTGATGGTCTGTTGTTCAGGTGAGAGCCCGCTGTCAGGTGACTTCCAAACAGAGCACATGACTGAGATCCGATAACGCAGGGCGGATGCTAGCTCCAGGTCTGAACTGGGTCGTAGAGTCGGTCTTACCTGGCCTCGGACGCAGCAAGAGCGAGGTCAAACCTCATCTTGTCTCCAGCTTTGCTCAGGTAGCTGAAATATCTGTGTGAGGAGAAGGAGACGGAAGAAGATGAAACTCAATTTCTCTTGCCGAGCCTCCTGAGAAACAGTCTAAGGGATGGAGAAAAGAAATGGCGAAAGTACCTGTGAGCCAGTTCCAGCTCTTTCACAGCACTGAGCACAGCCTTCAAATTGCTCTTCTCGTCTTTCAGCACTAGAGTTGCGAGTCTCTGAAGCACCAGAGCCACGTTGAACATCAGCACCGTGTCACTGGGCGCCACATGCCGAGCCTTTTGGGCCGCAGATCACAGTCAGGTTATGCTTACCCGATGCTTTCAGGTAAAAAAAAAAAAAAAACAAAAAAAAAAGAGCAACTCATCTACGTTACCTTCAGCAGCATCTGCTTACACTCCTGAAGTTTCCCACATTTGAAGAGAGCTCTTGCAAGATATAGCAGCACCTCTGTGTTCTGGTATTTGTAAAATTTCTTCAAGCAGTTTTCATACTGTGAGGCAGAAAGGAGGACAAACTGAGTTATACCTGAATGAAGAAATAAAACGGTAAGGCTCAGGAAGCCTCTTACCATCTGCACGGCACTGATGTACTGCTTCTGCTCCACGTAGATGTGAGCCAGATTCAGCCACACGTCACTGATTTCTGCTGTGGCCTCTCTCACCTGGGCAAACACGTCACGCGCCTCTCGGAAATAACCTTTGTGAGCGAGGACAGCCCCTGTAGAGACAGCTTCGTGGTTAGAAGCACAGGGGAAGAAATGCTAAATCACTACCAAAAGGACAAAAGGATGAAATTACCGATGCCGTTAGCAGCATAGAGATTTTTGGCGTCATTTCGCAGGACTTGTTTGTAGATTGCCAAAGCTCGATCCTGGTGTCTCTTTTCCTGTGAAGATAAAATGTGAATGTCATTTGCTGCAAATAAAAAAAATCAGTGGGATTATATGTTAGTATGGGACCTTCTGGTCACCAGTCACAAAAAATATTATTTGGCTTTGATACCAGAAGAAACAGATTCAAATTTGTAATAATGCAAGTCATTTAAAAAATTACAGCAAATGCTAAACATACGAATGTTTTTGTCCATCACAAGACTTTTTCTCAATTAAAGCACATTTATTTTATTTGCCCTTTTTTATTCAGATTGTCTTAAGATTCAGGATCTCATTTACAAGGGGGACTTATGTTGACAAAAACAAAAAAAAATCACAAACCCAGTAAGAATACAAGTAATTAATACATTTGACTCAATTAAATAAGCAAATTAAATAGGAGCTAAAAGCAAGTTCCATAAGATATGTCTTTTTGTTTTAAGAGAAATTTGAATTTTCTCAAAGGAATATAAGTGTATAGTGGATTAATGGCATATTTTTTCATCTCTGTCCACTTTAAGAAGAGGGGAAAAAACTCCTTAGTCAGAATAATAGTAGGCTGTCAAGAAACAAAGATAAAACCTTCTAGTTAAAGGATAACACTTTGCAACTCCTCTACACCCTTTCATTCATTTGTTTATTAGACAAACATAAACTCTGTTGGCACCTTTTCTCTGTCTCTGGTGGGCTGATGCAGAGTCTGCAGCCACACGTTCCCCAGAGCCAGCATGGAGTACGTGTCATTCTGAGTAGACGGCTGTTTCAGAATACGCTCAAACTTCTTCTGACCCGGCCCCCATTCCTGCTTGGCTAAGTGAAGATTTCCAATGAGTGACCAGGCATCTGGGTGATCCTGCACCAAATAGAAACCTCATCAGATCAGGCCAGGCCAGGGTTTTCACAAAAGAAGGTTTCACAGCCACACACCAACAGTTTGTACCTGATTAATCTGCAGAGCTTCTTTAAACCAGTCGGACGCTTCGTAGAAGTTCCCTTTGTCACGAGCCATCGCTCCGAGACGTAAATAACCTGCAGGTTGATAAATGAACAAAGTGCACTTTTACAGTTCACTGTCCTTGTTTGTATGAAATCCTTTATGACATGAAGTTGAACTCTTACAGTCCACGTAGTTCGGATGCTCCCTGAGGATGTTTTTATAGAGTTTCTCAGCTTCGTGGAACTCACACATGGCCTCGTACAAACGGGCCAGGTTGTAGGAGGTGGTGACAGAAATGGCGTTGTAGTAATGCTCGTCGTGCTCGCCCTCTGCTTTAGCTCGGTCCAGGGATGCTAGAAAATATTTCTGTTTGGGATAGGGGAGAAATACAAGAGGTCTGGATGCCACAGAGGTTTGATATAAATTTGTCTTTTTGCTGGGTTAAGAGCAACAGCAGTCAGCCACCTTAGCTTCCCCGAGGTTGCCAAGCCTGAAGTGCAGAGCCCCCAGGTTGTTGAGGATCTCGGGGGGAACATCGGCCTGCACCTTCTCCTGGAGGATGCGAGTGGCCGTGCCGTAAGCCGACAATGCGCCCTGGATGTCGGTCTGCTCCAAGATCTGCGCCAGCTCTATCCAAGCCTCCACATCATCTGGGTACTGCTCCGTCACTTTCTTCAAGTGGCCCTAACAAACAAAAGCGAACCGCTTTAAATAACTGGCTCCCATCATTTTTAACCAGGGAAGAGAAAAACCAGGTTGTGATGAAGACCTACTTTTGCAATGTCTCTCTTTTCCTGATCGTCAGACGTAGCGTAGAGGGATCCCAGGATTTTCATTGTTTCGTAGTTGTTGGGGTAGGCCTTCAAAACCTTTTCAAAGCACTGAGCAGCATTTTCCTTGTCTCTACGATACACGTACATCTGTCCCAAACCAAAGAAAGGCAGTACGAAGGTGGAAGAGGCGAACTGAGTAGCCTGGTAGTAATACTGAAACGCCTGGTCATAGTCCTCCTAAAGGAAAGTAAAAACAGAGACAGACACTTAAACACTGAAGACTGAGAACAAGTCAAATCTGTAAGATGTTTGAGATGGCAGCCTTACCTGCACATGAAATGAACGCGCCAACTGATAGCAGCTCTCAGCCTGCATGGCCTCGACTTCTGTGTTGTGGAAAGCATGCAGGGCGAGATGCTGGACCTTACTGTAGTCCTGCAGACAGAGAAGCACGACAATCAGCTGAACAATGCAGACTGAGGTTTGTGAAGAAAAGCCCAGCAACAAAAATACCTTTTTGAAAAAGAAGTGGTTGGCGAGGTGGTTGAGCACCATGGGGTTGCTGGGGTCGATGGTGTAAGCTCGCGACAGGAGTTGCACTCCGTTCTTAATAGAATCTGAATCTTTGTTGTTGAGCTCTAAAACGGCCAAACCAACCAGAGCTCCCACACACTTAGAATTCAGCTCCAGGGCTCGACCGAACGCCAAACGGGCCTTTTCCAGTTTATTGAGCTTGACGAAGCAGTGACCCATCCCCAGTCTTACTTCAGCTAAACAGAGAGAGGAAACTCAAAACTCAGGAAACATTTAGAAACATGTAGACTTGATCGAAAGACATAAGCTCAAATTATTAATACTAAAACAATTAGTCCTAATAAAGGGGGTTTTATTAGGACAAATAAATTAAGCCAAATTACATGAGATTTGTTGTTTTGCAGAGATTATGTTTAGAAAAATCAATTTACCTTCGTACAGATTTTGTTCAACTCTCGAGGTTTAATGCATAATGTTTCAAATGTCAGTGCTCAATCAACTAAAAAGATCCAGTGTTTTAGAACAGCCATGTTGATCTTTTATACACATTAGATATGCCTGAATTAATTACAACTGATAATTAATAAGTTATAGTTCTACATCTTAAACACAGATGCTACATAAAACATCTAATACTATATGTTTTTAATTTTATATTTGATTTATAAATTGCCTTATAAAACACAAGATACCAAAGAGAAATTATATTATAGGTAATACATAAGAGCCGACCTTGTTAATGCATTAAAAGACAAAGTTTCCTATTTTAGTACAAACAAATCCAGACTGAGGAAGCTGCAACAACAGCAGCAGACGTTCTATATTCTGAAATGTAATGTTTCTGTGGGAGGAATGATGATGCAACTTGTTTACCTGGGCAGCCAGGGTTTGTTCGTAAAGCCTTTTTATAGTACGCCAGCGCTCCCTTGTAGTCCTTCTTATTGAATGAGATGCAGGCCTTACCTATTGAATAAGTTCAGTGTTCATATTTTTTATTCATTACTCACAGAAGTCGTGATCAATTTCCACATTGCCACATAACTTACCAAGCAAAGCAGGGATGTTATTGGTGGACTGGTTGAGCACAAAGTGGAACTGAGCATCAGCCTGGTCCATCTTGTCTCCTTCCAGCAGGCAGAAACAGGCTCGACCCAACAAATGGTTCTGATTGAGATAACAACGCGTTATATTACCTCCAAACATAAAGGTACCAGCGCTACAGCAGCTCCGTGATTAATCTCTCCTACCTGATCGTACATAATGATCTTATCTGCCATGGTGTACAGCAGAGTAGCCTGCGTGATGAGCTCCTTCTTGGCATCTTTGTTTTTCTCTTTACGAGCCTGCTGGACATAATAAGCTGCTAACGTGTCCAAGCAGGTCATCTGGTCTTTCTCATGGTCTCTATAGTCCAGGTTTCCATCGATACGGGCTGCCTCTAAAAGCTTGACAAAGTCCTCTGTTTTGCCTTGCTTGTAGTACTCCAACTAAAAAAAACACACAAAAACAATATCCAATTTCATGCTGCTTCACCTATCTTATTCTCATCGATGTAAATATTTACATTCCCCACATGATATGTGGAAATAAAGTAATAATTTAAGGTTACAGAAATCACTTACCGCCAAAGCGATCCAGATGTGCAGCTGTGTGTGTTCCTGCTTCAAGATGCTGATGACCTCATCTCCCTCTGGCAGCTGGTCAAAGTCGAGCTCAATAACCTGCACAACACAGTTTAAGTTGTGATGGTGTTCCTCTGAGTTTCGCATTAAAGACAATGATCAATATAATGATTACGAGGTTTCTAATCAACTCTGATTAATTAAGGCAATTTTTGCTACTTAGGTATATTGATTTACTAGCAACTAATTTGACAACTAAATCTTTAACAAGCAACAAACATTACATTTTTCTTTCAAATCAAAACCATAAATGAATCAGTTAATAAGTTTATGTGGGTTTGGTGATGTTAAATGAGCATACATTTTAACTAAAGCTTTTTACAAACTTCCCTAAGTAGCCTGGGACTTATATGTATTTATTAAGTCTTATTTATCATTTTTTGTTGTGTTAAGACACATACACCTAGCACATTGGAAACTCAGTGGTCAAAACAGCCGAGTCTTTCACAGTGCTGTAAGTCTCTACAACTCGACTGAGTCAGGGGTCACTGGTAAGGACTAACTTTATATTAATGCATTCAATTATTGTGTGCCGTAAGGTAATGTAGAATTTGCACAATATTGGTAATATATCACCAATATTGTAATATATATAACACAGACAAAATTGGCTGTTTGACATATTTACAGCCATGGAAAATGGACAAGCATGTTGTGGAACCTAAAGCAATCACTCCAGAAATAGTGCTTCGTTTTGTCTAGCAGAGTCTCCAGGCTTGCTGCAACAGCAGATGCCCCAACATTAATGCAGTATTTGGAAAATATGCATCATGCATAAAAAGAATCTTTAGTGTATTTAGCCTGGTGGTGGGATAGAGGAAATTCCATATTCATAAGTTTCTTCGAGCTGGGTCTTCTGTTTTGGCATTTCAAAAAAACATATCCGTGGTTTTAAATGATTTAATTTCAATATTTAAATTAAATCTACAAATATTTAAGATTTATTTCCATATTAATCGCAGCAGCTATAGACTTAAATATACTAGATAGTAAATCACACACACACAAAAAAATAACTTTTAGCGCATTGACATGCAACACCACAATAATTGAGACATAGGCTGGTAAAACAAACAAAATGGACATCAATTTGTCCATCTGATCATCTTTCCTAATACTAGCTGTACATAACTGTAAATTGTTTAAATTCAGATTATGTCACAAATATCAACATTGAACATAAACACGTCACATTATTTAAAGCCGAGCCTCGGGGAAAGCCGAGTTCAATGTAGCTTCAGTTAGCATCAACTGCTAACATCACAGCAAGGTTCACCTAGAAACATCTGCAACAAAACACACATAAGAAATTTATATTTACCTCATCGGTGTCCCGTAAAGGGATCTCAATGGAACCCCGAGACATTTTGAATTCAGAAGATAACTTTCTCTCAAGTTAGTTTTGATTGATTAAAAAAAAAACAACAACAACGAGCAGAAAACATCCACTCCGTTGTTTGCTAGTAGCTAGTTTGCGGATGGTGTCACCTGAATTATGTCCGACTGGATTAAACGCGAACCAAAATGTAAGGTTCCCCCTCAGAAGCGCTGACACACAAATAATATTAAAACGGGCAACACGCTATAATTAAAGCACTTTTAATTATGTACAATTATGAACAAATTAAGGCGCTTTTTAATTCTTTTGTATTAATGGAACTTGGTGTCATCTGCGCCATGTGTCCACCGGCGAAGCCAAGCGGGGCATCATGAAGGCGGAGTATAAAAACCATTCCTCCGTCATCAGCCGCCACGTAACAGGTGCTACTAATTGTCTCAAAAACCAAAATCTTGAAAACCTTCAGGATGTAAACAGCATGATAGTACGTAGGGCAACTTTCCTAGGCAAAAAATGATCTGGCATGTTATTTATTCCCATAAATGAATATAAAAAATACGCATGAGAGAATAAGTGTCATGAATAACACGTGTAAAACGAACAGGTGTGAAGCACTGGGTTTCACTTCTCAATTAATAAAATAACCTTGGCTCGCCCTTCCCAGTGCGCTCTGGTTTCCCTCTTCTCTCTGACAGGACGCTCATCCCTCTCCTCTCACCTCACGGGTCAAACTCCAGGTTACTTTTGTAAGACGGCACAGAAAATGTCCAAATTTACTATAGTTATTTTTGCACCATATGTTTGATAAAAACGAAAATTTGACTGCATTTGTGTTAAACTCGTACATTTTAATTAAAAAAAAATCAACTTGCCCTGTCTTTTCACAGATTGCAGCCTTTTTTCCAAGAGGAGGGCCCAGGATGTCATCTGTTCATGACATGAAGTAAGAGAAAAGCACGTTTATGGCTTATGGAGCAGCACAGAAAATGAGATAAACATTAGATTGATAAGAAAAAAGAGTTTCAATATAATTTAGTTCCTAATTATTTGTTTAGATGTACATAAAATTGAATTTTTATTATTTCAGCTTGGACTGGACTGGAAAGTAAGAATCTAACTTTTTATTTGTTGTTTGTTCTCTAGATCTCTAGTTTGAATTAATCCAGAGTTGGATTTTTATATAATGAATTTTCTTATTTGTGATTTTTTTGTTGTTCTCATTTTAAACCTTTTATTATGTAACCTGCAGTTGCCCTATTCATACACAAAAGTTTATCTTCAGTATTATAAAATGAAATTGTATCTTGGTATTTAGATATTTCAATATTTATACAATATTTTATTTTTAAAATTTTATATTTATAAGGTGCCGGAAAATCCTTTATCAGAGGGAGAGAAAAATACAAAGTCTGACCGCTGTGACAGTAGGTGCTGCAGTACTGAATTTCATTTTTCTTTATGCAAAACGTACAATAATGTTTCATCATTTTAAGTTCAAGCATCATACTGCTGTGGGACACATACACGAGATGCTTCAAGACAGTAATGACACAAATGAATTTTCTGAAAATGAGCTCCTTGACATCATGTACAACAAATGTGATAAAAGCAACACAGGTAATGGGGCTGCTCATATTTTCATTTGAACCTTGTCATATAAGGATGCGATTGTCTGTGACCTTTGATAATTTATTTTTAATGTTTTCATCTCAGCCTCAGGGGAAGCGTTGGCCTCCAGCATCATGCAGTACCTGCAAACGCTCACAGCTCAGAGCGGAGAAGAGGACAAACTGGCTTCCCTGCGACAGATCCTGGACCCTGACCTTCAGGACCCTCACGTGAGCAGGGAGACGTTCCAATCCGCGATGCAAACATGGATTTCTCTGTGCAGGGAAGACAGGTGAGAGCGAGCTGTGAAGGTGGAATCTATAAAATAAGGTTTCATGTTAAATATTTTTCTTAGGTTTCATACCAAATGAAATTATTTCATTCTTCAGCTCAGATGTCATTTCTTTGTCTCAGTCAGACTACTCTGAAGTGTCTATAAATGGTAAGATCAAATCGATTTCAATATCGTAATGAAATTAATAGGAAAATACTTACATTGACTGGATTTGCCTTTTATAAGCCACCGCAGCTTCCACAGAGGGCCATTATTGTTTCTGGTTAGTAGTTTCCTCCTTCCTTCAGAAACTAAATGTGTTTATCTTGAGCATTCAGTCTTTTTAAGCACTGTTGTTTAATTGGGTTTAGTGAAAAAAAGGACCTGTCTGATGTAGTGGCTGATCTGAAGCAAGCTCGTCACCAGAACAGCAGCCTGCTGAGGATGCTGGCTCAGTGTGAGGACGAAAACCTGCAGCTCAGCCTGGAGATCACAGAGCTGCAGACCAAGCTGCTCAGGTGAGGAAGAACATGCATTACTCTCCTATGTTGCAGAACAAATGTATCTAGTTTCAAACATTATCACTTAAAGTAATTGGATCATGATATTTAACATGTAACATGTTGTAAAAATTGTAGAACGACAAACATGTATATATCAATTATGTATTTCTGTCATATACAGTTCAAACTTACACACAGTGTATAAAAATACCCATGGCTATGGGTATTTTTTATTATTTCATCCTTGGGTATGCTTTTCATACACCTGAAGGTTTCATGTGCTTTGGTCAAAACAATTATATGCAAGTATAAACACCACGAATGTCCCGCCATCATATTTTCTTTGAAAGGAGACCCTGACTTCTGACAGGTCATTCTGAGAGTATTCCCAGTGAAATGAGCCCTTTACTAAGTTGTGCTGAAAGGGATGAAGAATTCATTCACCTAAAAGCACCATGAAAAACCAGAATGCAGCTTGCAGATGCGCACAGAGGCAAATATGTTAAATTTCAGAGACACAGCCTGTAAAAAGCACATTTAATATATTTATCAAAACTGCACATCTGTGGAACTGAACTGAAATGGAGTTTAGAAAAACAACAAAAGGGCATCCATCATCCACATATCCCTGCATACAAACACACACACATAATTACAAATTTAAAAATTTGTAAAAATGTTTTTAGAAGAATGTATTGTAGAAGACTTACCTATAGCATCATTTCTCTTTTTATGTTTTTCTGCCCGCCTCAATGTAAATACAGGAGTTTGCATTGTGAAGCTGCTTTAAACTTCCTGTTTTATTTGTGTTGTTTGTTTTCTGTATACAGTTCTCAAAGATCAGCCATCAAAGCCCAGTCTGTGACAGAAAAGCTGGAAGAGACTCGTCAGATGCTGAAGGAGGTTCAGGAAACAGCCAGTTATACCCAAACAAGCTTCACCCAACTGGTACGTCCAACATAGAGCACTCTGCAATTGTTGCATATACTGGGCATCATTTTTACACTAGCAAATCCTTTTTCAGACCAATGAGACTGACCGTTTGAGGTTTCACATTAGAGTGCTTGAAGACGAGGTAAAGTAGATTTTAACTTTAAGCTTTTGGTGAATTCGGATGAATACGAATGTTGATTTCCTTTACACAGAATGAAAGACTATCCTCTGAAAGGGCATACGCTGAAGAGCATGTCAACAAATTGAAGAGGGCTAACACCGAATTAAATGTAAGATCAGATCTGTGTGTTTTTTTTCTCAAGGATTTGAGTTTTAAATAACTTGATGTGTGTATGATTACAGGTTGAACATGTGGAGACTCTGGCTTTGGTGATGCTGAAACACAAAGAAATAACAAGGGTTAGGCTGTTGCGTAAATTTTAGGGGGATTATAAATTGAGTTTTATTATGTGTGTGTGTGTGTTTTTTTTTTAATTCTATGTTTAAATTTCACTGTTTAGAAAAACATCCTACTGGACAAGATGAGGAACTTTCATGTGGAAAATCACATAATGATTGAGGTTTGTTGCTCAAGACAACGTGAGAAAAGACAAAACTCAGATCGTGGAGTAAGCCGGGTTCTGGCCGTGAGTATTAGGTGTTGCATGTTTACTGGTTTGTGATGTTTCAGGGTCTGGTGTCAGAGCTGCAGAGGTTACAGGAACATTCACATCAGCAACTTCTGAGGTAATAAATGTCACAGCTGGTAATTACTAATAATACTTACCAAAAGTCACAAAGTTGAAAGATGCATTACAGCTACATGATGAAACTGTGGGATGTTTAAAAAGGAAAACCAGAACCAGATCAGAAGAATTTCTGACTGCAGAACCGGATCCTAATAAATATAAACTTCCATTCTGTCTTTTTTTTTCCATCTGCCTGGCTTCATTCTTTGAGGTTTTCATAAATTTTGCTTTATTGTTGTTAAGATCCTGTCTTTTATGTATTTTCTTTTCATTGGATGAATATTACTTTTCTCCTGCTTTCAAAGTAAAACTCTGCTTCTAATGTCTTTTATTTATTAGACTGTATATTTTAAATATTTGCCTTAGTCAGTGTTGTAATCACTATGACTGTGTGCTATCACCATGTTTTGCTTCATTTGTCTTCCTGTTTTCATTAGCTCTGTGGATGCAGCCGTGTCTCTGTTTCTGTGCTTTATTGGCCTGTCTGCTTTCTCTGTCCTGCTGCCAGCTCACCAGAACCAGCCGCTCTGCAAGCCTCTGGTTCTTGGAGCTTCAGTTTTCTGTCCTTGTATTCTAGCCTTGGCCACAGATCAGTATTTAATTACGCCTAACTTTTGCCTTTTTATGAATAGAGGAGTCTGCACTTTGAAGCATTCCCACATTCAGAAACACATTCACTCACAATAACATTTTTCATGCGTCTGATATTTTTGTATTAAAGTTGTATTCAGTTAATCTGAGTTTTTATGTGGAGAAAGATTTAAAAGAAGGAAAAAAAAGTCCTGAGATGCAAGCAAACCTTGACCAAAAAAAGTCTCCCGTCAAATTAAGTGAATTTGTTTCTTATCAGTTGTGCGTGAGCTTGCATGAAGGGAGACGCTTTGAAGCAGGATATCTCTTAAAACGGGGATTATGAAGGATTTGAATATCAATTATCTTTCTGCCAGTTTATTTTAGATGAGTTAATTAAAAAGATATTTTAAAATTCAATTTTGGTTGTGTTTGTCTCTTACGCCGTTGTGATCCAAAAATAAGCTTCAGTTTTTGTGTAATAGATGAATATTTCAGCTGTTAAAATCTGTACAAAAGGAAAACATTTGAATGCATCTTTTGGTTGATTTTTTGAAGAATTGCAATCAACCTATGGTTTTTTTATCCAGCAAAGTGCAGAATGAGGAAATTCTATGTTGACACAGTTGACAACAAAAGATTGGTCATCAATAAAAGTGACACAAAGAAGTAATTGTTAGTGATATGACTGTGTCATTCAATGTCAAGCTCAGACTTAGCTGCATCACAGAGCCTTTTAAAAACACATTATCACATTTGTTGTCCTCAACAGAGACCACATAATGTATAGAAGTTTGTTTACTTGTTTATGAACATCAGAAATACAGAAGGAGCGGAGAGGTTTAATGAAATGTGCTAAATTCTGACAGGTTTGACCGACGTTGCGTCACTCCTCTGAGCTCCCACGGTTTAAGCCGTCCAAACCAGCGCTCTTTGCAGAGTGAGATGCAGGACATGCAGCAGGTTGGCATCACCACAGCAAAGATGCTCTCGTTCATGTAGATCCATCTGTTTCATATCTTTGTCTGCAACAGTTTCACAGAGTTCAAGGTAGCAACAGTGTTCCAGTTGCCAACTCACATAGAGAAGATATTCAGGATGTCCTTCACAAGACCAGAAGTGATGAAATAGCTCATCATTTGCACAGGAAGGTGAGGAAAGGGTTTGGGGGTAGAGAGGTGTCGATCTGATGTTTGGAGCTAAATGCAGCAACAGTTTTACACCTAGTATCCTCTCTTGTGCAGGACAGGCCTTTTCCCTTCCGGCAGCAGCAAGAGGCAGCTTTGAGACAGATGCTTCATAAAGTGTATGTGAGATTTTACCGCTTTCTCCTGTTATGGTAACAGAAAGGAGACAGCACATCTTAGTCTCAAGGCCCAGCTTATAAAAATGGTGTCTGGTTTTGACAGCGTATTTATGAGTATCTCCATTATACAACCCACAAGAGTTACTGTCTAGCATAAGTGCAGTTTTAATGCCACAAGTTAACAAGATAACAGTGTGTAAAATGGATGTTTATAGAGCTGTGGTGGTGGTTTCAGGCACCGAGATCCTGAGCTGCACAGATCTGTGTGGGAGGAGAAAGGGGAGAAAGACCAGAAGAAGCAGAAAGCCTGGGAGAAGGAGCATAAGCACAGCCAGCCTGAAAATCAGAGTCAGGAGGCCAAGAAGGTAGTTCAGGTGAAATTGGAAGAAGAGGTTACGATTTGCAGAGAGCAAGCTACGGTGTCACTGGAACGCCCTGAGACACATACAAAGCTCCTGCTACCGGAGCATGACATTAGTGACATGAAAAAGCAGGTCTGTCACCTGCAGACCTTTCTGAAATCTGGACGGGGCTGTGCTGAACTCACAAGTCAAGTTCCCCACATTCACAAAGGAGATGACACAGAGGGTCAAGAAGAAGGCACAACTGTGGACAAGGTGCTGAGGGACCAGGGGGATTCAGCCGTAGTGCTCAAGCCTGAGGAGATCTCAGCCTCAGAGTCAAAGCAACCTGAGCCACAGGTGGACAGAAGTGGTCTCCTGCTGACCGTCGGGAGGATCGAAGCGATGGTCAGCAGCGCCCTCGGGACGGCCGAGTTGGTGAGGCAGAGCGAGCGGAGGGTGAGCCAAGTGAGAGAAAAGATGGAGAGTATCACTCAGAAGATGGAACAGGCTTTAGACCCATCAGCAGACACTGTTGAGCCAATCCAGGTTATGGAGAAACGTCCATCACAGGTTCGTCATTCTGAGAAATTTGTTTATATTTTATGGATGCTAAGGTAAAAGCAAACATTACAATTCAGCATCAACATTAACCTTGAAAATGTTTTATTCAAACATCTACTTATTTTCTCAGAAAGATTCACTTTGATGATCATCTTTAGATGAGGATGTTTCTGAACCTTTACTGCAATCTTAGTAATACAGTATCACACCTAATATCTGTTCTCCTGAAGTGCTCAGGTCTCACGCTGCCAGCGAATTGTGAAACAGGCACAATAAACTTCATAGACGATGTTGGACCTGAACAGAAAGACATTACACAGATTCTTTCTTCATCTCCTACTTTCCCAGAAGTCCCAGAGCCTCCACAGCTGCCCATGAATGGTATGGTGACTGCAACACAGAAATACGTTGATGGTGTTATCATGGTAATGGGGTACACAGTGAGACAGAGATGTATTAAAGCTACTTCCTTTTCTAGCGGTAATCCCAGGGGATTTCTGAAAATAGACTGTGCCGATATTTACATTTCACTCAACAGCTGGTACAGAGGAAGGGGAGGGTGTGCTTTCTGGGGCCACTGGGAATACTGGGAGGGATCCAAATGAGTTTTCTATGTTGATTTGGAGAGACATTATGGAGGTGCGGGGGGGGTTCCAACTGTGTAAAATGAATACATTTTCAATTCATATGTAGAGTGCAAATATAAAAAGTTCAATGTAAAAAAAATACTTCCAACTATTTAAAAAAATAAAAAGTAAACTTTAAAATGGGTCAGTTTGACCCACAACATACAGTTCATAAGTGTCAACTGGTTTATTAGTGGATAAAAATATAAAGTAGGATTGGACAAAGAACAGGAAATAAAATTAGGCATAATTCAGCCTGCTTTTGAAAGTGAACTGGAATTGTTCAAAACACAAAGAAATGAATCTCAGTGAGAGGAATGTAAAGTGGATAAGACTGATGCTGCTTTATGTTTCTTTATGAAGAGAATCTCCAGCTAGTCTGAAGGAAATGTTTACAGTAAACTTTCACTATTTTACCGTCTCCAAGTTTAGTTATGACAGTTCTCAAAACTCTGAACACAATCTAGATTGTATTTACACAGTTTTTGAGTGATTTTAGCCATCATTATGCCATGTATTGTATAAATATAATCATGTTGACATCTCTTACTGCTTCTCCCCTCAGTAATTAGGAAGCAATAGCTATATCTAAAAATAGTCATTTTCTTTGCATCTCTTCAAAATGTCAAGCTTCATATATCATCTTGTCTAAAACAGTAATAGCTAACATGGCTACGCACCATATTGAAGGTAAACCTGAACTTACTGTAACAGGCTGTATAGTTGCCTCAGTGTCTGGTATTTATAATTATTTTACAACTGCATATCTAAAGGTAACATTGTGTTGTGCCACGATAGTGGTAGCTTGCTTTTGGTTAGCAAATGAATTTGCATTAATAGAAACAGCAGCAGGAGGAGGAACAGTAAAGACTTTGTTCCCTCATTCTGACAATAAGTTAAATTGTAGAGCTTTATGAATTATCTCTTAACAGAGTTAAGAGAGAGTCATTATATTGAAGCAAGTGCTGTACCAACATGTGCTGAAAGGCCACTCAGAAAGGAAGAAGCCATAGTTCCTAAGACACCATAAAAAAAAAACAGGTTTATACTTTGCAAGTGCTCTAGGGGACAAAGACTTCAGTTTTTGTTGGCATGTCTTTTGGTCTGAAACAGTAACTGTTGCTGCATTTATAAGAAAAAAGTGAAACGTTTAGAAGTCTTATCACTTCTTAGGGTTTTGTCTTCATTTGGTATATTTAATAAAGGTATTTTAAAAAAAGGGTCAGACAAACCAGTTAGTAAACTGTCCGAGATTCAAATTTAGGGCTAATTTGCTTTTCACCAGATTTTTCTTTAGGATCTTAAATGATAACCTTAATAATCTAGAAGTATCTCAAATCCAAATGGATCTCAAATATTTGCAAACCTGCCAGTTCTTTGGTGTTTTGGAAATAAGATGGAACTGTTCAAAATTAATTTATTGACCTCAAAGGGAAAATTAATTATGTTTTAACTCATATCAATTCAAAATTCTTCAAAGAGGTATTGTAGATGACTTTTAGATTTAAAAAAATTAAGAACTGTTGTTTTATTAACCTAAACTGTGCTAGTAGAACTCTACAGAGTAACACTAATTGGCTTTAAGGTCACTGTTGTTAAAAATAAGATCAAATTTGATTCATAAAGTTATACAGTAGAACAAATTCTTAACTTTTCACCAATTCCCAATGAAAGAAATGCTTGAAGTGAGAAAACACTCAGCAGCTCTTGGTTCCTCACTTGTTACCGCATCACAAGGCTCCTCCTGAAGCAGACAGCGGGAGCTCTTAGCCCGTGGCTCAAGCACCTGATGCGCTTCAGATGGTTGCCAGGTTATTGTTGCCCTTAGCTATAGAGGTGGGCTGGGTGGCATACTTCTTGAAGCAAGAGGTACAGTAGTTTTGATAACCAGAAAGAACATCATGCTGAGGATCAGTCCCAATTGGAAAACAACTAAATTTATTTCTGCCATCTTTTTTTTTTTTTTTTTTTTTTTTTGCAGTGTCATATCCTTTCTTTCTTCTCCACTCCTTTTTTTTTACTGTTCCCTCTGACATTTGCATTGCACATGCCTGGCTGTTAAATGCAAATCGACTGTTTTCACGGTCTGTCTGTGCTTTGGCTCTAACAGGTGCTGCAGGACGAGGCAGCAGCTGGGAGGTAAGACCCACTCCTCTGAAAAATGCTGTGTTATTTCTTTACGTAGCGTTTGCATGCATACTGTTCTGTGTTACTGTGTTTTCACTGTTGTTTTACGCAAAAATATACATTTGCAGGAAGTATACTGTACACACAATAATATGATTGTGTACAAAGACTTTCATCCACTTTAGGCCAACTTCAGTATCCTTGTTAACCCTCAAGGGACACTTTCTGTCCAAAGGGAAACAGTTTCACAAGTAAACTTTTAAAATATTACAAAGGACATAAAATGTTAAGACTTTATTTAGATGAATAAATACAGAGAAGAGAAACTGTATGTTCAAACACTGTTAAGCTGGGAACTGTTCGTCTTTGTCTTTAAATGTACAAGTTTAGATCTCACAAGTGCATTTTTATGTTTTGATCATGACAAATGGCTTTATTTACGTGTCATAGAGAAAGGCGGCTTCATAAATTTGCATATTTCACTTCATTTTGGTTAATTTTGAACCTTGTATTCTGCTAGAATAATAAGCTCTACGACCCATTTGCTCTTTACTCTGCTGGATGGTGCAAATATTGTATGACATAAAAATCTACTTTAATTCTGCATTTGTTTTTAATCCGTAAATATTTAAAAAGTTCAGACTCAGACAGTAATAATTTGATCATAAGGTAATTTCTATTTTCTGACTAATTATTATGTATTTTTAAACAATGGCTAGATTTTCATCAAATATATGTTTTTTTAGCTTTTAACACAGATATTATGTTCATCAATGGTGTCTTGTTTTGGATAAAATCATCAGGGTGAAATGTCATCATTTACACAAAGGCATGATGACAAACGACGACAAATCTATGTAAATGATGACACAGATACCAGTTATCTATGTTAGAAGTAGAAAATTAGAATAAGACAAAAGGACTGTAAACTTGGCAGCAACTTAAGTTATTGCAATAGTCCACTGAAGTTAGGTGAGTAAGAATAAGTGACTTTCTGGCTCAAACTGCTTCTCTTGCAGTAGCTGAAATGATCATGTGACCTTAAAGCTGTTTTACCCCAATCAGTGTGTTTGCTGTGTTCTTGTTTTCTCTGAGTGGTCAGCAAACTTAAATCATAAACACCAAAGCAGTAAGAAAGAGCAGCAATGATACAAGGTATTGGCAGAGCTGATTAGCAAACAGCTATGGAGCTTAAGAGCTCGGAAGTGGATTCCTCATAGTCAAAAGAGTAAACACAGATCAGCCGGGCGCAGTCTCTCACAGAAAAGCACACAAAAAGTTTCTTACACCTTTATTAAAAAATAAGTGTTTTCAAAAGAGAAATGTTTCATCTTCTCCTGGTCTTATTTAGGGAAAATTGTAGGATCAGATGCCTGAGATCACATAATCACACGTACGCGTACACTTCACAGCAGCTTAAAGAGGCGCACTGAGTCCTTCTCCTTAAATGGTAAAAGCTCCCAGGAGTGAAAGAGAGGCTGTTGCTGCTGAAAAAAGCCAGGGAAGAGAAGGGACGGGAGAAGGAAGAAGAAGCCCTGAGGACTGAGAGTTTTCTGGGGAAAACTGTGACAGTGACAGCTTGATTATCGGAAGTGTCTGAGTTGGGGGGATCAGCTGGAGTCGCAGCAGTGTAGCGGTGGACTCAGGTAACGTGCACACTCTCTGTGGACAGGTTCAGATGTTCAGCTGTTTGTTCCTGTGGAGTTTCAGTGGATTATTGGACACATGCAGCTTCGGCTGTTGTTTTTTTTTTTTATCTCTTCAGCTGCTTGAACCATCTGCATGAAGGTTTGTGGACTGCTCTGTTTGACTGCAGTGACTTTATGTAAAACTGCTTGCATAACTAATGTGTGGCTTGCCACTTTGGAAGTCTGTTCAGTCAACTCTCCTCCCTCTGCCTGACTTTACATCACAGAGACCGTTGCAACTTTTATTTTCTTACACTTCCTCTGCCATGTTATCTCAGATTGTGCCTGTGTCCAAACCACTTCCTCTACTGGCTCTGCACTCTGTGCTTCACACAACCAAATTTTAAACAAATCTGGAATGAAGGAGTTGGATTATGTAACCGATAAAGGAAGGAAGGCGCTGCTCCCTTTACTTCGCTCCCTCTCATTCTTGAACAATTTTGGTAGAAAATCAAGGCATCTGTCTGGTTTGTTTGAAGATGAAGGGCAAGAGTTGGTTACAAGAGGATATCTGAGCTCAGGATTGCATGTTCTGTTCTTTTCTCCCACAGGAAATCACCTGAGTGATTCAATTACTCTGCAATATTTATCTCAGTGTCATGGTCTGTGAGAGCAGCACTCTGCACTGCAGCCTCCTGCAGAGCAGCTTGGCACCTTTGTTTAGGTTCAGTCCTTTTCAAGCTGTGCAACATTTCTTCAGCGTGTTTGACAGTGTTTGGTCGGGGCAGGATTCTTGATTCGAGAACTTTTCCAGAGCGTTTCATTAAGTATTCTCCACTAAACATTAAAAGAAACTAGATTTCTGTATATTTCTCAGAAGCAGAATTTGTTCAGAATCAACTCTACCATTAAAACCTCAACTGAAGATGAAAACAGAGCTAATAATTAGCATATTATTGTCACTGCACAAACAAATATAAAGGCTAAATAATACAAACCACGCTAATTATTTTTTTTAACATTGTTATTTGAAAATATTTGTCTAAGAATTGGTCATTCAAAGTTTCTTCTAAATGGATTGAAACTAGGTTTTCCAATAGCAGTTTCTAAGAAGTAAAAACTAAATGATTCATCCTGCATCCTTACAGAAAAACTAGCTGAACATAACATGGTGTAAAATGTTTACTTCAACCAGATCTCAAAAGGTTGAATAGTCCTCCTTTTGAGGACGAATCATCAGGAGGCGTTGATCAGGAAATCAGAAGCTTACTTATCTCAAAGCTACATGCTGTTTCTTTATTTAAAGAGATACCTTAGACTTCAGAATATCGCTCTGAAAATGTAAACAATCTATATTTCTAGCCAATATAGGAATCTCGTAAGTGATGGTTTTTCCATGTTCAGCCATTTTGAACTTACATTGGATTAACAACCAAAGCTAAAGTGTTATGATTAATGACTGATTATTCCAAAGCTTTCTAAATCGGAAAAAATACATAATTTAAGAATAAATTTGGCATGTATTTATAGGCCTTCAGACAAAACCTTTTGAGTATAATTACTGAGGTCATATGTTTCTCAGATCTGTGAAAATAATATATTGTTTTGTCGAGATTTGGTTCTATTAGTACATTTTGCAGAGACCTGCAGAATATCAGTTCTTGTAATCCAGCGATGGCAACTAGTGCTACTTGAACTAGGTTTCACATGAAGGTTGTTTAGGAAGGTATGTGTTAATCTTTAAAAAATAAAATAAAATTTAATGGGACATGTCATAAATACATAAATAGTTAATAGTTCATTAGTTGTACAAGACAGAGATTTAGATAATCTCTAGTTATATAGTTTAATTTAGTTCGGAAGACAGAATCTAATTAATGTCAATACAAAGCAATCATAAAGACAGGCTTATAAAAAGAAACAATGAGTAATCTAAACCAATTATAATGCAATGACATAAATGACCGTCTTTTAAGGAAACTCAGCCATCGGGCTTTGACACTTTGTTTAGAATATAACAGAAGAATTTTGAAAACATCTCTAATCCTTCATGAACGTAAACAACCTACAAGACTGAATGCTTCTGCAAAGTGAGAATGAAAAGGAATTTGTATTCCTGCCTGAGAGTGTCTTTATGTAGTCAGGAAATATCCCAGCAGCTCACTGGGAAACAGTTAAACAATCCATTTCCTCCCCAGTGACTCACAACCTCGCTGCCGCTTTATGTTCCCAGGAACTTGTCATGTTCGTGATGATATTGAGCAGCGTTGTATAATCTAGACTTCACCGAATCTGAAGATTTATTACACTTTCATGTCTCACCTGTGAAACAGTAATTCATCTCTGACACCTGTTATGCTCATGAATATGGAGCTCTTGCTGTTTGTGATGAATAAAAACTGCCATGAATCCCATTAGCATCAGACCTCATTGACCCCTGACACTGGTTTGTGCCAGTACCCGAGGCGCTGCTTTCCTTCAAAGGGTTAAAATGGTTCTGCATTTGGATTTGCATAAATGTGCTGCTAAAAATAGAACAGTGTGAGTTTAAACAAGGTTAACATAATGGCTGCACACATTTTTTTCACATGAAGGTTTGCTTTCAGTTCAGTGAACCATGCAAAAAGAACAGGAACATCTATTAGTCAGGAAATGTTTATTAGTTTCACTGAATTCTTGAATGTCACAAACTCCATACCCGTTATGAACATGTTTAATGCCTCCAGCACTAATATATTAGCAGATTTATGCTTTCTTTCTGTAATTAGATATTGCATGTTTGTTCTTATTTCACTTTCCACTGTCAATCTTTTGTTAGTTTGTTGTCTTTTAACATTTGACCCCTTAATCACAACTCCAACATTAACAATTTTGACAGTCAGTGTTGATCAGCGTGAGCTCCACAGTGATGACTAACCCTCTCAATAATCTTCCGCATGGCTTGCACTCGTGTTTTTATATAATCTTTCTACAAATCCTTCTGTTTGTTTTACTCCGTCCCGGAGGAGCTCATTGCACCAGTCAGCCTGTGAGAGTCGAGTGCAGCTCAGTGTGTTATAACAACCAAGTGCATCCCTGCGAGTGTTTGTAATCAGCACTGTGACTGCCCGGAGAAAACTGCAGTGTGGGAATAAAAACAGATGAAAATAATGTATTTATTTATTAGAGGTTTCAATCACCTATGCTGCAGTAGTTTCTGGCTTTGCTCAGCTTCAGATGTAAATGATCTAATGGTTTTAGCTGAACTCATGATTTCTTCTTTATAATCACAAAGTGACATTTGTGTTTTTAATCTGTGTTGGTTTGCCTTGTATATTTTAGTCGATTTCTCAGAGGTGGTAGTGATGGAGTTACATGAACACCCTGCACATGGGTAACGTGACACACACTCCCAGAATTTGCTTGCATTCTCCTGCATGTGGACTTTGGAGCACAATTTTAAAGTTACTATATCAAACTTAAGTTTGATTTAGTGCGTCACCTATAGAACTGCTTGCTGTCTTCCTGTTTTGTTGTGAATTGTTATTCAATCAAAAAAAATAAATAAATAAGACTGCCCTATCCAAAATAAAAACTTTTTGACATGGCACCATCACATACCTCATGTGAATATCACTTGAGGTAACTCCACTCAGATGTTTCTTGCTTTTCTGCTTCATTTCTTCAACAGTGTTTACTCATTTTCAGCATGACTGGAGCAAACAATAATTTTGAGTAAAAATTATTGTTTGCTTTTCTTGATAATTTTCAAACCTCAGAATTTGAAATGACGTAGAGTGAGCCCAGTCCTACCAGTTATTCCCCACACAGCCCCCACACAACCAGTTAACAAGTTATGATGGCGGTCAATGTGATCGTCACTGTTTTTGCTTCAGCATCATCGTTCATGTCAGTGTCTGCCAGGAAGCCAAACTCTAAAACTCAATCATGGACATTAAGGTTAAATCAGATGCAACTCACATTTTTCAAACTCCAAACATGCCAAAGCTCCCCTCCCTTATTGCCATCTGATTGGTCATTCTTGTGCCTCTAGTGATGTCATCAGCCTAAATACACACAAACTGTAGTTGGAAGAGTTTCCTTCAGAGTGCCAATAAATAACTGAGATTTGTTAATCCTTGTAATGAAAATCCAGACTTTGTTACCCAGCTGCTTTTATTAAAAGTGCACACTTGTTTAAAGAACTGTTGAGCCCCAGCACTGCACATGCTATAGGATGATATTATTACATCTTCATTAAATAAATAGTATCTAGGTTTCAAGATGTAAATTAAATGTTTCAGGATGGTTTCTGTTTTTAGATTTCAGAGGAAAAATGACTTGCAGAGTTTGTATATTAGTTTATACTCCAGAGTTGGTTTCTGTCTCTTTTTTTTTTTTTCAAGCCTGTGGAGTTATTCTGAGATTTGTTTAGGGCGTGATAGTGTGGTTGACTCTCTTAGCAGTAGTGCTTTTCATCTCTAATGCTGTTATCCTCTAACAAGTATAGAAAAGAAGAGCGCTTCCCCGACTCCACTTGTGTTTCAGCTCAGACTAAAACGACAGACTTTTGTGTCTTTATGTGTTGATGATCTTGCAGCTCCAGCAAGAGAAGAGACTCTTCCTGCCTGAGTTTTCTTTTAAAAAAGGCGACGGTAACTTGAGGGCTTCGTCCAGTCCTTTGACCTTCCCGTTCACGCACTCTCGCCCCTTTCTGCCCCCCGTCATGCCCACCCTGCCTGAAGAAGAAGAGGACTCTCCTGAAGAACTGGACAGTTCATCTAGCTCGCCTAGAACAGTGAGTACAAACTCTGCCCCCGTCTGAAGCGCACACTCACAAATAACTCAAAGGTAGAGTGAGGAAATTCCATCAATGCTTCTGCATTAATCTGACTTTGAAATTAGCAACTTTTCCTCCATCGTGCTGCTTTTAGTTTGCCAGGAAGAGCACATTAATCAAAACATTCCTCTGTTTAATATGCTCCCCGCTGTTCAAACAGAGCTACCAAAGCTACAATATGAATTATTGCTATCTTAATATTAATCTTTAAAAGTCCACTGACATCAAAGTGTTAAACTGAGCCTGGTCTCCCTCTGAAATGGCTCATAAACACCAAAGCTGGTTGGGACATCTCAGAATCTAATGAAGCAAATGTCAACATAATAAAACTACCCATCTTTATTGGATGAGTGCTGCTTTGAATCTGCAATCTGTCTACAGTGTTACATCATGGTTTCCTTATTTTAGTTGTGTCCTGGCACCATTAGCTTTTAGTGAAGTTTATTAGCATCGCTGTTGGTAATCACACAGGAATTTATGGCTGTAAAATTAATGACTTAAAAACTTTGGAGTTCAGTCTTGTCATTTAAACAAGTCAGTTTGGATGGTTATACTGTATGTGACTTAAAAACCAACCATGAAAACTAAAAACAATTTCCAGGGTTATTCAATCTATAGTTAGGATCTAGCTCAACCCAAACCTGAACCGGGTTTAATGAGACCGCAGTACATACAACACAGAGAAAACCATAAAAGAATGCACAATAAAATTCTTCTAATCTAGTCAAAGCTGATTAGTTAGTTCAGATCGGGCTGGGAAACAATGCCTCTGTGGGATCATCAAGATGTTTTTACAAATGTGAGATGGACCTTTCTGCTCTTTCCTTTCTTTTTGAGATATTTCACAGAACGTTTTGTCAGACGGCTTCTGTTTAAAGGTTAGTTTCCTGTTTCATAACAGTGAACAAACTGAGTTGTCAGATGTCATATTTATGAAAATGTGTGTCAGTATACAGTAATTTAACCCTGAATGCAAATATTTTACACTGATCTGTTGGCCATTATGAATCTTTGGACTAATTTTATCTGTGACAGCTTGTTTGTAGCACCACATGCAGTAAAGTATATCTCAATTGAAATCTTTGTCACAAGGCATAGGGCAGTATGAAGATCTGACAGCATGATATATATGAGCAGAAGTCCTTCAGTTGTGTGAAACAGTATAGCGTGATATAATTGTTGCATATATGATTATGATATTGTCCTTTCCACCAATAGGATCACAAGTTTGTGATTCTTTGTGCTGAAGCTTTTCATTGTTTTTGTTGTTTAATTTGTTGTGAATGTTAGGAAAAGTACACACAGCCTGAACACTGACAGCTTTCAACAACAGCTGGAAAAAAAAAAGATTCATGTCTTTGGTCTCTTATTAGAAGGAGTTTATTTTGCTGAACTGCTTGAGTCCAGAAATCAGCCCAGTACACGTTTATCATTATTTACTGCAGATCAGCCTGCCCCTCTCTGTCCTGATTAAAGTCTCCAACACAAAGCAGGAACTGCTTAAACTGGGCGAAGAACTGGGGTGTCATACACCTTCCAGCTCACTTTCCAGCAATGAGTCCAGTGTTTTATTACTGTGTTCCTACTATGACTGGGCTCTTCTTTCATTGTGTTGGACTGCAGTCTACAGCAGGTGAAAGTCAAGCCGTTATTATGACCGCCCCCACCATCGTCTACCCACAGAAGGCCATCATTGTCCAACAAGATGGACGACCCTTCGAGCATGCTAGGTAATTGCCCATCCACTGCATCCAACCCTGAAATAGATTTCCCGCTTCCACTTCACTGTTATTGACTTGTTGCTGTCCTCTCTCAGGCCGCACAGTCCCAGAGCTCGCCAGGCCAGAAACTCCTCTGGAGGACCCATCACCACAGTTGGTGGGTAAACCCCACAAAGGCTCACATGCTGCAGCTGGAATCTAAAAATAAACACTATGAGAATTATTTAGTTTGTGGTTTGGATTCATCAGTTTTATCCTGGAAATATTTTTCCATTAACTAACTGTTTTAGCATGTTTCGTCTTCAGCAGATGTGCTCCAGGTTTGTAGTGTCGTCTCCAGGTTTACAGATAAATCTCCTGACGTGTCCTCCCTAATGTCTGAAAAGCTTTTGAAGCTTTGATTCCTTTTAGTCCTTTATGAGTCAACGGTGAATCATATCAACAGGCAATAACAAACATCATTCTTTTGTCTGGTGATTTGTTTTCTGGCATTTGCAACTGACTTATTCCTGGAAGTTTTTAGACTTATCAGAGAAGAAGTGTAAATTGATACGGCTTACTCCAAATGAAGATAGTTGGGAGTAAAATCATTTAAAATATGCAAAGGTATTTTAAAACCCTGAATTAAATTATGCAGTCATGGAAACAGCATAAAAGAGTATAACTCTTCTACATTATCTAAGTCATGCATCACTTTTTTTATTGTTTCTCTCAGACAGCACCGGTAATGTGATTGACCTGGTAAAAGACCAACTTCCAGAGCTTCAACTTTCTGAAGAGGATCGGCAGAAAAACCTGGAGCTTCTCGAACAGGCCAAGATGGTCAGCGACCGTTTCCTGACCCGCCGGGGACGCCGATCCACCAGCAGCCTCACCGACTCGCCCACAGGTGGTGCACATCCCATGTGCACACTAACATTAAAACAGTGTTTTTCATCAGGCTGAGGTTGACAGAGGAGAGGATGCAGCTTGTCATATTCTGTTAAATACAAAAAAAAAATCCTATTGTATCCTTTATTGCATGCATCATTGTTTTAACGACAGAAATTTTTCTTCCTCAGCTCTCTCTCCGTCTCCAACGCCGTCTTCCTCCCCACGTTCGTCAAGAAGCAGCTCTTTCATTGGTCTGCCTCAGTCTGGTTTGTACTGCACTTTGTCTGTGCTCATCTAAATATCTGCCAGAAATAATTTATAATACTTCACTTCTTCTGTTGTGGTCGGTCTTGCTGTGGTCATTGCAAACTCTTTTGCCCTTTAGAACTCATAGCAAACCAATGTCAATGTTTTAATTTGGAAAGCATGCTGCTCAAATTCAATTTGCCAGAGTTTAAATTTGATTGACCTGACCAGTCTAAATCAGTAATTTAGCAAACTCCATATTTAAGGTTGTTGGCAACATTTAGAACACCCAAAATAAGACGTGTTTTGGTTGTTGACAGAAAATTGAGCCTGTTTTCTTAGTGGCTTTCTTCCCTTCCAGCTGCAGGTGCCTCTGAGGCCACACATGGCTGTCCACAGTCAGTGAGTCAGGTACAGAAACTGCTCTTGCAATGGCACCTAAAATGACCCATATATATCTTTAAGTATACCCAAACCCTTGTTTGTTTGTTTTTTACATCAATATGTCTGGAGTACAAAGTTTTCCTGAATCAGAAGTATCATTTAGTCATTTTCTGTCCTAGCATTTAGAGGTGCCAACAGGGAGAGAGCAGCTGGATTTCAAGAACAAGGATCAGGAGGTGAGAGTTACAGATCCACTAATTCATTTCTTATGTAACCACACATGGGGAAATAAAAATTTCACTTTCATACTTGCTGCAAGTGAGCCTTAGTTAGACCGTCCAAATTGTATATTGTAGTGTCTCTAAACTTAGCTAATGTTACCAGATATAATGAGTTGTATTTTTAAGGATTAAACTGTAATATTAGTACCTTTTCTTTTGAAAATCCTCCATTTCTTCAGATATTTTAAAATTTGTCCCTTTATGCCACCAACTATGTAAAAGATTCCTAAATTATAAAAGAATTTATTTAATTAAATTTTACATTTCGAATATATTGGACATTGGCTCAACTGTTAGCGGGTATTAAAAACTAAAATTTCCATCTTCGTGAATGCTGAAGATGGAAAAATAAAGCACTTTTGAATTTGAATTGATTACACTTAGCTAAACACAACAAAGGTGATAAATGTTTTATTAATCTTGCTAATCCCAGGATGAGCCTTCGGTGGATTATAAGCCGGTTGAGAAGAGAAAAGTGTCGTCTGGGACGCTAACACCTCGCTTTGCCGTTCAGAAGGACAGCCGTGACCTCCCCGGGCCTCGGAGTCCGCAGGCCGGCAGTAAAGCAGATGAGGTTTCAGGTCGAAACCCAAACCTGACCCCAGCCACGGGGGTGGCCAAGCCCGTACCCAGACCCCCTACTCAGCAGGCCCCCTGCACAGCGGAAATCAAAACAATCGGTGCCTTCCCTCCGCTGATGAGGGCGGTCTCCTGGGATTCCGTCGGCAGCATTAACTCAAGAACTGGAGCCTCTGGTTTCCCACCAGCAGTTGACGAGGTTTTCTCAGATAAACCCCGAGACGGTGTGTTCAAGTCCTCATTGTACAAGGACCTGCAAGCCCAACCAGGCAGCATACAGAAATTGTCCAAATTTAGAGAGGTAAAACATCCACTCTGCAGACTGAACTTCACTATCATTATGTAGTTTTTCTACATTTAGCTCCGTCTTCTTTGGATGATTTAAGAAGTGACGTGTGTGGGCCTTTTCCCAGGAGCACAAGCTGATGCGTAACCAGAGTATAGTTAGCTCCAAGTTACCAGAGCTGAGTGAAGCGGCTGAGCAGGAAAAAGGTACCAGCACTTACACACACACTGTCTTATGTAGAACAGAAAGTGCTTTCTCTCAGCCGCGCATTCAGTCCTATCAGTGAGGGTGTAAACTTCCTGAATCAGAGAGAAGTGTTCCTGCTCAAAAATGATGATGACTCGTTTCTTTTTTCTGCACCACCCATTTACATGAAGAACGACATTTTTATTTCTTATCAGCAGATGGCATGATTGCTAAATTATGTGAGGTGAAGAACACTTTTTATGGAACTAGGAAATTATTCTGTGTATTTATGTACTTCAGAGGGAGATTGAGCCATAAACTTTGTACTATAAAAAAGAGTAAACACCAAGCTGCTGTATATATTTTTTAACAGAACATTATTAGAATACTCTTTTCATTTGTGCAGGACCTCCATCGTCTGCAAAGACCACAAGCAGCGAGGAGATGAAGGAAAAATCTGACGCCATGCCAAACATTTCAGATGTAATGCTGAGAAAACTGAAACTTCACCGAGGTCTGCCAGGCTGGTGTGTATCTTCTGACGTTTTCAGACTTTTGCTGAAAAAGTATATTTCTTTATTTGCTAAAAGGTTTCCCTAATTTCTTTTCAGTGCCCCTCCGCTCTCTGAGAAAGAAGTTGAGGTTGGTGTTCATGCTCTCCTCCTTGTAGAGTTTGTTGTATACATTTAGTCACAACCGTAAAAAGGTAGAAACAAATCTCGTTTTCATTGAGTCGCTAAAGTTGCTGAAATATAAGGTCTCAACACAAACAGGGTGAAGTAGCCTGCAGAAAGCAGCACTTTTGAAGCTGCTCAGTGGTAACGTTTAGTAGCCTGCTTGTTTTGAAGGAGAGTCAATAAGATTATCTTTTTTATTTATATTTGCAAACGAAGTAGTTGCAGCCAAATATTTAATCAAATCTACATTTCTTTCACAAGAAAATAAGCTGAAAACAATGCTCCGTATATTTGAGCTTTCGGGTTTATTATTGGTCGTTACATTAATTATTGTCCTTGTTTAACTGAAGCTAATGATGCAGATGGTCACTTGGTTGCAGCTGTTGGAGCGTTTGACATTTTGTGAAAGAAATAAGATGATAGCAGTTTTTCTGCTTCCAGGTAAAATTGAAACATGGAGTTATTTTTCAACAGGAATGTTATTAATTGATTATTAAAGATTAGCATAGATTTGATTTAATCATTCGCATTTGTAATAAGTAAGTAAACACTTCTTTCTGCAAACAAAATCTGCAGAAAGAAGAAATGAAAAAAAATGTTTATGACTCTGTTTTGATACTGGAGTTAATAAGTGATTGAAGAACATAAAGTTGTGCTTTGTCTTGGTTTTTACTATAAAAAAAAACAAGACAGAAGCCTAGACATGTGTTGAACATGTCTAGTGTAAAAAAAAATGAAGTTTTTCAACTGTCTTTGATAACCAGGCAATATTTTCTCATTACAGTATAACTTATTTGTGTGAAGTAGAACATTGTGTAGTTGTTATCGACAGTCAATGTAATATCTGCATTAATTGGTTGTCTGACAATTCTCAGTTTGTAGAAATTCAAATTCCTTCTAACCAGAGCATCAAACTAACAGCTCAAGTCAGTTCCAGGGAAATGTTTTTGCCTACATAAAATCATCTCAAAATGCAAATGAGATAAACTTACCTGGAACTCATTAAATGACAATAATATTCCCGGTGAAAAAAATGCAAAACCAAATCTGGGAGGCATACTCAATGTCTAATGGAGAAACAGGCCAGCGTTTTTGATTGATAGTGTTTGATTTAGCCACAGCTGCCGTGACATGGTTGATATGTCACCTGCCTTTAGAAAGTCATCTGCCACATTTTATGTGGAAGAAACGTTTTTACGTAAAACTTGCTTGTAACCACTAATGATCAGCTTTGTTCTTCACATGAATAGAGTTTGTTTTAAATGTTCATGTCTAAAGTGGACACTGGTTGATCAACATGCTAATGTTGATCAATGAAACTTTCTGTGACTGGAGTTGGAGATGGTAGAGATCTGCTCTGAATAACTGTCTCTCAACATGCCGGTGAGAAACTTAAACAGCTGGTGCAGGTCAAATACTGAAAGCCAAATAACTTATGAGACCATTAAAATTAAACACTTTAAGAAACATAACAATATATAACAATATATTTTGTTTTCATTTCAGAAGAAAGCATAAAAAATTAATTTCAAACTCTGGCCATTGTAAGTCCTAAAGGGACAAGTCATAAAAATGAAATGCCCTCAATGATTTGTGAGCTTGAAACAATATTGTTGTTGTCCAGCGGTGGAAACAGATGGACTCGCTGAACCTTTTCTGTGTATTTGTAGGTAATATCCTGGTCTGCTGCCAACCTGCTTAATTACGCAGTTGACACAAAATTTGTCCGGCGTGGAGCAGGCGCTATTCTGTCAACAGGAAAGTGTTTTTCTTTTCCTGATCAGGCCGAAGAGACTTGCAGCGATTTCCTGTGGAGAAAATGCTAACATTTGTGACGCTGTTGTGCTCCGGCTGTAGCTCCTCTCGCTGCTCCCCGGGGATGTGTCTGGATCAGGACAGTCAGAGGTCATATATTTCCTCTCAACAGTGGCCCCTGTGTAGGAAAATTGGCTTTGATCAACAAAGCAAAACAGCAGGAGGTCAAATGTCAGACTCGCAGCTTGTTCCCCACGCTCAGGGTCGCTGGATTCTGCCTCACATTCTGCATACTACTAATACTTCTCATTTAGCTGAGTATTTGCTTTGGGTCTGAAGCCTTTTAAGCGATTACATCTTCTACAGTTTAAGAAAGTCTTTAATGTGTGATATAAAGTATAAATACCTCCCTGCAGAACGCCTTCGTCCAGCTGTCGCTCGCATTTCGTAATGACAACTATACTCTGGAGACGCGACTGAAACAAGCAGAGAGGGAGAGGAACCTGACAGAGGAAGACACCGAGAAAGAGCTAGAGGAGTTCAAAGGAGCGCTGAAGGTTGGCCCTTAAAAACAAAAGCTTTGTTTCGATGTTTCCCTTCCTACATAGACTGCGAGTGAGAGACGTGCTGGTTAATGGGGACTGATGTAATTTGTGGTGATGTTGTGTTTTTCCTTGCAGATGACTGCGCCACAGTGGCAGAACATGGAGCAACGGGAAGCTTACCAACGCCTTATAGAGACACTGGCAGTGCTGTACCGACTGACCACACGACTCTCCAGCAGGGCAGAAATAGTTGGAGCGGTTCGGCAGGTGCAGAAACACAAACACATACAGAAATGTGAAAAAGTCTCGAGTTGTCGTTTGTGTTTTTGTTCCAGGCTTTACTGTAATCTGATGTTTCTCTTGAAAGGCTCTTCAGTTTCTTTAGATTTGCCTGCTGTTTCTCTCATTTTTAGACCAGTGCCTTAGTTTTTGTTTTTATTTAACGCATGTTTATTGAATGATATTATGAATTGTTCAATTAAGTTTAGCTTATTAACAACACGTGTCCGCTCAAGGCACTTTGCAAGACAGACAAACCAGATTTATATATAGAAATGTAAATCCAGAAGTATTTTCCAGAAAGCCGATTTTGTTACTTTCCATCAGCAAACAATAACTACTAGAAAAACTGCCTGTGACGTTTCATGTTGTTGGTTTTAAAAAAATAAACAAATAAATAAATAAAACTATACCTAATGTTGAATTTAATATATTGGAAAACAAAAGTCTGGCAAGTAACTTTACAGCTTAATGTCAGCACATAGTTCACAGCTTGTTTGACTCTTTGTTGAGAGTGAATGCTCAGCTCTTGTCCCTGAGGCCTGATGGACGGGGCTTTTATTGTCAAACAGGAGAAACGTATGAACAAAGCCACTGAGGTTATGATGCAATATGTGGAAAATCTGAAGAGGACATATGAGAAGGACCATGCAGAGCTGATGGAGTTTAAGAAGCTGGCCAACCAGAACTCAAACCGCTGTTATGGAGCATCCGTAGACACTGGAGGTAAGAAGATGAACATGCAACAAAGCGATAAAAACACGCAACTTTTGCTCTCCTGCTTCACTGTTTAAGCATTTTATAACCAGAAAACATTTCATGTTCAGCGCAAAATAACCTTCATGCAGCTGATGCTGTCGATGCGGAGCTCTGTTTCAATTAATAATTCCTTCAAATGTTTTTTTCAAATCAAGATGATGGGGTTGCACGGCCATCAAGATCAATGTCCCTCACGCTTGGGAAGGTAATCAGTGATGTTTTTCAGTTTCCAAATTAAGTCTTCATGTCAAAACCCAGCAGAAAGGCCCCATCTCGCTTTTTGTCATTGTGTCCCTTGCAGGCTTTACCCAGGCGGAGGGTGAGCGTGGCAGTGGTGCCTAAGTTTAACCTCCTCAACATCCCGGGTCAGAGCCCAGGCGCGTCGGGCCCGGGCCCAAACGTGGGGCTCGCGGCAGGTGCTGCTCTTCCTGTCCTGGTAGGTTTTTCCTGTCCTGTTGGGAAATGATGGGAAATGAGGTATGAAGCATCTCTTGCAGTGACACCCACACAGCCAGACTCGCTTTTGAATGAAAGGTCATGAGCTGGTCAAAAAAAACAATTTAGCTCTTTTACAACTGAGATGAAATCATTTATTTGAAAAACAGCTTTGTATTGCGGTTTCAGAGCCAGTATTTTTGCTTAAAACAGACCTGACTCCTAGTTTTGTTTCTAAAGAATATAAATTGTATCACTTTTCTCTTTAGTGTGAAGCTAATGACGTGAAAAGCAGCTCTCCCACCGAAGCAGTTCAACCAACACCAGAGTGGTATGCTTGCTTAAACACACAACATGCATGTTTGATCTCTCAGGGCCATTCCTGCAGAGTTGGACGCAATGTTCCCGGAGAAATCCTGAACTTCTAATCATTTCTTATCCAAGCTTTTTCTGCTGTGTTAGGAATTTCGGGTTGTTTGCGTGACCTGCAGGATGTGCTTTACAGTGCAGAGAAAAGCCCGAGCGAGCTAAAACTAATACTAGAGGCTTAAGAAAATAATATTTAATCTAAACATTTGGGAAAGACGCTGACAAAGTCCAGGCACATGACTCCAGTCATATTGTGGTCATAAAGTAAGCTTCAGTCCAGCTCTCATATGCCTGAGCCAGATGTTCTCTGTGAGGAGAATAACAAACGTGCCAGCTCCGCTTGTTCTGTTTGTGTTCAGTGCTGTTAACGCACTAATCCAGAGCTGTGGCGCTTACATTAATAAGACATGCCACCTTTGTTTTGATGGAGCCTAACTCTAAAGTGTTTTATAATGTCTGCTGTGATAATGGTGCCGTCCAAGGCTGACAGCTCTGTTCTTTCCTATCTGAAACAATGCAGTGGAAAGAGTGGGATGGAGCCGGAAAGCGAGCCACCCAAACCTCCAGTAAACTTGGAGGAGCTCAGAGCCGAGATCAAGGCAAAGATCGAGGAGGAAGCGTACAATAAAGGGTGAGGCCTTCTCCTCTGTTATGTTGAGACATTTTTATTGACTATAAAACATTGGTTGTGTAATCACGGAGAAAATGAAAGTTTCTAGTTCCAAAAAAGTGGTTTATTGAAACAACTGAAACTCAAACTTTTTATGTGTTTACTGATTTTACTTTCCAAACTTGTAAAAGTCCATTAATGTCTGTGCTACAGAAAATAGCTTCCTAAAAGCTTCTTTAAATCGGGAGTTACTGATACTAAAAGAAAGAAAGGGAAAGGGAGTCCTATGGAAACATAGAAACATCATTTTGACCAACAGAATTGCCCATTTGTATACCACTTAGTTATTCTAAACTGTTTGGCTGGAGGAAAATCCCAGAAAAATATATTAGCTTTGGAGAAACACTTGAATTGAATCTCATGAGGTCTATGTACTTCTAAAATGCCAGATTTCTGTCATGTACAAATCACAGATTCATTTAAACTACATGTAGCACGCTGTGGTTTTTGAAGTATGTAACTACTTTGCTAACTTTGTTGAAGCAGTTTTGAATTCAGTTTCAGTATTTGATATTCCTGATTTTACTTAGTGAATGTGATTCAAATGAAATACAGTTCAGCTGTCAAAGCCACATATCCCCAACATTCATTTTATTTCTGTTAAAGTCTTCAGAGAGGTTGCAAAAAGTCAATAAGTTCTCATTTCACAAAGGTGTCAATGAGATTTGTGCAAAAAAAAAATCCAAAGCTTTCTATGGATTCTGAAGAACAAAGAATACAGTTAATAATTTAAGAAAATACAAGACAACAGGGACAGCTTTTCTAAAAATGTTGGATGTTTATCCAAAACTCATGTCTGTATGACCGTGTGCAGTTTATGGAGAGGAAAACGCCTCACTATTTCAGTAAAGTTGGGTGCAGAATTAGAGTAGCCGAAATATTCTCCCTGTCACCTGCAGCTTCCAAGAGGGACTGAAACACACCAAAGCTCTCCTGGAAGAGAAACATGCAGAGGAAATGGAAGCAGAAAAACTGCTGGAGCTGAAACACAAGGATGAAGAAAGCGGAAAGAGGTATAAAAGCAGCAGGTAAACTAAATCTGCTTCTCTTTTTTTTTCTCAAGAAATAAATATTTAGGATAAATGCCAGTGGAGGTCTGGAGTTTAAGTACTTTGAAATCACATTATCTATTTCTACATCATAGCATGTCATTCAAAGAACATTATAAATTTATTTTCTCAGAATGGAAATGTTTGTCTATTTTCTCCACAGGAGGATGGAGGAGATGCTGGTTGTCCTCAGTCGGTTTTGTCCCTCGATTTCTGTCAGCAGGCGCCTTCTCTGGATCGTCCTTGTGCTGTTTGTGGTGATGTGCGTGCTCGTCAGTATTTTCACTTTCTTCAGTGACTATTACAACCGACGTGAGGACACATAAGAAACGCTTTTGGAGACACAACAGAGATGGCTGGACTGAGCAGAACCAAAGAAGTCTGTACCAGAGGAGTTGGAAGACATGTTTTTACCTTTCTAGCAGATCATTGCAGACGGACACACTTGAATGGACAGACTGATCGAAGCAACTGGTCCAGAACCTGGTTTGAAGGATTTATAGAGGATGTCTTTTTTTTCCTACGCTAATTTGTAATTTTATTTAGAATGGAAAGTTTGCTGTCTGTTTATTGTTGGTAAGATTAGGGACCAAATATACAGTGTGATTAATCTTATTTAATTCATAGGTGCACATGTAATTATACATTCTAGCTTTGGTACTTTGAAATATGGCACCTTCCTTAAAATGCCACAGTGAAAAAATGTGCATCTATCAGAAATTTCAACACAACAGATTTTTTATTTATATTTAAAAAATGTTTTTTTGCAGTTGGTTAATTTTGTGAAGGGCATTTAAGGTTTAGAAATAAGCACATAGAAACAAGGCTTTTAGTGCAATATTTGGAGACTGAGTGATTTGAGATGTGGGTCACTGACAGATTTTCTTTGTTTATGAGAGCACTTTCTGGACTACCATCCCGAGTGCCTGGGTTGAGAACTGTTTTGCTAATTTACCTTTTAAATAAAAGGTGTCTAAGAATGAAGCTATGCTTTAATAACTTTCATTAATCCATCCATGCATCTAGAGTCTCTGTCCATCAATGGGTGATAGCAGGAGGACACGCTGGGCTGGAATATTACAGGTTGTGACAACATCCACACAAAATAATACTAAGTCGAACGGTGTAACAATTTTTTATATCATGACAACTGATTGATGTGACACTACTATAGAGCGAATTGTTGTACATAACCTAAAGAAAGGATCAACAGAACATATTTTGTGAAAACTCATACTACAAAATATTTTATACTTTAGTGTAATTATAATTTGTTTCAACCAGCAACCCACCAGTTGCGGCATAATCGAACCCTTCCCCCTGAGCTACCATCAAAGGCATGCAGAAAATCTATACAAATTCAAATGTCTATCAGTTTCCTCTATGTACACAGACTGATGAGCTGGATGAGCTACAGCTCAACTGAGCAGTTATTAGGGGAGGAGATGAGGTAATCTGTTGACTTCTAACTGATCCATCTCAGGGCTTAGAGAGTTACACCAAAATAAAATTCAAAGAGGACCTCACACACATATTGTTGCACTGTGGGACAAAACCAGATCACATGGAGAAAATCAATATATTTACAGGAAAAACATGCAAACTCCAGACTGAAAGACCCCTACCAACATTAAAGCCAGAACTTATGCCACCATGCAATCCAATAATAATTTGCATAACAAAACATTACAAAAGTTAAAAGTTAAACCATTTTGCTACAAGTTGGATTTTTGATTAATAGCTTTAAAGTGGCTGTAAACAACCCACTCACAGGAGCTCATTACTTATATTACTACTAACCCACAGGTAGCACAGAACATATAAAAAAAAAAAAAACTTTTCTGCGTAATTTATACCATGATTAAGCATAATCTGCAGTAATTTTGTCATTAACCACAAGGTGGAGCAGTGCGTGGCACTGTCACCTTGAAAGAATGAGGTTCTGGGTTCAAATCCCTGGCTGGACTCTTTCTGCATGAAGTGTCCTCCCTGTGCATGTGTGGATTCTCCCTGGGTACTCCACCTTCATCCCACAATCCAAAAACCTAAACACTGTTAGGTTAATTGGTTCCACTAAATCGAGCTTCGGTCAGGGTTTGTGTGTGGTGCAGTTGTGTTTTCTCCTTCTCTGTGTTGCCCAGTGATTGCTTGGGTCCAGTGTGCACCCTGCCTCTTGCCCAGTGACCACTAGAGATAGTCAGCAAATATGCGACCCTGTAGGGACAAACACTCATATGGATGGATGATCTGGATGGATGATCTGGTCATTTCAAAGCTTCTTGCAGCTATTTCTTCAACGCTGTTTCAATCTCACAAAAAGAGGTAGTCTTTGCATTAATGCAAGTTTCTGACTGAAATCCCCTGACTGTGGTATGGCATGAAAGAGCCATCGATAATTGTACGACCACACAATTCGACCCATCCATCCATTTTCGCTCACACTTATCCCTTGTGGGGTTGCCAGGGATGCTGGTGCCTGTCTCCAGTGGTCAACGGGTGAGAGGAGGGGTACACCCTGGATAGGTCGCCCGTCCATCTCAGGATTACCACACAATTGTTTTGATTTGAAATATTTATCAGGAAAAGGATCCATTTTCTTGCTTCTCCAAACTGTAAGAAAGTCTGCTTGTCATTTTAGTGTTTCAGTGTTCGTAAGAAGCCATTTGGTGTGGTAGATCAAGTTTATAAGGTCAGAAAAACCCAAAGTCTTTTCGGACTTCTGTTGCTTCAGGCCGTCATTTATCATCCTCACTCATCTTCCTGACATTTCACCACAAACCCTCCAAGTCTCCCATCAGCATCCTTTGCGTCATTTCCTGGTGCACAGGCCTTGTGCAGATGTTTCGGATGTCGTTGTGTGCCAAAGGCTCAGAGGATACTAGCGATAACAGGAGCATTTGTGGTTGAGTAACACCTCAAGGGAGGAAATCCTGAGCAGAGAGTACAAGCTCAGATGTTGGAAATGATGAAAATTTCAAACACATGGCTGATAAATTCATAAGCCTGCTTTCAATCTTCTCAGTATTTTTTTTACCTTCAATCTAAGAAGACTCACACATAGAAAAAAATATGAAGATGAGAGAAATTGTAGTACTTTGCAGATGAAAATACATTTTTAGGTACTTTTGGTAGTGAAAATTAACATGCATTTTTGCAAAAGTGCTGCATGAAAATTACATATGTACATGTGTTCTAGACATTATAATTATCACCCAAAAATTTGAGCCACATTTTATGTACTTAAAAAAAAACTGGTATAGTGAATCATAAAGATCTTGCTCTTCAAGGATTTCCAAGTTGTGGTATTTTATGATGCTGTGGGATGAACTTATTTGAAAATTGCCAAGCTTGGATAAAAAAAGACTGAAGAAAAATTTACATTTGTAATTTTTTTTTTGTTTGAAATTGGAAATCGAATATTGTAATATTACAACACTGAGTTATACAAGGTTAAATATTGCCATTATAGATAAAATCTTGCTTACTTTCCAGTAAATTTCTCCAAAGTCCCTCTCAATTGAGGTTTTAAGCTACATCTTTTTCTCTCCTGGGTCCTACTCTTGTGGCATAAGATGACTCTTAGTCTGACCTGAACTCTGTACTTCCTTCTTCCCTTTCCTTTACTCTCTGACAATGACAGAGTCAGCACACCCCTGAGAACAGATTCACCTCTATTTAACCGAGTGAGTTGGCTGATGAACACAAACTCTGTGAGACTGCCTTCTCCCCAGCACGTTTCATCTTTTCTCTCACCAGCCATGAATATTATCTGGGTCTGCATCTCTTCACTTCTGGCTTTTTCTTCTGTTTTCTCTGATCAAAACACAAGTAACATAAGAGGTGAGCGATCTATTTTTGTTTCATATATAAAAAAACAGCATCATTTATTAATTGACATGACTTTTTGCTGCTTTCAGTTTTCCCTGCAGCTAATCAGAGTATAGCTGGTGTAGTCCAGGTGAGGTACCAAAACAACCAAAACCAGCTTCAGTACGCCTTCAATGCCTCTGAAGCCCGGAAGATCTGTCAGTCCCTCGGACTCAGCATCGCTTCAAAGGCTCAGGTGAAGGAAGCTCTCAGCAGAGGTCTGGAAACATGCAGGTGAGACCACAGCAGTGTTTTCCATTGACTCCTCAGCATAATTTAAAATAAATCCCTGACATAATACTTTGGAGTAATTCAGGTTTGGGTGGACTGATGAGCAAATTGCAGTCATTCCTCGAATCCATGCATTGGCTAATTGCGGCCAAAATCAAACTGGACTGGTGCTGTGGCGCGCCTCCGTAACAAACCGGTTTGATGTATTCTGCTTTAACAAATCAGGTATGACTTACTTTGTTTTTCCACTCATTTGCAAATGAAGAGGCACATATTATATCTTATAATTGTAATGTCCTTCATATCCATCTACATTCTTTATGGCTTAAGCAACAAAACAAAGCAAAACATATGGTCAGTGGTTCCCAACCCAACTTGTTCAACATAAAAGTTAATTTTAGATACCTTAAAGATGACCCCAAGTTTGAATACTGCCATAATAATTGGTGAGGTTTGTATTTTTATGCTCTAATTTATTCCACAAGTTTGAGATGATGTGATTATAGCCTTGATTTAAACAATCTTGTCAATTTTGTGAAAACACAAAATATGCATTGTTTTCCCAAAATAGGTTGCAAAGTGAGGTATTTGGCAGGAGATTATTACAGCTTTGACTAGGAGTATAATTAAGATGAACATTGATTTTGATAAAAAAAAAAAAAAAATCCCCCAAGAAACTTATACTGTTATTTGCTCTTACTTTCCAATTTGTTTTTAAATGAAAATATCTGGAAAATGCATGTGGAGCCTCAAGGTGCCTCGAAAGATAAGTGGGTTATTGTGAGAGTTATTTTACGGCTCAGAAGCAAAAAAAAAAAAAAGGCTTGGAAATATCTGCGTAGTTAAAGAAAGTCACTGATCAACTAAGCTTTGATTAATGTCATTTGTATGGTTTTATACAAATCTACACAAAATGCTCTTCAGTCCAATAATTGGCCAGTGCCTTTCCTAATCTGATTCCTAATCCTAATCCTTCATGTTCATCCACAGATGCATTAATACAATTGAAGGACACAGTGACTGATAACCCTCTGAGCAGCTCTGAGCATGCAAACTCAGTAGACTCCAACCTCACAACCCAGTCTACGTCCTCATCCTCCACCTATCCTCCGTCCTTTACATCAACTGATGAAACCATGAGCAATGAGGCGGAGCCAGCCCGATTTGTTGGCAGTCCTCAAACCTTTGCTGGATGTAAGCGGTTGAGCAGTGAAGGAAATTTTATACCAGTAGAGGGGGAGTTTTCATACTCATGAGTTGTTTTTTTTCTTTTCCTTTCTTTCAGCAAAAGCTGTGCTCATCTCCTGCATCTGTGGCCTGCTCTTTACCATAATATCTTTTGTTGCATACTTAAAACTGTGAGTGATTTTAATGATAAAACATTTAGTACATTTGAAGAAAAAAAAACTGCTTTATCTAATTTTTTCCTGTTTCAATCTTTGTGAAAAGAGGAAGGCACTGTCATTCACGCTCTGACGAGAAGCAGCAGCAGCAGCAGCAAGATCACACCCTGACAGAAGAGTGGATATCTGTGAAGACTATTGCAGAAACCACTAAAGACATTCAGGAGGATCAGAGGATAGAAGTGGACGATGGGGAAGAATAAACTTTTTTTTAACTATGTTTGGAGGGGAATGCATATGTACATATTTAATATTTTGTTTAATCTGTCAGTCAGTGATGTACAGTAGTTTAGCCACTAGAGGGACATGTTTACAAACATTTTGATTAGGAACTTTTTATTGTTATGATCACGCTTGAATAAAGTACTGAAATCTCAGAGTCAAGTAAAGGTATAGGTACCTCTCCAAAATATGACTTTGGTAAAAGTCCAAGATGCATCCTATTGGTGGTGATGAACAAGCCCAGGCAAGTCGGCTGCCGACTTTGTTGCAGTCAATCAGTAGGTTGGGGTCAAAACACTTGCGTTTCTCTCTCTCGCTTTTTTGTAACGAGTGACTAAACCACACATTGAAAATGTATCGGAGTAAAAGTATGCAATTAAGTTCGGAAATATAGTGAAGTAAAAGTGAAAGTTATCAAAAATGTTCTTACTCGAGGAAAGTATGAAGAACTCCAAAATATACTTAAGTAGTGAAGTGTTTTTACTTCGTTACTATACAACACTGGTTATGATTCTGTTTGTACATTAAACCAAAAAGGGGCAGTTCTCTTGCACATTTTTATTTCATGAGATATTTTTCTAACAAAACAATTCAGAAAACACATTAAAGAAGACAAAGGAAATGTCACTAATCCATATTTGTTTTTAAACATTTTGTCTCACCTCTGGCATTCAATGTATACTGTTGGTAACTGTTTTAAATTTTTTATAGTATACACTTTTCAGAAAATATGTTGTGAAGTATGATAGTTCACACATTTAGGCATTACATAACAGACAACAGCAAGTATAAATCAACTTCACATGTCTGTCCCGGTCTTAGCTGTAATCACTTTTTTTGCACTTGAAGAAGTGATCTTTACATTAACTATCAGAGCCATTAGGTTATTTTAAAACAAAGCAAACCAATGGTAACAGAGAAGAGAGAGAGTTGTTCTTTTGTTTGAAGTTTCCTTTCAGTCCTAAAGGAAATTCATAGCTTCAGTCTTCACTGCATCAGCTATAAAGCTGAGCTCGTTGCACAGCGTCTCGTGTCTGTAGGCCATGCGGATCTGTGCAACGTTTGTCCGACGGATGTCATTCCCTTCATGTCCGTCCTTCAGGTAGTTCGCTCCCAAGAAGTGCTTCTTTTCCTTAAAGGTGTTACATCTAGTTAGTAAACTTTGGACCAAATTTGGTGATGCCTGGATATGGTCAGAAATCTTTTTAAAAGTGTCTCAAATTACCTCGTGACTTAGCCCACTTTGCAGCACACTGTTCCTGGCAATCTCACAGACATCACAGGTGCTGAGCTTCCACAGCTGAGCTGCTATAGCATACTCTTCCATCAGAGGTTCCTATGACAGGTTAAGTTGTGTAACAAGAACTATTTACATAAGTCTAAATTTGTGTCCTTGAGTCTTAAGCAACAGAAGTTGTGTCCCTACATGTTTTTACCTTGGTGTAGTGGAACTGCATGGGATCATCTGTGGACAGTGACACACACAAACCTTTGTGTAGAAACTCTCTGAGAGGGTTTTTGGAGTATTCCAGGAACAGGCTATTGTTGCTGAGCGGAGACATGGCAATAGGTATTTGGGCCAGGTAGTACAGATACTGCAGCACAGGACTCTGTACAAAAATATAAATATTACTCTTGAAATCAATGGTCCACAGAGAGAACTCTTGGTCTGATTCTGTCTTTTGTGCGTCTCTAAATGTTTCAGCTCCCATTTTTAATCTGAAATAGTAAATAATGTTACACTAAAGAAACTCATTTCAGTGTGAGGAATATAAAGTGTTTGTAAGAACATTTTAGATTTCAGAAATGTCCTGCTGCCTCATGGATTGTCACTGATTTAAATAAATTTCTTAGTGCATTACTTCCTTTCTCTTCCCCATACAATTACCCTGTTCTTATTTTCAGAACAGGAACAGGTCTTGAGCCTTTTTTGTTAAGGCTCAAGACCTTAACAAACAATGAAAAACTCTGGTATCCACACACACATTTCTTCATAAAGAAGAAAAACAAATCTCCACTGTGAGCTACTTCCTCCCTGTGCTCTGGTTACTCTTTGGTTTGATAATCTCTATTTTAGAAATGAGAGCTCAGAGTTGAGGCTCTCTAAATATTAAGGTACCTTTTTCAGGTTGAGCCCATGTGAGATGTTGTCCGCAGTTAGAAAAGCAGAGACCAGATGAGTGATCGATCCTGCTTCTCCACAATGGGGCCGAAACTGGAAAGTGTTCAGTCCACGCTCTCTATGGAAATATGACATCCATCAAATTAAACTTATTTATTACCGTACTAAGATAAGTATCCTTTCTTGCTTTCCTATGATTGTTTCTATACAAAATGATCAATCTTCTGATGGCAGAATAAACACTGATAAGCTTTCTAATCAGGTAGAAAATACACTTTCCTCCATGTGATCTCTTCTTTTAAAAGGTAATTGTATGTATGCGAGGAAACCATCATTCAGTCTTACTTCCTCAGGTTGTTGAGCACCATGATGTTGCCATACATGTAGAAGATGTAGTAGCTGTATGGAGGGTTGTCATGTGTGGTCCACTGTTCTGGCTTTGGACTCCTATAAGAGAACATGTGGTTGCTGTGTTTGGTTTCATCATCTACGCTGTCAAAGCCTGAAATCTGAAAATAAACAAACCAGTCAATGCCACATCATCATTTTCGTAACATTTCTGTAACAAACTGGTTTCAATAAGTGGATAAATAATACTTAATAGGTTCAATGAATTTTCTAGTCCTACTTTTAAATTAATGACCATGGATTTTTTTAAGCTCTTTAAAATGCTGTTCTTCTATGTGAGGACCTTTTTTTTTTAATGAACACCTGACTCATATTTATGCTCACACCAAAATGCATTACTGCATCTAAATGACAGCATTTACAGCTTAAACTTCTTTTCAGAATGCATTTCGAAATTATCAACAAATTACATACATATTTGAGGAAAACATGGAGTTCTTTGTAGGTTTGTGGATTCACAGTTGCCTTGAAGAGAGGAAGGAAGATGTTCTCCAGAATCTTGGCAAAATTGGTTACGAGATTCTTTGACTTGAAAATATCACTTAAAAGAATATAAAAACACTGTCAATACTTATTGAAATTATCTGAGCTCAGACGCTGTCATGTTTTAAGCGAAACGTACTCACTATATTCTAGGAACCTGAATCATCCACCTCATGTTTGGTGAGTGAAGTTTTTGCTGAATGAACCACTTTGCTAGACTCTCCCACTCGTCAGTAGAGCGTCCATAGATGGACAAGCGTGGCTCAGCGTACTGATATTTACTCTCTTCCAAATCGCTGGCCACCTCCTGTGGATGCAAGGAAGGGTGCATGAAACCCGTTCTACTCCAGCTCTTATTGAAAACACATGGCTACTGGATGAGGTACCTTTATAATCCGAGCAAAGTACTCTCCATTAATGTAGTTGTCTGTTTTGAGGAAGATCTCCCGGAGTTCACTGGCACCCATGGGGTTATACTTTGAATTGAACTTGTCAAACCGGTGAAAGGTTTGCCTGCCCTGCAAATTTCCATTCGCCAGAAAGAGAGATTATGAAGTTAGCATGATGATCATTTGTCACTTAACTGGTAGTAAAATGAAATTACCTGAATTACAAGCAGAAATAGAAGGAGCTTGTAGGGAATAAGCTTTGTAATTTTTACTAAATTCAGCAGGTAAAAATAAGACACTTTGAAAATGTTTGTTCATTTCCTTACAGCATGTACATCGAGAGAATCCACAGTGAGGTCGTAAGCATCCATGCTGAGACCGTGGAAAACCTCCTGAAGGGTCATCTCTTGGCCATCTTTTTCCAAGACTACACGGTCTTTATCGGTTTTGTATCTTTCCTGAATGAATGTGAGTAGGTGTTTCTGAGGCATGCATGCGGCTGCATGAATGTGTGTATCCACCTGGAAAAAAGAAACAATTCTGTGTGCTGAGAAAAATATACAGTTAAGCTAATATAGGTCTATTCCAACACTTAATAACCTAGTCCTAACCCCCTAATCCTAACATTTCACAGAAAACAATGTTGTTTTCAAACAGCATTGAAAAGAATGAGAAAATGTGATTTAGACAGATGCAGTGTTTTTAATCAAACTGAAAAAGAGGTAATTACAAAATAATCCCAGTTTATGTACCAACATCACTACTCCACAATGGATTAGATTTTTACTAAAGTCGAAACAAAGCTCATTACAGAACATGCTGGCTTATCTGTGCATTTACTCCTAGAAACATTCCAAACATTAAATGCAATCTAGGGAAAAAAATCAACAAATACATTTAAATTTAAATCACAAGTATGATTGAAGGAAAAATTGCCAGTTTTGATCACTGGCAATTTTTCACCAACAATGGTTCTTTGGTGTCACTGACTGAAAGGAATCATATCTATTACTAAATAATATTAGTAAGAGAACTAAATGTTATCTTCTGCTTATACTAAATCAAACACTCAAAAGAAAACTCACACCCCCCAAAAAATCCTTACTAACAATATTTTTTTTTATACCTTGTAGACAAAGTAGTTACCTTCCTAACATTGTAAAAGTCTCTATGAGGAATACTTTTCAGCTCCTTAAGCTCAGCCATCTCGTTGAGTATCTCATGGAGGTAGAACTTTGAACTTAAGAAGTTAAGTCTTCTGTGACAGTAGGTTTTGCTGAAAATTAGATTAGAACTTTGTTTACATGCTATGCAAGTGCTCACAACTGGTTTTTCAACCAGCATGACTGAAGTCTATTTATTTTTGTAACTTACGTCGGTCCATCTGTAATCATTGCCAGTAGATCACTGAGATCTATGGCATAGGTCTCCAAATCTGGGTAAGGTAGATCAGTGGGCTGATCATTTCTTAGTGCCTCTCCACATTCATACACACACACAATCCCATTCTTCATCTTCAGTTCATAGTTGAGATTCTCAGGGATGTTGTCCATGTTGTAGGGATCCTCACCTTCTGCGGGACATGGGGACATGTCTGAAGGGCATAGCATTGTTCAGTTATGGTCACATAAAGAAATATAATCATGGTTTAGAATGTCAGACACTTTATACCAGGCAGAACTTCATCTTCTATGTCCCACATCAAGTTCTCAGCACTGCGCATGAACTGGCTTGTAGTCCTACAGAATCTGTGATAAGCTAGCTTTGAATACTTCTCTCTAAGCATCAGCGCTTTGAACAGACTTCTGACAGCCTGCTCGTAATCTTCCAATGTGATCTGAGTGGGAGAAGGACATTACATGTTTTTTGGTGTTCAAAATATGCAGATGTACAAAATACAAAGCTTCTGAAAACTTCTTGGAGGTTAACACACATACTCCTGCACAGTAATCTCCACTGATAGTGACTCTCTGGAAATCAGGACAGTTTTCTGCTACAGAAGAGAAGCTGGAGGTCGTGGACCCTGTCGGTGTAACTGTGTTGGAATCTGGGTGATCTGAAGCCCCTGGGAGCTGGTGGGACAGTTTCTTGGAGCGGATCAGCAGAAAACTTTGTCTCCTGAAAAAATGTATAACATAATTCTGAATTATTACATTCTAACATGATTTGATCACTCTGCTCTTCAGGTCTATTGAAACGGTAGGGCATACCTCAAGATACTCTCCTCTGACTGTTGCTCTGCCAGCTCCTTCAGCAGCTCATGTTCTTGGGATTGCTGTAGGCCTATTGGGCAGTCCTCAGACACACTGAACATTGACACAGCGTCATTGTTGTCTTCTTCTTTTAGCGCTGAAGCATAAACTTTCTCTACCAGTAGTTGCTTCTTTTCCTCTTCCTCACTAAGGGTTACTTTTGGGAATTGACGAGGCATGTCTACAAGAAGGCAGAGGCTACATTAAATGGCAGGCAATAGTAATCTCTATCACACAAGGTCTTGCTGAGATTAGTTTCTGCTTGGTAAACAAAATGATGTTCCTGTATAACGGTTTTAGTGCAGGGCAATCAAGAACAAACCTCTGCCATGTGACGCCACCTACTGAACTGTTTCTGTACCACTGCTGCTTGCAAATTTTTAGAATTTGCAGGCAGGCCATACTAACAAGAAATTTACGTTTTTCCAGTTTTTTTATGGATTCACCCTGAAGCGAAACATCTTTCACTTGTAGTGTTTGAATAACCTCATTTAAAAATATGTTATTCCAACAAATACAATATAGTAATACAATATTATTTTTTTACTAGAATGACAAAAGTTTCCAAATATTTACCATTACCTTTTCACATAATGCAATGTAAAAACATATCTGTTACATTGTCTTCATAGGTACACACTTAAAAAACTAAATAAATCTTTGACAAAAGTCACAATGGGACGCTTATAAAAATTTCTCCCATTCAAAGTATATGCCCAACGTTCTGGTTCAGAAACATTGTCCTGAAAAACTACAATATTTTGATAACTAGAAGTTGCAGGATTGAAATGGATAGTTTTAGAAGATTAGAAGGAAAATCCCACCCACGGGTTACAAATATACCAAGCAGACAGTAAATGCAAAATCTATAAAAATATAAAGAGCCCATATATTTGAGCCCAGAAAGAAAAAAAAAACTCTTCCTATCAGAATTTAGTTTTTAATTTCCCCGCAAACGTAAAACGTTCAGTGTCTCCTAGCAACAAAGGGTGAGAGAACATTTAACTGATTTACTCTTCTTACATTTCCAGGCAAATTCAATTGTAGAAACACACTTTCTATAAATCAGAGGACGTGTTCGGAAGGTTCTAGATTCAAGGAGGAAAATCTGTGTTTAATGTGACCGAGCAACTGCGCGAAACACTGACACTCAGAAACGAGCCCTAATATGAAAGACACAGCAGACTGAGGTCACGTCGAGAAACAACCAATTGAAACCCATCTGCGTGAGCGAGCGAGTGGATGACGCGTTCGGATACGCTTTAAACCGAGACTTACCTTACGAAACTTTAACATATACGCTTAAAAAAGGAAGGTGGTGGCCGAGAATTTGTTTTTTGTTGTTGTTGTTGCTATCATAGTTTTTATACTTTTACCTTTTCTCTTGCAGTCCTGACAAGTTGGATTCTTCTTCTTGTGCCTTTTGTTCTTCTTCTTCTTCTTCGTCTTCTTCTTCTTCTTCTTCTTTGTCACAATAAACTGGGAGTTCTGCTTATAGTTCTGTTTGCAGACGTTTAGCTGAACAACGTCCGGTTTTCGACCATGGTTACCGACAGCAAACGGCACGTGAACGTTTGAAAGTTTCCAACATCATCAGCAATGGTATATATTTAAGACATCCATCACAAGTTTATTTAAAACATTCGTCTTTATGAGCCTTTTATGGAAACCCGTTTCCGCCACTCTCTATTAAAGAAATAAAATAAATAATCTCATGATCATGAGATATTATCTCATGTATCTCATGATCCATGATCATGATACTATCTCATGATGATCTCATGATCATGAGACTTAAACCAAAACTTATTTTACGAGCTGTAAAATCATGATACTATGATCATAATAGTTATGATCATAGTATCTTATGATCATGAGATAGTATCATGAGATACTCATGAGATACTATCATGAGATAGATTCATATTTACTCTTCAGATCTTCATATGAAATGTGAAATACTGGTGCTGAGTTCTTTGTATGAACTTTTGGTTTGATGTAATTCGTCCTTTTGTCCTGGTGGTGTGACATCATTCCACCTCCAAATATCTTGTTTATGTTACATTCAAAATAGTCCATGATTCTCTTGTTTTATCCCATATATCAGGGACATTAAACTAATTTCCATTTGAGTCCAGATCAAAAATTGTAATGTTCTTGGCACAGTGTACCTAATGCCAAACTGACTCATTCTTTTACACAGCATCTCCTAGAGACTGTTATTTTAAAAACAATAAATAATGGATAGTTTATTATTATTGTATTAAATTTCTGGGATTTTATACAAAACATAAAAGTAAAAAACACTATTGTGGATGGAAATTACTTAGCTGTTTAAACAGATTACTCTGGCACCTTCAGGTACCTGTGAATTGTACCCAGGGATGAATCTGACTTTCAGAGGTCCACAAATCCCTTCCTGACATTGGTTGATTGTTATTATTTATTTTTTCATAATGTCACACAAGGAAGTACGATGCCTTTAAAGTTATGAATTAACCAGTTGGAACCTTACAAAGTCATGGCACCATCAGCTGAATTTTAGGTATTTTCAGATTTTAGTTTATTTTGAGATTCACATCTTCAACTATTATTATTTTGCATTGCTTATTTTTTTTATCATTAGATACATATATTAAGTGTATTATTATTTAACTTTAATGTACAGAATTTCTTAATTTTGCTAGTGTGACTAAGCTATTTTAACTTGGACCTTAGGGTCGATGAGTCTTGCTGAAAGTTTTTTTAAAGTGGAAATATGGAGCTGATCATACATCATATCCATGTTTCCTTTGGAGAATAAAGACCATTGGTCATTATCCTGTTAGAGGCTAGAGGAGGCCATTACTGGCCAACTCAGTCAGATCTCTGACACATATTGCTTTCATCTTGATGTCTTTATCTTGTCTTACAGCATTTATTGTCAAAATCATATCTGATAGAGATCAAAGCTACTGGAGAAAAAGCTTCTTACCACATTACAGAGAAAGTGAGGAGAGAATGGAAGAAGCTCTCTTGATCCCAGAAAGGCACTTGACTCCTTTGTAAGAGGTGTGTCTCCTTGTCTCATATTTTCCTCAGTAGCCAGGTCCTAAGGAAGAAGAAAGACACAAAGTGCTGGAAAATGCTTTCACCAAAGACAATATTTCTGAAAGACACTGAAAAAAATAATTTATAGTTTCTATTTAGTCACCCAAAACATACCCTTCTTTGTTAATTGGCATAAATAAGATACAAATTACTGGACAAAGTTCAAGTCTTGCTATTGTTTTGAGTGGAATGTTTGAGTCCATCAAACACATAAACATGCTTTGGTCTAAACTATTCCATTGTAGCTTTGACTCAAGTCTTGTGCCACCCTCAGTACGTTTTCTTCCAGGAGTCAATTGCTCCATCCATCTTTCCATTACCATTATCCGGCTTGTTCTTGCTGCAGATATGTTTCATCAGGGTCCAGAGAAATGTTGACCAGAGAACCTTCTTCCGCTTTGTTCCCTTCTTGTTCAAACTGGTGACTGGGGTTCTTTTGCTTTCTCTTAATTTTTTCAAGCTAATTTTTTTCAGCCATCTTGGTATCAGCCATCTTTGTTGGGGTAGCTGCTTATTTACAACCCTGTCCTAGGATGTCTCCTTGGCCCAATGCAAATGGTTGGAGACTGAAGGAATCTGATAATAATATCACTTTTAGACCTCATCTACCACCCTATGAAGCTGCTGCTTGAGCGCTCCTTCAGTAAAGGCCTTCTGCGTTCTTGGTGCACATTTATGTGAGATGTTCAAAGCTTGATATATTGTTTTGTGACCTTACTCTGTTTCAACTTCTCCACAACTTTATCCCTGAGCCATCTGCTGTGCTTCTTGGTCTTCAAGATGATAACTAATGCAGTAAGCCTTTAAGGCTTTCAGAGAACAACTTATAAAATTGGGTATTAATACTTATTAGGTGATATCTCAAGATAATTGCTCTAGATTTTTTTAGGAAGAGATTCTGCATACAAATTATAATCTTTTCATTAATTTGTAAAACACTGCAAATAGTGTATTCTTTTACTTCCTTCACTTAAAGGCCTAAGGAAACACATCCAACTTTGCAACAGTAATATATAAAATGTTTAAGAAGAAGTTTTGCAAGACTCTCCATCGTAAGCCTTAGCAGAGAAAATTAGACAGACTTGCTCTGCAGTATGAGTGCAGCGCCACATGTCTCCTCAGTGGACTCACATAATAGTGAGGTCATAAGCAGCTGTCCCTGATTTAGCCTCAGACGTTGTTGAGATTATCAGGCTAATCCTCTCATCTGAGGTTATCACCGCACCTTAAGAGTTAGTCAGGGTCTTAGTCCTTGGCCTGTATACCTTTTATGACAACCTTATTGTCACATTTGTAATTAATCTCCTTTCCTCTGCTGTCCTTTCCTTTTTTATTCTTCATCTTCTCATTAGATTCAACAAACACCCTGCATGGAAGAGCAGATGTGTATTCCAGAGATATTTTAAAGCACTTTTGTTTCTGTATATTTTTTTTTTTTGTTACTTTGGCACATATGTTTTGTTTTCTTATCAAGCCAATATCCAACTAGGAAAATTAGGCAATTGGAAATAGTCCTTTTAATATGCAATGTAGAATGAAAAACCATCAGTTTACCATGTAATAAGAGCTTTAATTAAGGTATTATTTTTTTACCTCTTGACCCAGACTGCTCAGTTTGTTGATGCCATCAGTGCATCAATGGCGTCACAAGCTGATTGGCTTACTGAAGAAGTGACACCTTCACATAGCTGGACAGTACACATAGTACATCCATTCATTCTATTCTTAGAGAGGTTTAATTTTGATGGTAATTTAAATTTTTTTTTTTTTTTTTTTACTTTCTGCTGTGTTTTTGCTCATTAGGGTATTTGTCATTCGAGATAAATAAATTGCAAACAAAGTAGCTGACCACTAGATGGCGCAATTGTTTTATTCCTTTATCTTATTTTGTTCTACTTGGAGCAGTCATTCTCCAAATATGCCGCATTTGATTTGTGTGGCAGATTAAATAATTTTGTCATAAAAAACAATGAGCCTTTAAAACCTTTTATTCATATTTATTTTTTTTTTTTGGTCTTGTGCTTCATGAGTTAAAACTTGAAAGTGGTATTGAGTATTTTTCCTATAATGTCAATAAAAATCATAGCATTTCGACAACCTGAATACCACTTTTTTATTCTATATAAAGAATTTGATGTTTATATACTGCCTTTTCTGTATGACTTAATTTTGTAATGTTTTCAGGGATTGATAGTAGGGATGGGCTTCAATTTGAATTTTTTAGTGTATGGACCAGATTTATCCCTATATGGAACAAAGATGCATGCAGTGAACCCAATGTTGCACACTTTTTACTTTTATTTATAAATTTTTTTAGAAAAAGAATCATATATAATTCTCAAGATGAGAAAACTAGATCTGATTTAAGATGAACTTGCATGATCAATGATGCAATGCATTTAGATATTATTCAATTTATGTTGAATTGCAAACTTCGTGCAAATCAGAAAGAAGACTCAAATATTGATTCTCATCTTTCTGTCCCTCAGTTAAGTTCAATGGAGGTACTTTCTGATCTGGTAACTCTAGAGGGCGACAGGGATTGCATTTACATCATAGAGCAGGACTTATGAGTGAAACTGTCCTCACTGGACATTTCTCTTAACTAATGATCTGTCTCCTGATATTTAAGCTATCTGGGTTTTATAGAGAAAATCTTATTCAGTAATATTGGCATCGTTCTTTTTCTGCATAGAAAGCCATCGAGGTTTAATTTAAGAAGAAAGACTACCTGATGCCTCTTGTCCTGCATGCAGCAGAGTCTGCAAGTTATGTCATACGGTAATTAGTGGTCAGTAAATTTAAACTTTAATATATGATATAGGTTGTACTTTTTTTCGCTTCTACAATAGGGCGAGGTGATCTATGGCAAAAGTGAGTTTCACCATCTCTGTGATGCTCTCGCAGGAATGTTAGACCGGAACCCCCCATGTGAGGCTTCTTGTGTCCAAAACCATGCACCATTGAATGCAGATGGATCTAAATCTTCAGCCTCCCCTTGATGGCTTTAAGGCTGCTCTGTGGTGTGGGGCGAGCCAACAAAATTGAGTGAAACTTATCCGGAATGTGCCCGGCACCCTGTCTGCCCTTCTTTTAGTGCCGATATGAGGAGACTGCGGGGGTCAGAAATGGGGGAATGTTGTGAGAGGAAGAGTTTAAGGGTGGGGGCACGCTAATGAGAACCTGTAAGACCTTAAGAGATACCAGGTGTTCTGTGTTTTCCTCAAGACAATAGAATGCCCTAAAGCATAAAGGATGCCACAACAAGGTTTTAGATTTTGTGTGCAACAGTTTTATTGAATGACACAAATAAAATAAAATACATTTACAAATATAAAATAACATACATATAAAACACATCGATTTAGCACAGTTTGCAAAGGAATAATGACAAATAGCTAAAATGCCCATATATATCTCTCTTTCTGTACAAAAATAGCTTTATATGCATAAGTACTTTAATGTAACTTTTATATAATATTTAAATAAAGAAATTCATATATATACACAAATATCTGCACTAAAAAAATAAGATTGCACATGTTTTTTTTTCTTTGTTTTTTTAACAGACAAAAACATTTTCAAGTATAGTTAAATCCAGTATGGATTGGCACATAGCTCAAAGAATCTAAGGCATTTTCCCTTGTACAGTGTCCAAAACTTGATATAAACGGAGAGCATTAAAGCTCTGTAGGCATATTGATAATGATATCTTTTCTTTATGATTCATTCTGCTTTAGTTCAAAAGGAAAAGTGCAAGCCATTATTAGCAGTCTTATAGAACATGATGTAGTCCTTCGGGAATAGCACTTTTTAAAGTCTAGGCCATGAGGAATACGTGTGTAAAGTTCTAAAATGTTAATAGAGGTTTCCCTCTTTCAGGATGTGCCCACATGTATTTCCACTCATCCTTTTCCTCTGCCAGGCAGAGAACAGCACCTGCAGTTTGCTCCACACTGTGCCATCCAGTTTCTTTAAGCCAGCTGTTTGCAAACTCTAGTCCACTGAGCCGCAAGGCTCAAGTATCCTGGAGCCACGACTGCATCCAGAATCACTCTGACTCAGTCCCTGTCTGGAACAAATGCGCTGGAGTATACTAGGCAAGAGTCTGAGGCATTTGGAGAATTTCAAAGCCAAGCAAAAGGGGACACAAGCTGGAGAGTCCAGCTCCCTTGATTTTGCTCCCAAGTCCTCTTTCAAAGTCCTCCTCATGTCCTTCTGAGTAGAGCTTCAAACTTGTGAACTTGTGAATTGTTCAGACTCCACACGGGTCTCAACCTGCCCTCCTCCATCCTCAGGGAGATTTGCCTCTCTGGAACAGATCTGCGCCTCCGGCCATATCCGTGAGCGCTCATTTTGCTAATAGGGACGCTGATCTTCAGCTTGTTGTCTTTGAACTGTTGTACACGATGTGCCAGGATGTGCACCGAGCAGGTACCCAGGTTACAACCTGCGGATCTCTTGGTTCGAATCTTTATGTCAGTGCTAGAGAAAGAAGGGAGACAGGACATTAATCCATGCTGTTACTTTATAACTTTTGAAGAAGAACCTGATCAGATTAAGTAGTTGAACTTTTAGGATTGGATGATTAATTTTTTACCTGGAATGTGGCAGCAAGGTATCCCTGATGTCCTCTGGCCTGACAAAGTTTTCAGACCCTGCTGTTTTCTGTACTGCGACGGTTTCAAGATCCCGTCTCAATCTGCTCCCAAGCCATATGCTTAGTCTGCAAGAGAAGAGGGGGGGGGGAAACTCCATTAGTCTTGGAATTACTTATTCTAGGACTGCCAAAGACTTAACAGAGTTGAATCATTATTATTATAACTGCATGAATTGATTTTATGTTAACTCACCTTTTTTTCAACTCGGGATTCACCTCAAGTTCCACACAGTGTGCTACTGAAGCCAGCAGGCAGCAATAGAGGAAGGAGTGGAAGATCGTTTTCATTTTGGCTCCTGTGGCAAGAGAGGGAGAGAGAAAAACATTTGGTAAGTTAAACAGTTATGGTTGAATATAATATTTAGATGCTCACAAATTTCCATTCTGTCCCTTTCTGCATGCATAACTACCACATTAAGAATTCCACCAAGAACCACTATTTTGTTTTCTTACACAAGAGTCCAAAAGCCAAGTTATTTGCATATATCATTCATTTATTAAGAAAGTTAAACCAGGGTCAGAATTTGCTGGGTTAAGCAAACTTGTAACCACGTTTTGGGACCCTGGCCAGTAATTTGGAGGACACGGTCTAAAATAGACTCAGCAGGAGTCCAGAAAAACTTGCAAATCATAACAATTTCACTTGTCATGTCAAAAAAAAAAAGAATAAGTAATGTACTAATACTGTTGGATGCTTGACAGCCTGCTGGCAATTCCTACACACACATTAGGAGCTGAACTGCTTATATAACCAGGCAGATAACCTGTTCTTCTCTACACTTGTGCCTTGACCTCAAAAAGGAGCAAGGATAAAGCCATCAGCTGGCAGCTCAACAAACCACAGCAATATGAGTTCTTTTAAGCAAAGTGCACATACCTGTAGTTCAATTCAGATAGGAGAGAAAGTTCTTCTTCCAAAGTCAGCAGTGAAAGAATACTCCACAGGTATTCTCCAGGTTGCTTTTGCTTCTGTAAGGCAGCTGTGTCACTCTGCTATTAGCCTCTATGCACCAGACCAGCAGCATTTATAGCGGTCGGTCTGCAGGTGGGAGGGGCTCGCTGAACCCCCACCCCACTCAAAGCACTTTACTGCTCTGCTGTTGTTCATGTTCAGCAACAAGGGGTGGGGAATAAGTGAAGGAATGACAATTAAAATCGTATGTCTAACAAAACTTTAAAGAAAATATGTGAAGAAATCTCATGCTGCTATTTTACCCTGTTTTCATTATTTTACTTAGTCATAACCCAATTTTCTATCCACGCTTATATAATGATAATAAAAAAAAATGAGTCAAACACAACACTCAGATAAGAATGCAAAATATTTGTCCCAGTTTTTTTTTTCTGTGCATTACAACTAATAATGGGCAAAATATTAAAACTTTTACATTGTTATTTTTGAACTCTAAGGTCAGATATGCCCATTCTCTATGTTTATCCTTTTCTCAGTCTCTCTGGCAACAAAGAAAATAACTTTAAGGAATGTTCCCATCCCCGGCTTTTCAAGGCACTCCCCGACACTGTGAAGTTCCATGTGAGCCTGGAAACCCAGACGACAATGAATCCGAGACTAACATTAAGTTACTGATTAAATATAATAAGCATGTCCAGCTGTAAATACAATAAACTCTATATTTGTTTGGACAAGGCAAACATTGACTTTGGACCCATTTAGAAGGTTTAAAAAAAATTTAATGGAATTTTATCATCATAAATCTGAGATTGAATGACAGCCTGTGACGTTATATATATATATATATATATATATATTATATATATATATATATATATATATATAATATATATATATATATATATATATATATAACACATAATACACATAATATATGTGTGTATATATTCTGTGTATTATGAAGTTAGAACAAATAAAATACACTTTTTCATAAACGGAGAAATAAAGCCTAGATGGTGATGACTGAAAATAAATCCGATCAGTATTTCTGACTTTTGTTTTTTTTTTTTTTTACTCCATTACATGACCAAACTTAAAACATGTGTTTTATACTAAAGATATATATCTGAAAGCACAGAACATAGGAAACTACAAATTGGAGCCCATAAATGTGAATTTACAGTGATTTTTGCTATGAAGAAAACTCTAAACCCACATAGTTTCGGAAATGCTGTAAAAACCAGAGGAAAAAACATTTGGTTTGAACAGTACAGAAATTCCAGTGTAGAAATGTCCTCAAGGCACAGTGCAGATACATCTTTAACTTTTGATTTTGCTTTCACTTTCTTTAACTGTGAACAAATGTACATGAAACAAGGTTTGCTTCACAGTTGACATTCCTCTGTTGCGCATCAAGACCCCTCACTCACTTCCTAGTATGATAATGAAATCCTTATGAGTTTATTTATATTCTCATGCGACCCCATTCCGGTGGTGGTGTCATATTTTTAAACTCCAGAAAAATACATAAATGGCAAACACGTGTTTTCAAAAAAGAAAATGTTTTGTAAGCACTTTGTAATGCTAACTGGTTCCAGCAGATCAGTAATCCCCTTACCAGAGTTTATGACAAGAGATGGTGCAATCATTACAGCAAAATTCTTCTGTTGCCTTTTGGCTCCTTATATAGCAATCTTTCCCCTTCATTGGTGAAGTTTGAGTTTGACAGTTTTTGTATCACCTTTTAGTTTGCAAGAAAAAGAGGCTGATTCATGATTATTGTAAACCTGTCATCTAATTTTTCAAGATAAACCCAATTACATTCTGTGTTTTTCCATGTTTTCCTGTGAATTCAAATTCTATACTGCTCATATTCTTTTTTAGCAAACAAAGTAATGTGCAGGAATTTAGAAAGCCACTAAAACACAGACGGCGAGTGAGGGAAATTGCTTGCTGGGTTCCTGCTATTGTTGCTGGTTTGTCTATTTGTCTCAAACACACGAAGTAGTCCCCACGTGCTATATACCCTGTGACAGGTTGTCCTGTTTTCATTCCTCTCCATTATTTTGTTCTAGCTCTAGAGTTTACTCTCCTTCCTGAATGTTCCACAAAGGAATCATTAGTTTTTGTAGAACTTGCAATAAATTGAAATGATTTGGTTCAGAAAAAAAGTGTTGGAGAACAGTGATGTTTGAACACGTTGCTTCATGATATAGTTAATGTGGATTGATTGCTGTTAGCAATATTTTTTTTAAATGATTTTAATAAAATTAGAGATACTGAAAGATACCTTTAGTTTTTTAAAATCGGTCAGACCTACAAATCAAATATGCTTAAGTAGATGACTAAAACATCATGCAATATTGACCTAAGTAAAAGCTTGTGCATGAGATTACTTCTGTACAGACTGATTTGCTTTGTTTAAGTAAGGTTTGGAATTGCACTTAGCGTTCCAACATAGTTTGAAAAGATGTGACATGTGATTGAAGTATTTTTCTGGTGTGGATAAATAAGGAAATGGCTAATTATTATGGAAAAATATTTGCCTTTGCAAGAAATCTTCCGTCCTTCTGTTCGGCTTTCTCTGTCAGATTTGCAAATTAAATGTACATATTTGAAGTACCCAAAGAAAAGAAATGAGTCATCTGACAATTTCATCAAAAACACATTAATCAACGATGTCTTGGTGATAGTCACGTACTGCCAACAAATAGATAAATATGGCAATGTTACACATTGTGAAAAAATTCTTATCCTTTAGCTGTTGCCAATTCTTCTGTACACTTTAAGCAGAAACCCAGTGATTGGTTTGCCATATCATTGTGGAAGTATTAATCGTGTCAATGGTTCATTGAAATGTGAAGAATCTTAGTTTTGATTTGTACAGTTTCTTGTAGGTTTCATTTACAGCAAAACATAAAAAGCCTATGATAGATGAATATGATTCCTCCCTCCCCACCCCCAACTTAAAAATATGACAGTGCATTTGTTTATGATTTGACCATTTTCTGCTTTCTGTAGACATAAACAAGTCTATTGTGTAAATGTTTTTATTAATAAATAATAAATATTTGAGACAATATGCTGTAAAGGATTGATAACTTATTTATATTGCTCAAATTACAGTCTTAACAAATAGTCTTTTAATACTTATTTGTGTCAAAACTGAATTTTTAATAGATTATTTATACAGAACTTGATTTCTGTATTTCCCCTCTTATTATTAAAACACGGTATCTTGGAACTGGTCCTTCCATTAGCTCTTGAAAATCCCTCAAAGCCACCAGCAAATTCTAGATTGTTTTCAGGCAGGAAATGAAATCCCACTGCTCTCTACCATTAGAATAACAATTCCCGTGTGGCTGCTGCACATTTGGTTCTATTGGACGTTAGTCACGTCGTTTCCTAAAGGATTGTATTTTTATATATACATTATTATTTGAAATAAATAAATAAATAAATAAATAACAAATAAAAACAGTCAGTTTTGGGATAGTGATGTGTTTGTAAACTGAAAGGGCCCACGCCCATGGATGTGTCCCCACTCCCGCACGCAAGCGCAGTGACACTCCTTCTGTCAAACATGGCTGTTCTTTGGAAGGAGGAAAAATGCTGAATTGTGTTGGTATTTCTCTGGAAAAGCGGCAGACATGGCGAGGTTGGCTGACTATTTCACCGTCGTTGGATACGACCAGGAGAAAGCCGGTGAGTTGTGTGCGGTCGCGGACTGAGCGGAGCTCCGCTGGTCCAGGCCTTGTGTCTGTGTGTGTGATGATGTTGATGCTACATAGCGTTAGCCACACGGCTAAGGCGAGACTGGGAAACACTTTCTTTTTCTCCCACGAACAGGCCAGATGTCAGAAACCACACGGAGGGGCGTGGGTTCACACGTCGCGTTAAATCAGTGCGGGCTGCTTTAGCGAAGAACGTGATATGTGACTCGGATCAAGTGAAACTTTTTCTATGGGTTTAAAATCTGTCGCATCCTGTCCTGTTGATTCAGGGATTCCAGCGCCCGTTAACGGGAAAGCTGTCTGTCCGCAGCTCCGATCTGGACATATAAGTTCAAGTCTGGCTCCTCCCTTATCCATTTGTTCAGTGAAGTTAAGCCAGGGGGTGATTATTGATAACCCGTTTGTAGTTTTCTACCGTCTGCTACGCTGGATCTATTTTTATCAGTCATTTATTGTATATCATTTTTCAGTGGCGACACAAATGGGGGTGTAGGAGGGCAATGAACCCTTTAGGTTTTGCTGCCCTCTCTTCTCCTCTCCAAGGCTGCCTTGAAAGGATAATGTGATTTTAATATTAATTTAAGAAACAACAGAACGCATGGAGGCACATTAATAGAACATCCAAAATACTTGTGGCTCATGGCAAATGTCATCAGGCGCATTGATTAAATGTCTGACTTAAATTTCATTGGGACCTGCTGTAAGTTTTGCCCCAACACCACAAAAACATTCAACACTGTTTTGATGTCGTCATGAATTGTTCAGCAGAAAGTAATTGAGTTTACCAAACATTCTCTGCTCTTTGAGAAGTTAAAATAAAAGCCTCATAATTGACTTTTTTAGTAGAAAATGTTATGATAAGGCATACTTATCACAGTAGAATATATGGAGATAACATTTTGCTTTGAAACAAAAATACATTTTGTCATTATTTTTCTTTGAGACACAAAAATTAGGATTTAAATTATTTCCATGTATGGCATCTGGATATTTTGGGAGCTAATAAGCTCATATGCATCAAAAAGGTAATTTTTGTTTTATCGAAATCTTAAATTAATTCACAGGTACTTCAGTTGATCGATCTCTATAGAACATAGTTTTGTTGAACTAAAAGTAATGGAAAAAAATAGGCAACGATTAATATCAGTATTCTTACTTTACGTTAGTGTTGGATTTGCTGATATTAACATTCCCACTGCTAGTCCTAAATTAGTCAGTCTTAAATAAATAAAAAAAAGTTATACATTATTTTTATTTGTAGGCTTCTTCCACCATTTTCTACATCAGTTTGGGGAATTTGTGTATTCCAGGTTTTTTAGCATCTTTTGCATACACACAGAGACTGAGTTCGCTAAATATATTTTCTTGTATACTACTGTTGTTCTTAGGGTCAGACAATGGTTGCTGATATGACAGTAAACAATCTAACCAGGGCCATAACTGGTCAGCCCATTAAAGACTTTTTGGACTCTCCTTTGATTATTGATTTATTTCTGTTTGTGTGAACAGAAATAAATTGACACTGGCTGCAGTGTTGCACTGCTGCAACAAAAAGCAGTTCTAGAACTAAAGTTTTACTCTCTTTGCTGGAGATTGGCAGGGGGACAAGAAGCCCCTCATGCTTACACTTGCATGTTATTTTTCAAATCCACGCTCGCATTCCTTTCATCGAAAGAGAGGAAGCAGCTTTGCTCACATTGAAGCATTCACAGATAAATAGATTAAAACTTTTCTTTTGGCACGGTTCTCAAGTCAGGGTTGCTCATTTAGTAAATTGCCTGTTTGTAAAACATCTTAAAGCTTTGCTATTTATTGCCAAAATGTTGTCTGCAGAAAGTAAAGACATTGGGTTAATTTGCTTAGCTTCTTACAGTGGCACCTGTTCAGCTTCATGTCTGCTCAGCTTTGTTGAAATGCACAGTCACCTCGCTATGCTCCACACGTTAGGTAAACATTACCTTTCATTGGCTGTGTGCATCCCAGCATCCACTTAGATATAAGCATGTGCTCAAGACACAGATTGTTCCCTTTGTTACTAGAAAAATGTAACTAGATTAAAATTTAGACAATTTGAAGAAGAGATGGGGATGTGGATTTCCGTCTTCTCTACACTCTCAACCAAAGATTAACTTAGTGAAGTTTTGTTACCACAGATCGAAGTTGATAAGGGATCTGAATCTCCTCCTGAAGAATAATAGCATTCCCTGGATCTTTACTGGATATGTCTGTTTGCTGTTATGCATTTTCTCAGAGTAGTTGCTGTTTTGGCTCAAAGTTGCAAAGATGCTTTGCCTGTTATGAAAAAAATCAAATAAGTTTAAAAATGTCTCAAATGCAGGCCTCATTGAAGCCATGCACGTTTCAGTGATGCAGAGTTGTTCGTCTAGACAACAGACTTCTCTTTCATCTGTCCCAACTTGCTCGTTAACTTAAAGCAGCAGTGGCTCATAACTGAGCCTGCCCTGCCATCCTGACTTCTGTTCCACTGGCCTGACCTAGTTCTCACATTTGGATTGCTCTGAATAAGGCTTAAGGTTGCAATCTGTTCACAGCCAGAGGAAACGGTTCACACCTTTTGTGGTGATGAAGATTCTTGCCACCTGTCACAAGATGTTGTGGGAGTAAAAATAAAGGCACACACAGAAGAGATGGTGTAAAAGTCTAGAAACAAGTGTGCTTGTAATAGAAAAGAAGTATAGACCCGTTTTGATATTTCTATTATTCTCCTCCTTGTCTCTTTGCAATGAACATAAATCCACAGCGTACATCTCCAGAAATATTTCTGTGGCCCATAAATAAATGATTGAATGAATAATATGTGAAACAAAATGCTGCGTTGATCATAATAAAGAGGAATATGATCAGTGAGGTGGGTTCACTGTGAAATCGGCGTAATGTCCTTCCTACTTGGAATAGTTTCCACAAGAAATGTGGAACCCACACTGTACTCTGTTTTTTCCCCTTTTTTCCCTTTTGCAATGGGGAGCTGTTTTTCTGTTTTGGCGTAACTTTTTATATAATCTGGCAAACTGTTTGCTGAAAATTGCAATTTCCCCAGCAAAAAAAGTCAGACCGGCTTATTTTCTCGCAGTTTATTTGGAGGAAATCAGCTCTGTTTTATTGACTCAAACTGCTCATTAAATGCACTTTACAGATGCTGTGGACAGTGTCAGCTTTGTGGAACTTCAATGTTGGGATCTTTTGGTCTTCTGGATTTACTTATGTAATGCAGCATAATTTTGCAAAAAAAAAGATATTATGAAATTCAAATTTCAAATAAGCAAAAAAACAAACAAACATCCATCAGCAGCAGCTGTCGGATGTGGTGTTGCTTTCCAGTGTGTTTGCATATCAGTAAGTGTCTTTCAGAGCATTATTGTAATAGTCGTACCAACAGTGAGTTCATGCAAGGTCTTGCCCTTCAGAACTGTGAGGAATGAATTGACTGTCTGTTCAAACTTCTCAAAGAGAGTTAGTGTTTTTTTTCTAGCTTGCTAATTTTGCTCACCCACATGGGAAGTGCTTTTGCTTAAAAAGAATCGTTTACATAAACTCAAAGTTCATGTTTTGATCTGCCACTTCTGCTCACTTGTTTCATATTGATGTCATTAATAAATCTTTCGGACACATCATAATTATATTATTGCTTTTGTGGCTTGTTATGATGTCTGGCTCTGCAGACTTGTTTGCAGTACAAGCTCCCGTTGATCTGCTCTGGTGGGGCGTCCATAGTTTTATGACCCGTATCTTTTGTATTAGCTTAAATCATGTATGACTCTCAGTCTGTTGGCTTCATTCTGACATAATAAATAGTCTGTTTAGTTCTGCTGCCTGCTCAGATTATCTGCATCGCATAGACCGGATGAAATAATTAGATATTTATTGCATGATCCTTTGCTGATTGCTTCAAGAAATATTGTTTCGACATCAAGACAAGCTAATACTTTTGGGTTTGAGAAAATATGCATTTTAATCACTATGGCTTAAAGCTATGTTATTGTGCTGAGGGGGCCAAAAATCATACATTAAATAGCAAAGTTTCAAACTCTGTTAAACGAGCTCTTAAAGTAAACATTGCTCGGGTACTGTTAGCTCTTCTAACAGCTGGAGACTTTATTATTCCGACATTGGATCATCAAGTGCTGCCATGTGTTATTGTTGGCTGTCTGAACTATCCTTCCGTCCGTCCGTCCCTTTATATTGTGAACATAAATGAAGTTATGTGTAGTAAAATAAAATGGGAGAGGGAAAGGTATTGAACATGTGAAGTAAAGAAGGTGCAAAAAGTCATGTAAAATTATGACAGCATCTGAAATCATTCAGGAATTAGAATACAATACTGCCACTTTGCGCAAATTAATATCAGCAGGTTCTGTCCAGTGTCAGTGTTTCCCAACTCTGTTCCTCAAGGCACAATGAATGTGTTTTACCAGGCCTGATTCAGATCATTGCACTTAAGCAAAATCTTGTTAATCAGCCATCAATTGAAATCAGGTGGGTTGAAGCAAGGACACACCTAAAGCTTCCTGGGAAGTGTGACTCGAGGACTGGGGTTGAGAAACACTGGTCTGTAAAATGGTGTCTCATTACAAAGGTGTTGCATGAAAAACATCTCATAATTGGCTAATCCAATCAGCATTCTCAAAACTTTCGTAACCTTGTTGTGCAAAACACTGGTTGCATTGGTTACCAAGGAAGGTTTCAGTGAAAACAGTTGGGGGCATAATCTGAAAGTGGAAAGAAAACCATGACACCATATCCTGACCATGACCAACAACTCCCTACACGGTTTCAGACAGAGGATTGAAAATCAGAAGAGTTGCCAAAGACCACTGAAGTAGAGCTTTGGAGAGACTTGGATTTAGCGAGTAAATCCTTCTGACCTCTATACTTAGAGGTCAGAAGGCACTGCATATATGCTCATGAACACCATACCAAAATGTTTGAAAATGTGAACATCATGGAGTTTAACTTTCTTCACAATAAGACACTTGCAAACTTCATAAAATGAAAATAAAGTACACAGGATAAATGTACGGACAATTCTTGATTAAAATCTACTTCTGTTAACCAGTGTAATAAAGATAAATGAAGAGTTTACCTTTCAGCAAGTGATGATCACACACACGAAGCTGGGAAAACTCAAATGGTGACAGAAAAAAAAGGTAGAGAGACGTGACTAAAATGGTTCAGCCAGTCACCTGACCTAAATCCATTGGTCAATTATAGAAAGAACTAAAGCTCAGATTTAAAAGAAAGGGTTGAAAAGACCTTGCAATTTGAAAAGTGTTGATGTGAAAGAAAAGGCCAGATTCACTCATGGACAATGCAGGCCACTAGGTTCTCCATACATGAAGTATCTTGAAGTTGTCATCTCCAAGAAAGGCTCATCTACTAAATAATTCATTTTCAGTTAGTGTGTTCAATACTTTGTCTTTCTCTGTGCATGTGTCGTCACCAGGCTTTGGTGAGAATTTGTCATTTGCCCCTTAAGAAAAATATTTACTTAGTAAATTGGTTATATGTTTAATACATATTACCAATTTATATGTATTAAATACTGATTTTACCTTCTCTATTTCAAGCATTTAAATAGCATTGATGCATCTTAGTTATTGCCTTTATTCGCTGTATTTTGTAGTTTGGATTCAGGCTTTTTGGTGAGAAACAGAGTACAGTGGAGCAGTTTCTTCCTCTTTGTTAAGGCCAAATTTATACAAAGGGGAAGTCCACTGACTCCTTTTACTTTAACCATAGCTGTTGATAAGGTTCAGTACAACCAGAACATGATGGTGTTTGTGGTAATGCAAATTAATCCAAAGTTCATTGCAGGAAACATTTCAGTCCTAATAATTTTAAAAGTGAAATATGACATTTGGGATGCTGAAAGAAGCATTTTGCAAGGTTTTGCATCATTTGTTCAACCAGTCACGCTGACCTTTTTATTGTTCCAATGGGTTTTCTGTGCAACAATATCCAGATCTTGATAAGTATTCCAGAATGAAATCTGAGTAGACTCACCCTGATGTGTTTTGGTTTTCCTCATGCGTTTGACCGTGGCATGACTTCATGGTTCTGTCATGGTTTTTTACATATTTGACCTGCAGTTGTAATTCGAAGCCTTGAAGCTTCCTGATATTTATGATGTCATCACTTAGTTAATCTCCAGTACCATTTTCCATGCAAACTGTGCTCTGTTTCATCCTTTGCATGTCATTTAATGGACAATCAGTTTGGTTTTCTGATTATCATTGCAAGTGAGTCCAGATGGGTTTCCCCACATCGAATCAGATGCTTGTGATTGCTCTTTATAGTAAATTGAAGAATTTACCCACTTCAGTTTTTCTTGCGTTCATGTCAACCCACGTTTTTTTTTCAGAACCAGAAAGTCCAACAGAACAAGTTGCTAAATCAGTATCAGAAATAAATTTACACAGATTCATTTTAGATGGATTTTCTCTCTATGTTCAATCGATCTTAATATTCTGGGATCTAAAAAATGTGGAGAGGCAATAACTGTCAATTTGTTCCAACATAGTCCACCTGTGTGCATAACCGGGCCAAAATCAGGTTAGGGGCTGACGTCTGCATTACGTAAACTGGCAGAGTCCACTGGGGGCCTGACCATATATGGTGAAGAGACGATGTTGGCTGATTTAATCAACCACAGCAGCTGTTAGATAAATCAGGAAGATAAACTGATTTTTTCTTCCTTTTACTGCTAAAATCAAGAAAGATGAAGAACTTTTCCTCTGTGGGCTTTTCACTTGCGCTTGAAAATATGCAACATCACGCAATTCAGAAATAAATTATTAGTTTTATTCAACCTGAGTCAAATATGTGTGTGTTGACTTGTTCTGTCAGAAGAGCTATTCTTCAACTTTGTCCAAGACAAGAAAATAAGAAGGGCAATCGATAGCACCTGTTGAAGATGTCTTCATATAAATGCTAAGACTCTCAAACAAGAATTGGATTGTTATTTAATTTTATGATATTAACTGTAAGGCTAAAAACTTTGTCAGGAACATTTATGTGGTTTTCTTTTCTTCTAATTTGCACTGCTTAACTGTACCAAGCCCTTCTATATCCTATCAAACTGTTTTTTTTTCCTTTTAAACATTTGTCATGGCCTTCAACAAGTTCTGCTCTTATCGTTTCTGTATCTTCTGCCCATTAGAGGAATAAATAAACAGTATTATTTTCTTGCACTTCATTCCCCTTTGTTTCTTGCTGGCGGATGTGCAAATTAGCATGCTTCTTTTTCAAGTCTGGATTCCATTATCCTCACTTATGGGGGTTCTTTATAGTTATCATGGGGGTAGAGTTTGAAAGCGGGGCTTGTTTTAATACACGAGTGCAGGCTTGTGGAATGTGAGGAATTTTGTCATTTAGTTTAAAACTCTGTGGTTGAAAATTAGAACAAGGAGCACACAGTCCATATGTTTTTAATTAGAGGAACTGTAAAGAGCCAAAACAACGCAATGGTAAGACAGAGTGGTGTCCTGCTATCACCGTGTCTTATTTGAGCATGCTTCACCTGACTAATCTGAGGAGCAAAACTAGACCAACAGTGCCATTAATAGCAATTTTCAGATTTCTGCTTTTTTGTTGTTTTTTTTTTGTCATTGTAATAATTTTTCAGATAATTAAACACAATTTAATGCCACACAAAAATGACCAGAGTATATGCAGAATGAGGTTTTCAGTTCAAATAGTTAAAATGATCACAGCACGTACACAAGATTTGCTAATGGAGGAAAAAGTATTTGCTATTACAGGAAATCTATTTATCCGCCGTCATTGGTGGCTATGCTAATTATCTTGAGGATTCACGACAGGCTTCGTTGTGGGAATGGAGTTACAGTGCAGCAGAGCAAATGGCAGGGTGTGAGCAGTGCATACATGAGCTTAATTGACAGCACTAAGATTGGTTATTTCAGACTGGGCGTCGTGTATTTCTGCAGGTCGACAGGGAGAAAGCAGAGGAGCTAGATTTATTTTTCTTCCACAGATTAACTTTTATTTTACTGTCATGACATGATGACAGTTTTAACAAATATGTAAGTAGATAACTTTAACAAATTATGAAGGGTTAAATAATAAAGGTTATGATTAAAATCTTTCTGAATTTTCTAGGAAGGTTTAATTTTTTCATTTAAAAAAATACTTTGAATTGGAATTTTTTGCAAATATTCGGAAACCAGGATTCGGATTAGTAATCCTGGATTAACTACAACTGTTCTTTGCATCCCCGTTGCTGAATTTTCTTCAGTTCATGCCACCCTGTGTTAAGGCGTTCTTGGAGCTTTGTTGTCTAGGTTTTGCCAGTAAGAAGAAGTTGAGCCTCTTACTAAAATTAAATGTTTTTTGTTTGCAGGTTTATGTTTCAGTGTGAATCAAAATATTTGAGTTGACTGACAGCATGAGCGCAGGAATGTATGTTCACTATTAAACCAAGGGGATCACAAACCTTAGGCCTTCACAGTGATTGATGACTCGCCCTCCCATGTGGAGTTCGAGGTTTCAAGGACCTGTTGACAGCAGGCCTGAGGTCTCGGATAGCTGTTGATGTGTAGCTGCTCAATTTCCGGTTGTTGTGGCAACTCTGCCTCCCGACTGTGTTGTATCTAATCTCTGTTCATACTGTAACACGTGGACTTCATAAGGAATCTGCTGGGCGATTGCTGCATCATGACTTGAGTTATGAGAGCTAAAACGTTCTCAGCGGCCAAGCATCCAACGCCAACAGCAGATATGTAACACTTACCATGGTGTCCTGATTTATGTCTAAAAAGCCTTGACCAGTGCTAACGCCTGGCAAGGTTGCACATGGACGTTTACTTAGTAGGCTGATGTTGCAAAAATTACCTGATGGGTAGATTTTTCAAGCAAGAATTTGTACAAAACTTGCCAACACATTAACTTTTTTAATAATAGGCAACCTGCAATTGTTTATCTTGCAATGACATAAATTATTAGATTTTCCAACTGGCCAATGATATTATTGATATTCATAAGCTTAATGCCCATTACTTGATAAATGATATTATCCAAAATAGTCCAAGGACTAAGCAATATCCAACCATTAATCTTGCAATAATGATTATTTGATATATTGTGAGGCTCAAATAGACCAATCTGAATATATATAGATACATTTACATATCTATATATATATATTTACACATCTATATATATATATTTAAATTCCCTCCTCTGGTAGCAGAACAGCAGCTTTCTGTTGTGTCTTTTTGTTGTCATTGCGGTTCCTCCAAACATTTCCAGCAAAACAAAAAAGTAACTGAAATGTATGGATTTTTTTTTATTTCAATCACCATACACAACTGACTGATTAGGAGATGGCTTTCTTTTTTCCCTTTGGGCAATGTGTGTTTTTTCAATTGTTATTTGATCGATGTAATTTTTTTTAAACCTCAGATCAGATCATTGTCAATTGCTTTCAGTGAGCAGAAAGGAACTGCCTGAAGTTGAGACATTCCAGGTGACTGGATGCTTCATCTTCATGTTCTGGGTTGCGCAGCAGTACGAAGGACAGAGACTCCCTTGTACAAACGATAACATTAGCACCCTTTTCCTCACAACACACGGATTGTTCTCTCACTTGTAGTCCTTTAAGGTCTGTCTATAGTTTTTTTGACTGGCACAAGGCCCTGGTGCTGGTTGCAGACGCACATCCCTGGTCATCAGCTCAGTATGATTAAATAATGACCAATACCATTTAACTTTGGTGAATTTTCTGGGAGGAGAACATCTAATACCCAAAGCATCTACAAATAGGAACACAGTATTAACACAAGAGGCTCACTGCAAATAGTTCAGTGCCAGACTGCTCATGTTATTTTTCTTGACAGTTTTTCTCTCTTTTCATGATATAAACTGTTGTTACATCACAGTACAAATCTGGTTGACTTTTTTATTTAGTTCTAATAAAAAGGCTTTAGACTACAAATTTTCATTGAATGTGGTATTCTCCATTTTTATTTGACTGTTTTATATTCTGGGGATTCTGATTTCCTGGGTTGATTAAATGGAATTTATAGTTTGCCTAAGCAACAATGCATTTACAGATCAAGTCATCTGAGTTAAATAAATTATTTTATCGGCCACATGTATGCAGTTTCTGTCTGCAAGTGTCTCTTTGGGAGAACATTTGTTTTGCAGTGAACAAAAATTGCTTCCAAACTGACAAAGTGAGGAGAAGTTTAAGATAACATCAAAATGAAGTCATTGGATTTTTTTTCTCCTAATTAGATTAATATCCTTTCAAATTGGCCTTCAAGATTGCTAAATAAGAATGCTTCGGTAATAAATCAACCTCTAAATAGATATGTTGACATGAATTATGTATTTGTAATTCAGATGTAGGAGTTTGCAAGATGTGCATTGGGAATCGATTACGGAGTTAATTTGGAGGAAAATATTTCAGGGTTCAAACCTCTAAATCTGAGATGCTAAATGTGAAGCTTATTACACAAGCAGAGGATCACTGCCCACGTCTTTGTCTCAGCACTGTTCTTGTGAATAAATTGAAGTACTTTACTTCTTGTACTCTCCAGGGCTAATATAATGCTGTTCATGAAGAAAAAAATAGAAAAACTTATAATGTATCTGTTTTGGTTGCTAGTTTAGTTAGCAACTAAACTTTTTAAAAAAAGTTTTTGTTACCTAGATCTGAGCAGAGATCTAGGTAACTGAGCAGATAAACTCATTATTTCTAATATTTTTTTTTCAATGCTAGCTAACGTAACAAGGTGTAGAAATTGAAATAAAGACCAATGTTCAATTTGTGATTTTAAGGCTTTGGAATGAAGAAGTTGGTTTCTTTTTCCTTTCTGCTTTGGTTTTGCAACTCACGATCTGCTTTGTATTAGTTCCAAGTCTTGGTCTTTTGACCACATTCCTTATGAAACATCTTGATATGCTCAGTCACACCCACAAGTCATGTTCTCAACAACTTGACAAAAATATAATTCAATGTATTCGATTATATTATTACTCTAAGTAATAATATAATTTAGTTATTACACACCAATAGTTTTACATTGGTTGCTAAAGTTATTTTATTGAATTTCACCACCACAACCATATTCCTCTGTTTCAGGTGAGTTTCTTTTCATCGTGAAAACAAATCTGTATCGTATGCATTGTGTTCCATCCCTATAATTAGTCTTTTTGCTTTAAAACACATATCAGTTTCACATTCTCATTTAAATAAAAAAAAAAACATGTTAAAGTTCCTTCCCTTTGTAGCTTTCCATAGTTCCTCTTTACAGCTTAAAATAATTGAAAAGAAACTTCCTTGAAAGTGTGAAGTGAAATAAAATGTATAAGTAACTTAGTTAATCATAGAAAGCAATGAACAACTTCTATAAAAAGAGTTATCTGACAAACTTCTAAGCTTTGCAAAATATAAAGGAATAAATCAAAAGTTCTGCTTACTTTCATTTAAACTGACTCTTATTGTTTGTGTTTTTATTAATGCAAATTATTTATATTGTAGGAATTTGTAGTCTAAATTTATAATTCAATGAGAAATATGATGTGGGGAGACTTTTTAATGGGAGGAAAGAGACTCAAATGACTTTCTACTACCATAGAAATTCTCACCACACCACTTATAAATTACAATTAAATATTAGTCACAATGTTGAATAAAAAATAAAATCATTTGCATTTCTGTTTATTCTGTCATCAGTACTTTTGTTTTTTACATTAACTTCATTTTTAAGTCAAAATCGCTACCTGTGCTCAAGTCTTAAGTACATGAACAAAGACGAGTAAATTTTAAAAATCAAAAGATGAACATCATTAATGTGACAAATGTTTACAAAAGCATCTGTTCAGTGACATCTTTTCTCCCCGTGAATAAAGATGTCTTCTACAGTAACTGGGTAGTTTTAATCTACAGCTGTTTGACAGATATTTGTCCCTTCCTGCAGGATCAGGAGAAGGATGTGGGAAGATCATTCAGCGGTTTCCAAAGAAAGACTGGGAAGGAACTGCTTTTCCTCAGGGGGTGGAGATGGTGAGTGTGAACAACTCTAATAATTACTCAAAATCACTGAAAAAGTGACTAAAAAGTGTGTTTGGCATTAAAAACATCATTAATTGTTCTTTTGGAAAGGTTCAATATTAAATCGTTGGCCATGAAATGCTAAGAATACACCATAGTCCTACATCCTCTGTGTTTCCAAACAAAGTAAAAGAAATTTGGCGGTTGAGCTGTAGACTTTGGCATTTGAATTTCTTCTGTCCTCATGCTCATTAATTAATCAAGGACAGTTTACTCACATTCATGTTTCACTTTATACCCAACTTATCTGGTATTTCTTCGCTATCCTCTTTAGTGACACAGTGAACAGAATTACTTGGCTCTTTTAGTTTGGCCCCTCGTCGTCTAACTGGAGACTCCGTGGGGTCTTTGACAGGAGGTCTGTTAGTCTGTTATCCTTACACGGACAATCCAATAGATATAGAAAATATTTTCTTATTGGGGATGGGAAAAACTGTCAGTCCCAGGAGAAGCATTCTCAGTTGACAGGATCACGCTGCTCAGGACATTAGCGCCTTTCTTATATCTGTTTTTGTTTGTTTAAACATAGCACTCCTGATAAGCTCTTAATGACTAAGCAAGCTGGTTTGGGACTCGGTGAGGAAAATGGTATCTGTGGAAAAAGATATTTTACATTCCAATATTGATCATCCATACAGTTTAAATTTTTGCACACTCTGTACAACTTGGCCAGTGAATGAATATTATTTTTCTTGAGCTTTTTTTGGTTGTTTAAAAGCCTATTATTGCTTTAAAATGATTCAGTATTCAAGTTTCACTTTTTTAAGGTCTGACAGCAATGTGTAACATATGTGTGAATTTGTTTGTAGTGGAATGATCAAATTTAAAGTATGATAAGGACAATGTATGATGGATCATGCTAGCTCGCTACACCAAAAGCTAGTAAACCATAACAGCTAAATTTAAAGACATGAAAGGCATGAAGACTGGCAACGCCTGTCTTTCTGCTCGACAGCAATCTACTCATAAATCTTCATAGTAGCAAGGAAAAACACACAAAATAAGTAGATGTGATGGGAGGTAACCATTGAAGATGTGTTAAGTTTTACCATGTAACTTTAGCTAATTTTTCATATTCTATGGTTGTTCATTGTTATAAACAGCTTTCATCTCAATTTGTCATAATTTTTTTGGGTTTTTTTATATTGTTTTGCTTCAAGTTGAAGAGATGGTGCAGTAATATCAAGTCGTCCTTTCCCAACATTAGAGATTTATGTCATGTTTGGCTCAACCATTTATTCAAATCCCCACTATTCACACTTCCACTATTTCCATAATTTATGGAAACTCTGGTATCCATGGTTTTGCAACAACCGCCTCTTGCCCCCACCCACTTCAGCTTCCCCCCAAAAAAAAACAAAATAGATGTTTGCTAGTATTTTTAGCACATAAAAGGAAAAACACAGCAGGAGGTTCTTATGGCTTTGCAGAATTTCACAGCTGTGTCTGGAAAAAAGGAAACTCTTGTTAGATGTGTGGCTTATTGTCGTGATTTGGAGAGCATACCGTTCATGTTTAGATCATGTTGACACAGTTGTAGCATTAGCTACATTATAGATTGTTTCACTTTAGGCATGGGGGAAAAAAAAGAAAAACCCTAATATATTGTTTATACAGTGGTATTTATGAGACAGTTCAAAACAAATGAGGCTGTTATTCTGCCACAAATATTCACTTAGTGACTTGGGTTTGAGTGTCACGCAGGCATATTCCAGTACAAGCCACTTCAGTCTGTTGGTGGCCATTAGGAATGCGTCTTGTTTTGTGCTGCTGCTTAGAGATGGACTGTAATGTATTGCACCACAATCAAAGCAGATATACATGAAGTGTGACAAGGACGGTTTAAAATTTGGAAGTGAAAAGAATGCTCTCTGCTGTTATATTGGGCACTGGATGTCTTTGCAATGTGGTAGGAACTCATTTGTTTTCTTCAATGAATTTGAGGGATGAATCAGGATGGCGCCACTCACTCAGCATCATCCCTCAAGTATCTTGTCATGGTTTTCCTCTAAATATAGAAACCCTGCAACAAGTTTAACTGAATCTATTAGTCTAGTGTTTCCAGATGTCATCCGGCGCTGTTGCATTCCTTTGGAAATTGGTGTGATGCTAAATTGAGAATAGTTCCCCTCAATGCAGGGCTGATCTTTTTAGATCTTTTTAGATCAACCCTGCATTGAGCAGCATTTTTCATTAAATATCATTTGCTTCTGATATGCATTATGTTTTTAAGAATATTTTAGGTTTTTGCAAAACATGCTAGTGATTGTTTTGTGGGGAAAGTTATAGACTTGGAGAAAATAAAACAAAAAGGACTTGAAGGAGAAGGCTTTTCCAGAAATGTCCTTTCCGGCTACGTGTTTTGTGACAAAATTTGGTTTAAAGCCAAATGACTGAAATTCCTTCTTTGAAGCTTTAATGATGATACACCATGGTGTTTAACAGACCCACTTAGCAATTAGCATTTTGGCTCTGTTTTGAGCTGGTATGTAAGCCATTATTATTTGCAGATTTTCTCCACTCCATGAAAAAGAAAATTACTTTTTTTTTTTTTTTTTACAAACACATCTGTAGACAACAGCGGATCAAGCTGAGCACGAAAAGCATTTTGTGGTCACAACAGGCCCCCAGCAAACTAAATAGCCACAGATGAGGAATGCACCAAGAAAAAGCGTTTACAACTTGTGCTCGGAAAAATGTGTTTCTAATCTATACAGGCAAGTGATGGTGATAGGAACCAGCTCAAATCCTCATCTGTTGTGGATGAGCCAGGTCTGTGGACGGAGGTCAGAGCTATGTGCACCTAGTAAATTTCCATCACTTCACCCTCTAGCGTCGATGCAGGGGTGCTATATTTACTGTAAATGGTCAAGGGTTCACAGGAAGGTACCACTGTGGGGTCTTGGGGTGAGGTTTTTAATGTGTAAATTCCACTGAAATAAATGATAATGGCTTAATGAGATGTATTAGTGGTTGCCAGCTGCTATTTTGCAATTCATTTTTATTTCTAAAACATTTTCATGAGTTTTAGGCATCATTATGTGGCAGAAAAAGCAGCCGAACAAGCTTTTCCGATATAATTAAGACTATTAAAATTAAATATGAATGAGCAATTTTGGCTTACGATATAATTTTTTTCTATTTCTTTGAACTTTGATACTTAGATAATTTCTCTTTTGATCCATTTTAAAAAAATCCAGTTTTAGACCATTAAAGGTCTAAAACCTTTAGTGGTGAAAACAAACGATGTTGATTGAAGATGACTTTGTTGCGCCACTGCAGTCTGACTTTCTTCATGTTTTTAGCTGTAGTTCAACATGTGCCATGCTTCAGGAGTAATTTATTCTTAGTGGTGATAAGTAAGAGCTCTTCCTACCAGAAAACATGGTAGATTTTGATATGGAAGAAATGGCTTGTGAAACCTCTGTTTCTCTTTATAAAAATCTCTGAGTATTTACATTGTTTTTTGTTTAACCTCAAGATAAGCATAAAAACATCAACATGTGTACTTTTCAAACCTATGCAAAATAATTTATCACTGACTCAGTTATTCTTTAAAATTCTCTATGGATTTCTGAAACCTATTTGTGGGGAAAAGAAGACATGCGCTTTAAATATATATTTAGCTAACCACTGTTTTAGTCTCCTCTCATTCTGGAAAACCGAAGGAACAGACATCCCCGTGACACCCACCACTAGAGCCACCATTGAGAAGAAAGACCAGTAGCTTACGTAGGTCTTGTTTTTTTTATTTTATTTCAACCATTATTAATGCCACAGGGTACTGTTACATAACAAAGCAAAGGTCATATTTGTTGGTTTTACATGGAGCAGTTTTCTTGGAAATAAACAATGTGTGCATGCTAAGAAAATCATCCTCATTTAATTATGTGGAAAGTTTTAAATGTCTTGGTTAAAATGTTAAGCATTATATTCTGCTTTTTCATTGGTTCAGTATCTTGCAAATGTTCACACTTGGTCAGACTTGGTGTCTTTAGTTTGCTGTTTGGGTTTACCACCAGATGGCTTTGAGCAAATGAAGCAAATACACAAATTACATTTGCCACATATTCAGCAAAGAATCCCTGGAATTACTTTTAATTACTCTGTTTATGTGCTCTGTTTGCTTGTTTAATTACGGGCACTATTTGTTTAATGGATGACGTATGTGAATGTTTACAACATTGGTTTCCTGTCGACAACATATTTGTATTGTATTTATAACCATGCTAATTTTGTTGTGGTGTTTTGGATCGTTGTCCTGTTGATGACCCAGTTTCAAACAAGATTCAGCTGTGGGACAGCTGGCCACATTTGTCTCACAAATACTTCGGTATGCGGAGAATATTATGAGTTCAGTCAATGACAGCAAGGTACTTTTCTTTCTGTAGCAAGCCAAAATCATCAGTCCTCCACCACCATGCTCGCTCCAAGCATGAGGCTGTGCAGCAAGGCCAAACATCTTCTCCATCCTCTTAAGAAAGTTGAGGCTTACTCCTGGCATCACATCTAAAATCCTTCTTGTTCTAACTGAACTGTCATAAGTTGTTTGGTAGCGAAAATATGACCAGTCGTCTCAAAATCTGAACTGGATTTTTTCTATATTAGCTCAAAAACCAAGTAAAGTTTAAGGAAACAGCCTTTAATGAATCAAGAATAACATTGTAATTCCTTTATTTTTCCTGATGGATTAAAAAGATAATACATTTAACTTTTTCAATGGGCTGTGGCCCTAAGGAGGGAACAAAATAACAGTCTTCAGACCAGCAAACTGCAAACTTGCAGGTGGTCAGATATAACAAGGTTGTAGTTTTTTTCCACAACTTTACAGACAGTCTTGGAAACCTCCTTATTGCTGTGACTTTATGAGTTCCTGTAAGACAGTCAATCTGTAATCTGACAGTCGCTACCTTTGTAGTTACTTCATTTGTGAGGCAAATCCACCAACATCTAGAAATGTTTTTGAGTCACTGAAGTAAAAAGCATCTGATTTGTCAGGTTTGCTTTGGCAAGGCCTTGGCCTGACCTGCAAATTCAGTTGTTACAACTTTCCTGGCAACTTCACCTATATCAAATTTGACTGTGCTTGCAAAATCGTAAAAGCACAAATATAATATCTGATGGAAACTGTGATTTATTTTTTTTCTTTTTCTGTATGTGTGTGTGAGGTTCACTGCCCCACATGTTCTAAGTGTTTTCTTGCTTCATCATTTCAACTGATGGAGGATTAACAGGCTTAATCTGCCTGCAGTCATCTGAATCAGGGATGTTAAAGCAGGGAAGCATCAAAGAGATGCAGGGCAGTGTGCCTTGAAAAACCAGGTTGGAAAAAGCTGAAATAGCACACTGTACACTAAAAGTACAGTGTGCTTTTAATGTATACAGGTTTGAAGATATACTGAAGTCTCATGTCTGAAAGGTGCATTTTCTCAGTTTCTGTGATCATTATGTCAAATTTCTCTGTTGTTTAGTAAAGCTTCTAAGCTTTTTACAGGTTTTCTAGATGAGCTAAATTCTTTTGGTACCTAAACTAAGGATCCTCATCTGCTATTTTTTTCGTTATTCCCAGCTGACAGCTGCATGTTGAGGTCACAGTGAATACTTTGAAGCACAAATTAAGCTGATATACGTTTACCTCCATCTGAGCTGTGCAGTTAGGTAACATGCATGATATGACTGTTTGGATTTTTCAACACAGAATAAACAGTTCCTTACTTTTTTTTAGGTGACTATTGTTAATTAAGTACTACATTTACTGATTTATTGCTAATATAATTTGAACAAAACACAACTATTGAACATTGAAGGTATTACTCCCTAAAATGTATCAGCTTTGTGGAACATATTTAAAACTGAGTGAAATTAGAAAGAATCAAAAGCAATTACGTGCTTCCAGCATGATTATCTAAGACCACATAAGCAGAATGTAATTTTAATGTATTTTCCCAACATCACATTTTTGTATCTTTGATTGAAATCCATAGAGAATGCTTCTGCACACAAATCAGCTGGAAAACCAAGCTTTAATAGAGGAAACCATTTCTCCTTGGATCAGCCTCATGCTGACCGCATGGCATGACCACAGAACGACATTTTAGTTCAGGAAGATCATTAAGGAGAAAGTCTATCTCAAGGCCTGTAATTGAAATGAGCATCGGCATACGTTGAAAATGATAGGTTTGTGTGAAACGTTGGCTTACCATTGGATTGTGGATTTGGGTGAAGACAGATGCCTTGAAAGCTACGCCCGAGAGGTCAGACACATTCCTAAGTGCTGCAGAGTTCAGTGTTAAACATGAAGGTCAGCCAATTACATGTACCCTGCAGACAACGTTCAGTCAACAGACTTATTCCTGCTGTCTCCTCTCAAGTCGTAATTCCCGGCAGAAAAACAAAATGTCTCCAGAGATACATGCTCGTATCGGTCCCGTTTGATCACATGTCAAAGACTGAGGCAGCCTGTCAGGAAATAAGATCCCTGCCTCCACTGGAAGTTCAAGAGGAAAACGTTATTTTTTTCAGCACCTCAAAGACAAGCAGGGAAAGTATTTTAAAAGTACTGGAAGGAGGTGAAGGTGACATCCAGTCAATCTCAATATAGTCTATGCCAAGTTATAAGACGATTAATTCTTACCTTTTAGCAATTTTCTGTTGATTGATGTTGCAGTTTATTCCTTCGCTAAAATTTTGAATATTTGATTTTTCTTTTTTGAAAAAATTGATTTCCTCTTGACCTCTTAGTGGAGTTTTTTAGTATAGCTCTTAATATGCTTAGTGTCTCATGATGGTCTTGTCTGCGTGTGTGCTCACTGCATACAAATGAGGTAAACACAGAGGTCAAATTCCTGTGTGCCTAAAGAGACACTCAAATGAATGATTGCTTTTTTGTGTATCAAGGCAACAATCTGTTATAGTGTGAGCGTCTTGACCTACTTACAGGTTATGTCCACATTTTATGATTACCAAAAATCCCTGGGGGGATCAAATATTTTCTAAAATCACCAAGGTTGACAGTTTTAAACTAAGATGGTCATGGTATTGCGTGTTAACCTTGATTGAAAACCCATATTATAGTGATTATATTGACAAAATGGAGGAACATGGACATCTGTCAAACAGAGGTACCACTCTAAACACTAATTAAAGACAGGCAATAAAACGCAGTACTAAAATAAAACGTAAACTGTTGTACTAACACACCTCTTAATGTTTGGTCTGATGAATGGTGCAGACTAAAAAATAATTTAAAATGATTAATACAATCCACATCCTTTATACCTTTAAAAATGTGGTTCCTTAAAGGAATTACTTCATATTGACAACAAGAGGCCTTTCAGTTTTCAGGCACTAGAAAATTACTTGAAAAAGTAGAAGAAAATCTCTTGGAAATACAAGCTTTTTTCATGTAAGGACATTAATCATAATATAAACCCAGGAGACTGTAATACATATTTGGTTAATATTATGGTTGATTCCTATAAATCTAAAATTAACAGAAGATTGATTGTGATATTATATTCTTCCTTGAAAGAATCTAATGGCATTTGTACTCTACATTAAATAAAAATGAAAAGAAGCAGAAAATATCATTCTTACAAAAGATAAATGGTTTAGTATATTCAGGACAGGATCAAACTTATGGAAATGGAGGGAATTTACATTTAAAAACATTATTTGGTTCTTAAAGGAATTAAGACCATCACCTGGTACCAGCCCATCACCTGATACCAGCCCATCACCTGGTACCAGCCCATCACCTGATACCAGCCCATCACCTGGTACCATCCCATCGCCTGGTACCAGCCCATCGCCTGGTATCAGCCCATCGCCTGGTATCAGCCCATCACCTGGTACCAGCCCATCACCTGGTACCAGCCCATCACCTGGTACCAGCCCATCCCCGGGTATCAGCCCATCACCTGGTACCAGCCCATCACCTGATACCAGCCCATCGCCTGGTACCATCCCATCGCCTGGTATCAGCCCATCGCCTGGTACCAGCCCATCGCCTGGTACCAGCCCATCGCCTGGTACCAGCCCATCGCCTGGTACCAGCCCATCACCTGGTACCAGCCCATCACCTGGTACCAGCCCATCGCCTGGTACCATCCCATCGCCTGGTATCAGCCCATCGCCTGGTACCAGCCCATCGCCTGGTACCAGCCCATCGCCTGGTACCAGCCCATCACCTGGTACCAGCCCATCGCCTGGTACCAGCCCATCACCTGGTACCAGCCCATCACCTGGTACCAGCCCATCACCTGGTACCAGCCCATCCCCTGGTATCAGCCCATCACCTGGTACCAGCCCATCACCTGATACCAGCCCATCACCTGGTACCATCCCATCGCCTGGTATCAGCCCATCGCCTGGTACCAGCCCATCGCCTGGTACCAGCCATCGCCTGGTACCAGCATCGCCTGGTACCAGCCCATCACCTGGTACCAGCCCATCACCTGATACCAGCCCATCGCCTGGTACCATCCCATCGCCTGGTATCAGCCCATCGCCTGGTACCAGCCCATCGCCTGGTACCAGCCCATCGCCTGGTACCAGCCCATCACCTGGTACCAGCCCATCCCCTGGTACCAGCCCATCACCTGGTACCAGCCCATCACCTGGTACCAGCCCATCACCTGGTACCAGCCCATCACCTGGTATCAGCCCATCACCTGGTACCAGCCCATCCCCTGGTACCAGCCCATCACCTGGTACCAGCCCATCACCTGGTACCAGCCCATCCCCTGGTATCAGCCCATCACCTGGTACCAGCCCATCCCCTGGTATCAGCCCATCACCTGGTACCAGCCCATCCCCTGGTACCAGCCCATCACCTGGTACCAGCCCATCACCTGGTATCAGCCCATCACCTGGTACCAGCCCATCACCTGGTACCAGCCCATCGGTCATCTGGTTTTAATATTGTACAATGGCTGCTGGAAAAGACGATTGTGTTATTGCTGACTACTATCCAAAAACCTCTTGGTTGTGGGGGAGTCTCTTCTTCTGCTTTTAAGAGATGTAGAGTTGTATAATTGTACATCTGCAGACAGATGCGCAATAGTTATCTTTTAATATCCTCCCCAACCACTTTCCTGATGTACTCCTGATAGTCATGAGTATTAACGCATGCTTGTGCATTGATTTATAGTAGTTAGTTTGTTATATTTTGATGTTTTGAATATGTCAGAATTAATAAAGGGATAAAAATAAAGGATAGGTATTTTGTAACAAACTATGCGATGACCTTCATGGCGGTGCATTCAATAGGACTGTTGCCTTGCAGCATAAAGCTCCTTCACCCACCCCTGGGGACTTTCTGCAAGGTCTTTGCATATTCTCTTTATACGTGTATGGGTTCTCTTTTCTGACTGCCTCCCACAGACCAAAATGAGCATTAATTAGGAGTCAATATGTGCATGGATAGTTCTTGTCCTGCAATAGGATTGTGGCCTACTAGGAGCATACCGCGCCAGTCTTCCACAGACCTCCTCTGTGGAAGACTAAGTGGGAGTAGATGGTTGTTGAATAGATTCCAATCCTTGTCATAAGATGCAATGAAAATGGGGGGAAAACATGTTTTTCAAGATACTTATCTGTGACTGTGGAGTTATTTTAGCTGTAGAAGTTCAGTTTTTTTCTTTCCTTTTCCAGCTTTCACCTCCTTTTTCCACAAACCCAAAGATTGTTTGTGATAATGAAGAGGAGTGACATTTCTTATGCATTGTGTTCATCAGATTTAATGTTGCTTAAAATGCTAGAGACTTAATAAGCTTCATGCTTACTTTCCAGGCATTCTAAAACAAAATTTTATATTAGTCAAATGATAATAATTTGTCAATTTACTATAACCTCTGCTGCTTGTCTTGAGAACTTCATAAACAAAATAAGACACAATAAAAAGCACAGTTTGAATTGCTGTAAAATCTGTTTACAACACAACAGTTGTAACATTAACGTTAAAAACGCTGTAAACACACCTTGTGTGTTCAGTCGTAAGCTTTTGCAGAGTTGAGTTTGAGCTCCAGGTTGGTCTGGTGTAGGAACGTGACCTGATTTGACCAACTTGTAAATATTTGTGTCGTCTCGCGTTTGTGACATCTCTCCTGCCGAGAATGTTGACTTCTTGAACTTTTTGCTGCTTCCACAAATCCCCGCTGTAATGAGGACTGTTGCTCCCACTTCCAGGAAGGATGGTAGAGCTATTTAGAAAATTTGTGACCTGCTGGTTTATTGTGTAGATAAGTGCTTAAGTAGCAATTTAAGGAATTAATACTGTGAAAAATACTCGAGGATCTTACTCCAGAACTTGGAGTTTTATGTTTGACTCACAGGGACTGAAAGAACACGAGCATTAATGCTGCAAAGAGTCGCTTTTCTGGCTTTGTTCTCGTAGTAATTTAAATTAGCGAATCATGACCAAGCTTTAATGGATCATTCATAATCAGCAGCCGGAGTTAATCAGGCTTTAGGCTCTGTGCCAAGCCACAGGCTGGTGAAAGAATGCAGTTTAATTGTTTCTCTTTATAGACCGGCTCAACTGACCATAAGTCGACATGTCACAGAACACGTCGATCCCACTGTGTTTGCGAAACCGAAGAAAAACCCCTAAATATTACATTCCACAAAGAAGGAAACCATTCCACACAAGGAGAGAATGGGATGATGTGTTTGACAGGAAGATCCACAGATGAGTAATCAAGAGTTTATGTGCCAGCAGAGCTAAATACATCAGGGAACAAAGCGGGAGCTGTCGAACCAGGCAGGAATTTCCAGGCTGAAAAGCGCTGCTCCTGCTCAGGAAATGGGGAATACACAGGATGAGATTTTGCTGGGGAACTTTATACAACGAACACAACCGAATGTCTTTTCAGTCATGGACTGGTTTCCATTAATCAGACAACACTTTGATAAGTCGGTGTGGTGTCCAGAGGGGGTCCTTTTTGGAAAAATATTCTGACTCTGTTTGAGCGAGTAATGATAGATGGCATTCAGTATGACAGATGTAAGCTGAAGCAGCCACAATAATGAAAAAATGTTTAGTTATATTTTAGGGGCGTTAAGCAGATTGCACACAAACGTTTTATTTCATTTATTTATGTTGTTTTATTTCGATTTCAATGAAATATATAAGCACATTTACCATATGCAATCTGCTTCAGCTAGCATTGTGTTTAATCCTGCACTGGAAATGGAGAACTCCTACATAGACTTGTTAACTCCTTTATTTTCATGTCTTATTTTATCACATAAAATGAGTTGGAGACCTGTTTGGCCTAATGTTTTCTGTGTGTCTAGCCTCTCCTCATCTGCTTTACATCCTTCGCTGACTGAAATCTCCAGATCTGCAGGGTATGTCAGAATGCTTTTGATCAGATGAGCAAGTCCAGTTAGCAGAGCATTGGACAAACATCAAAACTCACATCTGTATTGAAGCCTCGTTATGGTCCCATTATATTAAATGCTTGTAGGTGGTGGCCACCTGTTTGTACAGCTCAGATACTGCTGTGTCAGATAGCTTCTCTTTTATTCTTGTTTTTATTCTCCTGCAGAAGCTTCTCTCGATGCCAGAGGGTTTTTTCTGAGCTCTGTGCTTTGATTTTAATTCATAGTTTCTGATTCTGATTTTTAGGGGATGCTGTATAGTTAGAAAACCAACATCAGTCTGGTGCTGTGATTAAAGCTTAAATTCAGCTTACAAAGTGAACAAGTGTTTAGTGAAGTTCTGTCGCAATGAAATGCTTTAATTACAATGCACTTTTTGAAAAATTACATTTCATGGCACTGCTGTGCTGTTCAAAAGTATTACAGTATGGCTAAACATCATTTACAGTGCTTTTGTCTCAAGAATCATTTTAATCACTATTTTACATCATTTAATAAATACACATCAAGACTAAAACATTTTTGCATGCCCTGTGCCCAACTTATAATGTTAGCTGCAACACCTCGTCATTTTTAAATCCTCTGAGGCAAATAATGAAGAGGTTATATAATGTGACCCTAGAACTATTTTTTTCACTGATTGAACTTATTTTAAGCTGGTGTGTGCTGGGTTTGTTATTGGAAATGTCAAATGGAAAAATACTGAGATGTTGGGCATTTGCAGGTGCTAACAGAAAAATCAGTCGCAGTAAAATATTAAGCTGGTGTTATTCATTCATATTTGAGTCCTGCTAGTGAGGACTTTGAAGCACATTTGAAGGGTGCTTCAAAGTCTTCATCACCCTTCATTTGAGTTTTAAGGCAGAATAAAGCATTGCGAATCTTCTTCTTGCTGTATTTTTTACAGTGCTTTAGGAGTACAGCTCATTTACTTTTTAGCTGCTCCTGTTATTCTGTAGTAACTATTAAAACTGAAGCTAGATAGAGATGTCAGATGGTAAACAAAGACATTTAGGCTGATGAAAATGATTTCTCATGAATGTATTTATTACCAAGTCAAAGTAGAGTTTATATATTTCACCATAATCATTTTAAACTCAAACTTCAGGATAGTGGGTGTGTAGCCATCAGCCAATTGTATCTCAAGGGCGTGAAGAAGACGAAAAGTGGTGATTCGTTCCGATTGCCTACTCCTCTCTTGCCCCCTTTCTCCGTGAAATCACACGCACTCACACACATAGAAACTTTGATCCATCTGTCTGAAAAGGGAGTTAAACAAAACCAGTACCTGGGTAGAACTTTAACAAGAATACATTTTAATTAGTAAGCTTATTCTTTTTTTTTTCAGTCAACACCTTTACTTGTATAAAACATATTAATTTGCAAGAAAGCATTGTACCTGGATTTCCATGTACAATTATATATATATATATATATATATATATATATATATATATATATATATATATATATATATATATATATATATATATAATAGTATACATTTCAATCATTTCAATCACATGGTCTTTTAAAGAAATGTCCATTATAAATTGGAATTAGAACTATTATTTGGGGAAAAAAATGTAAAATGTGGCAAACTGTAAATATATTGTCTATAAGACGTGTGAAAGCTCATTTGTGTTTGTTCATATTCTTTTCAGATTCACATTTACTTCTCGCACTCCATTATCGAGTTTCCAGAAAAGGAACAAAACCTGTAGTGGTTTGAGCTGGGTTTATCGAAAGCAGAACTGAGAACAGGAGTCGTAGTGAGCTTTGTAACTTGGCCTGAGTCCCCAGAAGGTGGTGGAGGAAGCACCTGTTCTGCAGCCATTATCTTACCGCGCTCTGAAGGACTCAGCAGCCTGACACATGACAGCCATTGTACTGATATACAAGCTCAGGATAAAGCTGTTTACCCGGCTCTTTCATGCATCACTCCGTGTGCTCGGAAATGTGGTTTGATGTTTTGTGTTTGCTCTTTGTAGACAAAACAAAACAACAGCAACTATTTGGGGATTGGGAAGAATGTCTGTTTATTTATTAGTTATGTTAAATCAGAGAATTAATATGAATGTCAAAAACACTGTCGTCTGGAAAGAAAACAAAATCCTAAACATAACCCGTGTTGATCCTGTCTGGAAAAAACATTAATAAACACCCCCAGCTGGCTGGCCACAGATGTTGACCTGAGGCCATGCTGGGTTTTAAAGCAGAATAAGGCATTGAGGTTCTTCTTCTTGCTGTAATTTTTATGGTGCTTTAGGAGTACAGCTCATTTACTTGTTATGGTATCTTCAGTAAGACCAAGTGCACATCTGTAGGTTGTTGAGGTGTGAAAGCCAGATGTGACCCTGCAGAGGTTTTGTGGGAAGTGTCGCATTTACTGTTAGTGAATGAAATCTAACGGAAACAAACTCTGTGTAAATAAGATGTCTATTTTTTGGTTTCTCCTCTTTGATGGGGAAAAAAGACCAGGTACACATCCTTCTCTTTAAAATATTTGTTGAAACCATGTACCACAGAAATGATATCATCTTTCAGCACAGCTCTCAGAAATGTGAGAGAAGGAAAAAGTTATTATGGTCTGATAATGTTTGCTTGTGTTTACCACTTTCACAGTTGTGCTAAAGTGGAAGTACAATTGTTCAATATTGCAATAACTGCCTCAAAGAATGATGTGGTCATCACTGAGAAGAAAATTTGCAAAAACCGTATTTACTGGTCATTACCTTTAAAATGTTTTAATGATATATTTACATTTTTAGCCAGTATGCTGTTTGATATGTATTAAATCTGAAGTAAGGGGCTTGGAAACATGTGATCTGCAAATGGCTGAAGGTTTTGTAGCAGTAAAGTACAAAACTTTATATTCTACCTGCGACTTCATACAAATGAGACTCGGAAAGCGTCCAGTTCAATATGATAGCTGTTCACAAGAGTACTATCTTCTAACGGTATATTTGAGCAGATTATTAGAAACTTATCAAAGCAGGTATGAAATGTCCTTCTAATGAGTACAAATTGATGCATGATTTCTAAGAAACAACCCATGGAGGATGGCTCATACTGACCATGCTTCCACTTCAGGTAGAAAAAGATAAAAATCCCAAATGCACAATAATGAGCAGCACCCAAAGCAGGATCTATATGATGTTGACAGTGTCTGATTTTAATTAATGTTGTAATAAAAAAGGTCTCTGACTCCACATCTCACCCTGTTACACCTTTTTATTTGAATGGGCGAGCTTACATCTGTTCTGTTGCATTGGTGTTGGAAGTCATCCTAGCATTAGTAGAGTTTATTATACAGTAATAAATGTAATATGTTCAACTGATCTTGATATCAAACCTTCCCTTCATATCCATAAATAATCAATTTGGAAAAAATTCCCGTACTTTTCTTGGATTACTAAAGGGAATTTTCTGCTCTTGTTTGTATTTCACAAAAGTTTTTTTCCCCCAAAAACTATCATTCAACTCATTAAGGTTTGGATGACGTGCTGTTGTGCTAACCTACTTTAAAAAAAAAAAAGTGCTGAAATACTTTGCTGCGTTTAAGGGTTGGGACCCCTGGATGGTTTTTAGATAGAATGGATCGGTTTAACTGTGATTTATTTCAGCAGAGGAATGCCGAATCCCCTGAAGGATTCAGTTTATTTCCCTTTGTCTCGAAGTTTCATGTGGTAAAGTTGCTGCATGTTTTTAATTTATGCTTTTTATTTTGGATAAAGTATTTGCCCTGAAGTGCGCAAACTCTGTTTTAAGATATGTTTGTGAGCAGCAGGGCTAAAGGGAGTTAAAGCAAACTTTTCCAGATGAGTTTATTGGTGGACTGTATCACTAAGAAATTAGCCACTTATGTAGCTGATTCTTTTTCTGGTGTTGCATTTCCTACACATATGGTACTTATGGCACTGAAAATGTTCCATATGGCTTTATAGTGCTGGACTAGATTACTGTATTTTTTACATTGATTGTCCTTGATCGCAGTCATCTAAAAATAACCATAAAATGAACCTTATGTGCTGAGAGTTGCATAACATAGCTACAAAAATCCTCAAACGTATTGGTGACAGTCATGAAGAAGAGCTTTGGAACCAGCAACCCAGAGCTTTATGTAATAAATCCAAAGCTGTGGCCCAGCGGGTGAAACCTCTGCAGCCACTGAATAGTATTTGAATAGCAGTGTTATTATGGTCATGTTGTTGACAGTTTGGTTTCTTGTATTCATTGTGCTGGCCTTGACCGAAGAAGCCAAGTTTGAGGGAAACAAGCGTACTTGCTTGTGCGCCAAGTCGCCCTGCTGAAGTAGAAAGCTTACTTGTTTTGTCCGCTGCTCATCCTGCAGAGCAGATAAAGCCGGAGCACTGGCCAGGCAGCACGCCATTGACCTTTTCACCCCCTCCCCGTCCCTCTCGCACCCGACACCTTGGATCGCACTTTCCGTCATTGTGTTGTCTTCCTGCCATGAGCCTTTTCAATATGAATGAGGAAAGAATGAAGTAGAGGGAGGATGATCATGGAAGGGCATGTTGTTGCATCTGCTACGTTTTCCTCAAGACATTGTCCTGAAAGTCGATCTAAATTTAGGCTCTGTCACAGTGTTATTCTCAAACTTTATCACACTTTATGCTTTGTTGTAAAAACATAAATAAAAACTTGTGATTGCTGTTGTGCTTTTATGTTTGTAATGTTTAAGTGTTTTTTTTGTACTTTATGGATTGGCCATTTGCAGGTATCAACATATATTATGGTTGTAAAAAGATTACACTTTCAAGCACAATTTGCTGTCATTCCGCTTTAAAGTCAATATGACTGGGAGATAAGGAAAAGGTCCAGTGATCAGGATTTCCTCCAGGTGTACGCTCCCCCCTCCTTTACCTGTTTCTTGCTGCTGTTGCTTTTTCTTAGACAAAAAATATATTTATATTTTATGCAATAAAACATATTTACTTCAGAACTGCTAGTGAAATTAGTGGTGGTAAGTCATCTGGGGCGGTGTTGTGTAATTAAACATTTTTCAGTCGTGTAAGTACTGACAACATTGAGTTTGTAGCAAAGATTGCTACAAACTGAAAAGGACTCAAGTTAGCCATTTTAATTCTTAGGTGCTATAGAGAGAGCTATGAATGACAGAGAATGTATTTTCTACATGTCGTGTCAGCGGTTCATTCAGGTTGCAAGAGTGATTTTAGGTCAATAACTTGCTGGGTTTTATCGATCTGAACTTTTACATTTTGTCTATTATGGAACATTATGAGTTAGTAATATTGGCAAATTTCAGAGGTAGAAATTTATATTATCAATAAACAAGAGAGGACATTAGGATTTCAGTATTGGAGTTCTGCTAATCCCTAAAAAATTTTAAACTTTATATTACTATTGTTTTAAAACCTTATTTCTCGGTGGTATTTCTCTGCTCTTTCACATGCAGCATCAGGTCCCCTTTGCTTCTGATATAAATAATTATTGGCCACTCACAGCAGGAAGACTGGGAAATCAGCTGTTCTTATGATATAATGTTTCCTAAAGAGAAATTGCAATTGAATTTTAAACTTTGACTTTAGCCAAACATTTTGGGTTTATTTTTATGAGATTCTCATTATAGTTTGCTAGAATTTTGTCCCATTCCTCCTGACAGAACCAGTTTAACTGGGTAAGGTTTTTAGGTTGCCTTCATCACACTCACCTGTTCAGATATGCCCACAAATTCTCTATATGATTGAGGTTGACTTTAATTTCTCATGTCTTTAGATGTTGCTTCAATATTTCCACATAATGTTTGCTCCTAATGATGCCATCTATTTTTTGAAGTGCTCAAAACATAGTGACTTTTGTTGATTCTCTCCCTCCAATTTGTAACTAAACTGACAATCTTGCTTGAAGGATTTATGAGTTTGAGCTAATTTGTAGTAACAGGAACCCTTGAGAGGGTTTCCGATCCTCCAAAGTCTGTTTGTATTTCCACAATAACACAACGTTGGTTTGTAGACAGATTGCTCATATGTGTCGTAACAAAGTGCAAAGAAGGCGATGCCAAAGATGTGAGAAGCCGTTGCCTCTCTGCCTTTTGTCCTAAGTCATCTTTAGCTGTAGCTCCTGCTCCAGTAACCACCAGTCTACACCGGCTTGAGCAGGCTTTAATGTCCAGTCATAGCATAAGAATGTCATCTTTTCCTGCTCAGGCAACAGCTCCCTGTTGCCTTGTCTATTATTGCTGCTCATTGTTATGTTTAGCAAGTCTATCTCCATATGGAGTGCTTATTGCTTGCTGAGTTGTGTGGTTGCAAATCTTTCAAGTTGAGCTGCAGCACATGATGCAGAGAGTTTAGCTGGAGGGTAGCGGTTAGGTCTGCTTTGACATCAGCAAGTGTGTCCCAGAGTTCCTATGTCATTTGATTAGGGTCTAATTTGGGAACAAGAGATGCCCTTTATCTTCACCATGTGGGGGTTTCTACGTGTGGGCATGCAAAGTTTAAAGGTCAGTTTTCCTATGCATTGACCTTTGCATTCACTCCACTGCAGTGGATGACTTTGCAGTGCTATAGATAAATATACAACATTTATCTATAGTTGTTCCACTGGCTCTGTATAGTGTCCGTGACAGAGTTTTCTCTAACTCTGTCACTTAAAGGGCAAGGCTCGTACAAGTGTTTTTCCAGTTCTCCAGTCTCTCAAATGTCTTTGATTAATTTCCACTTGTAAAATTTCTCAGTTTTGCTCACCTACAAATTAATATATTGTATGTATAAAATGTAAAAGAAAAATAACATTTCTCAAGTCAGATATTTTTTGGGGGGGCTGCAACATATGTTCCTGTGTGTATATCCACTGGTGAGCATTTATTCTTAAAATAACATGACAGAAGTTCAGGTTCATCTAAATGCCAGCATTTCTGCGTATTAGATGGAGCGAGTGTAGCTCAGTGGATATCGTCTTGAAAGCTTGTCAGATGTCAGATTCTTCAAATATATCAAAAGTTGGAAAATATTTTTGCTTACTTTTAATGCTAGTTTTTAACCCTCCCATGGTCTTAAGAGATGGGGTCATTTAGACCTCACGGTGCATTTACTCTGTGCTGGCGGGGCTGTGCTGACCCAACGTGCTCTTTGTTTTTAGTGTGGTTTTGGAAACTGACGTTCAACCCCTTCCACCCCACATTTCCCCGTGACATATGCCACACTCCTCCTGAGTGTCACGCTATCAGTAGGTCAGCACTTTACAAAGAAATTAGAAAACTGATTTAGTCCATTTGCGGTGTAATTCCTGTCACTTCACAGTCTGTCGCATATTTTTAACATTGACTCCAAACGGTAAAGGGATGATACCGTAGCACACTTTTCAGGCATGTAATAGACTTCAGGTCGAATTGTCTACACGTGGACATACACATACACACGCAGGATATTACATCTGCAGTGATCTTCTGCGCTATTCAGTTCCAAATGTGTTTATCTCTTCAATGACAACAATGAATGGCATAGATGGAATACTTCAGGACGAGCTCAGAGTTTTAATCACTTGGATCCTGTCTGGTCACAAGATCACACATGCACACACACATCGTCACAATGCAGTTTTTAGCAGATTTCCTGAGGTCTATTGTATGTGCTGGAAGATGGTGGCATCCTGGTCCAAACCCGCAGCTTGAACAAGCCAAATCCCTCCCGTTCTCCTTCTTTCCTCACTTCCGCTCATAATCTCCCTTTTCCTGTTCTTCTTCTCCACTCTGACTCCTTTGTCCATCTCCTCTGCTCTTGGTTTTTGGCCACACTGGCTTACACATCCATTTATCCAATATTCCATCTGTTTTGCTCTTGCCCACTCTTTCTTTCCGCCTGTCATATCTCCACCTCCCCTTTGTTAGACCAAAGAAGCAGTCTAAACAACATTTTTAGAGCCAAATGAGCCTCCAGCAAAAACAGAGAAAAACCAGACACAAACACATTCAACTCTATGACCTGCCTACCTTTGGTGTTCTGGCCCCCTTCTTTGTTCCACTCCCACTTTCAAAGTTTAGCTATTCAATAGGTATTGCATCAGAGAGAACCATCTATAACTATGCATGTCTACCTAAACACTGTACCACACAAAATATGTTTTTTGTCAAGCTGCAGATGCTGTGTGTCAACTTTCGAAATTACTCATTCTGCCGCTTTGAGACATTAATCCTTTTTATGATGTTTCATTATGGTAACACTGTTTCTGATTTTCTGTGCCCAAACGACTTCTAAAATTTGCTGAGGTCTGGCATGCCTTACAGAATTTGTGCAATCCTTAAATTCTCAGTAAACAATGTGATTGAAAATATAAATAGTGCATTATTTCAGTGTGATTTTAAGGAGAAAAAAAGTATTGTTGGGAAATCATTAGTCAGGCCTGCTTTACTTGGTTGTATGTCGCGCTCTCTGAGGTTCAATCTTTAACATTATTATTTTACTATTATAATGTACATTATGTATAAATTGTACTTTTTTGCTGGAAAAAGTACAATTTCCAACGTGTTTTCCGTTCAAATAATACTAAAATCATTCATGTTCCAGGCATATTAGTGTTATGTGAGGGTCTTGCTTTTATCACAAATTTATTGCACTTTTAATGACCACAGCATTTTCCATAAGTAAGTTAAGTAAGAAAGCTCCGTTTCGAACCATCTCAATTCAAATTCTCTGTAACATGTGGCTTCTCTACTGATTTTCAGGGAAAATAAATCCTAATCATGCTACTTCCTGCTACATGGCGTGCTGAATAGACGTAATTGCTGCACTGGAACAGGATGTCCTGTCTGTGCTTTCCATAGGGCTGTTAGGTTTAACCATGACGTTATGAAGTACCACGCTGATGCCCAGAATTCTTTCAAGAATATTTCTTATTCTTTAAAGATTTCCCTAGAGAGCATTTTCATGGTTGTGGGATGAGCTCGTTTTGTTCTGTATCAAACTATGACAAGACAGAGAGGCCAATTTCTCAATTTCATCTCTCGCCACTAGGGGCCATATTTATCTCGCCACCACACAGTGAGTCCGGATGGTAATGGAGGTAAAATAAATCTCCATACTTACTGTCAGAAAACGGGTCATGCAAATCTCCCTGACAACCCTTAGGCAGATATTTGGGAGGCACGGCAGGAAAAAGTCAACCATCCTATCAGCTCAAATGTAAACATGGGAATTTGTAGATGCTGCTTCTGCTAAACATGGGATTTGGTCAAATGAGATTGAACACTAAAGGTTGGTCTGATGGAGAAGTCAGCCGGCCAGGAAACTTTGTCCGAGTGCAGAGCAAAAACCGAGACATTGTATGTGAAAATTTGGTGACTTCTGAAAGAAATGTAACAAGTTGGTCATCAATGCTTCTTTCAGAGGAATAATTACCATAAACAACATAACCCAAAAAAATCACAAAAATGGTCCAACAGACATAGAATCAACTTTTCTTCACGGTCATCTTAGTCCCAAGACCCACATTGTGTAGAAAACACTGTGGGGTGAGCTGAAGAGAACATTGTGTAATAGAAGCTATAATTTTGATAAATAAAGGGATTCACATAAAAAATAAATGAATAACAGTGTACTACTGCACTTTTATCATTTTTAATTATATTTCCCACATATGCAATGATTGTGGAGGGGACTGTAGCTGAGTATTGTAAATAATCCATTATGGTTGGAAAAATGATCTCCTACCTGAATATGTTTCCAGTTCTGCCAGCCTGGAGGATGGAGGCTGTCGAGAGAAAGGAAAGCACCCACCTTCTTCACCGTTGTGCTGACAGACATCGATTCGGACCGACACTACTGCTCTTGCCTCACCTTCTATGAGGCTGAAGTAAATCTACAGGTGAGACCTACTATCCTTTCTCCCATCCAGCCTGAAAATGCATTGATGTAAAAGAATTTTTTAAATTAATAAAAGAGCCGAAGAAGTGAGTGCAGAGGGAAAATAGTGTAATTTAAATCTCTCATGAGGCTACTAACTGGATTTCATGTTTCTGGAGTAGTGTTGAGCATGAGGCCACCATCGTGCTTTGGTTTGCTTGCATGTCTGTCAGAAACCTTTAAAGCTAATGCAATTGTACTCACTCTGTTAGCAATTTCAATCTTATTTATTTTGTTTTTTTGGAACATTTTTGGACTTTTTCTGACATTTAAAAAGCCAAGTTGTGTTTGTGATGTCTTCCAAGATTTCAGGCATTATTTGAAAACAAAAACCCGTTTAGGTCCTGTTTAATAAATTTTGACTTGGCTGACAGTTTTGCGTGTAAAGAAAGAAGATGGACCAGTGCTCCTTCCAGCACTGTTCGTTTATTCACACGTGCACACAACATTGGGTTTGACTACAAATTAGTGGTCACGGCATAAATGTTCAGAGCTCTCATTAATTATTGATTACAACACATATGTTTAGAGGAGAACATTTTATACTCAAGAATGAACTTGTTAATCTGTGTTTCTACCAAAAGCCCAGAGAATACCGAGATAATTGTTTCACTGTGTTGGCCCTTTGTAGGAGGCCTTAGACGGCGCCTGTCCCCCTGCCCACGGTGACTTCACATCCTTTCACATGTGGACAGCAGTCGTCAATCACATTCCAGTTAGATCAGGGAAACTTTTTCACGTTAAATTTGAAAGGCGGTCGTGCTTGAAAAATGCATCCACTTCGGAGGAGTAATTTTTGTGGAATCTTTAAAATGAGTCCTTCAGTATTTCCACATTATTGTACCTCAGCTTGTGGTAATCAAAAGAATACTTAGCTTTCTTTTTTCTTTCACCAAGGGCATTTTCTGATCTAATCAAAAGCATCAGAGCTTAAAGTGTTTGCTTTAATGTGGCGTTTTGGGGGAAGAAAATGACCAAAATGAGACCAGTTGTTTGGTTTTCTCAGGAATCTTTACAAAGGGGTCAATCTACAGATTGAACTCCCACAGACTGAGCTCCCATTGCTCATCACTACTTTGTGAAGCTTATTTGATGCAGATGAATGCAGCAAATAATGCTAGTACTGCCCATTATTCGGCAGATCATACAATTATTATTGGCATGCAAAGCCTGATCTCATGACACTTGGAACATATTAGTTATAAGGTACTTAGTTTTTAATAGTTTTTTATAATACTGAAGATGTGCACACTGATAATGAAATGACAATACATTCTTAACATAATGTGTTATATTACAGATTACAGTAACATTCATTTATATTTTGTCTTTACTTGTCATTAGCAGCAAATCTGAAATCACATTTCATATTTGATTTTTCAAGACAAATTGAGCTTTAGCGCAACAGCCGACAGGATGTTATTGCAGTTTTTAAATAACTAGGTATAATAGATGGTGATCTACATAATGTATGGGGACAGTATCATTGAAAAGTTAATTTATTTCGATCATTCAGTTCAAAAAATTAATCTCATCCTATATAAATTAATCACACAGAAAATTATATATTTCCAGTGTTTATCTCTTTTACTTTATATAACTACAGCTTATAGCTAATGAAAACCTCAAATTTAATTTATCGGAAAAGTGAATATTAAAAATTTACATTAAATACACCGGTATGTATTAAAGAGAAATTTAATATCTTGTGCAGCTGTGGAGAGGACTGCTGACTCAATTGTCTAGCAGAAATCAGACCATCTACTAATGTTGTGACCCAGAAAAGGACACTGCTAAAGAATCTGAGTGCTGTATTCAAGCATACCAATGGAAAGTTGTGGAGAAGGAAAAAGTGTGGCAGAAAAAGATGCACAAGAAACTAGAATAATGGCCGTTTAAGGAGGACTGTTTGCCATTGCTTCAAGAGCCACCACACACTGGTAAATTCTGCCGCGTATGAATCAGAGAGAATGTCAGCAATATTTTATCCAAGTAATGGAAAAAAGGGACTGGATTTACCATAAAAGAAAAAAAAATCATTAACAGTTTTTTCACTTTCAGTAACAAAAGCAGAAGTACTCACCAAATGAGTCAGTGCGATCTCAGAATGCTAACTCAGAGTTAACACCTCAGTCTCTCTTTTTTCTTTGAAGCTTTTGTGTGTCAACTTTACACCGAGAAGCATGGTTGAGAAGACTTTCTGTTTCTTAAGAATGTGTTCAATGTAGAGTTTCATTGTAAAAGAAAATGGATTTATTACTGGAAGTAGTTCTGTAAGCTAGAACACTTGGTAGCGTTGACTTGTATGAAATTATAACAGAAAACAAGAAAAGGTCAATTCTGTTTTCAAAACACACTTATGTCTTTATTACAGCTCTCAGATTTAATAATATCCACAAAGAGAATAACCAAAATGCAAATGCATCTGAAACTGAAATATGATGAAGACACAAGGATGACAAATATTGTATTTGGAAAAATTTACTTTTAAATTTAGAACCACACCTTTGTTTTTATTCTGTTTTGTCTCTTTGGTGTTACTTATTAGATTATATACATTTTGCGCCCTTGCATTCCTGCAAACAGACACACATTCCAATATTCATCTCAAAGCCCTAAATATCCTCCGGAAAGTTGAGGGTGTTTTGACAACCTTTTCTGTCTGAGCTGACATCCTTATCTGCTCACGTGGATCTCTGAGAACATTCAGGCAGCCTGTGCAGGAATGTGTTTTGATTAATTAATAATTAAACCAAATTTTAAGATTGATGGAGAAATGTGACTGACATCTGACTCGGGTATTTTAAACCCACACTCCCAAGATAATTGCAGACTTTTAATATCTTTTCACAGTCTGGAGAAATACTTCAGATGTTCGCTGGGTTTAATTTTAGGATTTAATTTATTCATGATTTAATTAGGCGACTTGTTGTGTAACAAAAGAGTCAACTCGGTCAAGATTAAACCTGTCAGTTACAGACATAAACCAAACACATTGTGACATACATCATATATTTGTTAGTTCTTGTTTTTGATATTGTTCTGTGTAAAGAAAATAAATAAGTTCTGTTGCATCGATGGTGTTAAGACATTATCCAAAGCAGTCTTTGGATAAGTTTTTATCTTTTATTTCTTTTTTTTTTTTTTAGTTTAGTTCTGATTTTGTTATAAGACATTGATTCAAAACTTTTCTAACACATTTTTTTTTTCTTCTGAGAGAAAAAGTCTCTGATAGTTCTGGTCAAGCTGTTTGTATTTTGTTGAAGTATTGCAACAAATTTTCTTTTACAACTTTTTTCAGGCTTAATACGTAGTAAACTTGTGTGTTTTATAACCCTCTATAAAAGTGAATTATTTGAAACTAAATTATTGCACATTTTGCTTCCAAACATCTTGGTTCAGTGTGTGTTATTTTTCTGAAAGAATGCGCACGTGCTGTGTAATACCTACCAGACTGTGATAAGCTTGAAGCACATTATGTATCCTTAAACTAAACCAGGAGCTTGGTGCTACTTACTGGTGCTGGCTTGCTCTCCGGTCAGGTTCCTGCTCTGACTCTGTTCTCAGATCCTGAAAACGTTTTATTTTTCTTAAATGTTTCAGGGATCAAAAAGCATCGAAGCTGACGGAGATGAAGATGAGGAGGCAGAGGAGGATGGCCTGATCCAGCCGGCTCAAGTGTTTGCACCAAAAAGTCTCATTCTCGTATCCAGACTGGATTATCCTGAAATATTCCGGGTAATAAGGCACTGTTTGATTAAATCTTGATTAAAAATATTTTTGTGCTTGTTCAGAAGAAATTCCTGGAATTTTTTCTCAAATTATTGTTTTATCTTGTTATCCTGAGATATCCCTCATACTGTCTGCAGCACAGGTCAAGTTGGTTTAAGTGTAAGCATGTACGTCACTGGAGCAAATTAGGCGTAGTATCTAGTATCGAGACATGCTTCAGAACCTGGACCCATAGTATCGAGCTTCTTATCTTATTGCACTGCAAAATTTAATTACACAGAAAGTCTAATAGTGACCAAAATGTTACTGCTATCAATTATATTTTTATTTTACTGTAAGCATGAAACTCTGCATATTTTCCCAACAGGGATGCTTGGGGCTGATCTACACTGTGTATATCGACAACCTAAACTTCCCTTTGGAGGGCCTGGTGGCCAACCTATTTATATTCCAGGTTCCTGTTGCAGGTGGATCTCAGGTATGTCTTCTTTCTTTAAGATACAACGCAGCTCTGCTACTTGAGTGCTCATCATAAGTGGGCCTGGATTCCAGACCACGAGTCTTTATAGAAATAGTCCCTGTCAGTCACTGCATGGAAGCGTGATTGGATCGTTGTCGTGCAGCCAGTAGGGAACATCGTGTTCAGACAAAGCCTGAAATTGTTGTCAGACCATAGGATTTTTTCCCAATTATTCTGAGCAGAGCGAATCCCCTCTGGCTACTGGGGACAAGAAGCGTTTTAAAATTTTTAAAGAATTGCTCTTTCAAAATCAAGATCTGTTAAATCTTTCCTCTTTGGGAGATCTCTTTGGGAGATCTCCATAGTTTAGAAGTCAAAAGCTGACTCAATAAACAGTTAAAAAAGCAATAGGTGAGTATGAAACTGGACCCATAGTATCGAGCTTCTTCACTGGAGCAAATTCTTCATTTTGAAGAATTACCGATATTCCTCAGAAGTTTGTGTTGATAATCCTTAGTCGGGTGAAAGTCATTAATAACTGACATGTTTTGAAAGAAAATGTGCAGACTGTCGGCAAGACACTCAAACACGATCGCTATGTATGAAAACTAGGTCTGCTACTCGCTGCTGTTTTTTATAACAGCAGCGAGTACATGTAATTTTTTTTATTAGGGATTTCTTTCAGATGTACTTTTTTTTGCAAACATCTTCAGGAGCTTAGATTTGTTTCATGTATTTTATAAATTTGGCATGCCAAAAATAACATATGAAGTGCTAACTTTAAAGAAACAAAAAATGAATCCTCTATTACATTTGCTCTTAAAAAATAAGACACCTGAAGGTTGAACATTAGGCCCTCACAATAACAATATATCCTTATCACAATCCCAGTGTGCTCAACAAAAAATTATCAACTGGCCTATTTGGAATGCAATAATTGTTGACTGTTATATTAAATGTTAAGAGCTCACTCTTTACCAATATGGTATTTAGCTGGTTGGAGTTTTTGTTTGTTCACACAGCAGCATGGAGAAAAACAGCACATTTTTGTTGTGCATTTAGGAGCTTCAAGTAAATCTAAATCTGATATCAGAGGCATCTGTTACCAATGCATTTTGTTAAAACAAGTAACCTTGCCAAGCATCCAAATTTACATTGAAACACAGCCTTTAAACCCTTCAGGTCTGTGAAAATGTATTCAAATGACTACATAAGTTTCATCACAATACACAAATACTTTGCTGTACTGACCACAGCCTGGATTTTTTTCCTCACACACAGAGTGGAGATGTTGCAGCATTGATCGTTGGGTTACATCAACAAATGGACTTGAAAGTTGCAGTGACATTGTAAACAATTGTTTAAAACATTTCTGAAGTCTTTTTCGAAAATTCATTATTATGTCTGGATCTGTTGACTTTTAGTGAACTTGAATCACTAGTTCTTGTGCGGCCGATGCAGCTGATTTGTTAAGGCATGACAATGCAACTACCAAAGTTATTTTCTTGGGTTAAAACACAACAGTTTACCTGACCATAAATCTGTTCTGTTGATTGTCTGTTATGTTACAGTTTGACACTGGGCGTGATGCTTGTGGAAACTTACCATAACATCCTTCTGACATGTTTTTCCTCTGTACTGCAGAAACTGTTCAGCCTGGGAGCTGGAGATCGGCAGCTCATCCAAACACCTCTGAACGACACATTACCTGTCACATACAAGAGTGTTGCCCTGCTCTTCCAGCAGCTAGGTGGGTCCAGGTTCTGAAATCCTATAATTTAGGACACATTGTGACTAAATGTGGCCTTTTTGTATCCTATGTCTGTACTAAATGCTCAATAAATGCAGTATGCAGAAATTATCAAATTAAATAACCTCTTCTTGTAAATGTTTTAAAAATCAATATAACACGCCTTACTGCATGTAAAATAAACAACATTTATTCCTTTTTAGAAGCTTGATTGTACTTTTAATTACATGATTTGCACTATTGGATAGTTAGGAGACTCGCTGTGAGCCATGAAGAAGTTTATGTTCCTCAAGAAATGTTTTGAGGTTTTCTCTCTTGACCCGTCAGCCAGGCCCTATTTTGCATGATTTGAAAAGAACACATGATCCAGATTTGAAGCAATCTTCGCGTTTTACATTGCATAGGTTTTACAACACGTTTGATTGTGTGGAATTAAAGGATTTGTGCTGGTGATACGTGCTTTGTTAAACGCATTACACGCCTTATCCGCGGTGACTCATATCTGGTGTTACTTTAGCTGCTTTAAGGGGGAAGATCTGTCACTCCACTCTACCCTGTCATGGTTTGGCATGAATCATATTATGAGCTATCAAACATTAATTTGCATTTTAGGTCATTCGTGAAGAACCACACTTATTTCACTTTTACAGCATGCATTTATTAGATCAGGGTGAAATTAAATATAATTCACCTGAAATTTATTTTGTAATGGAAAGTTGGCCCCATTTGATCAGAGGAATGTGATTTGACCCAGGACAGCCTCTATTTCCTTTGTGCATTAACACCATACTTTTTTTGTTTGGACAGAATGAAGAACATGCATAGGGGGATACTTGCACGATAGTTTTGATTGGGGTTATGCTGAGGTTATGCATTTTCAGCCAACCTGGAAACACATAACAATGTTGACATTAAATCCTGCCACAGGCCAGTCAGTCCTCATAAACCTCCTTCCATTAATCAGCAAAGTGGGCTACACAGTTTTGTTTGCTCCATTTACTGGCCATTGGACATGTGTGGAAAAGCTACTCTGGTTTTATTTTGTTTAGCTAACTTTCAGGGTTATAAAGGATAATGCAGCACAGTTAAAGAACATTGGGAGTTTAACTATGCTCCAGCTTTACTTTTGATTCGGTTTTTCTGTACTTTTGAGCTTGAAAGTGACTAATCAAACGTTTATTTTTACATAATCTTACAGAAAAATACATTCCCTACACAGGCAGCAAAGCAGCAGGGCTTCTGTACTGTCTTTATGGAAATCCTTTTATTACACATTTATCTATTCTCAGATAAATGAGAAAAGATAAATCGATAACTTATACATAGATAGAAAAAGGAAGGTTTCATCCCCACTGATTAGGTCATTTTTATGTCCATATTAGGACGGCTGTGTAGACATGCAGGTCGGCATATCGCTCTGTGTGTGCACAGGTCACAGAGTCACTAGAGAGGAATGTGTGTTAAACATGTCACTTTGCACAGGAAGTACATCCCCCCCCGGGGTCGAGACAAAACGGGCCATCAACAGCTCTGCTGTTTGTTGTTTGTTGCCTTTGTTTTTCTTCTTTCTGCGGGGGCTCTGCCTGTCACTTCTTTATTTACAGCTCGGAAATGCGTCGCTGTTTCCATGAGATAAGTGCACACCTGGATCCACCTTGGTTCCCAAACCTGAACTTCAGCTTCTCCAATCTCCTGAATGTGTTAATGATAGATGAAGATGGAAGAAGACCCCATTGAAATTACATAATTTGGTTCCACTGTGTCTAGTTAAACAAGCTGATTTGTTGGAAAGAATCTGTTGGGACTCATGTTTCCTGTTTATCACTGAAGCGCTGCGCTCAGACCCAGCGCCCCCAGCGGTGCGGATATGTCTGCCAGGGTTCCTCTCTTCTTATCACTCCGATGTGTGATGAATTGGCCTGTCAGTTCCTTGATAGGAAACAATAACAGGAACTATAAACTTAGAATTCATCCTGATTGTCACTCTGGTATTTGAAATATTATTTATAAAATATCAGAGTATGTCATTTCCTTTTATCTTTTTTGCAGAAAACTGTTCCGTTGAGTTTTGAATAATTTCAGCTGTCTTTTTGAATAAATTAAAACAGCTGAGGGGGAAATTACAGCAATTCCGACTATTATTTCTGTAGTTTCTGAGGTTAAGCATCTTCAATGTCTTGTTTTAAACTGAGTTCTGCTATGGCTTTTAAGAAAGCAAGTCAGTAGTTAAATGCATATTACATAGAATATTTTTATGTTCCATCTACATTTCATTTTATTAATATTCTAGCTCAATATGATCATTTTTGTGTACATTTGCAGCAGAAAACAAGTTCCAAGTAAATAACTGGTAGTTTCATTTTCAACAGACTTCCAATGAAACATGAAGTAACTTTCACTTTGCTGAAATAAAGGCCCCACCAACTTTCAGGCTTTTTACTCTCTCTCTCTGCCATAAAAATAACAGTCATGAGCCCTTTAATTGCATTGTAGTAAGTTGTTTCAAACATCACATGTCAGTTTCTGCCATCATCATGGTGAATCAGCTTTAGATGTTCCCATTTGTTTCTACGAGGATTCTTCTGCGGTAGATTTGGCTTTCATGAACTGATCCAACAGCATGGTGTTTATTTGAAATCGTAGCAGCATGTCTTGAAGCCGTGATGAACGTTTACGTAACCACCATATGAGTTGTGGGTGTTTTAATCTGTTTTTTTGAGGTTTAAAAGAGTTCTCCACACATAACGAGAAGCATTTGAAGAATGATGGAAGTCAGGAGTTAGTTACAAGTCAGATTCTAACAAATAACTCAGGTTTCTTGTTCTTCTTTTTTTCAGGAATCCAAAACGTTCTGAGCTTGTTTTGTGCAGTTCTGACAGAGCACAAGGTTTTGTTCCACTCCAGCAGCTACCAGAGGCTGGGAGAGGCATGTCGAGCCCTGGAAGCTCTCATGTTTCCTCTAAGATACAGGTGAATGCGCACGTAAATTTTCGGTCCAGACAAATAATCACATGACTTTCCACTAACACTTGAAGACTTTATGACTCACATGTCTTGTGATCTTACTAATAATTAACCTTGCTCCCTATGCCTTTCCAGAAACTTTGTTGCACAACTGCGAAATCTGCAAATTTATTTTCCTTTAGTTCCCCTCTTTCTCGAAAGCCAATCAGAACTTCCTCTATCCTGCTTGATGTATGCATCAGTCTTCCTCTACCACATTTGCCAAATTAACATTTCTTCTAAATAAGTGCATTTGAATACTTGACTTCATATTTTTAATTGATGAGTTGATAAGTATGTAAAGCAGTTTGATAAACAGTGAACAGAAAACATTGATCAGCCAAAGCACTGTGACAAAAATCTACTCAAAATATCCATCATTTTTTGACAACCAGTTGTACCAGTCTGAGGTTATGTTTTACATAGGTGGACTGCAGTTCTCAGAGCTGACGATCACAGCTCCATCCTGGTCTCTCCTGTGTCCTTTGGCAAGACCCTTAATCCAAGTTTCTCGTCATGGCTGGCTAACAGCATGCATGCCAGCTCAGATGCCTCAGCAAGGCTTTACTATTTATACTGCTGAACTTGAGGATGTTAAAACCATATTAGACTTTACTTTTTTATGTGTTTTATTGGGGTTGCACCAGTTCACAAAATCCCTATTTCCACTCTTTTTTTTTGTTACTTTTATGTTTTGTATAAAATCCCAGAAATGTAATACAATAATAATAAATTATCCACTATTTATTGCTTTTGAAATAACAGTCTCTAGGAGATGCTGTGTAAAAGAATGAGTCAGTTTGGCATTAGGTACACCATATGGCAGTCTGAGGTTTAAGTTTAGTGGACTGATTTTTAACTAAGAGGTTGTTTAAAGCCGTCAGGACTTATTTTTTTCTAATTTACTCTCTTATTTGCTCTCAAAATAAGCAACCTTCCTGACCACTGTATATGAACCAACATACTGGAAGTGTTGCTGTTTGCATGAGCAGCACATGTTAGCTAGGTGCTTGAAAATTGTCTGTGATGGCATTGAACATAAACAAACAAGTTGCTGAAACAATGCTGCTGCAAAGTTATTTGTTTAGTTTAGTTTTTTGCACATACTGAGCTTGGCGTTGAGCACACATTCAGAAAATAAGATGGGAGAAGTGAAGAGTTATTGTTTTGTTTTTTTTGCATAAAGTGTTTCTTCCTGAGGTCTCATGTTTAAATAAATTGCAACACACTTCAGTTTGTTTTACGGTTGTGGAATGAAAGCCATTGAAGATGATAGCCTAATACTAGAAATGATATGTCTTTACATATAAAAAAACAAAAGAGGAACACAAACTGGAAAGTAAACATCTAGTTTTTTTTGTAAAACCAGGGCCGTTGCCAGGAGGGACTGTTTGCTGCCTAATAAATTCAAAGAACCTTCAGGACTTTTATTGGTTCTATTTCTAACTTCGCTCGGTGTTTCACTAACACCTCACTCTGTTATCAAAGAACCAGGGATTACGCTACGATCTTGCAAGATTCTTGATGCATCCATAAACCTACAGTTTATGAACTGAACCTTTTAACATCTCAATTCAACTGAAGCTATATTAAATTTTTTGTCCATCCAGTTTCAGAAAGTATGAATTTTAAGTTTGATAAATTCCTGTGAGGATTTGTTTACAGGTAAGTGTTTGCAGCCTAACTCTAGATATACTATGACTCAACATTTCATATTGCAAAACATGCCTTTAAGGTGTAAGACATCTGTGCTGCACAATACAAGTGTTGAGTAATTTTGGCATAGCTTCATTATAAGAAATGTGTTTAGACATGAGAAAATGAACATAATGGCTGTCAAATACGTCTTTTACTCCATGTACTACAGGACAAGTTTCTAGTAAATTACTTAATTAAAAATTTTCCAAAAGCTTGCACAATATTTCATTAACACGTTTGGGAAATGTATTGGATGGACCCTCGGGTGATTTCTTACTTTTTTCATTTGGATTATGCAGCATTTAATTTCAACATTGCCAACAATTGTTTTCTAACAGTAGAATTTCATTTGTAACATGTACTAATTGTCAGTGTCTTTTCTCTACATGTTCAGTTACCCATACATCCCTATTCTACCTTCACGGTTGCTGGAGGTATTGAGCTCACCCACGCCTTTTGTCATTGGAGTCCATTCCATGTTTCAGAATGAAATCCAGGATTTGGTGAGTTCTCATTTTAACTACTTTAAGCATTTTGTTAAAGTATTTATTTTCACAGTTTAGAAAAAGGATTTTTTTTTTATTGTCTGACTTTAAGCAGCATCCTTAGATAGATAGATAGATAGATAGATAGATAGATAGATAGATAGATAGATAGATAGATAGATAGATAGATAGATAGATAGATAGATAGATAGATAGATAGATAGATAGATAGATAGATAGATAGATAGATAGATAGATAGATAGATAGATAGATAGATAGATAGATAGATAGATAGATAGATAGATAGATAGATAGATAGATAGATAGATAGATAGATAGATAGATAGATAGATAGATAGATAGATAGATAGATAGATAGATAGATAGATAGATAGATAGATAGATAGATAGATAGATAGATAGATAGATAGATAGATAGATAGATAGATAGATAGATAGATAGATAGATAGATAGATAGATAGATAGATAGATAGATAGATAGATAGATAGATAGATAGATAGATAGATAGATAGATAGATAGATAGATAGATATATAGATAGATAGATAGATAGATAGATAGATAGATAGATAGATAGATAGATAGATAGATAGATAGATAGATAGATAGATAGATAGATAGATAGATAGATAGATAGATAGATAGATAGATAGATAGATAGATAGATAGATAGATAGATAGATAGATAGATAGATAGATGATAGATAGATAGATAGATAGATAGATAGATAGATAGATAGATAGATAGATAGATAGATAGATAGATAGATAGATAGATAGATAGATAGATAGATAGATAGATAGATAGATAGATAGATAGATAGATAGATAGATAGATAGATATAGATAGATAGATAGATAGATAGATAGATAGATAGATAAATAGATATAGATAGATAGATAGATAGATAGATAGATAGATAGATAGATAGATAGATAGATAGATAGATAGATAGATAGATAGATAGATAGATGGATGGATGTAGCTGCACCTGTGTATATATATATATAATCTTATTGCTTCAGTCAAATCATCTGCTTTGTCTGTGTTTCATTAATATCTTGATCAGCTGGATGTTATTATTGCTGACCTGGATGGAGGAACTATAAAGATTCCAGAGTGCATCCACCTGTCCTTGCTCCCTGAACCTCTTCTGCATCAAACTCAGTCTACTCTGTCCCTGGTAAACACACAGCTTTACTACAGAACTTACAGAATTTTTCTGTTTAGGCACGTCTTTTGAAAGAACGTCAATAAATATGAACCCAAAATTAATAAAGCATGAGGAGATTTTAAAATATTTTCTGTTTCAGGTGTTGCACCCTGATTTGGAGATAGCAGACAATGCATTTCCTCCACCACGCACAGCACCTTCCAACCTCAAACTCCTGGTAAGTGATGCACACCATGACCTGGCAACATTCACGATTCTTAAGATGTCTCATGTTTAAGAGCAGACGGCCTCCTCTTCCCCTCTGAAGGGGGCACTCTGTTCTTCTCAGAAATAGTTTCTTATCAGAAAAAGGTCAGTGCTGGAGTGAGGACACTGACAGTAACCCATTACCTTAAAGACAAACAACATGTCTGTTGCGTAATTAACTTATCAGACTGCATTTGTAGCATAGTTTTTTGATGAGTAATTCTTTCGTGTGTGTTTGCGTGTTTACGTGTGCGTGCCAGGACAAAGAGGTGAGGGCCGTCTTTCTCCGGCTGTTTGCACAACTCTTCCAGGGCTACAGGTCTTGCTTGCAGCTCATCCGCATCCATTCAGAGCCTGTTATTCACTTTCACAAGGTGAGATATTTCTTGTATGGAATTGCCACGGGCAAAATTGAGCAAAAATCAAAATTTCCAACTTGCCCCCTTAAATAAACTTGTTAAGCAATTTCTTCTCATAAAACACATTGTTCCTTTAATCTGCCAAGAATGTTTTAGTGAGCTATGTGGGTGGATTTACACAAAGACCTGACAGATAAACTTGTCAGGGGATGTATAATGTTTGTGTTTATATGTGCATGTGTGAGTATGCATATTGTTTAATATGTGTCCTGTGGGGGGGGGAACCATGACTCTTCGCCAATGCTATCCTTCTGTTTATCAAAATGTCGCATGAAGAACTGTAAACCCGGGCATAGACATACCGGTGGAGTGCCATATGAAACGCATTAGGTTTACCATTTTCTTTTGTGCCGGGACTTTTGTTTGTTCGTGTCTGTGGTGTCTCCGTTGTAACCCATTAGCACATCATCCTTAAAGTACCCCACATGGATCACATTATCAACTAAAGCGCTGCCTGGAATTTCTGACTGGACTGTTTTATCTCCTCTGCCCACAAGCACAAATAATTACACAAGAAAATTAAATTCATTTGCATGCAGTTATTTATAATAACTAGATTTATTTCCCTTTTTGTGTGTGCAGAATAACATGTTTTCAACTATAAAAAAAACCCCTTGCAGAGATTTATTTTATTTATTTTTTTAAAATATTTGATGAAACTGCTGTGATCACAGTGCTTGTTTTTTATCCTGCAGTAAATCTCGCGGAGTAGGATCGCATTGCTGCCATCTGTGTTGAATTGTAACCCCTCTAATGCTGACATTTTCCAGACTGCCTTCTTGGGCCAGCGAGGCCTCATTGAGAACGATTTCCTGACCAAGGTTTTGGATGGCATGGCTTTTGCTGGCTTTGTTTCAGAGAGAGGTCCACCTTACCGAGCCTGCGATCTTTTCGATGAGGTATGGCGCCACCAAACACCGACTACAGATTTATAGAAATGTTTATGCAGCAAGTTGCTTAATGACTATGTCATAGTTATTAAGCTTATTCTACTATTTAGTTATGTCTATAGCGGTTACATTTACATTTTGTATTTTAAATGCCTTCATCAAATATATGCTTAAATTGATCTTTTCTTTTACAAGTTATTTAGATTTGCTAAATAACTTGCACATACAGCTTTGTTCCCAATTATATTTTTATCTATTTAATTATATGAAACATTCAAAGTACAATTTAGATCATGAGAGAGATGTGATTTTTTTTTGTATTTTTTTACATGGCAGTTCAGGTGTGTCTTCTTTCTTTCTGTTGTGCTTTTCAGCTCGTGGCCTTAGATGTGGAAAGCTTTAAGGAAGAGGAAGCTAACCCTGTCATGCTGCAGAAGCGCATCAGGGAGCTCTCAGAGCAGCTCTTCAGAAATGTAAGGCTTCATGCGAAAAAAACCTCCCAAAAAACAGATTCATTCTTTCTGGTAAAACAGTGCTGCAATGTCCAGACACTTTACACCCAGCGTACAAGACTGACTACGATTTTTGTCAATGGCTGAATAATTCCACATATATCATAATTGATGAACTGTGAATAAGATTTTTATCAGTTTCTGTTAACACTAATCATTGCAAGTAAAGAATAAAATGTAACATATCGATGACTCAAACTTTATTTTGAACTCTTCAATAAATTCAATAATTTTTCTGATTTTCTTTGTGTTCGGTGTGTAGGAGAATCCCAACCCCCACATGGCTTTCCAGAAAGTGCCTCGGCCTTCCGAAGGATCCCACCTGCGCGTGCACCAGGTACCGTTTCCTCTGCTCGATGATGGAAAGGTGGAGAAGATGCTGCAGGATGGTGTGGCGAAACACAGCCTTACTCCGGTTTCCACACGACCAGAGAAGAAGTGTGTTGTTCCTGCCGGACCACCCGTTGGTATGATATTATCCTAGTATTTTCAAGATCTGGAGAAATAAAGAAAAAGAATTTAAGAGTATGGAAAATATTTGTATTTACAGTCTATTTTATTCTTTATCCCATTGTCTAAATAGCATGCCCATATTTCCATTCTTATTTCTTAGCATGCTTCCTTTTCTTCTTACTTTTCCTTTCTATTTTTATCCCTTCTTGTATATTTTCTTACTTTATTTCCTTGTCATTTGTTTCATTGCTTCTCTCTTTCTACCCTTTTTCCACCCCTTAAAATTACAGTTAATTTTTGCATTTTACATTCAATGGTTTGCAAAGGACTGGGGAGCTCTGGAAAGTTGAGTCTGGAATTTTATATAAAATATGTTGTAAACCTGATTGTATCAGCTTTTTTTTTTTTTTTAACCACCAGTGGTTTCTCTCCTTGTTTTCTGTTTTAGTGTCCATTATGGGCAAATGCGGCTCAGTGTTTAACAGCGCTCGCAGGCTGGAGGTGGTGAAGAGCTGCATTTCCTTCATCTTTGATAACAAGACCCTGGAGACTGAAAAGGTGATTCTCACTGTCTTTCATCAGAGAAGCTAATCGTCCTTTAAAGAAGCTCATTAGCCAAGAGCATCTTTCCTCTGAGTTACACCACACTGAGCTGCAAACAACTCTGTACTTTTATTACTGCAATATGTCCCAGCTGGGACACAGGCACTAGATTAGGTACTGTGGATCATTAATCAACTCTTTTTGGACATATTCCCAGAAACAGTTTATTTAGTAAATTCATATTTTAGCATAGAAGATAATCAGTTTTTGCATCTTTCTCAGTCTGCATAATGTCACACATGAATTGTTAATGTTACTTTATGTATCTCAGTTGTTTCATATAGTTGTTGTATAATCTCTGCCTGAGTCTTCAGGAGATTTTTTTACTTAAATGGTCAAAAACCACCATAAACAGGTCAGCTTGGAGCTGAAGTCAATGAATACATTTTGAACAGTTAGAACATGATCTGTTCCTCCACCTCCAAAACGTAATAAACTAGTTTCTTGAAACTCCCCAACATCAGATCGCCACGCTGAATCCAACAGGCATTCTTGGCGAGGTGAAGAGCCTGAGAACTGAGTAATGGCAGTGATGACAGGCAGATGTATAGTTTCATGCTATTTGTCCAAAAGGTGTGATTAGAAGTGGTTTCAGCCAGGATATGCAGAGGTGTGATATCCCATATTCACGTGTGGTACTGAGTAAATCGACCGAAAGGGAAACAGACATTTTTTGTTCACAAACTACAGACACATATTTCAGCTTCTCTTATCAGGTTACTTAATTTTCCGACAGTTCTTCACTTTTCATCCGTTCATTTGTGGATCTCTGTGTTGACAGACCCTTCCTGCTGCGCTGCGTGCGCTGAAAGGAAAGGCAGCTTGCCAGTGTCTTACTGACGAGCTGAGTGTCCACGTTCAGCAGAACAGAGCCATACTGGACCACCAGCAGTTCGACTACATTGTTCGGATGATGAACTGCGCCCTTCAGGTGAGTTGCTTCACAGTAGTAAGAGGTTTGTACACAGGAGTAGGTGTAAACCAATACAAAATCCTCACAGTTAGTTGAGTGAAAGTATCACGTTATCAGAGTATTTACCAAAGCAATTTAAATCCAAACTGTATTTCATGATCTAAAGATTTGAATTGGGGTGAAAGACTTGATGCCTGTCTTGGACCTGACAGGAAAGATGTGAGACGTGGCTTAAATTTGTAGCACAAATGCTTGTGACTTGATCTGAACTTGGGGGAGGGGGGAGAAAGTCTTCACTTCTCGATTTAGAGACTTGATTTCTAGGTAGATTCAGACTTGGGAAGAATTGAGAAAATCTGTCACACTGTGGCTTTTTTTGTTTTTTATAACAAAATAATCTTTTTAAGACCTTGAGTGTCCAAAGCTAGACCATACCTACGTAAGTGATTTGTGCAGAAATGCTCATAGGCACATAAATCTCTTCCAGATGTCTGAGAATGCATTTGTGGTGAGAAGATAAACATCCTGTTTAGACATGAAATGCAGCATAATTTAACAAAGCTTAATTATGAAAATCTGATGATGTCCAGACAAAAATTGAAAAAAGAAAAAAATGACATATTCATATTTTTTCCATCTAAATTTATGAAAATTTTATTGTATTTTTTAAAATTATTTTTAAATGCAATTTAAATGAATATCTCTTTAATAGTCTTGTCATCCCAAAAAGAAAAAAATCTCTATAATAAATTAAATGTGTATTTTTGAATATGTTATCCTGTAATACATTTTAGAAACAATAGTTCTCCCTTTTGTTTCCCAGACTGTTTGTCACTTCCTGATGCTGCCATTCTTTAGCATCCTGAGGAAGTGTCAGTGATGTTTCATGCAGCTTGTAATGAGTCATTACTCTCCCCATGCAGCCGGGTCCTTACTGTTAGTTCTTCATGTTTTACTGCCCTGAATCAGCTCATTCCAGAGATTTTATTAATCTATAGCTGTCTTCACTGAGTGCAGTTTTTTAGGAGGGACTTCAGATTCCAAGCATTCCTTTCCCCTAAAAAATAATGGAATATGTAGAGGACACGGATGTCTATCAGATGTGTCATTTAAATATAAATCCATATCAAATTGCTCTTTGTCGGTGTGAAAAAAAATGCAAAAATAGCTTTCAGTTTATCAGTAAATGTATTTATCTCAAGATGGGTAGGTCCTGACTTTAAACATGTCTAAGCAGAGCCTGAAATTTGTTGGTTGTGACTATATAATTATTCAGAAAATAAGTTTCTGAGGGAGTTTCAAAGAATGTTTCCCCTTCATGATTCCTTCTGGCAGCCCCCTGAAAAAAGAAGTGATCTACAGCAATATGTGGAAAAAAGTAATTATTTAACACATGGAGAAGAGATTTGATATAGAGTGCACTTTTGTAAAATGAAGCAAGGGGTAAATGATAGTCTGCCTTTCTGTGAGGTCTGTTTGTGCCTCTAATTTATTGATTTTGAATGTTTTTGTCATCAGGTTTGTTTAGATGCCAAGCAGGCTTGTTTCTGCCCTCAGTTCAGTTTCTTCTGCCATGGGGTGTCAGCCGCAGATGGCCTGTGGAATAAATATAAATAGAAAATGCCGTGGCCGGTAATTAGTTTCAGATTTTGCAGTGACCTCGCCTTCAGCGCCCTGTCACGTAAGAACCCCCCTCAGAAAAAGATGTTCCAGGCGAATCGGTTTGCATGTGTGACGTCCGCTGTTAAAAATGTTTCTTTGTCTATTGTCCTCATTCCAATTTCTGGAAAATGTGTTAATATGACACATTGATCTGCAGTGACCTCATTGTTCTGAGGCCAGTCACAATATTTGTCGTGAGCTCCAAGCTAACAGTCCCCCCCAATGATTGGATTTGGCCAATGATCAAAGTTTCTCTTTGGTTTTCACAGCTTTAGGAAGTGACATAACAGTTTACAGCAGTTAAAAGGTTATAATCAAGCGTTATTCCTTGTTAGTGCTTTTTATGTGTTTTGTCTTTCAGGAAAAAATGTTGACACATGATCAGGAATGAAGCGATGTTACTCATTTTTTCTGTTTAGACTGTTTTAATCAGGTTCTGTGCTGTTTCTCTGCCATTAATCACACACAGCACTGACCTTCGCTTAGGCATTTACTCATTTCATTGCACACTAATTAGTTTGTTTGCATGCGTGCGTGTGTGTGAGTGTGTTTGTACACACAGGTCAGTGCTGCAGCTTTTAAAAATTAACGTTGTGCAAGCCATGTGGGGGAATGAGCCCTGCTGTGGATGTGTCGTGGCATCTCAAACATTTCCTGTCAGATAGGATTATGAGCCCTCTGCGCTCTTATGGCCAAGGGCCTCACCATGGTGCTCAAAAAAACACTGAAATGCAGTTTACTGTGAGGCGGGAAGTCCGTGCGCAGCGGATCCAACAGCACGCAGTCGGTGAGCTCGGCATGGCTGGAGCAGAGCACACGTTAAACACAGATGTTCTTGGAGAAGAAATTTGTACATGTTTTCGTTTATTGCCCTGAAATCTAACTCCTATCAACTGAGTACATAGCCGACATTTGAAGAGACTTCAAATTCTTTCAGCGTTTGCTTTATGAGATTTTTACATGCTTTAGATCAAATATGATTCTCCTGCTGTGAGAGCAGGGCCCCCTTTCTGCCTCGCTGGCCTTGATAGCTATGACCTCTTATGTGCCGGGGTCACTGGGAATCTCTGCCCAGTCTCATTCCCATAACTGTTTTCTTAGGATATTCACAACTAAGTAAAAGTTAAATACCTCTAATTGGTTTTCATGCTTTGTCAATAAAATTTGTTTTTGTGCAATTCATTCTTTGTCCCATTCGTTATAGTACAAACCTTCTCACCATTTGCATGCTAATGTTTTTTAACTTTATATTCCTGAAACCCAACAGGACTATAATTCTTGCAGTTTCTGAGTAATATTGAGTGTAAAGGTTAGAAATTCACCTGGATTATTACAGAAACATCACATAAAATGTTTTATGATTAAAAAAAAACTCAAGTTATTGATTAGCAGTTAACAAGAAGAGGCTAAAACCTCAAATTCAAGGTATATTGGCATTGAACTTGTACCAGTTGAACTCTGCTTTTCCTTCAAAAATGCCTCATGTTCCTTGTTCCCTGGATTCAATAGGTTGCCTGAATTATTCCTCTGAGAGTTTGGTCACCTGCTGGTCAGGCCTTTGATGCAATGTAAATCCTGCAGGATGCAACATCTGTGTCTAGCACCAGCACGTTAGATGGCAGGCAAAGGTGGATGTCTGGGCATGCAGTAGTAATCTTTATTGTAAAGTTATAGTCTGGCGCCTGAATGAATTTCAGTCTCTTATCTTGTATGAACCATTGACACCCCACAGGTCATTTGTCTTGTGTTCTTAGGACCAGAACTAAAAATGGAGGCAGCATCTAGTTCACATGCTCGTCTGATGCAACTTTCTGAAAATCTGAACTGTGCAGAAATCTTCTACTCCTTTCAATTCAAGACTGAAAACACGGCTGTTTCCTTCTGCTTTTTCTTTATTTGTTCACTGACCTCTCTGACAGACGTATTTTCATCGCAGAGGTTTCCTGGAAAGTGCAACTTTTCTCAAACTCACAGGAAGTTACTGTTTCCTCACATCCTGCATGCTTGCAAACACAGCCTCCTTTTTTTTCTTGTTTGTTTGGCTGCATACGTGTCAGAGAGAGAATAGTTGTGTTAGTCATCCTCGGCATTCCTGCTCCAGGAGCTTCAGGAGTTAGGAATGATGGTGAGACATCCACTAAATAATGGAGGGAAATGAAGACAGCAGGGTGTCCTCTGGAACAGACGTGCAGAGTGACAATTACTTCTTACTCTCATTCTTGAAATCCCTAAAAGGTTAACATGCTTTTCTCCGCTGCGGTGCGCTGCATGCCTCTGTTCAACCCAGTGACGACTTCTGAGCCTTCAATATATTACCTTCTCGGCTTTCACTCATCAGTCCACCTAATCTCATGCCATGCCATCATGTCTGGATTTCACTGCTATCTCTAGGCTGTGTTAGTTGACCTTCAAAGCTTCTATTAGCTTCTCTGTTTGTCCATAGAAGATGAAGGTAAAGATTTGACAATGATGAAAGTAAAGCTGAACATGGTCTCTTTGTAGTTATGTGGGGGAAAAGTATTTCTGTCCAAAATGCTTTTTTTCTTCAGTTTTTTCTTTTTTCTTTTTCTTTTTTTTTGTCAGACTTGAATGTTTGAGATATTGTGAAATGCCCAGTCTTTCATTCGTGTTTCAATTTGATGATCTGAACAATTTTAATTGCAGACTTTGACTAGGCCACTCTAAAACTCATTTTGGTTTCTGCCATTCACATGTGAACTTGCTGGTGTGCCCTGAATTATTGTCCTGCTGCATGTCAAGATCTTCAGGTAGAGAGCAACTTTCGTGCTGCCATAAATTGCAATATATATATTCTCTAAGAGTGGATTTTTTTTTTCTCGGGTTGGCTTAGGGAGGTTCATTACTGATGAATGTTTTCTTTCCTTGTAGTTTGCTTGTCACAAAGGATTAAAAATGGAGTTGCAGCCTAATAGAAGTCAATGACGTTAAATTTATTCAAATCAGCGTGTGATGTGTTGCTTTTGAGATCTTATCCCCTACTTCATTGTGCCAGACACAGGCTGTTTTTTTCCTTAATGGATGAAATTATTTAAATACAGCTGAGCTGACTGCCTTACAAATTTATTTGATCTTAAACATTTAAGCATGACAACACATCACAAACAGAATAAACATGTAACTGTGGAATTTTCTTTTTCCAAGTATATCGTATAAGATACGACACTCGATTATTGGGAAGTGTTCTTTATTTTCATCGCAGCGGAAGCCATTTTCATTATAATCACACGTTTTTTTCTGTTAATTTCCACTTGTTGTTCTGTTTGACTGCGGTCCATGAACTCCTGTGACCTGTGGCATTGTTATGGATGCTGGTAAACAAAGCTTTGGTGCCACTCCAACAAGCTGGAACATTTTACCGCAACCCAAATGAGAAAGGAAAAGAAAAAAAGACGCTTGTGACAAGTAAAACAGAAACTATGTTGCTTGGTCGACAGGGGGGCAGGCTTTCATGTGTTTTCCATTTTCTCCCTCGGTACATTCTTGTCATAAGGAACGGCGGTAACAGATCCCCCTCTCACTCCACTACTGACCATGATCTGAAGGAGTAGCATTCCTTTGATCTTATCTCACAGTATTAGGAAACTGCAGCTGTTCAGTTAATATTTCTAGATGTTTGCATTTACAGGCGGTGGATGAAAAATGCAAAAGTTGCGTTTGATGAACTCGTTTTCTGTCTGTGGCCATGCTGGGGGTTAAGAGGTCGGAATCAAGGCTGCTGTTTGCAGGGGGTCTTAAATCAAGCTTCCTCTGGCCATTCTTCTTCAGCAAATAAATCCCAACACAGCTTACCAGAGATAAGAACCAATTTCCTGTGAGTCAAGTAGTTTTTAACCCGACATGCGTATTTTCTACCTATTCTCATCATTCTTATGGGATCTCTGTTTGGAAACTTTAGTTTGGGCCCCTAATCCTTTCTCCTTTAAGCCTCTTAATGCACCCTTCATTTGAATACCTTTGTCTTGAACAAGCAAGTCGTCTTTATAAATAAACGAGGCTTTCTAACTAATTGTGGCTGCTTAATGTCTCTTTTAATATCACAGACAACATATTTGGATTTTATGCAACATTCGGTCATTTATTTGAATTAGATTCGTATGACTGTTTAGTTCAAGAATGCGAACTGTGACATTGTCAATAATCTGAACAAAAGTGACTCTTGACAATTGTGTCAAGGAGGTTGATTATGTAAGTTTATTAAAAACACATGGCCTAATAATGGAGTGAGAGTTTTGGCAAGCCTTTTTTTGAGCTTTGCCTAGTCTTTATGTAACGCTTTTGATTAAGATGAATTGATTGCTCCCCAGGTTTTGGCACAAATCATGTCTCCATGGTTTCTAATTTACAGCAGGTTATCAGTTATACACTTAGATCATGCCAGTTCTGATCCTGGAAAATGGAGTTCATCCTTCTTGCTTAAACAAAACTGAAGGCTCTCTAGCCACCGTCTGTCTATCCTGTGTAAGGGAAATCAGTGCTTCTAGGTTTTCAGGTTGAGTGTTGAAAAGTTGCTCAGAGTTTGTAATATTTCCTGCCGTTTTGTCTCACACTTCTTCTTGTCTGTCCTGCAGGACTGCTCCACCTCCGAGGAGTTTACAGTAGCTGCTGCCCTGCTGCCCCTGTCAACAGCCTATTACAGGGTAAGGAAACTCCTGGAAAACAATCATACATGAGCCTCCAGGCCAGAGATTCATCCTACCTACAGTATTCATGTGGTCTATATCTCTACATTTCTCTGAACTAGAAAGTGTTGTTGGCAAATTATTTTGTCACCTTTTACAACATACAATCAAGACTTTCTAAAACTAAATTATTTTAAAAAACAGCATTTTCTTTGAATCTGTAAAAAGTTGGAAATTCCAACTGTGATGTTAACATTTGGTTTATCCATATTAACATTACTTAGAATGTTATTACTTATAACCAAAATTCTAAATGTTTTACATATGAGTCAGTGTTTTACATATGGTTTCCACACTCTTAAAAATAATGGCGATAGAATGTTTATTTCTCCCTCTGGTGGTTTGTATGTCATTGACACAGACAATAATGTCCAACCTCTGTTAGTAAAAACAAAAATGCATCATTATTAGACTTCTGCACACTGTAACTGTAACACAGGATTCATCATCATCAGCCAGGTATGTATGGTCAGCTTAAAGGTGGATTAAAAGGGATGCACATAAGTGAATGCTTTATGTACAGTTTTTTTTTTGTTGATGTTTTTGTTGTTTTTGGTTTTTTCTGTGCACACTCAAACCAAACTTTAAACAGCGTACAGATCAGATAAGAATATGCATGCTTTGCTTGAATAAATTACTCTAAAGTTGACAAATATCTGGACATGTGCGTCTGGAATTTGAAATTGTTCAAAATGTTCAGGAACCCTGAAGGTACGACTGATGTGAGATTCTCCAGGGGAGGGACAGCTGTTTTAACCTGTAACCTCTGCAGATTTTTCAGCCTGCTCATAATGAGCGCAGCATGTTAAAGCTGCCACAGAGAAGCGTGAGAAGCAGACTGTGGCCTTTGGCTCCTAAATCATAACTTTGGTGAGCTGTAGCTGCAGCTTTCACCACAACAAGGTCCTTTCAGTTTGCCAGTTGCTGTAGCAATAGACACAACTCTCCAAACTGGGCTTTTGTCAGATACCAGTGCTGTATCCTGATTTGCAGTACCGAGACCTGACCCTTTCAACATCACCACATGATTCATCTGCTTTGGATGCCACTGGCTGAGGAAAGTTTTCATAATAAGCCATATGTTTTTTTCCTGTTTGCTGTCTTAGGGCTCCCAGCACTCAAAATTAGTAAATTTTGTAAGTGTTTCCTTGCTTACTTTGGTAAACCATGTAACAATTACACCCTAAGAAAAACCTTAAGAAAATAATTACACCACAGTGGTTCCCCACTGCTTTAATGAGAAGATTAGGGATGATTTTCTGCATTAGACTTGCAGCTTGTTGGAAGGAATGATGTTCAAAAAATGTGTTCTTTGCTTTGTTATTCTCAAATAATTAAAACCTTTGACAGGTTTCAACACAGGCTCAACAGAAAAGGGCGAGAAGTAAAGTAAGGTCAGGAAGGAAACGGGCCAAAGTATATTTATTCTTAGTTGTAATGGCACATGGACTGTGAAGTGATCAGCAAAGATGAGGAAATACATGGCATTCTCACCAGAGCTGTCAGTTTGGGTGGAGAATTAGAGGCATGCGTCATCCTGTCACAGTGCCATCGATTCATCATGCCTCTCTCACATGTTTGTAGGCATTTTTTTTATCAGCTTTTTTTTTAAAATCTTGTCCTTAACATTCTGTTAGATGACTGGAATATGTTTGTCTTTCTCAGAATAATCTGCCCAATGGGGCTAAAACCTTACAAACAGTAACAAACATTGTGTTGCTTCCTAATGCTGCGTGATAGTCATGCTTTAGAAGAGGTTGGGTGAAATAAACACCATTGTGGTTGACCTTTTATTAAAGATTTAAAGATGTGACACCAAGAGTAGCAATAAAAAACTGAAATGAAAGTTTCATTTGGATCTCTAGGTTGTTTCTGCTGTGGTTTAAAGAATTGGGTGCTTTTCATATTTTACAGTTGTTAAAGGAAGTTCCCTTGCTTTGAAAGTCTGAACCACATAACCTGCAGTTTGTAGCTCAGAGAAGCGGGCTTGTTGAGTCTTTTTGTTTGTACCTCGTGTATCTCAGCAGGTGTTTTTCCAGCATGAATTAAACCATCTCTGCCGGATTTGAGGATTGGACGATTTAAGGGGATCTCCCAGCTTTCTTTGAAGTAGGTTTCTGTGAAGTTCCTGTAAGCAGTTTGTGCTTCACCTAAATCGTATGAAAATAAGAAAAGTCAAGTGAATTTGTTTCAGAAAAGCTAACCAAAGCCCAGAAAAGGGTCAGGTCTGTGTCATTCCCCCAATTTTTGGTTGATGTCTCTTTAAAATCGTTGCGACCTGACAAATTCACTGCCTGATCCAGGTGTGACCTGTCTGGAGAATAACTTAATAAAGTCAAACCTGCCAGTTGACTGGTGCATTTTTTATTAATTTTTTTACTAAACAACATTCATGCAATAAAATCGATGCTCACAATGTTAGCTACCGGAAAATGCAGTACCTTGAGTCACAAATAATATGCAAGTATTTGTGCAGAGTTAGAAAAACGTCTAAAATGAATCAACAGGATGTCAAAAAATGTCTATTGGCTTCATTATAAATTCCTTTGCATCACTTGCGCAATGCTTTGCAAGAAAATTATGTCCCAATTTACCAGCGTTACACACAGACCCTACTTATCAAAGGATCACTCTGTCCTTTTGCTGTAATGAAAGACAAACAAAGCACTGGCTGAAATTAACTACTTTGGAGAATAATGACAAAAGTATTGGATTGTCAATGAACAAACTGATTTGCTCAGACCGAGCAAGAGTAGAGTTTCTAGTTATTCTCCCTCTAATGCTGCTTGCAGTTCAAGCTTTCCGATTCTAATAACAATATTATAGCATCATTTTCAAGTGCTCTTTTATACCAGAATCTTGGTAAGAAACTGTCCTCTCCAACTCCTGTCAGCTCAAATGTCAGACACTGAGCCAGTTCTTGTTTGGTATTCTTGGCCAGACTTTTCGCTGCCTCATGCTGTTTTCATGCGTGGTAGCGCTGTCGCCATAGTCCTCAAGTTTGCAGGTCAAAGAACGTGGGAAGCGTCCTGTGAAATTACTGTCCCCTAGGTTATGCCCGTCGGAGACGCTGCTTAGTTTTTTGCTTCCCAGAGGCTGACGCTAAGCTGACGTTGTTGGCCAGATTCTGTGTTTTGATGTTTTACTTTCATATCTCTTGGGTCTTCCCTCAGCTTTTGTGATAGTTTAAATCAGTGGTTGCCAACAATTTCAGCTTTAGCCCCTCAAGATAACAATAGAAGAAATTTGTGACCCCAACTATTAATTGATTATATAAGTATCATCACCAAGTTCATTAGAAAAGGGCATATTGATCAAGTAAGCAACATCAAGAGTTGATATTTCGGTTCAGTATGGTTACTTTTAAGAGTATTTGTTATAACCCTGATGTTATAGCTCTGGGCACAATTTTGAAAACTATTGCAATTACAGTATTTGTAAACTCTTAATAGAGCTGAAAATATTACTCAAATTAATTGCGATGAATCAATCTTTGAAGTAATCGTCAACTAATTTAGTAATTCGATTAACTGAAGAATACAAACTAAAAAAAGACATTTACTGTAAACATTTTGCATTTAACATCTTTGTAAATCTGTTCTACTCAGAGCTCTTCATGTGATTTTGTTTCAGCTTCACCCATTTTAAATTCAGCTAAAAAATATTTTTAAAAAATCCTATTAAGCACATTTGGCTATCAAATTTATTAACCGATTAATCCAAAAAATAACGAACAGATTAGCCCATACTGTATTGATGTTAAGTGAAGGAAGGAGTAAGGGCTGAGGTTTACTTATTTATTCATTAATTTTTTTTTTTAACTTTTTTTTTACCCGCTGATGCATCTTCTGCTACAGATGATCAAGCGTTCACGTAGGAATACTATATTGTTACATTTTAGGCATTAAAATGTTTATTTTCTCATTTTAAAAAGGGATTTATTGTATGTTTGCATATTTTATTGCACTTCTGTATAACAAAGTCCTAAGTGGTTAAATGATTTTTTGAATGTGATTAATCATCAGAATTGTCATCTGTTACCAAAATAATTGTTAGTTGCAGCCCAAAAGTCTAACTTGGCCTAAACGCTGTCAATTAACCTCTGGAGTCAGATTTCATCCAGCCATTGTGCATCTATTAGTCACCTGCCCTTTTTCACAGATCAGGTTTTACATTTTTTAGATAAAAGCCCACTTCCTGTGGGTTTTTATCTAAGGACTAGTGGGTTTATCTGGAGATGAACTGATGACTGGACTCATTGTTATTCATCCCTTGACCGACTGATATCTCTTCTAACATTTAAATGTGCTTAACAGCCTGAATATAGCAGATTGAAATGCGCGTACACATCCATTGCTCAACAAAAACACTTGACTGTTAGCATTCCTGTGGACAGTGTTTATCCATGGGCCGATTTGTCAACCCATTTGTCAAACTGCTCTCCACATTATCCTCACAATAGATTATGACGTACTCCGTAACCTTTGTGTATGTAAAAATGCTGTATCATGAAGAGTATTTGCATTGTGACGAATTTATTTTCTTTACGCTTATTTTTCATAATAAAATGCAACAGGTCATAAAGCAAACACTTGTAGCAGACAGTGATGACTTCAACAGAAAGAAAGAGCAGTTTTTAAATAATGGCGTTTTTAAATAATGGCCGTATTTGTCAAACATCCTCATATAAAAAGGCTTGGTTTGACTCTGGTTAACTCATGGACTAAATGTCATTAGCTGCTTCTTTTGTGTGGTTCTCATTTTATTTGTGCTTAATCCCTGGTTGGGTTTGTAGTTCTTTTCTTAATTTGTTGCATTTTAGGGTGTTTTTATTACATGCTTGTAAAGTGCCTGAAGGGATGACTTGTTTTTAGGTCAAACATTCATTCTCACCAAGAACTTGTACAGAATCAAGTGACTGTTTTGTATCAGCAGTTCAAGAATGCTCTAAATTCTTGCAAAACATGTAAATAATGTCGCTGCCTGAAGGCTTGCGACAGTACAGATATGATGGTCTTCACTTAGCGTCTCTGGTCAAGTATGCACTTGTTTCAGTGACGACACGCATTATGTCTTTTGTCTCTGCAATGCGGCGTAGATGTTCTGAGGCCATAGTCAGTCATGCTGCAATGGTCTTAATCGGGTCCTGGAGTTCAAAACGAGATGCCAGAACCTGATAGCTTAATTCTTCTGACCTGTATACTCCTTTCTGTCCCCCACCCTTAGTGTTTTTCTTCTTGTTTTTCACCCTTTTTCCCTCAACTCCACATTCCTCCTCTTTGCGCGTCACACGGCCAGATGGGTCTGATGGAGCTCTACTCCCTCCTTCCCCTTCATCTTTCTTCCTATACTTTCCTTCCCTCTTCTTTCCTCTGTCCTCCTCCTGGCACATCTGCCTGCAAAACACTTGGTGAGGATTGTGAGCGATCATCCATAAGCGAGGCTGACCTCGGTCAATTTGACCCAAGTATATCCGACAAGTCAGAAAAATACAGGCTTAAGATAGAAAGCCCTGACAAATAACACACCCAATACCCCCCGCACAAACATGGACACACACCCACGTAACATCTGCTGCAAGACGCTGAACACACTCAGCTGACAGAAGAGGTATGAGAGTATAGAGGGCTACATTTCTTCTTAAATTTACGCTCTACCACTTAATTGTGCAAAGTTTGACAGGGTCCACGTACACTTCAGACTCAAAGACTGCAGTATTGCACAATGGCAGGCTTAGCTGCATTATAGCTTGACTTAACATCAATCAGCTCTAGATGTATCCTTGTTATTTATTCCAACAATCCTCTGGACGCCTTCCCATGCTCACTCTAAGACAGCACGCATGGTTCCTCTGACAGTAAAGTGAAATAAATCATCTGTCATTCTCAGAGTTAATCTAAACACGCGGTCATTAATGTCATCTAAATGTTGGCTTATGATCTACAGCGAGTTTGCACTCGGGTTGGGTGCGTCGGTCGTTCAGAGGCCGACTGAGGAGGAGAGTTTCCTACTGAGAAGTGAGGGGAAAGTTTAGAATCTATTGATGGAGAAAATCCTGTGGAAATCAAAGCATTTTTGTTGTATTTATTGGTTATAAGTTAATTTGACATGCTAGTTTTTTACCGTATGTCACACTTTGCAGCTATTATCTGATCAGAGCACCTTTTTTACATATTTGGCGTGTTCAAAACATGAATTCTTATGGCTTTCTTTAACAAAGTTTTTATTTTTAGCACTCTTCCACAAAGGATGGATTTGTGTGTGCTGCACAGATCTTTCCAGCTGAGCTGTGCATCCCTGCAACTATTCCAGATTTTTCATAGGCCACTTAGCTGGTTCTCTCCTTAATGCTGTCCTTCCCCTGTCTTTCACTTTACTTGCACAGGTTTTCTAGTTGAACAGTACTCTGTTATATGGTGAAAATAAGATTTTAAAATCTAACTCTGCTTTAAACATCTTCAGAGCAATAACTGAGTAGTTTTTCCCTGCCATTTTATAATTCTGCTCTATTTGGGTTGACTTTTCTCATAAAATCCTGGGAAAAGACCTTCACAGAAACCTGTGTGCACATTAAAAGCCACTATTTGTAATTTAGTTTCTTACAAATGTTTTATATTTGCAAAATATGTTGGCATTCTCTTCTGTACGACCCTGCCCCATCCCCCCATGGCTCTCCAGCAGGCCCAGGGACTGAGCCAGAAGGGGAAATAGCCTTACCTGCTTTTAAGCATCTCATAAAAAAGGAAACAAATTAAATTAAGAAAAGTTGTTTGCTCTATTAATCAAATAAACAAATGGGTCACTTACAAATGCATTCGGTAATGGAGTCATGTGACATGAGGTGTGTTTTCAAACACTTTGCTATTACTGAGAAATTTGAAAAGCAACCTGCTGACACCTCAGCTGCCTGTGAAATCTGTGACAAATCATCAATACAAAGACACATGTCTGCTGCTTTTTCATTTGTTCACTTCTGATGAGTGAATCTCAGGTGTTTGCAAGCTCAAAGACAGCTACAATGTTTGTTGCTTTTGTCCTGCAATTGGAAAGAGGATCAGAGTCTTGAATCACCTTCAAATCTGAACTATGTTGTGATATTAGTTGCACATCACATTGCCCAGGCCTAAATCCTTTTTACGTAAACAGATTGCAGATGTCTGTGTGGAGTTTTCCCCCCCTCACATTGAAAGTGGTCGTCTAACTTTCTGCCCACGTCAGAATCCAAAGTTCTTTTGCTTGAGCAGCTTATAAAAGTCTCAATAACTCCATAAATTCACCCTCTATTCACGTCACTAACAGATATCTTGAATTTTAAAGTGAAGATGGAAAAGTCTGAGTCAACCGGGACAGGGTTGAAATGGAACATGCCATTCAGGAAGAACTCAAACGAGCAAGTCGCCGGTTTGCTAAACCGTTCAAGAAAAAGAACGCTTTTGGATAGAGGTTCTCATCTAATCTTTTATGACGTGATCAATTGGTGAAACTGTTTACACGATGTCTTAAAATGTCCCTCCCAGCATTATCTTTCACGCCTCAAAAAAATCATGTTGAGATTATGACGAGGTAATGGTAAGGACACATACCACACCAACCATGGTTTGTTTCCAGTTATAATGAATTGGAACAAAACATGTTGTTATGGGGTTGAAAATTAGGTCAAGAGTTGTCCTTTTGACTCGTAGCGTCAAGTGACTCAGACAACCGTTGTAGATTTTTTTCCCCCTTAATTATGAGTAAAATATGTTACTTTTTTAGTTTCTCTTATTTGCCATTAGGATATGAAAGGTTCAATCATTAAACACCTCAAAACCTTTGAAAATGGACTTTAATCAGAGACATGTTGTTTCTCCTGAAAATTGGTTTCATCTTGGTAATTTAACATTTAGGAGACGCAGGTTACACAGCAGTTGTGTAACTGTCTAACAGTGTGACTTTTAAGTTATTCAAGATGTTTTAGCAGCATTTTCTTCTTCTATTTCTCTTTCACTAAATTGCAGCTGAGGTTGTAGTTCATCTTCAGAAATTAGTACTTCTGTCAATCAAATCTGGCAAAAAAGTGGCGGAAAATATATTTATTACCACAGGAAAGAAGAATTAACAAATTAACGACTATGAACTGGGAGGAACACTTAGCTCTAGTATGGAAAGGTGTGTGTGCGTGTGTGTGCTTCTGCTGTATGGGCAATAGCTGCAAGCTCAGCACCCTCCTGGCGTCTGGCCCACCATAGTCGGAGTAAAGCTGTTTTGGTTCTCTCTCTTGTAATTAGAATGACGCCCCCTCCCCTCACCAGCTCTCTTTCTTCAAAAGCAAACTATAAAGTGATAATAGACACCACTGGATTGTGTCAGACTCAGGGGAGAGAAATCAGAAGCTAATCTAATAACAGGCCCGATCCATGCGTGTGGCTCTAAAGCTTCGAGACGGATGGATGGTGAAAATTTGCTTTCTGCTGATGCTCATTAATCTGAACACAGCCTCTGTTGAGGTTGTGTTGTTTTTCCTATGCAAGTTCATTTGTTTGGAATTGCTCAGCGTTTCCTCGCCATACATTTTGCACAGTGCAGCACACAGCTGTGCTAATGCTTTTAGCCAAGTACTCCAGCTTCCTCTGCAAGCCACAGCTGATTCACTTTGCAGACCACTCTAATGAAAAAGAACAGCTCCGTATTTCCAAATACGTCTTGACATGGAGCGCTGGAGGGGTGCTATGTTGCTCCAATAGGGGCTGTTATCTGTTTAAAAAGTTATGACTCACATTGAATGATTGATTTTTGTTTTAAACCTCATGGCTCACTTAATTTAGTTGTTTCTCCCACTTCTTAACACTTTAACAGACTTAATTTACTGAAAATTGTTGCAGTAAATATGCAGCCATTGAAAGGCTTAACCTGCCTCTTTTGACCTCACATATGGACAGTCGGGGATAATTTGCTTTGATGCAGCACCTTTTGAGTTAACACTGTAGTTGCTTGGTTTGTTTTTATTGTCCAATGTTCTGGCGTGGTGATAAAGCCGGGCTTGTCACACAGAGTGAGTTTTAAAAAAATTATAAGATTGCGATGAGAAAACTTTTGGGCAAATACTCGATCGTTACCCTTTTGCTTGTGCGTGAGAGCGCATCATTATTTTGTTCTTTTGCATATCCGTATTTGGTTTTTCTTAGTACTCCATCATCGAATCCTCCGAAATTCCAACAGTGGCAAACATTTTCTGAGGTACAAGTATCTCTCCAAATAACATAATTCACTCCGTGTGTCATTGGAAGTACGCTGCCCCAGTTTAATTGCACCCAGATATGCGTTCTTGACTTGTTTTTTAAGTATCGCATCATGACCTCTGCTCTGTTTTGTCTTGCAGAGGCTGGCTGCTGGAGTGAATCAGTTTGCCTACACTTGCATACAGGACCATCCCATTTGGACCAACCAGCAGTTCTGGGAAGCCACTTTTTACAGTGAAGTCCAGAGTCAGATCCGGTCCCTGTACCTGAACACCCCAGAAGAAAAGAGAGCCATCACCGCCGCCCCTAAGGTAAGGGAAAAAAATGTCCGAGCTGTGCTTTCTAAATCTTTTTCCAATGAAGATGAATTGATTGATCCACAGTGAATTATAGCTGACGGAAAAAAATATTTTTAACAAACTTAGCATGATTGGAGCTTGAAGTGAAGCTTTATCTATTATCCTTGGCTCTGCAGGATGCAGACCCCCAGTCTGCTGCAGGGAGTAGTGATGAACAGACAGCCATGGACCTGGCGGCGCAGCAGCTGCGCCTGTGGCCCTGTCTCAGCAAGGACAAGCAACAGGAACTGGTGAAGAACGAGGAAAACACCGTGTTCAGCCAGGCCATCCACTACGCCAACCTTATGGTCTACCTGCTGGTTCCTCTGGACACCAGCAAGAACAAACTCCTGCGTAACACACCCGTCACTGACTGGGAGAGTGGCAGCAACAGCATTGTGACAAACAGGTCAGGATTTCCTTCTCTGGACCAAGATGATGCTTCGATTTCTTCCTGTTTATTTTCCACTTAAGTTAAGATCTCTGGTAACACTTTATTTGAAGCTTGCGAGAAAAGTCAATTAAAAATGTCAACTTTCATTTTCCTACTTGGAAAATCCTGAAGGAGAATGGATGATTTTCAGTGACTTTATGATTAGGTGTACTTGGGTGATACAGCAGGAAATGATTTAAACCCCACCAGCACGTCCACATCTAAATGGCTGAAAAACAATTAAATTAATGTAATTAATTAAATTTGTAGGAGGTCTAGTCTTGTTCTGGACATAAATCTGATTGAGAAGCTGTGGCATGAGCTTAAGCAGACCATTCATGCTGTATTATGTAATCTTAAGGCATTAAAACAGATCAGGGAAGTAGAGTTGGTCAAAATGTTTCTAAAGTGAATTAAAGATTTGTTCATAGTACAAACACTTGAGAGCGGTCGAAATTAGTTGTTACTCCTATATTTATGATCAGACTTTTATTTTGTTCTATGAAATCATCATTTAAAAACAAGATTTGTATCTTTAAAGACACAAAAACTATTTTGAGGCACAGCTGCTGTGCAGTTTCATAACATTTTTCCTTGACAAAACATAACAAAGTCAGAGCTTGATTTAAGCTTGCTCAGAAGATGTAAGGTAGAACAATCAGTTTCTGCTGGAGGAAATCTCAAGTTATGTTTTCAGGATCTGGGAGGACATGAGTTTCTATTAAACAAGGTGATGATAAGTCTGCGGGTGGATGTGGCATAACTCACAGTCTACATGATACCTTCTTTTCAGGCCAAACAGGTTGCTGTACTTCGTTTGTTTCCAACTTCAATCTGTCATTTGTGCTTATGCTTCTCTGGCATAAAACAGAATATGGCTTGTTTTCATCCAGTTTCGGACTTCCGTGAATGGACCACACTAAATTAGGGTTTTTTCCCTCTGCTTTGTTGTAACTGTGGAGGGAGTTAGACAGGGAAAAACACCCCTTGGGTGTTTATTAAAAGTGGAACGAAGTATAAATTTCACAATTGTGTCCAATGATCCCATATTACGTTTTGTTACGGTTTGTGCAGAATTTAATTTCAATTTCAACAAAATAACATAATGTTAGTATTTTATCCAGTTTTATTTATTTATGGAAGTTGAAATGTTTCAGCCAAAGATTTATTTATGTGGAAAATATTTGAAGTGTTTTGTCTTACATTTTCATCCCAGACTTGTTTGTTTCTCTGAGGGAACATTTCGATTTCATCATGCTGCATTTGTCCCAGGGAGAGTGTTGCATCACTTTCTCATGTGAAACAATGTCCAGTTTTGAGTGATAAATCCAGCCATCAACCCTTTGCTTTGCTGAAAATCACCCGGCCATTCACTGCTCTTTATCAGGGCGCATGTTTGAATGTGCAATTTGTCAGCATGCAGCCCTGTCTCTTGGAAGCGGCCCAGTGACCTTTTCTTAATCTCAGTGCGTCATCATTTATATTTGCAGCATCGCTGGCAGCATGGCCGAGAGCTTCGACACAGAGAGCGGGTTCGAGGACTCGGAGAACAGCGACACGGCAAACTCTGTGGTCAGGTTTGTTGCCCGCTTCATCGACAAGGTGTGCACGGAGAGCGGCGTCACCCAGGAGCACATCAAGAGCCTGCATTGCATGATCCCAGGTGCAACATTCACACTCCATCACAGCCCAGACTCCCTTCGCTTCGTACCTCCAGGATGCATGTGTTATGATTTAATGCCAACACCTACAGAAATGTATAAATGTACAGCTCATTAACTCCTGATATGGCAGACAGCCTCAGAAAGTGAATACACACAGACGTGTGCACTTGAAGTGTGTGTTCTCTGTAACCGATCCCCGTGTCTGACCCATAGGAATCGTAGCGATGCAAATGGAGGCTTTAGAGGCAGTTCATAGGGAAAGCAGGAGGTTGCCCCCTATTCAGAAGGTGAGTGTGTTCCTCTCCACTGAGCCGTGTGAAAGCTTATATCTGTACAGGGCTTTGTACAATTAAAGCTTTGACTCTACTGAGAATAACGTTAAGCCAAAGAGGATCATAAAACAAATTCAATTTTGATGTTCTCTCCTAAAGCTGGAAAATATGATTTAGCCATGCTGCGGAACACTGGTCAGCTGCTCCTCCTTTCACTCTAAAAACCTAATCATCTCCTGCAGTCAGATAAATGTATAACGTCTGTCTCTCTATACTTTTCTTTATGAGAAAATGAGGAATAAGCATTTGTAATAAATATTAGTTAGCTAAATATTAGTCCCACTAATTCAACTCACCTCTTGCAATTTGGAAATAAGTCACTTCCTCCCAGTATAACATAATTTACAGACTATTGCGCACACCTGAATATAAGCCACACCCACTAACTATGGCAAGAAAAAAATGTGTGCATATATAGGCTGCATTCATCTATTAGTCGCTGTTCATATTTTCCCTGGAAGTTTTTTTTATTTTTTTTATATTTTTTACTTTTTAATGCAGTGTGTGCCTGAAACATGGCTACTTAAAAATACATCAGCCTACTAGGAAAAGGTATTGATTGTGGTCTTCATCTTCTTCCTGCGCACTAAAACTAAAGTCATTTTCTTCACTGTCACATAGAGCAGCTTGACTCACACTTCCTAGTATCTTCTGTTACTCTTCAACTCATGCTGTACATGCTGCAATCCAGACTTTAAAAACCCATTGGTAAAAACTCGTACCTTAGCCGCACTGCAGCGTTCTAAGCTTGTGATAAAAGTGGCAGCTGAAAATTTGGAAATCACAGTATTCTCTTCAGGAGGACAGAAATGGAAAAGGAACTGAGCTTTTCGAAGTGTTACTACATTGCTATCTCTTTCTCACTCACTATAAATCATTTAAAAATACAGTAGAAAACCTTGCATGACATTAAACTATTAATGTGAAGGCTGCAGACTCCTCAGAACTAGTGCTCTGTAGTAATGACATCCAAATTCACAAATGTCATGCAGCCAGTCTGTTGCAATAAAGCTCCACAATATATGTAGAAGCAGCTTAAATGAGATTGCTGTCCAACTAAACCTATCTTAGCTGTTTTAATGGGCTTATTAAATCAACATCAAGACAAAAAAAAGAACAGTTGCACAATATAACCTTGTTCAACATATTTGTATCATCTGGATCTCATGTGGGTACTTTGCAGCACAGTTAACGCTATAAAATTACAGCTGAAAGGTGACCAAGTCATGATGTCACACCACCATGCCTGACAAGGGCTGAGGCCTATTAGGGGTTTGTGCTTATGTATTTAGTTTAATTTCAACCAGGCGCTATATTAGAACCCAAAAGGTTTCTTATTTGTCTTGGACTTTTAAGTGGATGTTATTCGCCAGACAAGGCCATGTCATTGTAAATGTTACCAGACATATGAGCAACAGCAGTGATCTAATTTACATTGTTATCTTTAGAAAGGATATTTTACTCGCGTCACAACTCTTTCGTGTTTGGTGCCTCCTCTAAATTTAGTCTGGTTTGCTGAACGGCAGTCATGTCCAGGTTTTTTTTCCAGGCATCAGCGGACTTTATGTTTTGACTTGTGGACCCAGCTGTGCCATATGTCTGCCAGTTCTCTACAAATCACACAATTACACACAAACAAACGTCATGCTATTACTGTCTTGGGAGCAGCTTGGAAACCAACATGCACGTTCTGCCTGCTGCTCACGTGTTAATGTAAGACAGAACTTCCACTCTTAAGAATATGCCAGAATCTGCTAGAAAGCACGCCACAACAACCTCCAGATTCTTGATTTGCCTGGATGGTTAATGTCATAATACTTAGAAGCTGTAATGGATCGTTTAGCTTGAGGAGTAATGAGGTACACGGGGACTCTACTTCTCTGTCCCACTTTTCGTTCAAGGACAGATTCAAGAGGCTATAATTATCTCCGGGCCAGACCTCAGTTCCCTTCGGTCGACTGTGGTCTCGACAGGAAACCCTCTGATTGAGCTGATGTCCCTTTTCTTTCAGATTTTGAACTGTGGAACAATTGAATGTTTCTGTGGCGGCTCTGCAGGTCAGAAGGAGGTGAAATGGCAAAGGTGCAGACATGCAATTGAAAAGATTGACCATTAATAATTTTGGCTAATAATTAGTTCTATGAACAAACCACTAAAGTGCACTGCTGTAGGCCACAATGGATCAAAAAGTGTTCGCAATTTATTTTATTTTACACTTTAGTGTTTCACCTCACCAAATTAAACTTAATATAAGATAAATATAGCCCAAGTACATAAAAAAACACTGAATTTGTTAAACTTGACTCCTTGAGAAATTGTAACTCTCAGATCTTTACAATTAAGAAATCATCTAACAGAACCCATCTGACAACATGAAGTAGGCTAAAATATCTCGAAAGTTGTGAAAGCTATCGACATCTATCAGTGTGGAAAGCCTTACAGAGTCCTTTCAGTGACTCAGGGCCTAGAGTCGAACACAGTTATCCACAAATAAAGAAAACATGAAAGAGTGGTGACTCCTCTTTATCAATATCCTGTGAGCAAGATCATAAAACAAAATTGAACGTCTATAGCACCGCAGGCCTCACTGTCCTCACCTTTGATCAACATGTATTGTTCAAGGATACGAGAGGAGCTGAAACAAAATGGCATTTATGGAAAGAGCTTCAAGGCCAAAACCACTTCTGAGCACGAGCATCTCACATGCGCAACCTTCTACAGCCACCACAGAGAAATTATTCTGCAAAACAGAGCAGGTCCAAACTTGATCAAAAAGTCTAAATCAGTGACAACCAGGTATTAGATAGAGGGAGTGTTTATTTTATCTTTTTTGTTTAACCAATTCGGTTTGGATTACCTTTTTTTCCTCTAATTAATGCAATCACCATTTGGAAACAGATAATTTTATTATTTCATCATGTAATTTTAATTTGTTTAAAAAAAAAAAAGTTTAATCAAAAACCTTTGTAAGAAAAAAGTAATGGCTGCATGTGCCATAAAGGTTTTTCCAGACTATATAAATATGAAGTGCTATTAAATGTTTCTTGGAATCCGGGGACACATTCACTTTCCTTTTGACAGAATAGGCCAGTGGATGCACGATTGTTGATTGTGTCATGTGAAAAGTATTTCAACAAACATTCATATAGTTGCCGACCAAGCTACTTGGACATAATCACTAACACAGTCACATCATATACTGAATTTCAAGAGTTTCTAATCATTTCCATTTTTATTTTTTACAATTTAAAACTGTATCAACAAAAATGAAAGTGTGCATTTTGTCATGCATGTCAATTACATTTGTAAATCCCTAAATAGAATTATTGCTAAATATTTTCTGCATGTCCAAAGTACCTCTTATCAGTTGTTTAGATGTCGAAAACATTATGTGAAAATCAATAGTTTAGTGAACAAGACAACTATTTTTCCTCAGTAAGGCACAATTGAGCAAGTTCTCCTGCACATATTGAAAAGGAAAATTATTCCCCTCATAGGTTTGCAAATTGATTGTTTTTCTTGGATGTTTGTGGTTCATTTTAAAAATGCTGCATGGTGGTTTTTGCACGTAAGGTTTAAGACCTCTCCAAAGAGACCATATGGTGCTCTGATTATGATGATAAATTTGCTTCCTGAATCTGATTCAGTGACTCAAATCTCACTGCTGAGCCGTCCAGTTTTAGTGCTTTCTTGTCAATAAAATAAAAAAAGAAAAGAAAAAAAAGCTGGAGCTTAGACGTGCCTGCAAACAGGTACAGCGTCTGTTTTCTTTTTGCATAATGTGCTGAGTTTTTATGTTTTTTTTCATCAGCCGAAGATTCTGCGTCCAGCTCTGCTTCCTGGAGAGGAGGTGGTGTCAGAAGGGCTGCGGGTGCTGTTGGACCCTGACGGCAGGGAAGAGGCCACCGGGGGCCTCCTCGGGGGCCCTCACATCCTGCCAGCAGAGGGGGCTCTCTTTCTTACCACATACCGCATCATCTTCAAAGGCATTCCTCATGATCCATTAGGTATGCACCAAATCACAGCAGTACTGATGTCACAGTCGTTGAAATAGTATAATTTACGTAATACCATTGCAGGTAGTCATAGAATATCCAGTGCCACGTTGGGAGTTTCTTAATGCTATGAATGACTTAAAAATTCTGGGGGGTTTTTCCTGGTCTTTGTGTGTTTGTGCAGTGGGGGAGCAGGTGGTCATCAGGGCGTTCCCTGTGTCCACACTGACCAAAGAGAAGAAGATCAGCATCCAGAACCAGCTGCAGCAGAACATGCAGGAAGGTCTGCAGCTCCGCTCAGCGTCGTTTCAGGTAAACATTCGAGCACGCTTGCCAGGTGATTCCTAGTCTTGTTAGTTGTCAAACTGTTGGTGTGTAGAGCTCAGCAAGATGCTGCTTAGCTCTTAATTATCAGCAGGAATCATGTAATTAGTGCCCTAACCTAACATTGCAAAAGTTTAATAGTATTCAGTGTTGCACCCTTCCTGGTACCCTCGCTAAGGACGCTTGCCTTAAGATAAATTCATATTATGTTACAAGTTAATTTCTTCATTGGGAAAAAAAACCCCAAACAAAATAGTTTCAACAAATCACAGGTGCCACAATACTTACTGTTGCCAGCAGGATAGTTCATACTGTTCATTCCCCTTTACTTTTTTGGCTTCTTGCTTGCTTTTGTGACCTTGAAATGCCACTCTTTCCTCCTTTACCGTTTTCTTCCTCATCAATGACTTCTAGATAAATTACTTCCCTCTGAAGCCTTGTCTATCGCTGGCCCAGTTTTAAACTGTTTAGTCATTGCTCTGACTGTAGATACTTCCAAGTTTTGAAAAGTAGCAGTCGTATTTAGAGCCTGAACTTTGAATGCATTAATTTAAATTAATTACATTGTTTTTAAAAACAGGAAATAATTGTGTTAAAAATCAAAGGTTCCATTTCCAATTTCCTGTGCATCTGTTTGTCTGACGCACAACAGACATCTGCAAATAACAACAAACGGCAAAACCTTTTTTGTTTGCCCACTGGAAGTTCATAAAAGCTTCAAAGAAGCAATGTACTCTCATAGTTTGGAGTTTAAATAAATACATTTGTTGGAATCCAATAAAAAAGATTGCAACTCTTTGCAGAAACCACTTCTTAACATCACCTTGAGACAGAGTCTTAAACCCAGAAGTGACTGAACTATTTGGATCAAATTCCTCCCAACTCTGTAACAGCCAGTGTGACGCATGGACTACAAATTCCTATTTTATGCTTGCTTGATTGCCAGTATATGTGTTGGAAGTCCACCAGTGTGGACAGTCCTTCATCCTGAGATCACCTCCAGTGCTGGGTTACTCCATCCTACGAAATAACAGGCCCTAACTGTGCCATGCTCTTTGGCGGTGACCTTCGATCCTCCTCCATGCTGTGGCCAAACTGGTATCAGTCATGTTATGGCTGCCAGAGTCATCTGACCTTAACCCTGTTAGGCTTGGTAGGAGTTTCTGGAAATGGCTGGAGCGACGTATTCGTCATATGCAAACCTTTTCTAGGAATGTATGGTGAAGTCACAGCCTAGCAGCTCAGAGTTCAGAGAGTTTGATTCTTGATAAGACCCACTTTTTTTAAGCATCATATTATTTTCCATTGTTTCACTTAAATTTAATGTTTTTTATATCCTCTGATAGCAGTGTCTGTCAACATAAAAGGAACCTGAAATTTATGGGTGTGTTCATACTTTTGGAAGGAGTTCCACTGAGTGTGAAATATCTTTTGAAAATCCCTGTGGTCTTGATATTACAAGCTTCTCAGAAACAAAGACAAAAGCTGTTTATGTGAAGCATGGTTTTGTCCTCTTTACTTGCTCTCCTGTAAAACTGTTTTATGGTTCATTCCTGTCGTTTTACAGATCAAACTAAGCCCAGTTGTTCTGCCTGTACACGATGTTTCTGCACTGGCTGTGCATGCGCTGTTGAACCCACACACAGACTCATAGCGAGAACTTTACATGCTGTGTCTTCTGGAGTAAATTTTAAATTGGTGTCTGACATTTTGTTTAAAAAAAATGGCTTTTTAAGTAATGGTATTTGTTTTTCTGTTTCAGTTAATTAAAGTAGCTTTTGATGAGGAGGTTAGCTCAGAGGTGGTGGAGATCTTCAGGAAGCACCTGCAGAGAATCCGCTACCCACAGTCCATCTTCAGCTCATTTGCATTTGCAGCAGGACAAACGGCTCCTCAGCTGATCCTTCCTAAACCAAAAGAGAAAAACACTGGCTTCAGGTTTGCAACCTCAGGGCAGAATTGCCATGTTTTAAATCAATCATGTGTAATAAAATGAAGCCTTAGATAGAAGCTCTGCTTTGTTCTCCTCACAGAACACTGTCAAAGACCATTGTCAAAAGTGCGAAGAGGGCAGGAAAGATCACCATGGGCCGAGGTAGTCAGAGCTCGCTGAAGAAGGCCGACAGAGGCAGCCGGATGACCTGGCAAGAAGATGATGACATTTCAAGTGAGAAAATAGATGTTTTGCTAGATATTGAATTCTCTGTGAAGAAAAAAGAAATAGACTAGAATAAAGTTTTCTTTATGTAATTCTGTGTTTTGTGTCGGACGTAGTATCCGATGATGGCGAACCACCACCCAGCAGCACTTTGAGAGCGTCCGAGAGGTCCACCATGGAGCAGCTGGTGGAGCAGTCCTGTTTCCGGGACTATCAGCGTCTCGGTTTAGGCACCATCACAGTCAGTTCGTCTCGCTCCAAATCAGGCGATCAGTTCAGGATCACAGCCGTAAACAGACTCTACTCCCTCTGCCGCAGGTACGGCTGCCCTCTGATCACCTGAGTTCCTTCAACTTTGTTTTCCCCCATGAATTACACCACAACTGATTTTCCCACACTCTCTTCAGCTACCCAGGGCTACTGGTTGTACCTCAGACCGTGCAAGACAGCAGTTTACACAAAGTAGCACGATGTTACAGGCACAACCGTCTGCCTGTTGTGTGCTGGAAACATCCACGGACCAAAGCTGTGCTTATGCGCTCAGGAGGCTTCCATGGCAAGAGTGTGGTGGGGCTGTTCAAGTCACAGAATACATCCTCAGCATGTGGGTTTGCTTTCTAAGAGCCACAAAAAATTCTAGAAACTTGAGCTTTTTGGTAATAAATCTGCTAGATTGCTACTTTGGATTACCACTTGCAAAGATTATGGCAAAAACTTTACTATGGTAGGAAAAGAAACACAAGGTTTATGGTTAAAGTGGTTATCTTTTCTGTTTTCATCTTCAGCACCAGCCTCCTCGTCAGATTTATCCAGTAGTCTTGAACAGGAGAAGTACCTTCAAGCCATCCTTGACTCCATCCCATCCATCTTCAAAATTAATGGCACCAATACCCTGTCCAACCGCTCCCTTATCGGCCTTTCACCAGGTAAAATAGTATTTGCACCACTGGTTTCTTGAACTATTCATAGCAAAGCCCACTTGCTATGAATGTCAGGTTTGTCAAGTTGTTGTTTTTTGCTTTGGTATCAAAAAAGAGAAAACATATATGTGAGTATCCACTCGTACTTCATGATCAGATTTAAATATGTGACAAATTTTTCATCATCAATTAAAGTTTTATTCAGGAAAATTCTTTCTTACCAACTTCAACCTCAAAATCCATAATGGTTGCCCTTCATATAAATGTTTCTTCTATCTGCTGTAAATAAGTGTTGGTTGGACATTTTACCATTATGATGACAGACCTTTCCACATCATGCTATACCAACTTCTTCTCTGAACATTTGACTGTAATGTTTGACAGCACAAAATGCTGAGAAATGCGTTGCTAGCAGCTTGTATTGCTAACAACACTGAGAATATCATTTCGCAAATTCTTCTAGTTTTTGAACCTCGACCTAGAAGCTTGGTTTTGTTCGTTTGATGTCATTCCCAGGTCCGAGGTTTGACTTGTGTAGCACAAATATTCACCAGGAGCTGTTTCCAGTTCTCTGTGGCATTTTTCAGTTTATACAGGAAGTTCTTCAAATTTGCTCTTCAAAATTTTTCTTTTGAAAAGTTCCTGAGAAAGAAACAATAAAGGTATTTCTCAGTTTGCTTAGATACTGTATATATAGCTGGTAGCTACCAGCTATATAAGTACCACCAGTGATAGGTACAATACAGTGTGAAAAACATTTATTTAGACTATATATGTTTACGTTTTTATCCTGTGATCGTCTAATTCTTCACATACAAACTTAAAGAAAAGGACACCGTACGCTGATGATAATCAGATGTCTTTATGCCTTGCTGTATATAACATTATCTGCTTTCGATGACAAACTGCTGACAATGTTTGGCCTCTGTTTATCTTGTAGCTCTACAGTCGTGTAAAAAATCTAATTTGTTTTTTATGTTGACGAACTGCTGCAGTCTGATGTTATTTTGGTTTTCCAGGTAGAGCAGTACAGATGGATTTTCATATAGAGCAGTGTATGAAAATACTGTTGACCTGTTTTGCACAGCACCTGAAAAGCAGAGTATGAAAATGGCGGGAGGCCAATAATGTTATCAGTTAACAGTAATGGCTCTCAGTCAAAGTGGGGGGCATGAGAAAGGGCTGCTTAAAGCAAACAGAACAAAAGTCTTTGTTGCCTTTGCTGCCAGTCGGACTGCTCACACACCTTCAAGTTTCCCAACTGAGACACACTCTGACCTGAGCTTGTTTCCATGTCTCTTTAGAAATTAACCCATAAAAGTGAAGCTTGGACAGATTAAGTAAATGTAGGCTGCTCTTGGAAGTGAGTGAGGATATGAAGCTTGTTGGTAAATGGAGCTGAAGTGATATCAGCATGTTCATTCTTGGTTTGTCAGGTCAAAAGAAAAGTTTCACTGTTATAAAACTAAACTATATCCTGAACTGAAAGATGAAGACAACTTTTAATTTTAACTGAAAATAATTGGTAAATATCAACCGGTTAGGCTGTCTTCTCTGCTGCTCGTGCCCCAACCCGACCTGATTTAGCTTCAAGGAGAAGCATTAGGGCTCCCGTGGGAAAAAACTAAGCTTGTTTTCTGAAGGGACAAGAGGCCACATAGAGTTCATTTCTTCCGATAAAAAAGAAAGTGCACAGTAGCATTTGTCGAAGTTATTTCTGTTGTTTTCTTTGTTCTCAGGTAATTGCTTTCTCCCTTTTTGAGTCTGGTCAGCAGGTATTTTTAATGACTTATCTTTATGTATACGTCTGTGTGTGCACATGAGTGTGCAGTAAAAGAGACAGAGAAAGAAAAGGAGACTGTTTGTATTTTAGTGATTTAAAAGGAAATTGGTACAATGAAAGGTTATGTCAGAATTACCACACTGTCTAAGGTCTTTCCTCGGTTCATTCATCTCTGACTTCGCCCAACCCCGCCTGAATCCTGCTAACCCAGACAGTTTCTGCACATTTAGCTCAAGTAATTTTTGTTTTTGGATCAGTAACAGTTTTCAGAGGGGACAAAAACAAACAAGCAGATTTTGCTGTGTTACTATGAGCTTATGTAGATATACTGTGAATGCAGTCTTCATCCAATTCTCATTATGAAACTCTATACATGTAGCGTGCGACTTGTGTTTACATCCTGTTTGCTGTGTCATTCTTTCGCATTCAGGCAGTGAAAGAAGAACATCGCGGTTATCAAAGATGGCACCCGTCCACTTGGACATCCCATTCTCAAACAGCTTCACCAGAGGAGGTGCGTGTTTGACGTTGCTTTTCAAATATTCAGTGTTGTGTGTGGTTCTGCTGCCAGGTGAAACATGAAACACAAGGGTCACGTCAACGCTGTAGCTCTCATCTAACCTCTTAAAGTCACGGTGATGAGATTCTTGTAAATCCAATGGCTCCATAAATTTTAATTCTTTATTTGTGAAAATTAAGTTTCTTTGTGTAGCGAGAAAATTCTAGAAATATTTACATTTCATTCGGGTGAAATTTGCAAATGGCAGCTGTGTTTTCTTGGTGTTCTTTTTGCTTGTTGATTTCTGGACTTATTAGCAATTCTGTAATGCTATCCTCCAGATGAAGACTTAATGTACCATTATGTTATTGTGACTGCTTGTGTTGGAATGTGAACTCTTAGTACAAAACCACAGTACAGTGTTTTTCTCTCAAAGTCAGCATCTCTCACCCTTTACTCACCAATTCAGTATAAAGGTCAAAGGCAAAAATACTGTTCAGATTGACTAAGTGGATTTTGAGCTGGAAGCATGACACATCACCTCCTAAATTTTTGCTCTGGTCTTATGAGTAAAAGGCTCACAGTTTTTTTTTTTTTATCAAGTGAGTTACAAAAACCGCATGTAAGAAAAAACCTTGGGAAGATATTTGGCAACCTAAAGAAAAAGTTTTTCAGTTTTAAAATTGTTTTCTTTGCTTAGTTGCAAAATCAGAAGCATTTGTCACGCTGTCTTTATGAAAATATCTGAAATCTTTTGCAAAACCATTTTTACTTGCGGTAGCAACAGGGAGAGGGGCGCGATGACACCCAAAAATCATATTAGAGTTTTCACTTGCTTAATTACATGTCTAGTTAACAGGCGCCTCCCTGTGGACTGCACAGTATGAAGTGTAATAATCCTAAACACTGGTGCTGGTGCCTGAATTTATATTTGAGTAATGACTTATGATTCAGTAAAAAAAAAAAAAAAAAATGGCAACTTTGTTTTTCGAGTCTGGGCTGCAATTGATCGACCTATTTAGACCTTAATAATTCTTAAGACAAGAATCGTAAAACATTGTTTGTGTTTTTTTTTTTTTTCTATTTCTAAATTTTTTTCAAGATGTTTTCATTCACTGTATAAAAAGATACGCAGGTGTTTTTAACATGAGATTTTCTGTGGCACCAGAACTATGACTGTGATTTTTCCATGTCAATTTGATTTTTTTAAATCTAATTTTAAAGAAAGTTTAAAACTTGTAATCATGCTGTCTTTTATAGTGGCTTAAAGTGATTTTGACCGCAGACAAAATATTTAGCTTGAATTAACATCAAATGCTGCATACAGTGTATGTAGAAGGTCTTTTGATTATTTTTTTTCATGCTAATATTTGTCCATACATTCATCCCATTCAGTTTTTTTTTGCCAAAAGTGATTTTGGCAAACAAAATTAAATACTTCTTTTTTGCTAAAAGATGATTTAGGCACAAAAGAATCACTTTTGGCAAAAATTGTGACAATATTAAAAAAATGCTCTTTTTGCAGAAAGGGCTTTAATGGTGATTAAAGCCCTTAATGGTGATTAAAGCTAATCACACACCCAAGTGTGTGATTAGCTGGGTGTGTGATTAGCTCGCCCAGGATGCCACCATTCACTGCTCTTACGAACCAACACGTCACATCTTCTATGCACAAAATAAACCTAAATCTGGTCTTTTTTTTTTCTTTTGACTCCACCAATCATAACATGGAAAATTTATTCATGCATGTTGCTGTATGACAATCATTCCCCCAGTCATTAAAACAAAGTAATTTTGATTTGTCGCTACATATAGCCCAGTCTATTGTTTGTTTGCGTGTGTGAGGTTGTAGGATTGGTTGGTATGGTGACATTAATTTGCCCCATCCTCTCTCCTGTACCCAACAACCACCCAGTGCTTGAGTACAGAGAAAAACTATTCTCTCACTCAAACCAAAAACCTGCTACTAAGGAAAGAATCGACAATCAAGGTATAGTGAAACTATTGCTGCCCCTCCTGTCTAACACATCTGTAGATCCTCAGCCTTTCTCTAATCTACACAAATGCTCACTAACCAGGTCAAATAACATGGCTCATTCTGCTGCTCAGCTCTTGCTTAGACCTTTGCGTAACAACCTACTAATCATGGCTGACTTCGCGGCTACTCCTCTGGGAGCTGTGGTTTTTCACAAGCAATAGTGGCTGTTTTCATGTGGTCTTTTCTGTTGTTCATGTCTTGGCTCAGCATTGCTGTGGTCAGCTGTGAGCCGGGTCCAAAACGACAAGGAGAGGAAGCCATTTGTCATGAAACAAAACTCAAATGTAATAAAAATCCTGCAGTTCAGAGAAGACACGTCAACTAAGCAAGAAAGGTGCATGCCAGGGAATAAAAACCCTGCAGATATATTTGCTGTATGTGTGACACCAGTGTTTTTCTGTTTATAACCGAGTCATCTTAATCCTGTCATCAGGTCTGGCTTCAAATGTAAATAGTTAACTGATTGTAGCTATGAAAAGTTTCACAGAGAGCTTATAAAATTCGATATGTTTCAAAATAAACTTCAGCATATTTTGAAGGGACTTTAGTTTAAATGACTAAAAACTCCTATAAAACTTGTATGCTTTAAAGCATTTGGAAAAATGAATGAAATTCAAAAGGACTGAAAGTAATTGTTGTGGGGGGGAGGGGAATCACTTCTCTCAATGGTGATTTACGATGTTTGGACGTTATGGCATGCTGGCTATCGTAGAAATTGGTTCGTAGACTTGTTGACTCGCTAAGAATTCCAGCAACTTCTGCTTCTAATATCTCAGATCCACACAAGCAACTGCTTTGCTGGCAGACACAGAACATTAAGGTGTTTATATAATCCAAATTGAACGGCTGTGCATGTGAATGCAGTCTGCATGCCATACGTTATTCATTATTCAGTCGTAGTGTATTTGACAGCATGTGTACATTAGTGTCATTCAGACAAGCCGGCTCCTGCATGTGTGCGAATGTATGTGACTTATTTTTTAATTTTTTTTGCAGGCATGTGGGCCAGTCTGCGTTCAAGCGGCAGACTCTCTCAGCATCCGTCGCAGGGCGACGTGGGCACCAGACTGGCAGGGAAGGACCTGGCGCCCCCTGCAGGAAGCAGCAGCCTGCAAGCTCAACTACGAAAGCATCGAGCCGCCTTTTACATCTTTGGAGAAAAGTCACATCTCAGGGTCAGAAAGAGAAAACCAGAAGCTTCAATAAGTTTTATTTTTCACAAATATTTGTAGCTCATTCTTACTGTTTTGACCTAAAATCTCCTTTTATATGAACCGTGAACACAGGCTCAAATATTTAATCTTGCTGTTTAGGTTGCAGCGGTCACATTGGTGTTGTGATCTATAGGAATCATATTTCTTCCTTGCGATTTGACATGTATGTTTCTGTTAATGTTTGTCTGAAAGATATGGCAGAGTGTTACGTAGCCCAGCATGCAAAACATTTAAAGATGATCTATTGTGCTTCCTTGAACATTTAGTTTAGGTCTGTGGGCTATACAAAACATGTTCATTACATTTTATTGCAAAAATTATTCTTAGAAAGTGAAATTTTAGTCCGCTGAGTTCTGCCTATTTTGATCTTTCAAAACGGGCTGTTTTAGGACCTCTTGTCACTTTAAACCAAATAAGCTGTTGCTGGCCAAATTACCATCAAATGACAAATTCAGATAATGAAACTGAGGTCTCCTTCATACCACAGTGACAAATCCATAGCATTTAAATTGATCATGTTCTTGCCTTTGATTGTGAACACAACACAGGGGCTCAAACTGGACTCCTCTCTGAACTGCGAACTGGTGCCGGTGGAGTTTGCAGACGCACGTCAGGTGAAAGCTGCATTTAAGAAGCTGCTGAGGGCCTGCGCCCCCAGCGCCCCCTTGTCCGACTCGGAAGACTCCTTCCTCAAAGCCCTGGAGGAATCTGAGTGGATGCTGCAGGTGACTAACAGCCGACACATCTACAACAGGATATTCACTTGGGAGTCCGACTGAAAGTTATGTGGGAATGAAAGGGTCATCCTGTATAGCAGATTCACATCATGGATAAATTATGTGAATAAATCCAGTCTGAAGCCATTTTCCCAAAGGAAACACATTCTTAAAGAAGGGCTGAGAGCATGCTAGTTATCTGATTGGCCCCCTGCAGCCTTACGCTTGGCACACAACACAATCTGTGGGAATCTAGCAGCACTGAATAAGTCCCTTTCTCCTAGACCAAACATGGCAGTATGTCCATATTTGCTCACATGCACATATGTCAATGTCTCCCAGCTTCACAAGGTCCTGCAGCTGGCCCTGTCTCTGGTGGAGCTTCTGGACAGCGGCTCGTCCATCCTGCTCAGCCTGGAGGACGGCTGGGACATCACCACACAAGTGAGAGAACTGCATTAATGCCTTCCTGAGCGACACAAATAAACGCATACAGATGAGAGGCAGAGGGTGAGATCAGTTGATCCACAAAGATTTTTGGCAGATCTCTGCTGATTAAGATCTCAAGTGAGACACCCAGTTTCCATGTGCAGTCCACATTACAGTGAGGATTCGTGTGATTTGATTAGTGCTGCAAGTGTGTTGTGCAAAAATGTCTTTGGTTTAAATGCCTCTTTGAATCATTTCGGATCCTACTGATTGTTTTACGTGTGGAGAGTTTAGTTTGTGCAGCCATGCTGAGGAATCCTGTCGTGTCATACTTTGTTTCTGAGTAGTTTATAGAGATTGAAAGCAAAAACAAGTACCTTCACACTGCACCTCAGAGACAGCTATGTGTGATTCATAAATATGCCGTTTCTCCTCTTCCCGCTCATCCTCTGATCGGCTGCGTCTCTGATATCCAGATATGATAATAAACTCTATATTTCAATCTTGCTTCACTGAATCAGTCATAAATCTAATCTTGGTTTCTGGGCTCATGGTTCTGATTTTGTAGGTATGTAAACATGTCTAAGTGCTGATCTGTTGTCAGTATCTTAGCATTTTTTATTTGTTTTCTGAGCTCATGTTTTCCATGGTGACCTGCGCTCATGTAAGTCTCCTGATATGTTTATGAGGCTTGTAAGGCCCCAAGCTGCTGCTCTGAGGTTCCCTCATGTGCGGCACGTGTTCGGCCCTGAGCATTTTTCTCCATGGGCCGCCGACTCCAGCAGGCCAGGTCCAGCTCGGCCCCGGCACTAACAAATGGGATCCATATGCTTTGGCTCTCCCTGCTTCAATTCATAGGCACCCAGCAGACAGGATACAAAACTGTCTTTGCTTCTTTTTTTTCTTTTTTTTTTCTTACACACTGCTCATCACACTTCTTCAGAGGCTTCATTTAGTTGCCAAAGCTCTCGGGATTTTTTTTCCACCACTTAGGGCAGGGTCTTCTTGTAAACCTCACAAAGGAAAACCCAAACTTTTGTTTCTTGCTCATTCGACACGTCAGGGCTCATTAGCTAAGAGGACGCGGGCAGGGTAGCGGGAAAACACAGCATGTACAGACAAGTAGTTCTTAATAGTTGTTTAGTAAAAATTGGGCAAGTGTGCCTCAGTGGTTTTGATAATAAATATTGAGAAATTAGCTTTTGTTTTTCATTTTTTAAGCTGATTGTCAAGAAGAGCCAGAGGTCCCCATATTTAGTCATCAAGAGCTACTTTGCTTTAAACTGCAACCCTTTTCCAACACACCTGAATCAAATGGCTGAATCCCCTCCTCAGCGTGTCATTCAGCTTTGCAGACGCCTGGAAACAAGCTATTAATTTCATTGGTGTTAGTAATGGATGCATCTAAAGATTGCATGATAGTAGCTCTTGAGTGGGTTTAAGCACCTCTGATCACCTCTGATCTGGTGTTAGGTTTGCTGAGAGCTGCGGGTGCGGTTCAGCAAGTTGATACATCACAGATGCTGCTTAAATATTATAAAACAGCTTTCAGTCTATTTGATTATTCCAGCGATGAAGGGTGATTTTTGATAGTTATCAGGACTTTGCCTGTCCATGCAAATTACAAAAATGCACTAATGACCTTTATATATTTCTGAATAGCAATGTTGCATAAAGCATATATCATTTAGAGATTGTTTTTGAAACTATCTCTGGCAACAGGGAGTGAAAATTATTGTGGAAAATTCAGTTACTTCATTGCTATAATATATACATTGTGCATTGCATTTACTGCAACATCAGCATAAAGGAATGCTCTGATTTTCTTGCTCTCAGGATCAGAAGTCAGATCTGCATGTTCTATGGTGGTCAGTTCATTTCATTTGCGTTTGCAGTTTAGGGTTTTAGCGAAACTAGCTGGTAGCTAAAATATACATTTTAAGTTCGACCAAATGTTCTTTTTCTCATGTCTTTAGAAATTGCAAACAAAAAAAAAGAAAAAGAGATTCAAATATTTCTAAGTTGTATTTTTTTCTATTTCAGGGATTTTTTTTTCCACTGCTAGAGAATTTATAAATCAAATTTCTCAGCAGTGATTTAATAACATTAAACGGCTCATGTAAAACTGCAAACTACCCAGTTCTAATGAACTGGCCTCTAAATTAACTGATTTTCACACACTTGTTCCCAATGCTCATGCACTATTCAAACCGGGATCACATCAAAATTGACCCATTCGATTTTAAGACAACGGCTTGATGATCCTTAAAATCTGCTCAACTTCCTCACATTTACTATATTGCAATACACTTTTTTAAATATGTCTGCATAAATGGCAGAGTTAACAACTTGATCCTTGTCTTAATTCCTAGATTTCTAAAAGCCAAAAGCTCCAAATCCAACATGTTGCACGAAATACAGAAGTTGGCAACTCTAACATAAAATTTTGCAACTTGTCTCTGCTTCATTTAGCCTTCCTGTTATCTGCTTATAGTTAAACTCTCTATGCTCTCACACCCTAAATAAACCACATACATGTTCAATTAACGTTTTACAACTCTGTGCTCAATCTGACTTAATGTTTAACTGGTAGCTTTTAAGTTTTCTTTTTTTCATCAGTGATGATGGTGTGGGCCTGATCTGGTAGCAGCCAAAGGCTTTCACTGAAAGGAAAAAGATGAGATTTGTACATTTCCGCTAGTCTTTCCTGACTCAGGGTCGATTTGACTTTGCATTTCTAATGAGAACCAGAAACAGTATTATGCAGGTGTGATGGTATTTACCTTGATAATGCTGGATCTGACGAATGCTCTGGTCTTTGTTGTAATTTTTATCTGTTGTTTCTCTTCTCAGGTTGTTTCGTTGATCCAGCTGCTGAGCGATCCCTTCTATCGAACCCTGGAAGGTTTCCAGGTGCTCCTGGAGAAAGAGTGGCTCTCCTTTGGCCACAAATTCAGCCAGCGGAGCAATCTGAGTCCCAGCAGCCAGGGCAGCGGCTTCACTCCCATCTTCCTGCAGTTCCTGGACTGCGTGCACCAGGTGAGCTTCACGCCTCTCTACCGCAGATGCTGGAATGAGACCTTCCAGCATCTCCTCCTCTGCTACGTGCCTCTCTTCAGCTTTCCCTCCTTGACTCTTAACTTCATTCATGACTTGCTTGTGAGCTCATGAGATTCCTCAAAACTAAGTAGACAAGTTGAGCATTTCAGCTGTTATTAATTAGATGTTTGTGTAGCTGGGCACCTCTCAGAGCTGGATGTGTTAGAGTTTATTGCACCTAAGCGTGCGCAGAGAGGCTGCTACCTAGATGCTTCGCAACCTCGCGGATCAGAGTTGAACTGTCTGTTCTCGCGTGTTTCAGTGTTCGCTTTTTGTTTAAAGCCGCATGTGGAAGATTGCAGTTTTGGGGATTGAAGAAAGGAAGAGGGGAGAACTTGGGTGTTGTTCAAGCATTGTGGGGGCGGATGAGAGGGAGGAGGAGGGAGAGGCGCAGATTTAAGAATGAATCCCCACAGCTGAGGACCAGAAAACTCTGTCCTCTCAGAAATGCAAAATTAGAAGAATGCTGTGGGGGGTTTGTGTGTGTCTCCTGAGGTCTCACAGACCCACTCCCATACACTTACATCAACACATAGTTTCTGCATTTGTCTTTTGAAAGTGTAGGCTTGGCAAACGGGATGGATTGGCGGCGTTTCTGGGGTCTGGAGAGTTATAAACCGGGGAAGGGAGAAGAGATTCGGACAAGAGCTGAAAATAGAAGTGCCTCATCTCCAAAACAGCTGTTGTTTTTGCCAGCAGACCCAGGTGGCCTCAAATATTCAGCGATCTTGTTGGCCACCTCACACTTCTGGATGGGAACAATAGAGCCACAGTCCAGTCTGGGCCGTGTCTGCTGGTGGTGATATCACTGACCTCTGAGGGGACAGGAGATGCTCCTTCCTGTTTCTCGTTTACACGCTGGAGAGACGTGAAGCCGACTCACAAAGAGGCATCTCAGCTGTCCCACACATGGAAAGAGACTCAAGGACTTTCCCTCCCGGCCTCTAGCTGTCTTAATCTTTTCTTCTCTGTTTTTTTTTTTTTTTTGTTCAATGTCCTTGCAGATTCTGGACCAACATCCCATGGAGTTTGAGTTTAATCAATATTATCTAAAGTTTCTGGCCTACCACCACAACTCCAACCGCTTCAAGAACTTCCTGTTGGACTCAGACTATGAGCGCTTGGAGCACGGTCAGTGTCATTAAAGTTTAAACCAGGGATGTGGGAAAATAATTTATTATACTTTGACACCCAGAAACAATCTCAAGGTGCTGTGGTCGCGCGGGAGCAAAGCACAACCCACATATTGAGGCCTCAGTCCTCGTGGCGGGTTCGATTCCCGGCCTGGTGACATTTGCTGCATGTCTTCCCCCTCTCTCATTATCCTGTTTCCTGTTGAACCACTTTCAAACAAAGGCCACTAGAATCAAAAAAGAAACAATCTTAGTGAGTTGAAAACATGAAAATAGTCTGGAGGCCACATGTTTCGTTACTGTCACAGCTTTGCAAAGTATTCACACCCTATTAACCTTTCCCATTATTTTTTCATGGGAAACTTTAATGTATTTTCTTGTGGTCTTATGTGACAGATTAACACAAATCGGTTCATCAATGCAGAGTGGAAGGATAATCTAGAGGTGTTTTATACCGCTTATTTATATCAGCAAATAAACAGGGCAGGCAACGGGAGAAAGGTCGGGGAGATGGCTGTGGAAAAGCTGAATTAAGTTTTAAAACAATAGCACTGGTCACTGTTTTCCTTTGGAAGAATGTGGTAGGATGAGACCATGGTATGTTGTTTTAGTTGACATGCAAATTGGTAAGTGGAGCGGAAATCTAAAACAGCGCATCGGCCTGAAACCAGTGGGCTGCAACATCTACAGCCTAAAGAGCCATTTCCGCTCTCTGGCCAGCCAATAAAACTTGAGCGCCGCAAATGTCACAGGGCTTTTTGAAAAGGACACCTCATAAAATTGTAGATAAATATGTACTCTCAGAAATATGTGGTCATTTTTAAAGAATCACAATTTTATTCCTATTTTTATTACTTCGAATAAAGATAAACATAAAATTTAGCAAAAAAAAAAGAGTTTGGATCACTTTTCTGTGGGATGGAAAATGAAAAGAAAAACAAAACTACAAATAACGTTTCGATTCCTCATCATTTCCAACAACAGATCTATAAACATTGTGTTGGAGTCAAACACATTCCTTCATTTCAACACAAGGGTAATGTATAAAACCAAGGTGCACAAATATTTTGATTAATATAAAAGGTTGATTAGATGCATTGAATTTGAAAACACTATCGACTTTTTATCAGTTCATTCTATGAACTTTAATGGCTTGTTTTGTGTGTTTTTGTGGCATCACTGGTGGTTCTTTTATTTACTCCCACTTGAAAGGGCATCCCCATTTTTGCAAACCAGTGTACTGATTGCTTTTCTCCAGCTTTTATGGCAACCTGTTTGTTGTCTTGCGTCAGCTGAAACGCTCTCCAGCAGACACACGGGTTGGTGCATTCATCTGCTCCACCTGCTTTTGCTTTACACAGGGTTGCTGTTTGAGGACAAAGTGAATAAACAGGGCCGTCGAGGCATCTGCATCTGGGATTGTATCAACAGGATGCACCGGAGGAGTCCCATCTTCTTCAACTACCTGTACAGCCCCTCGGAGAGCGAAGTGAGTCTCTCCGCTTCCTGTCGCTCCTTCGCGGCAGAAACTAGCGATGGTAAAATAAGCGGAAAACATTTCGGCTTCACCAACAATCCCGGTTCCAGTTCAGTTAAATGAACCACGTGCGTCTAATTTAATTGACAGTATTGAGTTAAATCAACAAACGCTCAAATTGCAGCTATTCGAAGTGCAATTAAGCAGTGAATAAAAGTCATTGCCACATTGTAAAATGCTTTATTTTACTTTTTTTCTTCTTTTTTTTTTGTGTAATTCAAAACTAACGTGAGCAAAGTTTTAAAATGTTGCTCAGAACTTCTCAGTAAACCTACCTGCTCATTATTTTCATATTTACTGGTGTAAACCATGTGACTACATCAAAATGATTTATAAATATATAGATATCTGACAGAAGCCAGTACCTGTGTGGGGATTCATTTATCACATTCTCATAACTGGGTATAATCTTTGCAGTTAAGGATTATTTTATGTTCACCCACATAAAATAACCCACATCCTCCTAATGGGTCTGTAATCTCAGCTCTGCTAATTTCATTAAACTTAAACAGGAACTGTAACTTTAAACAAAACCGATTGAGTGTGATGAAACATATCTGCTCCTCTTCAAGCCTGTTGTCAGACTTTTACTGAAGCTTCTGCTTCAAGTGTGATTTAACACCCGGATGCCACTCTAGATGATTCCCTGCTGGGCTTAAACAGACAGCATCAGGTTGGACTCTATAGAGTAACCGACCCGGCTCTTGTTGTGCAGGTGATCCTGAAGCCGTTCGTCAGCATCCCCAGCCTGATTAAATGGGACTTCTTCACAGAGGAGACTCTGTCGACTGGACCGTGCTATGACTGGAGGATGATGGCGGTGAGGTCAGAGAGCACGGAGGAGGCAGACGCCAACGCAAACAGCAAGAGGAGGATAGTTTGGCCGTGTTACAGCAACGTGAGCAGTGCCCAGCCGGACGCCATCACCAAACTTCTCACTGTAAGCGTCTGCAGCCGAAGGTTCAGGTTTCAGCTTATAGGCTGCTTTCTTGACGCTTTGGTAATTTGCTTGGTTCTGCAGGACATCGAGAGGCTGGAGGGAGAGCTGAACCAGGGTCCTGAGAAATGGCAGACGACTCTGGAGAGAGTCCGTCTGAGCATCCTGGAAGATCTCAAGCAGGAAGGAAACGTGCGTCTTTTAGGAAGAGACGCTTCGTCTTATTCGGCAAAACTACAAACCAGACGCCATTTCCTAAAACCTGTAACGTACGCGTGCGTTTCTTTGCAGCTCCGAAAGCAGTCGCTGTCCCTCTCAGGCCTCATTCCCACGTCCAGCCTGCAGGCCTTCCAGCGCCGCTCCATGCTGCACCTGCCAGACAGCGGCCTGAGCGACGACCCCAGCATGGCCACGGCCAACGGGATCAACCGCCGCGCTGCAACACTTTACAACCAGTTCACCCCCAAGAACGAGGAGAACAGGTGGGTCGTGAACTTCCTGAGCTCCGAGACTAACGAGAAGGAACACATCTGATTCAGGGGCCGGTCCAGATTTGGAAGATGATTCAGCCATTTGGTATGCTCCGTGTCATCTCTGTGAGAATTGTGTGTACTTTCGCTTAAAATCTGGGTGTGTGATTTTACAATTACAGAGAGGTTAAAGTACAGTCTCTTGGCTCCGATGTTGGGATATTTTCTTCTGGGCTGAACAAACAGTCATTAAAATCCACTTTATGTCCATTTTTTTTTTTCTGATGGTTTTTGCATCTGCTCCTCATTTTTCAAATTCCAAATGACGTTCTGACAGATGACTTTACAAAGATGAAGTGATTCAGAAACCTAACATCATCACTGCTGAAATTCTGTTCCTTATTTCTTTCTATTAATGGGGCTCAAAAAAGTCTCAGATTTTTCCTCATTGTGCAAATGAAACAGTGCAAAAGTAAAAAAACAGAAAGTTGTTTACTCAGGGTTTGTTGTCCCAGGAAGTAAAGACTGACGGACTGGCTCTCGTCCTTCTCCAGGTCTTATGAGGGGATCCTTTACAAACGCGGGGCTCTGCTGAAAGCCTGGAAACCTCGCTGGTTTGTGCTGGACGTCACCAAACACCAGGTGAGCGAGCGGCTTCCCGTTGCACCGACGCTCCGACCGAACGCGGAGCAGCAGGTTAATTCTGATGCCTTCATAGCTCAGATACTATGACACCGGCGAGGACACGAACTGCAGGGGCCACGTCGAACTGTGCGACGTGGAGTCTGTGACGCCGGCCGCGCCCACCATAGGAGCCCCCAAACACATCAGTGAGAAGGCTTTCTTTGACGTGAGTACATGCTGATGTCTGGAAACGACTCGAAACGCTTTGATTTGACGTTTGGACGTTCAGTCTGGTTTTAAATGATTTGTGATGAAGTTGAAGAATTTTTATGTAGTTTCTTTCCTTTTCATGCAACGCACAAATGCCACTTGTAATGAAACAGCCCACAGCATGATGTAACCACCACCATGCCTGATGATAGTGTCCTTAGCTTCTGAAAGGATCAGCTGTAACATACTTTTTGTCACAGCGGCTAATAAGCTCAGAATTTGTCTCATCTGACAAGAGCTGGTTGAAAAATGATCTCATTATTGTGACAAAAGATGGGATTGTTGTTTTCAAGACCATTTTCAATTAATATATTGATAACGGCATAATAATGAAAATTTGCCTTTTGAACTTCTAGTAAACCTTAATTTTACACAGAACTCTCCACATTAGAAGTGGAAAATATTTTAAATATGCAAAATAAATTGATCACACGACTAATTGATTAATTCATTAAGAGTTTATTGTGACAGGCTTAAATCTGACAGTGACGTGTCAGATATCAAACGATTCCTTGAACTCAAGCGTCGCAGAGCCTAAATACCAATGTCAATTTATTTACATGGCACAGGAAATAAAGCTAGGAGCTCAAATGGCAAAAGTTCAATCACTTCTGAATTTTAGCTTGGATCTGGGAACATCAAAGAGGAACTGGTTGGTTGAACTCAGCATTCTTACTCTTACGCTCTTAGTATATATTCAGAAAATCACAGAGATAATCATATGATAAAGCTAAGTCTTTCAAATTTTTGAAAGTAAGTAAATGAAATCTCAAAATCCACCCTGAAATAAACAGGAAGCCAGAACCAGCTGCTGCATTTTGGATGGTTTGTAGGTGATGAAGAGATGAATCATCAAACCCTTTTCTAAGGTCTTTGGTTGGGAGATTTATAACTTCACATTGGCAATTTGTCTCATCCTAGAATATTTAATATTAATTTTCTGTTCATTAAAAGCAGCAGAAAAGAGAGTTGAATCATTCTGCTCAGCAGAACACCAGCTGAGGAAACATAAGCAGATACGTCACACTTTAGGTTCCTGAAAAGAGGCTTTTTACTATCACTGCTGCACTAATGTGATCAGAAACAAACATGCCTCTTAGGCAAACTCTCTACGTCACAGAACTTTACTTCTTAGAAAACATTTGGATCGCTTAGTAATCATGTAACTTCATCATCTGATCGTCTTGTTTTGGATGTAGATAACAAAGAAGAATCAGGATGTGGAAGTGTTTTTCCATGGATAAACGCTTCAATATTTTATATTTAAACATTTTGAATTAGAAAAGTTTGCACTAGCCTCATCTTCAATACAATACATATATATTTTTGTTTTCATTTTTTTATTTTACTTTTTTTTTCTTACCTGATGGCCCTTTAGCTGAAAACCAACAAGAGGGTCTACAACTTCTGTGCTTCCGACGCGCCCAGCGCTCAGGTGTGGATGGATAAGATCCAGAGCTGCGTATCCGACGCCTGAACGCTGAGCTTTAATGACATATCGCCCTCGTCAGAGGAGGAGTTGCGTGGCTGAGAGCAGCTCGCTTCGGCATGCCAAGTGTCTTTAATTTGGGGACCACAGTGAATAAAGTGCCTGACGGTGGAGGATCAACTTCCTGCTTCTCCCCCTGCAGGCGGAGCGCATCGCCTCGGCTCGCCGCTCCCTCTGATCGGGGAGCAAAGCAAACATAAGCTGCCGTTTTTAAAGACTTGTGCTACAAAGGAAATGTTACATTTTAAAAAAAATATATATATCTATAGCTATATCACTGGCCATTAAAACTGTGGGTTCAATTTTAAATTTAGAAGCATATAGAAAGTAGCTTGTAAAAAAATTTCTATCAGATATTTTACTACAAGGAAAAAGGTTATCGCTGCTTAAAGTATAAACCGCCAAAAACTCTGATTTTAATGCACAACTTTAAAAAAAAAGAAGCAATTTGTTTGCACTTATCTCTAAAGCAATGCACTCTTTACTAAATATTGACTCTCTAACAGATGCAAACAGCCAGGCTTCAGGCATTAATTACATGTGATCATGATGGATTAAATGAAAAGAATTTGCACAGAGGTTTCAAAAGGTGTTTTTTTTTTTTTTATTTAAGTACGTTTTGCTATTCTGTTGAATGTTTTAACTTCTTTCTTAACTTTGACATCTGATGCAGTGTAAATTATTTTTTATTCGATGTCTTACAGTGCAAGTGTCATTTGCTTTTCTGTAAATACTTTTATCGCATTTTATTTTATGTCCTGGCTTCTCTGAGCAGGATTTGCTTTTCTAAATTTAATTCTGACGTGTTTGTTCCTTTCGCGTTTTTACTGATGAAACTCCCTGAATGTTCCCTATTTGTGGTGAAAATGTTGTGAATGAAAATGACCTTATGTTGTTGCTGACGTTCTCCAGGCAGGCTCTGTCTCTCTTAAGGGCTTTTTAATCAATCTTTTGTGCAGTTTTCTGATTATCTGCCCTATGTCTTTACAGGAATAAGCACATGAAGCAATTCAAAGATGTCAGGTGTTTTGTTTTTACTTCTTCTTTGTACCGTGTTGTGACGACACTAAGTTTTTTGCAAATAAAGCGAACATACTTGAGCCTTTTTCGATATTTAGAGTGCTTCTTCCTTCGAACTCTTAGATCGACGGTAGAATTTGGGTCTCGTTTGGGCCTGATCAGCCTGTAGAAGACTTTTCAAGGGTTTTGACGTTTGCCTACAGAATTTTAAGCTTTTGGGTTTTATTTTATTCCATTTTGTAACATTCCTGAGGCTATTTCTAAATTTCTTCAGTAGAGCCGACGGCGTCCACGCTGTCAGTTCGGGGGCTTTCCATGTCTCGGTGCTCCCTGGTCTGTGAGAAATTGAGTTTATGCGTAGAGCACCTTTAGCGGTTGGAATTTATAAGTGTGTCACAAAAACAACTGGAACATTTCTGAAGAAATTTAAACGCGGCCTGCTAAGGTGCGCCCGTCTGTTGGAACCCAGCGCTCCGATCCCAGAAATTTGCACCAATGCTAAGTTTAGCTAAAATAATATCAATAGCATGTGGAGAGTCACAAGCATGTTGACATAAGATGAACTTACTCCATTCAGGAAGTTAAAACAAGTGGATATGCTAAAATTAACCAAAATGCTAATGCTAGCCTTTCTCCATTCATTGTGCTAAACATGGCTAATAAGTAAGAAAAAAATGCTGAAAGCTTATTTCAGAGTTAAGACTAATAATTCAGGCTTATACTTATTTTATTTTTTTGTAAGCTTCATTTTAAAGGGCCATACTAGTCCCATGTGTAACAGTGGTTGGGTTAAACCAGTTACATCAGTCACATTCTGCTCTTGTTTTTCTCTGACCTCTTAGAAACAATTCAAATTTAGTAAAGATATGTAATGAATGCAACCAAGCACCAAGTTGTTCTTTCTATTATGCATACAGGTGCCTCCGCTGGCCGGAGGTGGATGTGGTCAGGGCCCTGAGCTCATGGATGTTTGGCGCCTGGTTGGCGGATCAGAGCAGCTCTCCTTCAAGGTTTCACTCGGAGGAAGCTGAGGTCAGATCGGGTGTTTTTTGTTTTTTTTTTTCTGGAGGGATGTGGTGGGTGTTTAGTCCCACAGTACAATCGAACAGCTGCCCTGCAGCGGCAGCAGGTGCAAAGCTCCATCAGCCTAACATCTGGGCAGACCTTTTGGCAGTTCCCTCCATTTTTTAGATGCTTCCTTAAGGCCCTGAGATTAGGCCCACAAACGGAGGGATGCAAGCGGATGTTATCCTGCAGGACTGCGTGGAATGGCATTATTGGAATTATTTTCTCCTCGAGTTGGAATTGGTGGTTTCCCAAGAGTCATTTGGTCCAATTATTGATTCTCCGTAGCGGCATTAGCCTGACTGGATCAAACCACACTGATTTAGATTAGCTGTATGAAAGTAGGACAAGATGAAAGGAAATGTCTTGGTTACATAACCCATGACGTGAGTGTAGCTACATTACAGCTCCTGCAGCTGATTTCTCTTCTGATGGCAAATCACTGATGAAAGCCTCCATCATCCCAAAGGTCAGCAGTGTTTTAGCATGCATATCTGTAATGGTAATCTTGTGTAACTTGGCCCTATTTTTTTTTTTATTTTATTTTTTATTTTTTTCCCTCAAGGTTGAGTGATTTGGCTGCGTTATCTGGGAGCGTGCCGCTCTCAAATAAAAGAAGACAAATCAAAAGCAGTCTATAAACTCAGGCCTGCACGTATCTGCTTGTTTTGGATCCAGCACTCTTTCAGCGCAGTCACAGCTGTGCAACTGGATGAAACAAGTTGAAAAATAAGCTGACTGGCCTTTCCGTACCCCGCTGACACACAATATTGATTTATTTCACTGGTCCTCTCAGTCCTATTATCCTTGTAACCCTGTGGCTGCAGTGAATACAAGATCTGTTCTCGTTTCCTTTGGGCCTTCGCAATGTGGGCGATAGGATTCAAAGCTGCTGGGGGTTTGCCTCTGTGGGCACCTGCTCCAAAAATCCCACCCTAAAAGCTAATCGCACGTCATTTGTGATGTCAGCTTGCCAGCACATGGGGGTCTCTACTCACTGCACGCTGCGGCCGATGAGCCGCTCATCCGTGCGCAAGAAAAGTTCAATTAACCATTCAATTTGTACTAAAGGGAGTTTTAAAAAAATGAAGATTTCCAAAGCAGCTTGACATTTTTTTTTTCCTCTTCCTCCAAAAGTCCAGCACTGTGAGGAGCCATCTGCAAGACATTTCTTCACACTATCCCATAAAAATTTCCCAGTTTGGACCAGAATGTTTTGGATGGAAACCAGATGAATTGGTCATGGGCATTAGGGCTACTTTTCGTACACATGGGGTAAGGATGAGACAGTTAGAGATATTCTTAAACCTGGAATGTGGAGGGCTTGTGCAATTTAGCTACGGAGATCAGAGACTCTCGATTCTGAGAATAGTTTTTAAAATAAAACAAACAACCCAAAAAAAGGCAATTTCTCAGATTCACAGATATAAATACCTCCTCAAGAAGATACGTGAACAGTAAATCTGTTTAGAAAACACACACACACACACACAGCAAGATAGTTCTTGAAAAACACTGCAATAAAAACAATTTCAACAAAACAGCCGGGGTTTTTTTTGTTGTTGTTTTTTTCTTGCTCTGTAAATCAAGCAAACAAAGAGAACCATAAAATCTTTCCATCATGGTGAATCTCAGCAGCATGAGCTCAGACACTTGGGCAATCTGTCTCTGTATCTGATCTTATCTGTGCGCTGCCGGTGTATAGATGCGTGCATGGTGTCAGGTCAATGGTGTGAATGCAGGTTCTTATCTCGTCTCCTGCTCTGTCAGCTCTGAACTCAAGGTGAACTCTGTTTCACTTCGAAGCTCTCTCTCTCTCTTTCTTGAAGAAGAAGAAGATGAAGCAGAAACAGAAGAACAACAGGCTGACGTTGGTGTTGCACTGACTGAAGAAGCTCATTGTGCAGCCTGGCAGGCACCAGTCAGACCCAGTGCCCGGCTCTGACAGCTTCACCCAGGCACGCTGCTCCTGTAACCGAAGTGCGACGACGTGGAGGACAAAACCTGAGACGTACGTGAGGCGAACAGAGGCCCTTTGTTGCTCCAAGGGATTTGTTTTGACACCATCATCTTACTGCTGCACGTCGCGTGCACTGGGGGTAATTAATCTCGCCCTGCGATTACTGGAACAAGTCAGTTTATGCAGCATCTACCAAACTGCCGTGACACTTTTGTCTTGCTGATCTCACTTTTAACACGAGGTGTTCTCAGGTTCCCCTCTGAAGATTTTGACCCACCTGAGTGAGTGGAAGTGGTTTGAAGTGAGGTAACGCGGCCTCTCCTGCAGCAGGTTGTGTCAGCTCCTTGTCGGTTTGCCTCATGAGATTAGGCCACAACCTACGTAAACGCCTTTTAGGAATCTGAACTCGGTCGATGACAGAAGGAGCTCAAAGCTTTCAGATGTTGATGCATCTTGTTCCAGACTCGAGGTCAACATGCACCTCCCCACCTGCAACTCTGAGATACTTCAGTCGTCTCCAGCAGTAGCGTTTAGCAAGCAACTAAGAAGATCTTTTAGTCCTCCAGGAGGAAAAAACCAAGAGATGCCAGATTCTCTGGGGGATTTTGAACTAGACTTAAGCATGTGTATTAGAGTATGTTCAATATATTAAAGCACTTGAAAATGTCATGTTTAAATCCAAGTTTACCCTTTATTTGCTGAAACTTACATTTGGTGCTTATTGATCACTGTGCACTTTGCATACACTCCAAACATATTTTAAAGGGATAATAAATCTTTTTTTTTTTTTTTTTTTTTTTTTACGTTTTGTCATGTTAGAAACCTTAAACTTTACTATTTTTAAATATCAGTCAATACTTTGTAGAACCAGTGCAGTTAAGGCTGAAAGTATTTTCTTTTCTACCAGCTTTGTCTGACTAGATATTAAGATTTTTTTCCAATCTTCCTGAACAAAGGCTGCAGCCTCAGTCAGATTAGAAGATCATCTGTGAACAACAATATTCGGTGTTTTTAGCTTTGACTGGGCCATTCTAGAACCTGGATGTGCTTTGCTCTAAGCTTTTTCATTGCAGTTTCGGGTCGTGTATCTAGACTTCTGCTGGAACCACTGGCCCAGTTTTAAATCCTCTGAAGCATCTCGCAGGTTTTCTTTCAAGATTGCTTTGGAATGAGCTCAATCCACCTTCTGTCCAGTTTGCCTGTTACCGCTGATGAACAGCATACCCTCAGCATAATACCGCCACCTTCATCACCACATGGATGACATGTTCAATGTAATGTCTGAGAGTCACAGGATTTTCCATGTGGGGCAAACCAAATACATTTTGGTTACCCAATTAGAACATCTTCCTCCATATTCTTTGTGATGCCAATGCGGCTTGTGGCAAACTTTAACAAAAAAAAAAAAACAACTTTTAATGCCTTCTTGTTGCCACTTTTTCATAAAACCCAATGGTCAAAGCATTCTTGGCTGCTTCCTTGACGGACATTTCCTTTGCCCAGACTCTCATTTTAAGTGGACGGCAGTGTCTTTGCTGTTGTGTCATACTCTTTCCATTTTTGGATTAAGCAACAATCTGTGAGACGTTTAGAGTTGGGATGTTGTTTTATAACCAAGACATGCTTTAAGTTTTTCCACAGCTCTTTCCCTGACCTGTCTACTGTGTGTCTCAGTCTTCGTAATTGTGTTTGTTCGTTAAAGTCGTCTAAGGTAAAAACTATTTTATTTCAGACGAATACACCGTGACACGTTCAGTTTCGTTCGCACAAATGGAGCAATTATCCAACTTTCGGAGGGAATTCTTTCCATTTTGTGACTGAGGACTACCATAATAAAAGGGGACTGCATGAAAAGACAAACCACATTTCTTTCCACTTCACATTTGTGCATCTTTTGTTGGCCTGTCACATAAAATCTCATTGAATAACCTGAATTCAGCCTGGGGTGTGAATACTTTTGCAGGGCATGTGATGCATTTAAGAACAATGGGGAAAAAACCGACACAAAAGCTACTCAATAAGTATATTGAAATATTATTAAAGAAATGATTTTATACTTTTTTGTATTCACACATTCCCTTGAGTATTTACTTCTGTTCCTGCACAGGTAATGCAAATCAAAATGCCCTGTTATTGTACTGCCACCTAGTGGATGAAGCAGAAGTTACAAAGGCTTTAATACAAAACTGAAATAAATGTGGTTACATTTGAGACAACTCAGAAATAGTCCAAATAACTTCAATATATTTTTATTTATTTCCTACTTATGGAATGTTTCTGTTTATATCACAGGTTTTTGGTGCCTTTCTATCCTAAAGGAAAAGACTTAAAATGTCAGCTATTTCACGAGGAGATATTAGAATACAGGGAAAAAAGCTCACATCACCTTGTCTTAAGGCAGAAAGTACGGCGGCCACCGCATTTCATCATGCCGCATAACCGATCAGTAGATTATAGCGAGGGAGCGCAAAAGAAAAAAAAATGTCCCATGTCCCCTGGAGGGATTCACAAAATGATTATTTAAAGCAGAAATCAGACACAAATCCACTCCCACTGGCATACAAAACTGAATGGTGTTTATTGCAAAATATATATTTCAATCATACCAGATTAAGGAACTAACAGATCATTTGTTGACTTTTAGACTCTTTCAAATATCAGTTAATGTCACTTATTTTAAAACCAGTTTAGATCGAAGACTCAAACACTAAAACGGATGGAATTAAATACTTTTGAGTTAAATAGAAATCAGTGGGGATCTTAATTTCTTGCATTAAAAGTAGTGAAGTCGGCCGTTTTGAATCGTCTCTAGAAACTTGAGAAACAACTTGAGCTTTTTCCTCTCTGTGGTGTAAGATTTGAGTTTCTTGAAACAAAATCCAGTTTATTCATGCAGCCCAGACAAAGTAATGTGGTGTTTCGCTACTAACAAAAAATACTGATGATGTGTCAAGACGCCGCTGATTTATTCGGACCATCCGTCACTCAGCCGGAGCTCCCTGGTTCTTCTTCTCCTGCCAGGTCTTCTTCCTCAGCTCCAGCTCAATGTCAGTGAACGAAGCCGGGCCCCAGTTAGTGATTCTCTGAGCTCCTTTATGACCTAAACCAAAAAGCAAAACCAGATGTGAGCTGTGCTCAGAACCACTTAGAAACCCTGTTTCCTGACCTCTGACCTACAGAATGCCAGGTCGTTCTGTAGACCCTTACAGCGACAGGATGAATGAATTTATCCTACCTGGCTGGATGAGACGAACCAGCCCTTCATGTTTGGCCACCTTATCTTTCCAAGTCTTTGTCTTGTTTGCCGCTCGCTCCAGTTTTCGTGATACCTCCTTTATAAGAGGAGAAAAGGCAGAGATGGATCATTTAAAAATATATATTGGTAAGGATTTAGTATGACATGCTGTCAGAAATTATCATTTACATTTAGCTTCTGCTAAGTTGTCATTTGTTCCCTTAAAACAAACTAACATTTCTTTTGAAAGCTTTCTACAGTGGCCATGAATGGACAAATTTTATCTTTGCCCTTATGACAAACATTTTCAGAAAACATAGCAGACGTGTTTAGTTTGACTGGAGAAAATCCCGATGTCAGGATGCTTGACTGAAAATATAAAACTGACATAAACTCTGAATCCATCAGCGATGGGCTTTATCAACCTAATTTAGCTACGACATTTTATCTTTCATGTCAATAATCATGTCCAATGGATGTCCCAGAAATATGTGTGTGTGGGAGAGTGAGTAAGCCTGAGTCAAAATGCATTTGGTGCAAAAGTAATTGTTGTAGTTTACAACATTGCCACTAGATGTCAGCAAACGCCACACACTAACGTGTTAATTTCAGCAAGCTGAACAGATTCAATTCATGTTGCATACTTTTTTCTTTTCTTTTTTTTACATTTTCATTTATTGTTTTGAATGTTATTTATTAGGGGATGTAATTATTTAAATTACCTTCTTCTACAATCAAAGGGAAAATATTTAAAAACATAAATATTTGCTTCACCCCGGCTCTGTCTGATCTATGAATGGTTATGAACCTGATACTGCTCCAGCGCCCCCTGCCGTTCCTTCTCCAGTCTGTCCAGCTGCTGAGATGCCGCCTGCAGCTCTCTGTCCTTGGCCAGCTGCTCGGCCATCAGCTCCTCCTTCTCCGCCTCCGTCTGAGTCAGCGTCCTCTGCTGCTTCAGGTAGATCTGCTCCAGCTCCGTCCTCTTTGCCGCCTCTTCCTCCAATAACCTGTTAAAAACCAGACAGCAAGCACTCTTAGTACATCTTTAAATAAGATATATTGTTTATATCTTGTGAATTTTAGAAGAACAGGGAAGCATCACAACGTTGTTGTGTGAACAGGGCAGATTTCTAAGAAAAAGAGTTATAGGTGACCAACGAGGCGGAGATTCAGAGTTTCTAATTGTTAAAAGTGAGTTTTTCCTTTGCACTGTCGCCACATGCTTGATCAGAAGGAGGGTGTTGACATGTTGTTGTGTATTGAAATGAATACAGACCATAAAATGAATACAGACCAACTAGAAAATTATTTGATTTACATGCCATGTTATTAATGGCAACAGTTAAACTTTTACGAAGCCCCCCAAGTCTTTGAAGTTATAAAGTTATTACAGTTGGATACTTGTGCTGCATTTTTTTTTTTTTAATGTTTTTTCCTGTATTGTTTATGACCGTATCACAGCTACAGTTTGCTTAACTCAACACAGAACTGCACAAACACTGCAAATCACTATGACCACAACAAAGAGGTAATCATTAGCTCTCTTGTAGACTTAAAAAGCGAACTATTAACGGCTTGAACTCAGCAGCTGCGACGCTCTGACTTGGTCTTCCTAGGTTTGTTTCTGAGACCTGGCCTGCAGCTTCCTCATGGCCTCCTCATCCTGCTTGGCCTGCCTCTCGTCCTCCAGGGCTTCCTGCAGCCGGTGGTACATGTCTTCGAGCTCTCGGACCCGCTGCAGGTACTGATCCAGCTCGCTGGACTTCTGAGCCATCTGCTCCTCCATCTTCTGCCGCACCTGAAATAGATGAACACGATTGTAGTGAGTCCGCTGAAATGTTAGGACGAGAGTTTGTGCGCCGTTTCCCAAATATGACTTCATGAACTTGGGAGCGAAAAAAAATTGGCGCAGCTCCTGAAATGATGCGACACACATAAATTCCAGAAGAAAAACATAAACCAATGTGGAAGATGATGAATGCATGTGTAGGAACTTGCTTTTCCGTTTTCCCTATGTAGGAAAAATCATTCATATCAAGACAGAGAATAAGAAAAGAAGCCAAATTTCTCCTCAACCAGGAAACAAAATTCCCAGGATTTTCCCAAACTTTCCCACACGGTTAGCTATGAAGCCATGTTTCCTCATTAAAGTTTAATCTCATGTGGAGTATTGGTTTTACTCCCAAAGCTTTGAGATTAGGAGACAATTCAGGTTGTGATAGACACAATGCTATGAAAAAAAACAAAACATTACTTATTTGATTATTTCACTCGTGACATTTTTTGAAACATTATCCGGCCCATTGGTGAATAATCAATTGCATTCCTTGTCAGAACATAACTGTGATTAACCACTACTTGGCCATCTGTGCTCAATTTCATCAACAGCACATTGACCTGTGAAATAAAGACATTACTCAACATGAAAGTGAAACATTTTACCTCCTTTCTTTAGCACTAGTCAAAAGTTTACAGAACTTTGAATAGGGTTCAAAGTACTAGGTTCTATGCTGGTACAGTACCAGGGTACTGGGGCGTAGTATTGCATGTCTGTGTGCATCAAAGTATCAATGCAGGTCAGAACTGGAGCAGAAATAACAACATCTGCCTTAATATTGCAAGAATTTGAGTTTTTCTCATTTTTCTCACAGTGGCAAATAAAGCTCACCAGAGAGCTCCTATTTAAACACTCGTCAGGATTTATTTAAGTCATTTAAGCAGCTGTTGGGTGAGTTCCTCTTGTTTATGCAGATTTTTTTTTTTTCTTCATTTTTTTACTTATTTGTCGACTTCTCGTTTGTCGGCACACCAACATGGAAATAATAACTCAATCACGTCCTTTGTCGTGATCATCATAATTACATTTTTTATTAAGTTTCCTTAAGCGTTTACACCAGTGATGTGATGCCACACTTATAAAGCAGTGAGGTAAAAACCCTTTACCATTTTTTCTCTCTCCAGGTCCAATCTGTACCGATCCTGCAGGTCTGACTGGTTTCTCTTCCTCCGCAGTTCCTCCAGCTCGGCTTTGGCTTTGGCCTCCTCCATTTTCTGTGAAGCACGACAGAGGAAGGAGCCGTCACTGCTCTGCTTGAGCTGAGGCCACAGCCAGCACAGAAAGCGTTTATGTAGTTTCTGAGGTTTGATTAAAGAGGATGTTTTCAAGTGGCCCCTTTTAACATCGGCATTCTGGGCTCCAATATAACTCGGCGCCAAACTACTTTTAGCTCTTGCAAATATGAAACATGGTTTGACATTTAAAAAAGAGCCAAGTGGTCAAAGAAAAAGAGAAGTGAAAGATGAGGAATAATCTGCGTCAGCTTTAAAAGCATTGAGCGTGGACACCATGCTTCAAACAGACAGGTGTCTAAATTATATACTAGGCAGTTTGCATAAAAAAGTTTTACTTCCCTTTTTACTGTGGCTGTTTTGTGAGATAAACCACAATATGTGGGGTAAAAAAAAACACAAAAAACTGCAGCTGTGATCAACAGCTACAGTAAGTTCAACTGAATTAATGCGTTTTGTTTTCCTCATTCCTAGTTTTTAAGATTTTTTTCATATTCGTCCACAGACAGACTGAATGGACCATTGGGATTTCTCTGTGAAAATATTTGGAGGTTGTTAACCACAGACCAGCCTCATGTCTTCCAGTTGTCTCTGTTTGGCCTCATTAGCCGCCTGGAGGTTCTTCATCCTCTCCGTCAGGTCCTGCTCCTCCAGCTGCTGCTTCTGCCGCAGCTCCCGACGCCTCAGCCGCGCCTCGCGGTGCGGAGACAGCAGGCCGAGCCTCAGCAGCTGGACGCACGTCTGAATGGCTGCCGGAAAACGTGTGGAGAGGGAGCTCAGGGACAGGCGTTTTTAAAAAAAATTAAAAAATGACAGGATGATTGGAGAAGCCGTCCAGTCGGTACCTTGAATCCATTCCTGCTTCTTCTTTTTGTCCGAAGCGCTGATCTCAAAGCTTTTATCCAGGCACTTAATGATAAAAAGGCACTTCTTCCCGTCTCTGTCTTGCAGAGGCTGGAGAGGACAAAGAAAAAAAAAAATCACATGAATGTGAAATCAAGTATATGTGCAAAACTCTTTCTTCGCAGTTAAATCTGAAAATAAAAAAACTTCCCTTTACCTCCACACAGCAGCTCTGGTCAAGAACGATGTCTCCCTTCTTCTCCGCGAGGTCTTCGCAGACGTAGTAGGTCAGCGAAGTGGGTCGAAGGATGAACCAGCGCTCCATCCAGTTCTTCCTCTTGTGGCCTTTTTTCGTCATGTAGCCCTTCAAAACACAACACCGAGTTGAACCGAGGCAGGTCTTCTCACCGACCCCCCGCCGCCGCCGGCGTCCGATCGGTCCAACCTGCTTGAGAATGTCCAGAATGAGCTCCGAGAAGACCTCGTTGATGCTCATGGACAGGATCTGCCGGTCCACGTCGTTGCTGAAGTAGATGACTCCCACCAGCTCGATCAGCTCCCACACAGTCAGGCAGGTCTTGGCGCTGTGCCGCATCCTGTAGTCTGTGAACTTTTCCTCACACCACCCCATTCCCATGGCCTCCGTCAGCTTTCGCAGAAAATACTCCACCTTCACAGGTGGACAAATTAGTTAGTTGAAGCTTTAAAGCAACGAAAGCACATGGTTATTTTTGAACAGCTCTGAAATTGCAACATTTTCTTTCTAGTCTTTTTGGTGACATAGAGGAATGCTGTTTATTGCCGAGAAATGCCTGTGGAAAAACAGTAGAACTAGATTACCTTCTCGCTGATAAAAAGTCATATTAGTAATAGATTATAATCTATAAACATAAACCTGGAATATCAGCACAGTGGCGGGATTATCATGATTTGTTGCATCGTGGTCAGAACCACGCATCAACCGAGGATGAAATGAATCAAAACCAACCATGTCAGCGGTTTGTGTGCAGCTTTTCACAAAAGTCATGCACCGACTTTTCAGCTCAGGTCCTATTTATTTGAGCTAAAATTCTGTTTTCCAGGTTATCTTTGGTATTTTTCTTATATCCAACAGACAGAATGGAGACAAATTGCCCAGTTTCTGCTTGTGATCAAAATCAAAGGTAAATATTTTCTAACTTGTCTGAGACATAAAATCGTCCCATCTGTCGTGATTAATCCACTTTATAAACCTGAATGATCCATAAGTCAGAATTGAGAAGTTAAAAATGATTGAAAAAATGCTTCTGAAAATGATCAGGGAAAGAGAAACAGAAACAGAAAGGCATGGTCTGATCCAGATATTTGGATCTGTGTTTTCCTTCCTTTGCAGATTTACAGAATTCCAGCTGGAATCACAAAATTCCTCTTTACGCCTCTTCCTCACCTCCTCAAACACAACCACTAGCGGGTATTTGTCTTCCGACAGGAAGTTAAAAATGCACCAGACTTTGAACGCATCATTATCTGAGATGATTAGCCGATGAGGGTGAATATTCTTTTTGTAACACAAAGTCCAGCACATCCTGTAGAACTCCAGCACATCGAAATCCTCCTGCACCTGTGGACGAAAACACAGAGTCAGAGAGGAGTCACAGAGAAACGCCAGCGACCGGCTTGTTTACAAGTGCAGAGCAAAAGGATTCCACTGTTGGTCTGCAGGATCTGAGGCGATGTTGTTACAGGGCTCATTTTTATTCAAGTCAGAGTTTGGCAGAGAAAAGGGAAGAAAAACGTCTTGCAGCACAACAAAGGGAGCCTGAGCTGTTTACTAGCTGGACTGAGTCAACTGAAACTTATGAGAGCCACAGCTAATTTTAATATTCATGGCACCGCTCTTGCGTAAAAATTAGAGAAAACATCTTACTCAGAATTTGCAACCACATTTAGATGATGAGTAATTTTAACGTGGCGCAAAGGAGGTGTGTGATCATGAGATTCATTTGGGTTTTTTTCGACGTTTCAGCGGAGAAGTATTACAAATCTTTCAATAATGTAAAACTATATTCCACTGAATCAATGATTGGAAAAGAGATTTTTTATTTTTTTTAACCACTCTTGGTCCTCACCTTATCGAGAATGTACCTGTTGAGGTAAGGCATGTAGCCCTCATTAGACAGAGGTCCCTTATCGTCTTCTTTAAAATGCTCTTCAAAGGTCAAAGGGTCATGGGGGATCTTCATCACTGTGCACAGGTTGTAGGAGAGCACCTACACAACAACAAGTAAACCAGAGCACAGCTGTGAATGTGAGAGCATTTATTCATTCGAAACTCGGAGTCCAGTAAAGTAACAGGGAACAGTAATGATACTGCACTCTGCCACAGCGACACGCACCACTAGCCGAGCGATCCTCCAGCTTCTACATGATGGTTCAGTGCGCTCAGCTGCACTGTTGCAAAAGGTCATCGGTTTCATTTCAGTTCTTTGCAGCACTGATATTTTATCTGGCAAAGTGTTACAAAAATATACTGAGCGAAGTCAGTGACGTTTGCTTAACACCTTAAAATATTAAAAAGGCAACAGAGCAGAGCAATGCACCATCAGTGTTTTTCCCCCAGTGCATCATAAGCCTGGAGGGCCACCAAGCTTTACTTTGCATTTTTTTAAGGCTTTGTAGTTGGTGGCCAGGTCTTAATCTTCCAGTCTTTCAATGACACTTAATTTTCAAGTGATATTTTCAGATTTTCTATCTACTTTAAACATTTTTTTAACTCAAAAACACGACGGGCCGCTGGATGAATGACTGTCCAGCCACTGGCCTCGGCATGTTGTCTTTGACCACATCACAAAACTCTTAATTTTCTCAAACTGACTGCTTGACCCTAAAATCCAATGATTTCCAAGGTTACCAAATCCCTAACCATTAGAGCAATGGTTTGCTTTAGTGGTTTGGTGGGCAGATTCGTCTGCATTTACCTCTGGTGACTCTGGCTCAAAATCTAGTAGAAAGGTTTCAGACGCCTTACCAAATCTGTACCACAAAGGACTGAAGGCAGTTTCTGGAAAGAGCTTTTTGTTTCTGAAGCTCTCAGGAGGCAAATCTTGTTGTTTGTATCCAGTTTTGTTTTAGCCGCGACATGCAACACTCTGATTTAGTTGCAAAACCATTTACAGAAGAGAAGATTAAATACTATTTTATCTCTCAAAATAGAAACTCCAACGAGGCATAAAAACAATTCATGTTCAAGATCTGCTAACAGCAGATTAACACACAAAACATTCCTCTAAATTATTATCATGAGAAAAAACAAATCAGCCAAAGAGATTTTGTTTATTATTACAATAAAGAAATGTTAAACTATAATAAATCAAAACTAAATTAATGGTGACATATCTGCACAGGGAAATCTGATATAAACAGTAAATATTTGCAGAAAATATTTTTCAACTGTTTCTGCAGAGAAAAAAGTTGAATCATGCATCCTGTATGATTTACAGAAGCAGAATCATGCAAGATGCAAAAAGTGCTAACCCAAGTGTTCTTGTGGTCAGACAGAAGTGAACAGAAATCAAAACGCACCTTTAACTGAGACTTGGAGACTTTCCCACGGTGGTCCACGTCCAGGGCCGTGAACGCATGCCAGATGGCTTTCAGAAGCTCCTCTCGAAGCCACATCTTGTCTTCTGGCGGCACCGGAACCGGCGGCGGGTTCAGCGTTTGGGTCTCTGAGCCCGTTTCTGGTGGAAAGCCTGCGCTCTCTCTCTCTCTCTCAGGGCAAACGCAGAGGGGAAGGGCTGGCGCAGAAGGAGAAGTGATGCGCGCTCCACGTGACGTTCAGTCGGTCGGGTTTGTTTTTCTCCTGATCCAAATATCGGTGACACGGTGGGAAGGAATACAGCCAGTCCACTTAAAAATGTGCTCCAAATTTAGCTACAGTTTGAAAAAAATAAAAAGAACTGCTTTTTTTTTGTTTTCTTTAAAGAAATTCTGCCCTTCCTGTTCAGTGAGAACAGGAAGGGCATATTGATCTCCCACTGATTAATATGCTGCTGTTTCTGAACTGCTTCACCAGATTGCATTAAGAGCCTGTTTGTGTCATTCAAATAAGTTAATGAGACTTTTAAAAATCTTGAATGCAAACCAGTCCTCCAAAAACACCAGAGAACCGCATCAGCTCCAAACCACTATGCGACCTCTCCCGTGTTTAAGTAGTAAATGTGTTCATGATTTGTTTTCAGAATTTTTCAAAATACTATTTGACTCATTTCGCAAAATAGAAAAAATAGAGTTTCGGACCACTAAACTGAAAATCAGAAGTTTTTAGCTTCTCCAGCTGCAGATGTTTAAATAAATCCTCGTTTTGGATGGGATCAGATTCCCATTGTGTTTGTTGAAGGTGTTCAGTCACAAAACCCTGTTTTTACAATCCTGCCTGATTAGGAGCTTGAACACACAGTCAAATAGCAGCTATTTACCCCTTAAACTAGTGATCATAATTAAAAATGTGTATGTTTTGAATTGATGAAGACTGGGTCAGTTTCAAGCACATCAAATGAAATATACACATATATAGCTTTTCCTGAGCTACATTCTAAACAATTTTAACCATAAAAAATACACAAAACCCAATCAATATTTTTACCTACTAATAAAAACATGTTAAGGTTTTTTTGGGGGGCACTAGTGGCCTTTATTCATCAGTAGCTTGACAGAGAAAGGGGCAGCGTGAAAAGAAACTGAACCTGGGTCGGGCTGCAGTGTCTGTATGTGGTGCGTTTGCTCTACCACTGATCCACCTGCTGCCTCCACAGAAACAGTTTGATGATCTGGTCAGAAAATAAAATCCGGCCACCTGCAGCATGTGAACGACACACAGGACCGTATGTTGGTAAAACATGACAAAATGAACAAACATGATTCCCTTAGCTTTTTTTTTTTTTTTAATATGTTGTATATATAGACGGTTCATCCATACACCAACCAAAAGCTTGAGACCTTCACGATAAGTTGAATTGTACATGCTTCAACGATGTATCCAACGGCACATCCAGTGCTGACAAACACTTGTCCTATTAGCCATACTGAACACCAAAAGCATCCTCTCGTCCTGAAATTGTGTGCAACTGATTCTCTCCGACCAGATGCATTTGTTAATCAGCTGTTAACAACTGCAAAGGAACAAAGTTACAGCCTGTATTTCCCCATTCTTAAATAGTCTTGAATTAAAAAAAAAAAAAAAAAAATTTGCAGTCTGATACAGAAGGCTAGAAGACCTGAACAATATGAAAGTGCTAGTCATTAATTTACAGAGATCAGGCATCACATGAATTATCCAATATGCTACATATGAATACAGCTGTTGATACCTTACAAAAGCCTCTGGTCGTTTTTCAAGGCTACTTGAAAAATCAATAACCTTGGCCTGTATGTACATAAACGTGAGTGTTTGTTTGTTTATGCAGAAAGATTCGCAGATTTCACCACTACCAGAGGTATAGTCTGAACGTGGCCCCTTGGCCACAGCGATAATTAGTCCCATTATCAATTCTAGCAGATAATCCACCCACCCCCGCCCTCTTTATTTGTTTCAGTGGGAAGAAAATACGAAGGAGTTGCTGTCTCAGGGGCTCCAGGGGACAGCGTTGTTCAGAGCTTCTCCTCTTGCATCGTGCTCAAGTTCTTGGTTTGGTTTCCTGAGCCATCGGTTGCATTTTAGTTGCTTTTCCCCCCACATCTTCTGGTGCTATTTCCCATTTGACAGATTGAAGAATGACTCAGAAGAACCAGTTCTGGAACCACTATTTAAGGGAACAACACAAGCTTTTTTTTTTTTTTTCACTTCACTACAATCAGTCACAGAGTAATAAAAAAAGAGTAGAATAGATGACTCAATTCATTCCCGGAGCCGTGCCCCCGAAGTTGAAAGTAGATGGCACCACCGGCGCTGTGAACTTGTAGCCGCCGTGTTTCTCGATCATTTTGGACTCTGGAAGAAGATGGAAAGCAACAGGGATTTGAAAACAAAAGAAATGTTCCAGGTTTTTCTTTCTTCTTTGTTTAAAAACTCATTTTTCCATGTGAAAAAAATAAAGTGATTTCTTCTGCAGGATCAGAAGTATTTCCTTCTTAAGTCATTCAGTTTTTGCCCCCTTTCACCACCTCTGAATGTTTTGTACTTGCTTTTGAAAAACACCATGAAAAGCTTAAGACTTAGAGTTTTATGTTTCAACAAGAACACAGACTAAAATTTCCTTTTATAATTTATACAGATATGCAATTTGACATGTTTATAATAAAACTTAAAGGTTTCAATCAATTTTAAAATGTCAATTGTTGACAAAAAGAGAGAAAAAAGCAGGCATGATTCAGGTGTGTATTGTTGCATCTCTACATTTATTCAGCTCTAGTCTGCTGCAGGAAAATGTAAAATAGATTGGTTTATTATCTGTTATGCCTTTATTTTTTTTCTTGCATAGGAAAAAAGTTAATATAGTCTAAAATCCAAAAATTGGTCAAATTGCCCCTTTTTGGAGTGAGTGTACCACCATTTCTGACCACTTTGAGAAAAAATTAAATCTCAAGGTAAAACCACAGAAAACATTTTTTTAAAAATCATTCAAAATTTCTGATTTTTTTCTTTCTATAAACAACCAATTAAGTGTTTGCACTCAAGGCCTTATTTATACACAGCATTTAAACTAAATTAAATACCTTTGGAGAGTGCATTGGAATGCATTAGATTTGAGTTATGACAATTCAAATCACTTTTTTGTGACTCAATAGCATCACTTAACCTTTTTAACTTTGTTTTCCCATCATGCCTTCAACCCCACTGGACATAGCTAGGGTTGATGTAAATGCAATAAATAAAGAAAGAAAGCAAAGCGAAAGAAAGAAGCCATGCATAAATTATTTTATTTCCAGAATTGAAGAAGGTTTTCATTTCGTCTTAGGTGGCGCTCACCGTGTGCCGCCCGCCTCTGGTCTGCGAGCGTGCCGATTTCCAGAAGCTGTTTGCGCTGCTCGTCGTCGAGGGTTTGCGTTAGCGCCTGGTACCATGCGGGGTCGCGGCTCTGGATATCTGCGTCAAGAGACGGGTCACAGACGGGTGAGCCCCACAGCTGCTGACTGCTACCAACACTGACTGATGACAGGCGGGCCTCTTACTCTGTAATATGGCTTTAAAGATCTGATATTCATCCACTAGATTATCCTCATCATCCACAGCTGTAGCGTAGCCCTCGAGTGCCGTCTCCTCGGCGTCGTCGTCCTCCCAGTCCTCGTCGTCTCCGTCCTCTCCGGCGTGCTTTGCCAGCATCTCCAGATACTCCTGGCCCTCCTCGTCGATGTCGTCCTCGTCGCTTCCCAGTTCCGCTACACAAAGTTTAAAAAAGAAGCAAAATCCATTTAGGATGCACTCGATTTACCCAGAAGCAAAACTCAGAATAAGGCTGGCGTGACGGAGAAAACACACACCGTTTTCATCCTCTTCTTCCCCGTCTTCGTCTTCGTCGTCGTCTTCATTCTCGTGTTCCGCTCGACAGGCGTACGCCCTCTTCAGGCCGCTGAACAAAAGGATGGCTGCGGGAAGAAGCTGCCCGCCCACCTGGTTGATGGCCGGAGGCCTGTGTTCGAGGTCAATGAGAGCGCAGAGGCCCAGGACGCACATCTTCCTGTCATGGAGGCTGGCAAACAGGAAGAGTCAAAGTTATATCATCAGAAAATGTCATTTAAAAAAAAAGACATCATCAGTAAACATTTAAAATTCCAGGCTCTTTGCTTTCATTTCAAGCAGACTTGAAGGAGTAGCAGGAAAAGGCAACGTTAAGCTCATACCCGAGGAAGCAGTCGATATCTTTAAGCCACTGGGTAATGAAGTGGTTGGTGATTGGTTCAGTGCTGTTGGGGAACCGGAGATTCTCCAGAGTGTTGAGGAGGAGGGGCGGGCTGTAGTAGAGAGCAGCGATGGCCACCTGCAGGCACATGGTCCGCAGCTCGCTGGTCTTCACCTCCCGCGTCAGGCGCTCCAACGCCGTGCCGACAAACAGGGGAACGACCTGCAGCAAGGAGGAAGTCATGTTTGAACAAAATCTACGGCGAGACTTTTAACAATAATACCGACATCTTAGTAGCTCATCTAAGTGAAACGTAAAGGCCTGACCTGATCAATGCCGCGACCTTTGCACTGCAGAATGATCACTTCCAACATTTTGGCAGCGTGGCACTCTGGGTCTTCACCTGGATCACCAGTCAGGACCTGCACCAATCACAACGAGGGATTCATCTCTATGGTCGGTCATCAAGGTAACTTAAAAAATAACCTTTTATTTCATTGTATGGTTTCAACTACATTTTTGCATGCCTTTGGCAGTGTTGAATGCCATGAAATTCAATCAGGTTGATGATCATTTTTGGGTGAACGTTAAATTTTTCCACCTCTTTTGTTCCAAATTCTTAGAGAAATCTGTATCTCTTCTACGTTTATACAGCATTTTCTTTGTATTTTCTGTCTCTGAAATCTCTTCAAACTAATATATTTTATTGTGTAAAAAGATAAATCCTATTCACCAAAACCAGCATTTCGTGCATCAACATTTCAGAAGACTCATGAATTTGTTAGACCTGGTAAAGATGAACATTTCTGGTACAACTAATGATATTAAAAGCAATATTTTGCATGTAATATTTCCAACATTTACCTTCTTGCACATGCTGTAGATAATCTCCAGGTATTTGGTGTCTGACAGGAGTGTGTCTGTATCCACTGTGACGTAGTTGTGAAGTAGAGGCATCATATCTGGTAAAAAAAAAAATGATGCAAATTTGTTTACAGCATTTAGAAGTCTTAATTCGACGTTGAACATATTTCACTTCTACGATGAGACGACAAGCTTTCCTCGGTGTCTGTACCTGTAAAGTAATCAAACCCGTCTTGCTGGAAAACTTCGTACACAAGTGGAAGAAGCTGCCACATCTGTGGCGACACCTGCTGGCAGGTCAGGCTGTGAGCCAGGGACAAGATCTCCTCGTAAAACTCTGAGAACGACAGACCCAGGAGTTTAAGGATCATTTGGTTTCTATTAGGTTTCCATAGTACAACATGCAGGTGCATCGTGAGCCGCTTGTGCTTACCGAGAACGTGCTGCTGCAGCACCGTGCCGATCACCTGCAGACAGATGCCCTCCAGCTGCTGGGTGATCTGCAGCAACACAGGTAAAGGAAATAAGCAAGTTAAGAATTTTATCCAGAAAAACAAGTCAAATGGATAAATGTCATGTACCTCTACGTCAATTAGTCTTAAATTGAAAGATGGATTTATAATTTTATTCTAAGCAGCATTTCTATGAAAGTCATGTCAGACAATTTTGACTGACATTTGAATTTGGTTTAATTATTTTTAAAACTGATCAGAGCTAAAAGAGCTTGCTGCATAAACTGCAACATACACCAATACTAATGGAAAGTTGAGTGGAAGAACAAACGGTGGAAGAAAAAGCTGCAACAGCTACAACCCACGTCTTGGATGGGATTGTGAAGAAAAACAATATTTTGGGGGAGACTGTCCCTCAACACAGAGATGCCATTAAGCCTGTCATAACAGGAATTTGATTTCTATTCAGATTAATAATTTTTGGAAGGGAATTTTTTTTTAAATTCATTTTCTTTTACAGAGACTTCATAATTGATTTTATTTAGTTTCGTTTGAGAGTGGGTTTTTTTTATTTATTGCTTCATTTGGTTGTTTTATTAAATTTATCAGTGAGGTTAAACCTTCTTTAATAAGCTATTATCAAAATATTAGTTGAAAATTGTCTCAAAATGAATATTGTTTTTTGCAATAATTTCTGGGACAATTTCTCATCCAGTAAAAACCCGTTGTTGTGACAAGTATTAGTAGAACTAGAAGCAGCAACGTCGTCTTCACATGCATAAATCGCACCAATTTACTTCATCTAATGTGGGGAAAAATATGCACAAAAAAACAAAAAAAAAAGGGGGTTGGCTTTCTATTCTCAGGTATGGAGCCATTATGCAATCAAAGCAGGACGGACAATCTGTTTGGAGTGCTTTGACTTCAAGCAGCAGCAGTGCATCAGCAGACGTGGTGGCAAAGTGCCCCGGCACTATTTCTAGCGTCTGCCTCAGCCTGTGAGTCATTCTGAACATGGAGAGAGCAGAGCCTGTTCCCAGGAGTTGGTGGGTGGCGCAACTGTGTTGGCAGGAACCCTGCAGCAGACCGGAGCCCGTTTCCCATCATGAAGTGACGTGAAGCGGAGCGGTCAGGACGCTAATGCGCGCGCCCGGTTGGTTTTGTGTGTGGGCTTGCGCTGATGCTGCTCACCTCTTTGTGGTCCTCCACCACACTGAGCAACGTGTCGATGGTGTTGAGGATGCCCATGGCCGTCACCGCTTTATCGTCGCCTCCCTCCTCATCGGGCCCCGTCTGAATCACCTGGTTGAACGTCATTGCCTGTGAAAAGAGCAAGCACATTTATATCACAGGGAGACACGCAGCAGATCGGTTTCCCTTTGCATTGTTTACATTTTGTCTGAACCAAGACTTCAATAAAGTGCTACTGATTTAAAAATTTTTTTAAATTATCAGCTCTTACCAAGTGCTGCGTCATCTCCACAGCTATTGGAGTGACCTCCTCGCTGTATTCGCAGATCATCTTTTGTATGACGTTGGTGAGGTCATCGTTCTCCGTTTCCCTGACGATGTGCAGGAGAGCCTGCATCACCGGCCGAATGTAGGGAGCGATGTATTCTTTGGCTGACAAAACAAAATATGCATCAATGTGTTCTTTTTTTTTTATCATTATTTAAATTAAACCAGGTCTGTCATGCCTCACCTTTCTCCTGGTTGCTGATGAGAACCTGCAGAGCGATGGCGGCCTCCACTTTCACCGGCATCTCATTGTCATTGATGAGGCAGTTTCGGGTCAACTCCAGGGCCGTCTGCAGGTTCTGATCGCTTTTGAACTTCACCTCGCAGAAGTAATGCAGCACCCAGCAAGCCTTTTAAGAAACGGATATCAGGATAATGTGGTCTGATGAGGGTTTACTGAAAGGAAATGTGTGATCCGGTGCTCCGCACTCACTCTGGCTCTCATGTAGCCCAGTTCACTGCGGAACAGGGGGAAGACGTGATTCTGCAGCATGAACTCCATCTGGTCTTTGTAGATCTTTTTCTGTGCAAGAATTATACAAAATAAAGGACAATAAAATCTTTGCTTTAAAATTTGATTTAAAAAAAATAAATAAAAAGCTAATGTGAAACAGCTAAACATGAAAGCATCAGAATACTGGTTTTGTAAATACTAAAAGGTGATTGCTGCAACTGGAAAGGTCTAGGACGTCATTAGCGACCGCCCGACCCGGCCCACTCTGCGCCTCTCTCCGCCCTGGCTTTGTTGTGAAAGTATTTTCTTGACAAGAGGCTGTTAGCTGTGCTTCCTTTCTCCTGTGTCATTTTCCTTCCTTCTGTGCCTCGCACACAAAGTGGTACGGCCGTGCAAAGCAAATCCCCAACAAAGCCGTCTCCCACAACATAACAAGACAGTGTTATGGAAGGGTCTTTTTTTTTTTTTTCTACGCTCTGGAGGAGGAACGCTCAGACTAATTTCTTTTTCACTGCCATCTGGAGAAAGTGACACATTTCCACCAGCTATTCATGATGGAGTGATGCAGAACAAGAATGAGGGGAGTTTTACTGAGGCAGAGATGAGCTGGTTTGTTTTCTCAATGGCAAGAATCTCCATGTTATGTTAATAATCAGCCAAAACAGCAATATTAGTATCAGATCTCAGCTCAAATTTGCACATTGGTGCATCTCTACCAAATTCAAATCTTCAAGGTACAAGCTGTGTGTTCAAACTGTAATTTGGATCATAATTTTACTCATGTTAATGTTTCAAACTAAAATATAAAGTTTGTCATTTCAAATGATTACAACAAGGGGATCATTTAGCATAACAAAATAATTTAAAAAAGTACATTAAATGGCATAGATAGAAGACATCAACTTTGAAAGCTTTTGTGCACAGCTTACTTTCAGTAGGATTTCAGCCAGAGAGCCTATCATATGCAGGGCCCCGTCCTTTTTCCTGGGGTCCGAACTGGGATCGGTGAGAATCTGGTAGCAGAAGCCCATTGTCTTTTGCAGTACCTGAAAAAGAGCAGCAACCGGAATCCTTTCTTCAGCTCAGAATATCAACTATAAAGTAAACAGAAATAGAATCTGCGCGTCTCAAAATTTAGATTCAACGCACTTCTTTCCTCTTGTTGCAGGCAGTGAAGAGGAGCGTCTGGGCGGCCGTGGTTGGAGAGATGAAGTCCTCGAACACGTCTAACAGAAGATGACATGATAGATAAGCTGTTAGTCATTGCATTTGTGCTCAACTGCTTTTGGATGACGGACGAGGAGGGAGTTCCTCACCGAATTTCATGCGGATGTACTCGTACGGATCCTCCTGCCAAAGCTCCTCGTCGGAATCTGTGTAACACATAAGAGGGAAAACCACATCCTGTATGATGCCCTGAAAAACAAGAGCAACAGCCAGAGGTTTAGCCCGACACAAGCCAGAATTCCTAGCAAAAAAATAATAATAATAACTTTAGTAAAGCAAAAGTGTCACGACAAAATTTGCATGCATCGAACAGAACACTACATGCATCAACATCAACAACACTCTCTAAAACTTAAGAGTGTGGTGGAGACACTGCCATGATTATTAAGAAAAAATTAGGTAACTGCAATAGATCTAGTATTTGCAGTGACAAAGACTAGATCACTGCAAAGACCTTATTTATGGGATGCCTAAAATAAGTCACACTGGTACCTGGATGTGTGGTTTGAGGTTTTTCCACGTCAAAGCATGTGCTATTCCTTGATTGATGTAGTTAAGCGTCTGTTGGAGAACTCTGGGAGCAACATATTGCTTTTCCTTGTACTGGTATAAGACTTTCAGCAACACCTGTAACACACACAAAAAAAAACACCCAAACTTCACTTCACCAGGCTTTTACACAGTAAAGTTAAATTTAGCTGTTGGCAGTTTGACATTCTACCTGCTGGGCAGCCACTGCGTACTCCTTCAGGAACAGTTCAGCAAACTCTGCGTACTCTTTGGTTGTGTTACCGGGACTTCCGTACCTGCAGACGAGGTTTGGGGAATAATTCTGCTTTCCTTCACATTTCCTTTGAAATCAAACGGTTGTGGGGATTTTTTTTCTTACCTCTCAAACAGTCGAGCCAAGATGTGAAGGGCCCATTTCTTGCATTTCCACCAAGGCAGCTCTGGTCGCTCATCTTCGTCGATCTGCATCGTCTCCTGCATAGATCACATCAGGAGAGTGTGTTCAAGAAGGATTTAAAAACGGGGCTCCTGCAGGTTTCACCAAAGGTCAATACCTTTTAAGGCCCTTAGCAGTGGAATTTAAGACTTTTATCATGACAGAAATGTAGAAAAGATCATTTTATATAGTAGCAGTGACAGAATTGTTTAGCCCACAATGAAAGCAGCATTGTGCAGGTTGGAGAAAGAAGTGAAGAAGAATGTCACCCAGCCAAAAATTACACTTTATCCATGATAGGCGCAAAAAGGTAGCAAGCGCATTTGTGCTAGCTACAGCCGCTGTGAGTCACAAAACGCAATGTTTGCGTTTGCCTGACAGAAAAGTCCCATGATAAGAAAAACCTACATGTACAAAATTAAATAGTTCTGCCATGAAAAAATTTAAGACCTGTGAGTAACAATTTTAAAGCCAACGTATATTTTTAATAAATTTAAGACTTAATTTTAGGTAAGCAAATTTAAGACTTTTTAAGGATGCAGACATCCCATGTAAAATAAAATAAAAAATAAATAAAAAAAATTAAATAGTAGACTTGATATTTTTAACATTATATTAAAGGTGTTCTGATCTTACTGGGGGAACGTCTCTGTCCACAACTGTCTTCAGGATCTCCATCCACTCTGTCAGGATCTGTCTGTTGATGAGCTCCAGTGGGAGATTATACTAGGAGGAAACAACACTGATTTTAACATAAACGTCCCAAACACAAGAGCAAAAGCTGACCTCAAGTCAACGCCATATGTGGTGGTTAAACTCAGATCCAAAGTGTACCTGAAAGAGAGCGTAGAGGATTTTGAAGATCTGTTTCTGAATGAGGACAGATTCGTTTGAGTGGTCCTGGAGCAGCTGGATGAAACGGTCCTTAAGCATGGGCATGAAGATGTGCATGGCTGCCACAAGAGGCTGCCTCTCTTCTGGTTTCTTATATCTGAGTCAAACATGAGCGCAGTGTTAATTCTGCCGTAAAACATGGTGAGAGAGAGAGAACAGAAGACACCCAGGATGAAGAGCCAGGACTCACTCGTAGTTTTTGACGAGTTGGTAGAGGCAAAGCAGGATGCCCAGCCAGGCTAAACTGTTGTCCGACTGCAGGTAGAAGCCGATCTTGTCCACGATGCTCGTCCACTTCCCAGGGTAGTCGTGCTTGATGATGTGGTGAATACATGTTGTCAGCTGGACTCTGGTGGAGCCAATTTAGAAGGCGACAAAATATGAGGCGCGAACAGGAAGGGGAAGATGGATGTATGACAAAAATAAAAAATAAAAAATCTGAGCTCCTCTAGCTTAACTGAGCCTGCAGGGTTTGTGGTTACCTGATGCGCTCGGGGGATTGGATGATTGCCTCTACTATGTTGTCTCGGATGAACTGCCTGTCTTCCTCTGGGATGTTATTAACGGGCGGCTCTGAGCCAGCAACTTCTCCATCACTCCAGTGCTGGATGATTTTGTTCTTAAGGTAAATCACACCTAGAATAAAAAGTAGCACAACGCTCAGGCCTTCTTATCACTTCCAAATTGAATAAATCTGGACAATAACCACCAGATCCTACTTCACTTTGTGACTAAGCTGTAGAAATGAACTCTTCCCTAGCTGAGTGCTTCTGAATGTAACACCAACGTGAGCTCGGGTCGCCTCTACAGTGTGCAGCTGCATGACACACGGGGAGAGGCATTTGACAAAGCAGAGATGAGAAAGCAGACGTCAGAGTGCTGACACAAATGTCTCCACCGCTGGTGATCATAATCCAGCCCATCAAGGCTGACAAAGCATAAAACCCCTTCTACATCCCCCCTCTATTCATCTCCAACCAGTACAGCACAAAACACTCGTTCAAGTAGTCACCAATGTTGTGATATTTTCATATGAAAGCAAGGTACAGACTTGGGAATAACCAGGAATCTAATGTGAGTCAGCTTTCACTGTTTTAATATAATAATAATAATAATAATAATAATAACCCTCATGAAGGTGGAAACTCCCTGACAAATCTAATCTGTTTGTAATTTACTACATCCGTATGTTGCTGTATTAAGAGTTTTAGCTGAAAAGTAGAACTACGAATGTGTAAGAATTTGAAAAATGAACCAGTTTGACCTGACAACTTTTAAACATGTATTCTTCTCCCCATTTAGTAACATGTGACTGATTCAAAACAAGTCCTATTTGGCAACAGTGTGTGTGTACACAACTTCAGGAAGGCCTTTAACCTCTAAAAGCAGGCATGACTCATGTATCAATGCTAACAGATCCCAATTAAACTTGTACACAGGTTTATGCTCGCATAAAAACATTGATAGTCAGAAATCAACATTTCAGCAAAGAGGTAACTCAATTTGAAAACAAAATGACTAATCACTGTTGATTATGTCAGATAAGGCTTTTCAGCCTTATCTGACATAATCAACAGTGATTAGTCATTTTATATCAGTCAGATAAGGCTGATCAAATTATAAAAACTTGCTGTAAGCACAGTTGCTAGGCAAACAAGTCAGGATTTTACAGTGGCAATTTAACCCTTAATCATTTCAGAAATATGTGAATGAAACTTAATTATGGTATGCGGTACATAGTTACTGAATGGTATTTACAACACTTGCAGCACAGGATTTTGTTTACTCTAAAACAGTCGGCAAGATGAAGCCTCACCTGCTTGCCTGACCGGCAAATCCAGCTGATCAGACATGGTGACACGCAGCAGAGTGGACATGAAGTTAACCTGGGTGTGAGCCTGCAAGCATTTTCAAAAACAGACGATTATGGTCAGACATGCGATCTTAAAAATAATACAGACTTCAGTCATATGGCCCAGCATTTCTGACTTAGCACTTTGAATTTTTCCAAAGCAGCTTGGGTCAGAGTGCCAAAAAAGGCAAGTGGAATATGTGAAACAAAGGCGTTTGAATGGTTATACTTGCTTAAACTGTTACTGAGCAACTAAAAACAAAAACTAAATTTTCCAAAACATTACACATCCTTTAGCACAAAATAGATAAAGTTATTTCACCAAGTACATTTCTGTGTAAGAGCAAAAAGCTGTTAAAGAGCACCGGTGGATGAATGGGACGAAATAAGTACATGAGCACAAGTACAGTGGTATGCCAAACTCTTTGCAACAAATACAACCCAACAAGCGTCAGTAAATTCTTTCAGTCTCTCTGCGGCGACTCTTTGTCTATCTGACTTTGGACTCTAATCGACTAAATCCCAAATTTTCCCCTTAAAATACATCTGCAGTTTGTTATTTTTTTTAGGATTCATTTGATTTGATTTCTGGGAGCCAATAGTTAGATGCACCAAAAAAAAAAAAAAAATTACCATTGGTAGTATTTTATTTAAAAAAAAAAATGTAAGTGTAGGAATTGACATCACAATCCATACATTTATTCTGATGTCTGCAGACATTTTATTTAAACATAATCCCAATAGGCTGAGCTGGAAGACAACACTATTCTCTCTGCCATTCAAGTGAACTATCAATGCATGTGGGTGTAGAGAAAAAAAAAAGAAGCTTGCCCTGAGCACAGCCAAAAATATACTTGAGATGTTTGAGTAAGTAGAGCAAAACACGAACATTTGTCATCATCTCCGTTATTGTTTCGATAGAAATTACAAAACCGTATTGAGGCACACCTGCGAAACTAAAGCAAAACAAGCCAATAGGGGAAATTAGAGCTACGGTTTTGATTCAAGCATGATTTTGTAAACTCTAAAACAGATTCTATTTTTTAAAGTGAGATCTTTCAAAATTGTCAAGATGTTTTTGCAAACCACAGAGGAAACAAATATGCAAACTGTTAAACCCATAGTCATTGGGATTTTAATGAGTCAGAGAAATAAAAGAATCACTCACACTCATGACATAAATACAACTATTTTTTACATTGTAAGTTTTAAATCCACTGGTGTTTCTAATCATTTTCCCCTTTGCCATTAAATAATATTAAAAAGACTAATTTGTCACTGGAGCTATTAAATCTGAGGAATATTTTATGACAACCGATTTCTATACATTTTCAGGGATCAGTGGACTATTCCTTTTGTCACCATCTTTCAAGTTAGCTTTCTTCCCATTGCTCTTATCATAATTAAAAACTTAAAGATGATCAAACTATATGAAGACCAAAAAAAAGCCAATGTGTTTTCCAGAATGTCTCACCTAATTAAGTAAATACTGGCTGAGAACCTGGTACTCATCATGATTAATAATAATGAAAATCCAATAACCACTACAGTCTGTGATGGGCGTTGGTATTATCTGCCTTCTGCAAGTCATTTAGGCAGATAAAGACTCAACTTCTACTCAAGGTTATGGTGCGTCGTCGCTGTATCCTTTTTGAACAGCATAACGAGACAAACAACACTGTGTCTAAAGCAGGGCATTTAAACAGAGCCTAAAGGCAGGCAACGAACTAAGTTGGTGGACTTTAAATCTGAGCTTCCGCGTGTTTGCTTGACGTATCAAGCAGCTATCTGTTCGCCACTGACGTGATTAAAGAAGGTAAATAATCAGACTGATTGCGAACTGTGTCGTTTCCATGATCTAAAGCAACATTGTGTACAGATCCGAGCACATCACAGTGACACGTGAGCAGAAGAGGCAGCTATGTAGCGGAGCTAGCTGATGTTAGCCGCACAGCTCCTCTTCCTCCTCCTGATACCCAAGATTAGGAATTGTCCAAGAATTCATACAGCTGTACTCGTTACCAGATAACCCAGAGGTACGGATTTGAGCTTATGTGGGCTATGACACGGTTTTTGCTGCGTCAAAAACAGGACGTGGCTAAAGAAATGCCCCGTACACCTCACCAGGTTAGCTTGTTTAGCATTAGCAACACAGCTGGCTTCAGATGAAGCTAATAGCGGTTACTGACATCGCCATTAAAAAAACCCTTCCCAGTTAGGGCTTGTAGCGATAAGCTGACAACACATAAACCCGTGGTAATACACAGCACGCGATGCGACAAAGATTTCGCGCTTGATATATCAAGCTAGGGCCAGCAGAGCCCGGTGTGCGTGATGGCTGCATCTTTATGTTTGTGGACCGCCGAGGCCCGAGTTCAGAACCGCGCCACAATCTTGACTTCACCGCGGACAGCTAACCTCAACTTTTTACCTCGTTCAGCTGTCGCTCCGCGGCCTCCCGCAGGTTTGGGTCCATCGTCCCCCGAAGGGCCTCGACCAAAGACTTGGGATCCATCGCGAAAACTCTGTTTGCGGCTCGGATTTTAATATTTCAGAGGTCTGTCAGTTCCCAGTCACTGCGCACATGGACGCACGGCTCTCCGGTTACCCGGCGCGAAAGGAAGCAGTGAATGAGGTACCCGGATAGATCAGCGCCAAATTTGTGCTACACGAACATCCGGCTGCAGCTGCGTCATTGTGGGAGTTGTAGTTTAGACAATGGAGGCTATTGATTCTGTTTTCTTATCTTTTTTTTTCTTTTTTGCTTACAATTAAATGTTATCTGAGACATTTTAAAGTCTGCAATATTTATCCATTTCTAAACAGCCCATGAAAATAAGTGTCATTTCATAAAAACATGACAAGTGGACTAGTTTCCATTGAAATACATAGAGATCATTTTATTTTTATTCATCTTTTTGTATTAGGACAATTCATTAAATTAACTGTAACACGACGCTGATGTGGGTGTTTTACTTATATTGAATGTTTTTATGTTTCTCTCATTTATTTCCATACTTTTTATCCCTTCAGAGGTGTGTTGTTGTTGTTTTTTTGTTTGTTTGTTTGTCTTGGGGGGGGTTTTTGGGTTGTCTTATTTCTCTCTTTGTGGATTATTCTCCCACAAATAAATTGGAACTGTATTTAAGAAAGGCCCATTTTCCAAGCAATTCTGAGAAAAGAAAGGTCACAACCCTCCATCAAAATGAGTTGTCATAGTTGATTCTTCAAACAATATCAGACATTCTTTTGTAACAGTGGCTCCAAAAATCTAATATCAGCAATGAAGTATTTTCCTGATGTGTCTCTGCTTCCTTCAAACAACAACTTTAAGGTATTTTAGGTTGAATGACTTCTTTGTCATCACTAAAAAGTTTTATTGGATTTATCTTTGGTTTGTATGAAAAAATTGTGTGGGGAAACTTCTGGAGTATTTTTCAGATGTCAAATGAAATAATAACATAATTTGCAATAATTCTAATATATCACGTGCATACTTGCTAGATTTTTTTGGAATCTGTGGTATGGTAGGATTTGTAAAAAAAACCTTAAAATAAAGGTAGTTGCTGTAGTACAATATCACCAAAATGTAAGAATATATATATAAAAAATAGAATATAAATACACTTTATTGTCAGTGAAGGAATTTAGATGTCACAGCAGCAAGTTAGGTTAAGTGGGAGCATGCATTCACACAGTGGTAAATAATCGACACATAATAACCAATACAGTAAGGCAAAATTAAATTGTTGGTGCTTCTGCTTTTAATACTTAGTAAAATCTCTTACTGACATTAAAAATATTTATATTGCAATTTACATTTAAATATTTATATATTACCTGAATCCATGTATTTGCATTCATGTACAAGTTATTTTTACTTTTAAATATCTTGTCAAACATGTAAAATAGACTAAAAGTGGGACAGAATGAAAATAAATTTTGGATCTTTCCTTCCTATACAACCACAAATATTCAAATTAAATCCCCGTGATTAACTTTTATCCTTCGATTTTTGAAAGTTTTTGATTTTCGGAGGACGTTTAAATATGATTAACTTATGCATGCTGTAAGTTCATCCTAAGTTCATCTATGTTCCTGCAGGGGGCGCTACTGTGGATAGTTGGGGGTTTGCAGATCGACGCGTGGAGGTAAAAGGTCACTCTGTCTAACGTGTCGTCAGACTGTAACCGGTGTCACTGTGCCGGGGTTGCTGCTGAGCACCTACCTTCGCAACAACTGTAAAAATAAATAAAAAAAATAAATAATGGCCAAAAAGCGGAGAGATATACGAGACGCAGACAATTTGTCCTCATCGGCGCAGACGGAAGTGAAGTCTGGCGACAGAGACTCTCAGCTTCTGAAAGGTAAGTTCCCTAAAGAGGCTAACTGTTGACCTGAGAGGAAAGGGGATTGAATACCTATCGGCGATACAAATTAGGCAACACCCTGGCCTTCGGTCTTCTTATTTACACGAACATCGGTCAACATTGAAGAGCAGGAGCTAACGCTAACTAGCCACAGTGAGCTAGTGAAAAATTACCCTCGAGCGATGACTTCGATGGTTAGCATGATACCGTCAGATAGTAACAGTTAAACAGCGAAACGTTAATCTGTCTTTTCAGAATAGCAACCCAACTGTAACTATAACATTAAAATCATACGACATAATAAAGTGTTACCTCCTATGATTAGATAAGTAGTTTAAGATATTCGTTGGAACACCGTTGATCTTTAGGGACAGTTAACTCTAATTTAATCCTGGGAAATCTACAGACATTTATGATGAAAACAAACCGGAAGCTAATCAAAGGAACCATGTTCATCACTCGAGTTAGTTCCCCATTTCAGACATTGCTGCTGGAATGCTCTGGCCGAAAACATATTTGTTTACGTGAATTGAGTGAAGATGTCAATTATAGGTCGTTTAATTTAGACCTGTACGTCATGTCAAGTTACAGTGGTCTAAGGCTAAGCAGTATTAAAATTGCAACAGGTGCCAAAGTTGCTCAGCCTGTCGGATCATGATTCTCCCACTGCCATGCATTCATGTCTTTTACACATCTGTTGTATTTCTGACTCTCATTGCCTGTATTCTGGAGGCTATTTTATCTGGATCAGAAACCTCAGCTCTGAGAACATGATTGCAGCAATTTGGTATTGAGAACATCAGAATAGTGTCAAAGGATGTGGGTTCATTGCAACTGAGATATCACTATAAGCAGCAATTGCATTGCAACAGCTTGTGGTCCTGACAAACTGACACTTTTTTGTACAATAAAATTTCCTGGCATTTTAAAGAAATATGAACTGCTTAAAATTGGAGCTATTTGTACATTTTCTTGGCATTTTAAGTAATTTGTTTAGGGTTTCTTGCTGCACATCTATACCTGAAAAATTCAGATGAATCAAGGCTACAACTTTCCCCAGCCTCTTGTGTAAAGTTGGTAACTTTCTGAAGTTTATATTGTCTAAATGTCTGTGTCATTTACTCTATGTAACAAGATCTTCTAACACTTGTTTCTTTAAGTGAAAATAGATAAACTTCTGTGGACTGTAAATGAATTATGTTTCTGTAACAATATAATGTAACTATCATTTAGAGCAAAAGGTACCCCTAATTCTTGAGTTGGTTTGTTACTTTTTATCATTTCTGTTTAATTTTTCCACCTGATTCTAGCCATCATGCATGTTTTATGAGTTTGATTAAAAAGAAAAGGTTTTCAGAATAACATGCCATCTTGAGAAAGTCCTAAAATAGTCGTATCTTTCCTGAATTTTGATTAAATGTGCTGTGACAACAGTAGCAGGAGTCTATTCCACATGAAAACCAGAGATCCCTTAGGGACCTCAACAAGTGATCCAAAAGACATAAATAAATGACTCAAAACTCCTGAGGAGCAGGATTATCTGGTTATTACAGTAACTATCATTTTCTTTTCTCACAGAGGCTCAACAAAGTATAGGAGGCTCAACACGCATGTCTCTGCTAATTCTGGCATCAATATTTGCGTGCTCGGCCTCAGTCATGTACTTGGTCTACAGGAACTTCCCAGAACTTCAAGAGTAAGTTGCTGTTTGGTGTCGCTAATTTTAAACGGGTTATATGTGTGTGTGTGTGGGTGTGTGGGGGGGGGCAGCAATAGATTTACCTTTTAGAGCGAGTCACTATTAGTAATAATAATACTCTATTGCTTTAATGCTTTACTGTTGAATACAATCAATTAATTCTAGTTGAGAGGTTTGCTTTCACTGACACAGAAATAATCTTTTGATTGAAATGCTCAGTCCTTTTTTTCCTGACCACCTGACCATTGTGTAAATGAGTTTTAAAAGAGCTTCAGATTTAATATGAAATTTTACTAATAACATGATCAGACTTCGTTTACACTGGGGAAATAATAGGGAAAACGTAAAGCTCTAGTATGACACAGAATGTGACTTCTGACTGCATGTAAGTGGTCCCACAGCTCCACCAGCATTCCTCAGAATTCTTTATTTTTCTTCATATGTTTTTAGATGTTATTGTCTAGTTTTTAAAACAGTACAACATTGACCATTCCTTAAAAACAAAACATTCTTATTCCAAAAATAACATCCAACAACACAAAACAGTAAAATAACAGACAACTGCCATAGCAGTTAACATTTACAATATTCACAAAACACATATTTAAAAAAAAATATGTTCATTAATTTATTCTTTGAAGCCATCTAGTATGACACAGAATGAAACACTCTTCACAATGGGTCATGACTAAGTGGTCAGCCACTAACACCAACTGGCCTATGAGGTCTCACTCATAGGGTCGTGTATTTCCAGCCCAACCACGAGAAAACTTTACAAATCATATCCGCAGATGTTAAATGTTCTTACAGTATTTTGTTAATTGTTGAACTAGAAAAATATTACCCTAAGTAGTAAAAAGAACAAAACGGTAGAGATGAAGCTTCATCGTATCTACCTCTACCAGCATTTCTCAGAATTTTGGTGGGGAAGCAGTGAGAGTGCCTGAAGGACCCGTTGCATGCAGTTACTCATCACACCACTAGGTGGTTTTAAACATGCGCATCAATTAAAAATCTCATTATAAATTCATACTATTATTATTATTATTATCATTATTTTGGGTAAAATTCACATACACAGATATACACCCTTTTCTCTCTGTTATATATAACTGCATCACACTTTATTAAGTCATACTTACTCACCTTTTACTTTCACCTCAAAACTAGAGGGTTTAAAACATGTCACGTTAAGAGGAGTAGCAATGCTAAAGGAAGGACTCTGCAGTTTATCTGATAATACGTGATTAGAATTTTATGCTTTATTTTCTGAATTGCAATTGTCTTTTTTTTAATACAGTGATGAAATGGAAAAAATCAAGATCCCTAAAGACATGGATGACGCCAAAGCTTTAGGAACAGTGTTGTCCAAATATAAGGACACCTACTACACCCAGGTGTTGGTAGCATATTTTGCAACATATATTTTGTATCCTTAAGTAGAAAAAAAATTCCTTTTTGACTAATGAATTATTTTTTTTTTTGGCATTTAATCATTAATTTTGATTCAGTTTTATTTTGAACTTGGTGTAATATTGTTAGGCATGGCTGTTCTCTGATTCCCCTCTCCCCCCCCCCCACTATTGCTTTCACTGTATAGAAAGTGTTTCAATGTGTTTGTAAAGTTGTTCACCTTAACACTTGAGTCAGCCTCCAGACGTTTGCTATCCCTGGATCAATCTTCCTCAGCATCCTGTCTGGCTACCTTTACCCTTTCCCTTTGGCTCTTTTCTTAGTCTGCTTGGTGAGTAGAAAAGCTCTGGAAAATGAATTTCAAGTTATATAATATTTCTTTATTATATTTCTACAAAGTATTAATTGAACATAAAAATCCAATGGAGCATGCATTTTTTTCTTTTGTCAAGCAAAATATTTTTTCAGAAAGACTTATTAACATGGCTTCAATTTAAATTATAGAATATAACTAGTAAGATTAAACTTTGTTGCTGCTATACAGTCTTACTGAAACTTATTCTATTATTATTATTACAAAGTTTCTGACTTAGTTCAGCACATAAATGTGCCATTACTGGTTTTGTTTTCTCTGCTCGTCTTGCAACACTTTCAGTTGTCTATATTCTAATGATATGTGTGAAAAGTGTTTTGCAAAAAATTATTCATAAATGTGTTCATAGTAGCATAGTAGGGTTGTGGTTAGAGCGTGAAAACCTAAAACCCTCAGCATCATCTTTGGAACTTCTTGCTGTGGTTTCTAAATAACTACACAACTGCTACTTGATTTTAAGTCAGCCAACTATACAGCTCCTGGTTGGAGACAGACATTATTCTAATCTGTTGTTTATTTATTCATTTAAGGTTGTTTTTCAGTTTATGATTTTTAACTCATTATATGTAGCCTCTTTCCCATTTATGTTTTAATATGTTGTTATTTTTCTGTTCTTCTGGCAGTGTTCTGGACTTGGAGCTTCCTTCTGCTACCTGTTGTCATATCTGGTGGGCCGACCGGTGGTCTACAAATACCTCACAGAGCGAGCACAAAAATGGTCCCAGCAGGTAATAATTCATAATAATATTAACTTGTGCTTTTAGTGGAATTCTGAAGACATACAAACAAAGAGACACAAACTTAAAAAAACAAAGTTAAACTGAAATTTAATTTTTTTAAATTAATGACTGGTCTATGAATCAAGCAGTCATAGGTCTGGACAAATATAGTGAAGCTGTTGTGTTTTTTCTTCTTTCTCTTTATGTTGATCATACTGTGAATGTTTGAAAAGTGAAAATTTTTGTGGTAATGTTTTACCAAGGTAGGAATAAGTTTCTTCTTTTTTCTTTACTTGTTGGCAGGTTGACAAACATAGAGATCATTTAATCAATTACATCATCTTCCTGAGGATAACCCCCTTTCTTCCAAACTGGTTCATTAACATCACCTCTCCGGTCATCAACGTGCCTTTGGGGGTGTTCTTTGTCGGAACCTTCCTCGGTAACATCCTTTGTGCTTTCTATTTCATTGTCCTTTTGATGAGATCAGTTGTTCCTGACTCACTTGTGTTTACTCCGTCTGCTTGACAGGAGTGGCGCCACCATCCTTTGTAGCGATCAACGCTGGAACAACGCTGTACAAGCTCACCACAGCCGGCGAGGCCGTGTCCTGGAACTCCCTGGCCGTGCTGGGCATCCTCGCCGTTCTCTCCATCTTGCCCGTCTGCTTCCAGAAAAAGCTGCAGCAGAAACTCGAGTAGAACTCTTCGAACACCTCAGCATCTCCTTCGCCGACTGACCCTGCGGTTCCCTTTGCTCAGCTCAGGACCTCTGCCGTCGCACTGTAGCTGCGTTTGCGTCAGTCTCGTGCGCAGCTGCTGGGGTGCCATTTGTGGAGAAGTCATAACAAGCACTGACCACAAAATGCATGCTGTGGTGGACTTTGTTTTTTTTTTCATGCTAAGTAACATGTAAACTACTTCTGTGCAGAATCATTTTCTGACTAGTGTTGCTGATTCTGGCACAGTTTGTAAATAAGAAATTTGATTTATTTGTTTTTATTTAAGGCACTGCTTATTTTAAAAAAAAGATTCCAGACAGGTTCAGGTGCTATCGGTAGGATGCTTTCATGGTTTTGCTGCAGTGCACGGGTTGTTAGTCTGTCTGCAGCAGAGCAATTAATATTTTATTTAAACTGTAGTGAACATCCACCTTTAAAGTCACCAGAGCAATGGTTGCCTATCTCTAGCCAAATAACAACTTCCAAATGGTCAAGTCTTTAATTCTATTAATATTTATTTGAACATTTTCGTGTCTGGTTTTATCTCATTTATCTGTACCACCACAGCAATAATGTTACACTGTTCTATTTTAATTTTTTTTTTTGAATGCCTCATGTTTTGAGGTTAAAATGGATGTTCTAACTAAAATTGTGCCTGAATTCACTGCCACACTGTTTTCTTTGTGACTTCTATGTTAACATAAGCAGCCTAAAGAAGGACTTTACTTTTTTTCCCCTGACATGCTCGAAGTTAATGTTTCATTTCCTGAGAAGATTTCCAGGGATTGTTACACTTCTGCTATCTTAAACTTATTCAAAGTAAATATTAATGAGAGGGGGTTAAGAGGGCTGTATTTGTGTGCTTAAAAACACTGTGGACTTTGAAAATGGAACTTATGCATTTGGTGAGGGAAATAAATAAATCATGATGAATGCAATCTTATTAAATTTTTCTATATAGACTTCTAACTTCATATTTCTCCCAAATTTTGATTGAACTAAAAAAAAAAAAAAAATAGCACAGCGATGTAAACCAGCCCCAGACTAAATATTTATTTGTTCTTAATGGTATTTTCTTCCTAAAAACTAAGATAATTTTTTGTCATCCCTTTTCATTTAATTAAATTGCAGTATTATCCTGTGCCGAGTAGTGAAGTCCTTCTGTTTCTGTAACAAACGGATAAGTTTCTTTATGTCCAGACTAAGCTTTTTTTTAAATCACCAATTACAATGTTTTTACTTTGCAATTAATGTGTCTGTAAGAAGAGCATGTTACTTCTTTTGTAGATGCTTGATGTTGAATTTCTCAAGTATGAGGTTTTAATGGATGGGTTATTTTATTGCATTTTTTGTGTTCATAAAACATCACGTTCTCTTGAATGACAACGTTCCTCTTTCACATGTTTGCTTTACTTCAAAAAAAAAAAAAACTTTAACTAGAGCAAGAGATTTCATACAACTAAAGTGTGAATAGTGCCACCAAGTGGTGATGATTGGCTATTCAGGTCATTCTTTCGTATTCAAGTTGATTGGCAGAGCTTTTAGGAGGGATTTGGGATTTCTAAAAAATTTGGCGACCGACATTTTCAGTTTTTTTTAAATCGATCTTACGAAAATGTACAGATCAGAGCCCTGTCCTACGCAGCACAAATCATTTAGTCCTATGTCGAGATATTTTAGAAAACGACTAAATAACTTTACACTTTAAAATGTGCAATAAGAAGGCCTGCATCTGTATATCAACAACCCTTTGTAAGAACATTTGTTGGAGACAGTTTCTCATGCAAATTAAGTATGTCTGTTAATTTAGAAGCTAATGGTTGAAATCTAATTCAATTCTCATTTTAAAGCTTGTGCCAATTTTAAGAGCCCAATAAAGCGGATTTGAATTGGTTCCTTAGAGCGTTTAACTTGAAGGGCGTTTTATTTTGAAGGAGTCGTGAGCGGATGTGTTGCGGGTCGGCTGTGCCTACTGCGGGTTCAGCAGCTAAATATGAGTGCAGATTTTCGAGCCTCGCAGTAGCGTCTCGCACGTAATGGCCAGGAGAACTCACTTCTCCGAGCTACTCTAATATGCTCGGTGTTCCAGGTGTGAGCGCATTACCGGACCAGTCTCAGAATGACCACCGGCTTCAGCTCCGGTTCCTCCCGGTTCGCAGATTATTTTGTGATCTGCGGACTCGACACCGAAAGCGGGCTGGAACCCGACGAACTGTCCGGTAAGCCTATTAGCCGTTGGGATAAAATGTGTTGATGCCGGGCGAAATAAGGACAAACTCCACTGTTAAACGTGTGTTTATATTTTTTTCCTTTTGGGGCTCGTTGTTTTCTCTGGTACTCACTTGTTTATTTGTGTGTTTTTGAGATGTAATGTCGGCTTTTGAGGTGAAAGCGGACGGAGTATGATAACGCTGGGCCTAGTTTACCTTCCCTCCGCCTGTTTGTTTGGAACGCTCGTTCAGGATCGACGGGATTACTGACTGGGTTATTCCTCTTTATCTCATTTTAATTCAGTGGTTTGTCCTTAACCTCTTCTCTGTCCGTGTTGGGGTGTGTTGTGAAAAACATTTAAGGTGGAAAAACACTCAGCTTTAAATGCACTTTAGAGGCGAGTCCGTGTCTTTACCAGTTATGTGCCTGTTATAATTATGTAAAGAGAATGCATGAAAATAGTCATGCACATATGATGTAGTTCAGACTGTCAGATGCCCCCCAAACAATACCAGCGTCCACCAGAGACATGCTGTACTTGTAACATTTTAAAAGGGCACACCCTTTAATTCAAAAACAATGACATAAATAGCTTAAATGCCTAATCTTAGCACAATAGTACATCACCCCCTCCCACCCCAATATTCTTTTTTTTTTTTTTTCGCCAGCAAAAGTATTGTGTTTGAAAGAGACCCCTGCAGCATATAGTTTGGGAGCTGAAGTGATAGGAATCAAGTAATTGAGACTTTCAAGGGAAAATCTTCAGCCCGGCCTCCCACTGTGAAGAAGATTTGATGGCATTTGTTATGCTGTGGGGGAGACACTTTGCTGCCATGGCAAGTGATGAGTTTAAATCCAACGATGAAGTGTGAGGTGAGTGGCCAACACTCACATCAGTGATCGGCACATTGGCGGGTGATGAGCAGGACTGTGATGTCAGGGCAGGCATGTGGTATTAAATCACCAGATCTCAGCTCAGCTGACATTCAGGACTGATGATTGCCACCGAAATCAAAACACAAACTGACAATGAAACAGACCGGAAGCACTGTTGGTGCTTTAGACAACATCTGTGCTAGTGTGCAGCAACAAATTTACTTAAACATTTTGAACACAACGGTACTTTTGACGTAACAAGTCTAATAACTTTTCAAATTTAAATGCAGCTCTTTATATTTTTTAACAGTCTGCTTTGGGAAGATTTTAGGTCTGTTAATTTCCTTTAAGGGTTTTTGCTGTTTTATAACGTTAAGCTTTGTAAGACGTACCAAACTTATTGGTACTAATGTCAGGGTTTTCCATTCTAAAACCAGTGTTAACAGTACTTAATGGGGAAAACCTGAATGCTGAAGAACTAAAAACCGGTCTGGTGACCTCAGATTATATCTTTAAGATTATATATGCGTTCAAATGTCCCATTATGCTTATTAATACTGAAACTTCCTGTTCTGGTTTGTAAAAACGACTCTTTTCAACTTAAAACGGGTAACAACTGGTTACCCACTTTTAGCACCTTAAAAAAAGTGCTAAAAGTAAAAGTATAATTTCCCAATTATTCAAAGTTTAATTGGGCAACCTTGAATATTTTGCTGTCTGAAAACAGGAACCAATTACAATTTTGGAAATTTTTCTGTTATCTTGTTTCTGTCTCTTGCAAGTGTGATTTATTGTGACTCATCAGGTAGTGAAAGGCCTGTGCGGCTGCTGTAGCTGAAAGAAACTTCTTCCCTCCTTAAAGGGATAACCGCACCAAAAATCTTTTTAGTTGTCTAAGGGTAATGTGCTTCTCCTTTTTACTTCCTTTCTCAAGTTCCTGTTTAGAGCTTTAAGGACAAATTTGCTGAGTTTATAGGATGAAATAAAACTTAAGAGCATGCAGTCTCCTTTTTGTAACCAGGCGCTTTGGTTACCCTGATTCTAAAATGTCATCCTTGATAATAGTGGATGAAATTTTAATAAGAAAAATGCCCCATACCATTTTCAAGACCACAGAAACATTTTTTAAAAGAACAGAAATCTTTCAAGAAAACGCCCCCAGAAGCATACAACTAAAAACAGCATAGAGATATTGATGCTACCTTTACTGGAGTAAGACCAATGAACCATGAACAGAAGGCAATTTAGCACTCATGTAGAAAAGAAAAATATAAGTTGAAATGTTGCTTTCCTGTTAAGCAATATATTAAACACACTCTTCATAAAAGTATGTATGTTGAATTCAGGTAAACAGTCTATTGGAAATACCTTTTTTGTTATGAAATAAGCATAGATGTGGCCCAGGCAAAACATGTTTACAGTGTAGAAAAATCCAGTCTGTTCAAATGAATGAATGAAACTTTATTAATCCTACTGGGAAATTCACAAAGTATTTAGCAGCAGACCTGTTCAGTTTCTGGTCATTTTTGCACCTTTAGTTTTTTTTTATGATCAACGATCAACTTGAGTAAGCTAGATTCATAAAAAAGTCAGCTTGCCATGGGTTCTGACTGGTTTCCGCTCACCGTTGTTGACACATTGTCATTTTAACATCAGTGAGTTGTCAAAATTTAAATAGAAAGCTTGATACCGCCATACTACTTTAGTTCATGCAAGAGCTTTACGTAGCTTCTCACATTCGTCTTAAACAACGGAGCTTCTGTATTTAAGACGCTTCACTTTTCTGACCACTGATCAGTTTTGAAGTTCTTCTGGTCTGCTTGTCTTCTGTCTTTATTTAAGTTGACTTTAAATTTAACGTTCATTATAATTGATTATTTATTCAACACAGTTAAAGACAAATCTAGTGGGTTTTTTTTCCCCATTAAGCAAAAACAATAAGCTTTGTGGTCGTAACAAAATGATCTATGAAATATGTGTGGGCAGAAGAAATACGGTATTGGGATTCCTGTTTTTCAGGATATTCTTTAGTGTGACTAAAAAAAAAATGAAGATGCAATTACTTTTTTTTTATTGTGGTTGATCACATCAAAGTTGTTTTTTTTTAATGGTTAGTAGATGGCAGCAGGAACTGTGTGTCAGACATTTACAGAATCATTTTTACAGGTTCCTAAAAATGTACCTTAGTGTCACTGTGGATGATTTTTTTTTATCATGCTTTTAAAAATTACCTTTGAAAAAAAAAGTTGACTTCATTGCATAGGAAGTGGATGTTTTACCCCAGGTGTGATAACACTTCTTTTAAGTCTCTGTGCAGAGACAGAAAATGCAACCCACCGAAACCTTGCTCAGACGCACAGCCTGGAGCTTTGAGGTCAAACATCTCTGATGTTCTACTTACAGCCTTTTGCTGTTGTTTACTGTAGAAAGAGGTTAGGGGCTTGCCCTTATCAACTGTTTCAGTTATGACTTGAAGAAAGGAAATGGTGTGGAAATTCCATTGTCACTGGCTGCAGATAAACATTTGTTGGAGGTATGCTGTTCCTAGAAGTTCTCATTTTTGCCAAGTCAGGAATAAATAAATGGTGTTGAAAGAAGGTTTCATTGCTTCAGGTTTCAGTTTGTCAGCTGCAGTGGATTAGATTTTTTTTGACAAGAGCTGCATGTAGTTTTTCAGAATGCGTGTGAAAAAAATACTCAGAATGTTCATAAATGCTGTAGTTTTTCTGTTATCTCTAATAAGCTTGCCTGAGTCAGTTGGATGGAAATGCAAAGAGGGGATTTCTGTAGTTGGTTGCTTATGAAAAGTCAAGTCTGCAACCTTGAGTTGTTTTGGACACGATTAGAGATGAACCAGTCAATCAGCCAAAGACGAGAATTGGCCATTTTTTCTCTGATTGACTCTAATGTGTGGTCAACGGGTAAAACACTGTAAAGTCCCACAGTTTTATTCTGCTACTCAGTACATGTTTCAAAACTAAGAACTTTGACCAGATTTCAAGAAATGCTGAAGAAATACATATTTTTTGATGCAGAAACAGGGAATCTTATAATTCTGATTAGTTTTTTAGGATCAGATTCATAGACTTTGTTCTATTAAGGAAAACCCTGTTATTAATCTGTTATTCCGAAAGATTTAACTGAGTTTAGGTTGCTGACTTGGCTGAAACAAACTGCTGGCTGGTGATTGATGCTGTGAATGAAATAAGCATTCTCTTTCTGTTGGGTTTTCTCCAGGGAATTAAATGAAACTCTTTGTGATTTTTTTTTCTTAATATGATGTGAAGAGTTAACTCGTGTACAGTGGAGGAAAAAAAAACGACAAAGAAATGGATTCAAAAAATGTCTTTCTGCTCTGTGTTTGGCAGCACACTTGGGACTTGATTTGCATATGTATGACCCTGCGGCCTCTCAGCGACACTGGAAACAGCAGGAACTGAGGGACATGAGTAAACTGTGGACAGGCTCTCTTTATTCAGATGCTAAATATCCTTTTAAATTTTCTGGGCTGCCTCTCTTCAACCCTTCTCTGCAAACAAATGAGGACGAATGGTTCACCTCGAAAGCTTGCTCAGTTTCATTGATAATTTTTCCTCAGAGGGCTTGGTAAGCAGTTCAGGGATTTTGACAATCTACCTAGTTTTTTTTTTTTCTTCTTCTTCTTCTTCTTCTTTAGGTTAAATATGATGGCAGTTTGCTGCTGTGTACCTTATTAGTTTAGTGCAATAAGGTGCAGGACCTCAGATGTACTTTTGAGAAGCAGTTCCCCAAAATGTTGGTTTCTTACTTATGTTGCCTTCCCATCTTGGACACTTTCCCCGCACCCCCTGAGTGAAATTTCACTTTTAAATGTGAAGTGTTCAAGTGGATCACATGAACTTCTTGGCTTGAAATTGTCATTTATCGAAAATATAGAATGTGACGGACAACGTTTGCCAGCCTCTTGTAGTGCTGGTTGATGGGATGTTGAAGCGGTTTTCCTGCAGTGGGAGAACATTTTTCAAATGTTTTGATAAGGGCTAGATGATGTGGCCTAAATTTAGCACCACTATATAGTTTGCATTTATTTGCAATGTACAATAGCTACTGCAAAAATGTAAATCTTGAAATTCAGATCCGTTTCATGTTTAGTCTCTGTTGGGACTGAAGTGTGAAGGTTACAAACTGAAGAAGGGAGTAGCTGAAGCTCAGAGCTCTGGTCATTGATATTTTTTTTCTTTTACATGTTGGCATTTATTTCATGCTGTTCTGCAGGAAGTTGGGTTGGGTTGAGTTCTTCTTGAATACAACTTCACAGGAAGTGAGGTCCATCCCTTTTCTGGTGATCCTCTCTTCAGTAGGCGTAAGCGTGTCGGAGCACAGAAGGACCGTAGAACTGTGGGTGGTCTCTGGCTCGTCATCTGATCACTGCTGCTTCACTGCTCCCACCGATATCCATTTACGTTCTCATTGCATCATAGATATTTTGAATAAGTGACAAAACAAAGAATTATGTGAGCTTTATTGGTGTAATTAGAAATTCATGTCATATTGGGGTCTTTTCTTGCTGTGGCAGATGGCGTTTGATTGATTGTGAGGTAAGGAGATGTCATATGTTATAGTTTTATGATAATCATAAGACTTGATAAGCTTGAAAATTTACTAAAGAATGTATAAAAAATAAATATTTTGAAATGCAATGGAAAAGGCTAGATCTGCTGATTAGTTTCTTTTCTTAGAATCCATCCTTTATTCTGCCATACAAAATTAAGACAAATGGTTCAGAGATTTTTTTCTTCTCTTTTTTCTCAAACGCAAACAGCGATTCCAATAATAATCAAACAAATATATATTATAACTAAAAGAGTTCTGTAGTGAGCAGGTTTTGCTGCTGTCGGCAGTTTTATTTAGTACAGACAACTTCAGGATTGGATCATTTTAATAAGATTTTTTTTATTTGTAAACTTTCACATTGATGAAAGCTGAAAGCGCTGAGCACTTAATTAGTCAGTGCTTGTATCGCCAACCAAAATATAAAATGTTTTTATATTTTACTATAATTACTAAAGTCCGTCTCTTTAGTAATTTGTACGTTTTTTTTGTTTGTTTTTTTACTTTTTTTACCGCTTGTACAAAAGAAAAGGTCCAAATTAGACCACAAATCTTGTTTAAGAAAATTTTACAGACCATTCTTCCCTATGTAATCAGACAGCAGATTTGCAATAACACAAATCTGCTGTCTGATTTGTTTTACCTCGTTTTTTTTTTTATGTTCTCAAATTGAGAACATAAAATTTGAGAACATCTTTAAGGATTTTTTTTTAAATCTTACAAGGTAGAAAGGAATGTTTTGTATCAACTTCCTCTGTTTTGCTGCTGATGATGTGGACTCAGATAAAGGCCTCCCCAGGTTTCACAATCAGTAAACTTTGCTTTTTGAGTACAAAGTTCAGCCTTTTTGTGTATTCCTCTCTGCCCCTCTAAAAGTTGTGGTTATGACTGTGCTCTGATTTTGGCACATTTATCACCAAAAAACCCAATTATGTTCTTCAGAATTGCATATTAAATATTTTTTTACATTTGACTGCTCTACATATATATATATATATATATATATATATATATATATATATATATATATATATATATATATATATATATATATATATTGTAATAAACCCCAATGACTCAACTGCTTGATTATGTCAAATTGCTCCATTTTGAGTTGCAGATAAGTCATTGCTCTCAGTTACGAACATCGCTCCATGGTATTTTTTGAGGCGCTGTGAGTTTGCATTAAAGCCAGTTGAAAGATTGTCAGTTTGAGCCCTTGCTCGGCCACGTCTCAGAGTGTCCTTTGGCGAGAAAACAAACCCCTCGCTGACCTCAAAATGATTATCGGAGGGAAAAACTCTTGCGTAGTTGAACTTCGCCTTCACAGGATTTAAATAGTTTACTCCAAACATATAGAGAATGTAGGTTTTTGTGGTGCCGTTTGGATTCCATTTCTACATATTTCTATTAAAGATAGTACAATTTCAGGGTGCTATCATTATTAAGAAGAACGTTAACTGGAGGCAATTTATTTTTCTTTCTGATGTTTTAGTCTTAGTAATCCAGCTGTCTGGTTGCTGTTGTAGTCTGGGTTGTGTGCCTGGCCTACTTTCGACTGTGTCGGTTGTTTGGATATGAAAGCATCAAACAGATTAAGCCAAACTCTTAAGATTTTCAGGCAGTCACTAGGATATCTTCAACAGTACCAAAGAACCCAACATAAAAGTCAGTTGGCGGTCATTGACAGTATTTTAACCGAATCACTAAAAGGTGATGGCTGTGTTTGTAAATTGATACAGCTTGGGTCAAATGTCATCCACATTTGTTGTAAGACACCATAAAAATGGACCAAATCTGTTATTCTAAAGTCATTTTGAATCAGTATGCATCAGAGGAGGATCACCTCCCCACACATGAGGAAACTGATCATTTCTTGGCTTTGTGAAAGGCATCATTTAATAAATGTAATAAAAAATGATTTCCTTTGTCTCATGGAAAAGGCCTCACTTCTCATTGGCAACATTATACTGAAGCTTTACTTCAGTGCTGACATAGGGGAGCCAGAAAAGCTTGGACAGCATGTGTTCCTCGTCTCACGTTTTTGTACTTTATGTGCTGCATGAAAGTGGTTTTGTGCTGGCAGAGATTTTTCATTACTTCTTAGCAAATGTGATGCATCAGAGGGGCTGTAAACAGCATTGCCTGGCTGCTTGCAAAGAGTACAAAGGGTTTTCTTTATGTGAAATGTTAGATAATCTAACGTAGCCACAGGGCTGAGATGCAAGTGCAGTCATTCACCATTTTCCAACACATGACCGCCTGCTGACGACGTCCACAATAAATGTTAGAATTAATACTAAGAAGAATACTTTGGGATTTTGTGTTTGTATTTAGGCACACAGATGAACACAGGTTCATCTCACTGAATAAGGATATCTTTATAGATTTTAAAGGAAAACTTGATGTTGTATCTCGTCCAAAAGTTATTGCTGATGCTGAAAGCTGTGGGCAGGACGTATCTGATGTTGCAGACTTTGTTCCAGGACTTCTGATGAAACCTCTGACTGAAGATGCTCTGTTATAAAATAGTGTCAGCAATTTCTCCGTAAACTAGAATATAACATCAGACCACTTGAAAACCTATTACACGAAGATGTGGCATTGTGCAGTCTGTTTCTTCAGTAGTAGGTTGGGGCTCCTTTTATATGAGTTACTGCATCAATGCTGTGAGTCATGGAGGTGATCAGCCTGTTGCTCTGCTGAAGAAATAAGAAAACCCAAATTTCTTTTATAACCGTCTTCAGCTCATCTACATTGTTTGGTCTGGTGTTCTTTCGCCAATGCCCTGTAGATTTTCTGCAGGGTTTACGTCAGGCTAATCTCCTGTCCAATCAAACGACATTATGAATGATGAATGGACCTAACATCATAATTCTCTATGCTACTGTTAACTCAATAGCTTATGTTTTTTTTTAATTCTTTTTTTAGTCTCATGCTTTCTCCTGCCATCAGTACCCTTTGATGCAGCACTCCCTGAACTCTTTTATTTTCCATTCATTTTTAATGGTGTTACCTGAGGTCATGTTTTGTGAAAATGAATTTTGTGTTTTCATTTGCTGGGAGTCAAAAACATTCTAAATATGTCACTCTGTGTGAACTATATCAGCATAAACGTCACATTTTGATTACTGAAACAAGAACATTTTTTGATGATCAAATTTACTGAGATGCAACAGTTGTGCTCAACTGTTGCATCTCAGTAAAGGTTTTGTTTGTTTTCACAATTCTCTTAAACATATAGTAAAACGTGTTGTATGTATCATGTAGTGTGCTAAGTTGCTTGATCTTATTCTATAGTTCGGTAAATATGAGAATCTGTCATTTACTTCCAGCTTGTAAGCAGTTTATTTCACTCAGGTTTACATTTAGCTCAGAAGATTTTTCTCTGTAATCACACTGCTAGTACAACTGGTTCTGTTCCTCTGTGTTTGAGTTGAGAACATCAGTCCATGCTGCAGCAGTGTGTTCACACTGTATCGCTAGGAGGCCCCAATAACATTCAGAACTGCTTTGTTCTTATCATAACCCCGGCAGCTGGCTTGACTCGGCATTCCCACCTGACACTGGCGGATGCTGTTCTCCATGTGTATTTTGTACTTTTAAAAAAATTTTTCTTCTTAGACTGAAGCGCTAAAAGTAGAGTTGTGAGAATGTGTATGCACAAACTGAGAAGTGATGCGCTACCCAGCAAGAACCAGGCTTGTAATTATCTTTTTTTATTTATTTGTTGTGTAGCTTTATGCCAGTATATAGAGGATACTAAATTCAGAGATGGGGCCAGAGGAAAATTGGCGAGGTCAAACGAAGGTAACCGTTCCCACCACACACACTGCTTTTTTTTTCTTCTCCCTCTCCCAACCAGAGCTTAGCTTTGACCCCCTTTAACCTTCAACCTTGATGCACCTTGTTATCACCCACCTGTCCCCCTTCTGCATCCCCTCCTTTTTTTTTTTTTTTTTGAAACCCCCACAGTCTGGGATGGATTTTTTTCCTTTCCTGTTTTGTGCACCCCTAATTTCTCCCCCCCTGGTTTCGTGTCCCTCCTCTCCTCCAGTAGCAGCTGAACGAGGAGCTGATGTCTGACAATCACCGCTTCTGTATCTCGCAAACACATCCAGTGTCGCCTGCACTGGCATCGCTTGGTCAATGTTTATTCTCCCCCACCTACCCCCCCTTACACTCTGAATGACTTTTCAGTGCTGCCTTGGTGTGTGCATCACTTCTGCTTTATTCTGGGTCTAAATCAACTCAACTTGTGCTTCTCTGACTGATTTACTCTGTGTCCCTCTGTACTGCCATTAAAGCTGTCGTGAAGCATTTAGATCCACAAAGTTTCACTTTTCACAAGATGCAGCTGGTAATTTGTTTACTTTTTCGGGCACAGGATGCAGATGGCAGCTTTACATGATGCAATACAAACTTCCTCTAAAGACAAACGTATTGATTTTTTTTTTTCTCTTTCCCTTGGTGATGCGCCTGGCACTTAAAGCTTGCTTCTGAGTAAACTGCAGCTTTTTTCCCCCAGTGTCTGCATGTGATAAACCAACTAACTAATTTCATACTTGTCTGTTTTTGTTTTTGTTTTGTTTTTTTGCGTTTCTCTGTCCTTTTGACTTCCAGGTGAGAATTTTGAGCAGAGTCCGTTGCGGAGAACTTTTAAATCCAAAGTCCTAGCACATTATCCTGACAATGTTGAGTGGAATCCATTCGACCAGGATGCAGTTGGCATGGTATGATTTTTTTGTGTTTGACAAACATGTAATGATTGTTCACAGTAAAAACACATAATCTTACCAAAGTATTGTAAGTAAGTAAGTAAATTTTGTCGTATCTCAAGTGTACCAACATATTTCCAGTAGAAACTAGACCAAAATGCTTGGTATGATTTTGTGTTTTTGCAGTGTTGCTAAGGTTAAGTATTATTTCCCACATTATCTCTGATTTCTTTTCTGCACCTCCTCTTCCAGCTCTGCATGCCGAAGGGTCTGTCCTTCAGGACGCAGGTTGACTCCAGAGAGCCGCAGTTCCACTCGTTCATCATCACCAGAGAGGACGGCTCGCGGACCTACGGCTTCGCCCTCACTTTCTTCGAGGAGGTGACCAGCAAGCAGATATGCAGTGCAATGCAGACTCTTTACCACATGCACAACGCAGAGCAGTACGACATCTTGCACACCCAAACAACCCCGCACGGACCGGAGGACCAGCGCCTCCCGCAGCCCCGCCCTGTGCTCCATGCCGCTCCGGCCATCTCCCGTCTGCAGCGCTTCAACTCGTACGACATCAGCCGCGACACGCTGTACGTGTCCAAATGCATCTGCCTGATCACGCCCATGGCTTTTGCCCAGGCCTGCAGAAAGGTGCTGGAGCAACTTCACCAGGCCGTCACGTCCCCCCAAGCTCCCCCGCTCCCGCTGGAGAGCTACATCTACAACATTCTGTATGAGGTGCCTCTCCCGCCATCGGGGCGTTCACTCAAGTTCTCGGGCGTCTACGGTCCTGTTGTGTGCCAGAGGCCAAGCACGTCCGAGCTCCCGCTCTTTGACTTTGCCATCAGTGAAATGTTCAATCTGCTCGGAGTGGAGAACGTTCTACAGCTGTTCACCTGCGCCCTGCTTGAGCTGCAGATCCTCCTCTACTCACAGCGTGAGTCTCACTCTCCTGTTTCATTCAGTTCTTTCATACATCTTTTAAACAGTCGTGCGAGATTTGCAGTACATATGACTGGTTAACAATGCAACCAACATTAAACTAATTAATATGCTAATATTCTGAAGTATACTTCAGAAAACTAAAACTTCTCTTGATATGAAAACGGGGAAAGAAAAGCTACGAATGAAGATCTAATAGTTTTTAAGTTTATCTTGTAAGCAGAGGTCTCTGTGGCTGATAGATCCACTCTTATCTGTGTGTAGTTAGCCTCCCAAAAGTATTCACACCCTTGGAACTTTTTCACACAGCAACTAGAAGCTTAAATATCTTGATTCAGTTTGTATGAGATAGACCAATTTTTAATTACAAATAACAAAAAACCTTTGAAGTTGAATTCTAAGAAAATAAAATATTGGAATCTTTGAACTTCATCCTCTGTGTTCAATACACCTTCTGAAAATGGGAAGAGTGTGTCACAGCTGCACACCTATCAATACATAAAGGTCGACAAGCCAAAGGTTCAGTGGAGTAGTTTGGATCCAAGGAAATGAAAGTATTATTCTGGCCCAGTCAAAGTCCAGAAATTCAATTGAGAATTGATGGGAAGATGAGAGTAGATGCTCACAGGCATGTCTCAGTCTATCTAAGATAAGATAATTTATTAGTCTCCTAAAGGAGAAATGTGTCTAGGAATATAAGAACAACACATCCAAAAAGGACAATAGCAATAAATAAATACGCAAAAGCAAAAATGCATAAAAACACAAATGTCATATTGGCAGTACATCCCCATAACCATTTCCATTCACATATAATACATCCTTTACACGCTACTCTCGATCACCATCTGGGCCTCCTATCACTCTGTCCTCTCGTCTGCCAGATCTGAATGATCATAAGCTGTTTTACGAAGAAGAACGGGTCAAAGTTTGGTCTCCAGATGTGCGCAGCCATTGCGTGTTACTCACACATCCAAGCTGCAGCCTGGGGATCTTCCGGCAACAAGAAAATTAGCTACGCGCTTGAATAATTATCCTGAAGATAGAGATGCTTTGCAAATACAGAAACAATCAGAAGTGGTTGGAAGCAGATCTACACATCATAAGCCTGATCAAGAATAGAAATTAAACACTTTGTGTGTGGGTGTGTGTGTTATGGGTAAAACCTTGTAATGTTTTCTCTGTGAAGCTCGTTGTGTGGGGAACGAGCAACGGAGACAAGGAGACAAGGAGACATGCCTCCTGTTCACTTAAGCGGGCATACCCTCTATACAACCCCCTTTTTTTCTAATCTTTTTTTTTATTGAAAGCTATGTATTATTCCTCTTACTTTACATTTAGACACCACTTTTGTGTTGGTTTACCACATAAAATTCTAATAAAATGTACACAAGCTGATTTTGATGAAGGGTACTGTAAGTCACTTTGGAGCAGTTTCGTTCTTACCCTGTCTCACATGGAAAGGAAGCGAAATTATGTCTCTGAAGCCTGGGACAGACTTCAGGGAAACCTTAAGCTGACAGAGTGCAGGTGTTGGTTTCTACAGCTGGCGGACTGCTTTGCATGCTCTTCTTTCACAGTATTAACCACGTCAAGCAATCGTTCTCATCCATGACGAACTCAGAACGTCTGGATCGACAAAACTTTCACAATTAAATTAAAAAAGTATGTCATTCATCTTGAGACTTAAGTGTTGTAATGCCACAATATATCTTTATGTATTTCTTTTTGCTTTTGAATTTGCAGGAATCAGATTTCTATTTGTAATGATTTTATGAACAAAATTAGTCCTTGGAATTATGGAGAGCTGATCCCAGTCCACACTTATTTATCAACAGTTTAACTCTTGCGTTGCCTCATGAACAGAGGCTACATGTTTATTAAAGAAACTTTAGAGAAATTAGATCGCTAAAGGATGCTGGCTCTGGTGTCGCTACTGGATCCATTACAGTTGCGAGAGAGGCCAACGAGTGATTTACAAAACGGCGGGGGCTGAGAGGGAGAAGCTTTTAAAGGGGGAAAGCTGTCGTGTTGCCAGGCAACCCAGAGCCAGGGAAGGATGGTGATGATGCAGGATGATTATTATTGGTCGGGAGTGACATCATACCTCTCCTCAGCCCTGTGAGGCTCATCACTGCAGAACATGTGAAGGGTGTTGAGCCGCGTTGCAGCCTGGGGATCTTCCGGCGAGAAGAAAATTGGCTACGTGCTTGAATAATTACTCTGAGGAGAGAGATGTTCTGCGAACGCAGAAACAATCAGAAGCTGTTGTGTGTTGGGAATGGAGTCAGAAGCCTGATCAAGAGTAAAAATAACAACAAACACCTTTTTTTTGTTTGTTTTTGTTGTATGATGGGGGGGGGGGGACCTTGTCCTGTTTTCTGAGAAGCTCGTTGTGTGGGTTAGGAGCAACGGACAGGTCTTCATTTGTTTCTATTCCTGGGTATTTTCTGCCTGTATGTGATTCGTGCAGCTGAAAGTGACAGGATGGATTAGGAGAGAGCGTCTTGACGGGAAGATCTGACCCGACTAGGGATGTTTAACTTACACATCTATGCTCATTTCAGCCACAGCGATGAACATGACTACAGATGTTCTTCTGTCTGCACATTTGGAGTTTTCTGAAGCATGCAGGCTCCTGTTTTCTTTTTGATCATCTGCATGATTGTTTGGGAACGGGGTCATCATACTTTCCGGTTTCCAGAACAGAGGCCATTTAGCTACACACGAGTCCCTGTTTGTATGATGTTCATTTCTCCTGACATCTCTGAGGAGCGACAGGCTGATTGGACAGAATTATCCTGCGTTTCTCAAGGCCTGAGTATATCACCTTAGCGTTCTAATTCTTTTTTTTTTTCCCAATTAGAGAAAGATTAAAAAAAAAAAAACATCAAGTTGATCCATTTCTGCGGTTAAGGAAGCTGAGGTGTTGAAACTAATCCATTTGATGCTTTACAGTGTTTCCTGTCGCATCTGCACTGAGTGAGTAGTTAAAAGCAAACTCTTATCAGCCCTCATTTGGGTCAGCTGCAAAGTATTCGAGTCATGCAGCTTTTTAAGTAGTTTCTTGTTCTGATGGCCTACTTTAAAAGGGGATGGCTGATGTTAGTATTCTTGTCCCTATCCTGGGAAAGACGGCGTGCTTGAAGGGATGAGTGTTCCCCACTTATGGAGCAGCTCACAGCCAAATGTGGCCATGGCATTTATTCTGGCACCATAAGAGGAGAAGCAGTGCGGCTGCTGAATGCACAGTAGGTGTCGGCTGGGATTGAGCAGGAATGCAGATGAGGGACTGCACACATATTTGCTCACATGGCCATTGACTTAGGTGTGAAACCCTGAGCTGGGAGGAGTGTTGCAATGTGAAGTCACAGTGAAGGAATTTAAAGTTAGCCAGCAGGTCAGCTGGCTGCAGCTGTGTCACGCTTCAGTGTGTCTGTTCTCCTGGGGGCAAAGGGCACACACGCCTTACAGGAAGAAGAAACCAGAACTTGTGCCCAGCTTGTTAACAATCTGGAACATTTGGTTGGCAATAATAATGAATAGTAGAGACTCTGACTTATTCTACCCTAAAGGACAGTGTACTCGATGGCTGCCTGTAACTCACCTAATCCCTTAATTTAATTTTCTTTTGGTTGCTGATTTTTTTTTTGTAATCCCTTTGCTTTACATTTGTAAAAAAAAAAAAAAAAGTATTTTTTTTTTTCTTCCAAGATTTTCTTAATTTTCTCTTATTTGCGTAATCTACACCAGAGTGAAATAATGAAGTCATTAGCAGGACTCTGGAAAACTTCATTGCATACCAATAAGGAAATTCAGCCGTTTAATTCAGGTGTGTTTGACCAGGTACACCAGAGACAATCAGACCTGGAATTGAAGACCCATGATGCAGATATTGTCAGTCTGTCCTGAGGAGTAGCTCAGTCCAGTCATCATGATTCAGGAGTCAAGAGGTTGTGTGGTTATGATTGGCTATAGCAAAGATATGAATCAGGCTCTTCCTGGTCAATAACTATTTCAGGGTTTTTTTTCTTTTCTGTTTTTTTTTTCCTCTCAGGAAAGTGACGCATCAGGGAAAACTGCACTGCAAGTCCTTTGGCAGAGCAATTAGTTTTGAGTCACATAGAAAATTGCAATTTTTTTATTATTTTTTTCATTTTACTAAACCTCAAGTACTAAGTTGGATCAGCCGTACAGCCACACTCATTCAGTTGCTCAACAAAGACAGAAGCAACTTCCTGCCATGTCCTGTTTTTGCTCCTCAAAACTCCTGCTGCTCTAGGCTAATTTAAAACAGCCATCTTGTTTAAAAACAATTTCAAACACTTCTGTCATCAGTTTGTTTGGGCAAATAATAAATTAGCTGATTAAACTTTCTGATCGTCAGCTCATCAGCCTTATGATGTCCTTAGGCTTCTATTTTTTGTTGGACTTATTTTATATGAGAGCTTCATCATATTTAATTGGTAAATATATTAGTACATTTTAGTTAAAAATGTATGCATGTGGTCGATTTGGGTTTGGCTCAAATCAGACATGAAAACTGCCGCTAACTGTCCTCGATTGACCTCTGCTTTTTGTGAACCAGATTACCAGAGGCTGATGACGGTGGCGGAGAGCATCACAGCCTTGATGTTCCCCTTCCAGTGGCAGCATGTCTATGTTCCCATTCTGCCCGCTTCCCTCCTGCACTTCCTGGACGCTCCCGTACCGTATTTGATGGGCCTCCACTCCAACGGGCAGGATGACCGCACAAAGCTAGAGCTGCCACAGGAGGTACACAAAAAATAACATGCGCCCAAACACACGGTCATATCTAACAGTGTTTGAGTTTAATAAAAAATAGAAAGGTGTGCAAAGGAAGGCTTATTTTTCTGTGGATTTAAAAATAGAAGGCTGTCCTCACAGCTTCTCCTCTTCTCAACCCTCATCTGTCTTCTTTTTGAAGTTACTTTGAGGTATCTAGTTACTTGAGCTAATTGGACTCTGAGCCCATTTATATTTAACTTGCCTAGAGCATCAAGTATACCAGGATATTTCAAGCCAGTCAGCTTCCCAGCTTAGTTTTTCACCAGATGTCTCACTGTTTACACTCCTGCTTATTCATATAAGAGTTGAAGGCATAACCTAATGTCACAGATATAAATTCAGTTATAAGTTTCAACTCTGAAACCTTTAGCTCATGGCGTTTCAATTAACAAGAGGACTAGTTTAAATCATTATCAATTCAATGTGGGTTTTTCATGGTATTTCTAACTAAAATGATTTGTTTCCCCACGCCTAGGCTAACTTGTGTTTTGTGGACATTGATAATCACTTCATTGAACTGCCGGAGGAGTTGCCGCAGTTTCCCAACAAACTGGAGTTCATTCAGGAGATCTCCGAGGTTCTCATGTCGTTCGGCGTCTCTCCGGAGGGAAACATCCACTCCAGTGAGAGCCAGGGAAGATCCCGCTTCCGTTCTGTCGACATGGTCTCCGACAAGCGCAACGGCAACCTGGGGTCGCCCCTCACCTCCTACCTGCTCAGGGAGAACGAGACGATCGCCCGGCTGCAGGCGCTGGTCAAGAGAACAGGCGTGAGCCTGGAGAAGGTGAGAAGTGACGTCACCTAATGAATTAGAAATCGCCCGCTCAGATGCTCATTTAACATGTAGTGGGGGTTAATGTTTAATGGAGGAGTGACTCAACTAAAAGAACAGTACGACAGTCAAGTTACTTATTTAGCCAGTGGAAAATATATATAAACCATATATCAAGCAATAAGCCACTCCAGTACTTAATGTATTCAAATGTTGTTTTTTTATTTCATTAAAATATTTTAACAACTTTTAGCACTGCAGTCCTGCTTCATTGATTAATGTTCACACTCCTATTAGAGCAACACCAAATACATGATGCTTTTATCAATATTTACTTAAACCAGTTGGAGGTGAGAGATGATGCCAGCTGCAACAAAGATGCACGGACTCAATGCGATGAAGAAGAGCTGAAGATGCACCAGCTCAACATCCAAGTGCGCGAGGTCTTTGCCAACCGATTCACGCAGATGTTCGCCGATTACGAGGTGTTCGTCATCCAGCCGAGCCACGACAAAGAGTCCTGGTTCACCAATAGAGACCAGATGCAGAACTTTGACAAGGTGCGTTTTTTGTGGTGCAGTAAAAATGCAGAAACATTTAGATGGTGGGGTTTACACAAGCTCATAAATGCAGGGGCAAAAATGATTCAGTGACATGTAATTTTGAAACCTGCATGATTAGCACCATTTCATATCTTTGTGCAGGCCTCCTTCCTATCTGATCAACCAGAACCCTACCTGCCCTTCCTGTCACGTTTCCTGGAGACTCAGATGTTTGCCTCCTTCATCGATAGTAAGATTCTTTGTCATGACGATGAGGAGAAAGAACACACACTAAGGGTGTTCGATTCCCGTGTGGACAAGATCCGCATGCTGAACGTCCGTACTCCTACGCTGCGGACCTCCATGTACCAAAAATGCACCAACATCGAAGAAGCGGGTAAGAAGAGATCAGTTAGTTATCAGTTTAATATCAGTAATCCGTGTACGAGCGTGAGAATTTCTCGCCTCTTTGCAATGTAAGATTTTATGAATATAATTATGTAAATTGTAAAACTAGTTTAATATGAAGTCTACATTTCCAACCATCACAGATATTTGTTGTCATTCGCTGTCTTGTTTGCAGACGGGCCAATTAAAAAGCGCTTTGAAAAAACTGATTTTGTCGCTGCGGGACCACAAATCATTGGGCTGGAGAAAAACAAGACCAACCATCGTAATATTTGTTCTTGTCTGAAACATCCGTGGGTGGCAGGCAGCTCTTTAACTGTACTCAATTCATTCCATCTGTAAACTCAGAGGATGGGTCGGGCTCCTTTCTGATGCTGTATAAAAAATAGAAAACGAACTTCTGAAATGTCTTTGTTTTAATATATTAATATTATAGATGTTTGAATGTTGAAGGATTAACTTATTGATGATTTGTCCTTTTTGGGGTTACTGGATTACTTCTAACATATAATGAATGATGAAGTGCTTTTTATTTTTGGGAACTTGGCTTGTTTGCAACCTCAAACTCTTTACATTTCACTGATTTCAGGCTGTGTTCCTACACATTTTTTTTTTTCTCACTCTTTTCTGCTACAAGTCCTTTTCGCTAACTGACTGAAATATTCTTATTGACAGTGTGGGCGTGCTGTTGATCTGAAATCACTGTCGAACGCAGCAGTCATTTTACTTCCTTTGAGAGTAATGTCGATGCTCAGCTTTTGTTCTGATGCTTCTTCTGGTACTGTGGGTGTTGGGAGGAATTCTTTTTTTTTTTAATAAGATTTTCTTTGTTGACATGCCAACTTGTTGTTTTTACATTTTCAAATCTCTTTTTAAGATACAAGAATACAAAGAAAATCAAATAGTCGTAGACAGATGAATTGTGAGGAGAACAAAAGCAAAGAGAATTGCATTCACACAGTGAGACATTTGAAGTCAGGATAACAATATTTAATGTCTTTTGAATCTTTACTTGGATAATAGAAAAACTTAAAGCTTGTGTGCTAAGTTGATTCAGTATACAAAGAGTAATGCATTTCAAGTATTTTTTTTTAAATATGGCTTACAGAATGTTAAAAATCTAACATTATGAATTTCAGAAGATCACAATATTGTATTAGACAGCATATTAAAAAAATGCATATCGGATGCATACATGTACAGAACATGGACACACTTTTCAGTGAGTCAACTTTTCCGTAATACAATTTTTAAATTATTATTTTTAAGTCACAGTCAAAACATTTCAGACATCATTTTTGTGGAATAGAGTTATAAAAGTTCTACTTTATCAAGTAATTGTACTGACGTTAAAATTTAATTAGTACAAAGACTAAGCAATCTATAAAATAAGTTGCAGGATTTTAATTATAAATATGCAACAAATCCTCATTCGCAAACCAATTTAGCCCTCCAATCTAAATGCATGTTTTATTCATATCTGCAGAGAAAGCTATTGAGATGAGAGTGGCAAAGATTGACCACACCGCGCTGCACCCCCACCTGCTCGACATGAAGATTGGCCAGGGCCGCTACGAGCAGGGCTTCTTCCCCCGGCTGCAGTCGGACGTGCTCTCCACGGGGCCCACCAGCAACAAGTGAGCGTGCCTGAGCCGTTCTGCTCCTTTTGAAGTGACCTCTAAATCAGGTTGCCATTAAAAGCTAATCAAAGTGCTTTGTGCTGCAGATGGGCTAAGAGAAGTGCTCCGGCTCAGTGGAGGAGGAGAGACCGGCAGAAGCAACACGCTGAACACCTTTATCTGGACAATGACCAGAGAGAGGTGTGAGGCCCTCAAATGGGTTTCATAACTGGGTTTATTCAGTCTGTCTGCCTGAGCTCTGTTGAACTACTCTTTATGCCTGACTTCTTAACCTGCTTTATTTTTCACCTTTCTCCTGCCATCTTGTCTGCACTCCCGCCTCCTCTCACATATCTGCTTTTTTTCTTTCATTTTATAAATGTTTTCATTTATTTATTTATTTTTGTGTCTCTGTCTTTCTGCATTTCTTGCCCTCGCAATCTCGCACACTCTCAGCATGTAGAGTGTTTGTTTCCGGAGCCGCAGCTCCTGCTGTTTCTTGACTACTACTGGCTCTCGCAGTCCTTCAGGCCCTGTCTGAAGTCGGTGTCTGTGGACTTGGTATGTGATGGTAGACCACAGACCAGATGTGGAAGTCCACTCATATCTGCTTCTCTAACTTTCAGCAGCAGAGCTTTATCTGAACTTTTCATTTTAGTTACTATTGATATTTGTACCCCTTTTTTTTTTTTTTTTTTACTTCTTAAGCTTGTTTTTAAGATTTGTTGATCTTAAGTTTGATAGTCATGGAGTCTATTAACACAAGTATAGTAGCTATTGCACATTTTGTGTAAGATAAATATTAATACAACACCTGTAGGGTTTCCAGTGTAAAAGCTGGTTTTGAACTGATCCTGGTAAGTGTAATTGATTATTAGTTTCTAACATTTGCTTACTGAATTCTCACATCAGAAATACATCCAGGAAGCTCGAAACTTGGGCACCACCATCAGACAGCCTAAACTGTCCAACCTGTCGCCCTCTGTCATCGCTCAGACCAACTGGAAGTTTGTTGAAGGATTATTGAAAGAGTGCAGGAACAAGGTTTGTAATCTGTTGGCTTCCCATTTTTTCCACATATTTACCATTTCAATTATCTGTTATTTTCTTCAAAATCATTCAATAAAACCCTAAAGAATAAATACATTTATTTGATTATTACTTATTTAGCTCATATTGTAGGTTTTGTAAGTCCAAGTAAGCAGAGATTTATTCCTTTTCAAACTGTGAAATGTTTGTCAAATGTTTGTTCAGCTATGTTTTTGCTTGGATTTTTGTTTTGTTTTGAGTATATCCTTGGGTTTTACTGCTACACTTAAATGGATGTTGGTTTGAGGTTTAACAACAAACTCCTGGAATATTAGTTTGAATTCTCAGTATTGACATGAGTTTGTTCTTTTTTTATTTGTTTGTCTGAAGACAAAACGAATGCTGGTAGAGAAGATGGGTCGAGAGGCCGTGGAGTTGGGTCACGGCGAGGTTAGCATCACAGGTGTGGAGGAGAACACCTTGATTGCAAGCCTCTGTGACCTCCTGGAGAGGATCTGGAGTCACGGGCTGCAGGTTAAACAGGTCTGGAAAACATCACCATGGTCACAACGATCCAATAAGGAGAGATTACTAATTTTAAACAGGAAATGGATTTAATTGACTTTCTTCTTCTTCCAGGGGAAATCCGCCTTATGGTCCCACCTCCTGCATTACCAGGACAGCAAAGAGAAGAATGCCACTCCAGGCGGGTTGGGACCTCCAGGTAAGCGGTCTTGTCATTTCTCTTTAGGAGTCCAGTCAGCTTCGAGAATGGTGACGTTTTTCATAGGTGCGTTTACTTTCCTCCCAGGGTTCATTCATGACACGGAGCGGAGGAAATCTGATGGCGGTGGATCAGCCATGCCTCCGCTCAGGATCTCCCTGATCCAGGACATGAGGTGAGGAACATCCCGACAAGCGATTAATGCAATCCTCAATTCCGACACTTGTTGACCCAACTACTGATCACACTGGACAGATGTAAAGTTTGGAAGAATAATGCTGCCCCCTTGTGGTAGATGTTGAACTGGACCACAAAAGACAGCAGCATGTTTTCTGCCATAGCGATATGGAACAGTTTAATACAAGCTAACTATTGGATGTATTTTTAAACATAAACAGAGTTGGCAATTGTCAACAAAATATTAGAAATATCTGTGTGGGAAAAGGACAACAGTTTTCATTTTCAGTAAATGAAAAGTTAAGCCTAAATTATTAGAAATATATAGACTGCAACAAAGTATTGGCACTGATTTTTATTACTGGAGTCAATGAACTATGTCAAATATTTTAATGTACAAAATCAGTCCTGAGTCACATAAAGTATATTTTCAGAAGAATACACTTTTTTTAATGTTTTAAATGTGAATTATATTAAATGTTTTATGTTGCATCAACTTCCTAAACAGTTCCTTTTTTAAACTCGTGTTATAACAAAGGCATCAACAAATATTGTTGATAGAGCTGGCTAAAATGAGAAAACATCAAATCAATACATTTGTGTACATTAAAATGAAAAGGAATAAATAAATAGGGTTTAATATATTGATAGTGGGCGAAATCATCTACCAGGACATGTATAAATAAACACATAAATACAATTATGAAAATGTTCATTATAGCAAAAGTTTTTATTATAAAGTTTTACAATTAAACTTGGCTTTTTCTTAAGAGTTTGAAATGGAACCATGTGGCAAAATGTCCAAACTACAGCAAAGATAAAGAGGATGACATGTTTCTAATATGGCAGATTACTTTTTTTTTTTTTTTCTGTCCAACTAAAAATGTTTATCAAGAATGTTTCAATGTAGGGAGAAGTCACCTGTTCAGAGATGCTCATCTCTTTCAACACATTTATATGCTTTAACACCTTTGGAAAGGTGTGTTTCTGCAGACCACGCTGTTATCTACTAAAAGGATTCAGTGTTGTGCTTTCTGGGCTTGCATGAAGAAGACGCAGAGTGAGTCTGCATGGAACGGCGAGTTACTTCCAGCCTAATTATCATACCTCCCACCAGTCTCACTGAGACGAAAAGAAGGGAGGAGGGGTCATCTCGGGACACAGCCATGCAGCTCTACTTTATGTTGTGAATACATCCTGCTCCATGTTGTTGTAAATGTCTGACACCATTAGCAGAACCACAGTCCTGTAAATAAATGCATTATTTAATAGTGAGTACTGTGTTGCTATTATCATTTTCACCATTTTAGAGCTTCCAAGCAAAAGCTTTGGCTTGTGTTTATTCTCTGGATTCTGACATTACCAGCTCACAAATGTTTCCTTCTGGAGCAGAGAAATCTAGGTTAGTAGGTTTGAATGAGGGTGGAGACAGCAGAGTGGGTGTGGAAGGTGGAGGAAGCGTAGATGTGGCACGCGTATGGCACAGGTGGAGTGGAAGGGAATCTGTCTGGACATCAGCGACATGATAGTGGCTGGAAGCCATCTCAGAGGCTTTCACATTAAGGGAATGCGCCGTGGTTGAAATGCTGCTAGGAGAAACAGTTTTCCCAGCCTGCTGTTGCGACAGGAATATGATGTCCAAATTATAGCAATAAATTGTAAAAAGTATGTGCTTTGTTTGTTTTGGTTTTTTTTTTCCAAATTATGCATTTGGTTTTTATATAGAACAAAACTCCTTTGAAACTTTGTGCATTTTTCCACTGGTGTGGCACATTTTATACACATTCGTAGAGAAATTGACCAATTCAAGAGGCTTCCATGTGTAGTATAGTATCAGCCTCTTGTATTTCCCCTGTAATTATACTCCTTCAGCTTATTTACCCATTTATGTGTTGCCTTTGTGTTTGTCTACCTTTCCTGTCGCCCGAACCCCTCATTTCACCTGCAGACACATTCAGAACATTGGGGAGATCAAGACCGACGTGGGCAAGGCCAGAGCCTGGGTCCGCCTCTCCATGGAGAAGAAACTGCTTTCCAGACACTTGAAGCAGCTGCTGTCAGATCACGAGCTAACAAAGTGAGCTGAACTACCACTCTGCATTGGCGACAATTACTTCATTGTGGTTAAAGCTGCAGCAGTAACATTTTAAAACTGAAAGTATGTCTTTTAGCCCTTGATTGTTGTGCATGTGCTGGAATATCCGTTTTGAAAGCCAGACAGTGTGTGATTAAGCCATTTATAATGCATTTCTTCTGGAATTGCACAGCATTATATTGTAGTCCAGAGTGCATTAATATTTCAGACTTCTTCATAATTGATATCTGGGGGACAAACCGGGTTTGGGGAAGTTCTGTCTGCCTTTCAGGCTGTAGAGTCACTTTTCTCCTAAAACCTGAACGACAAAAACTGTTAAGTTTACCCAATTTTATTTACCTGCCATCTTTGTCAGTTCAAAATAATTACCAAATGTCAGAAATCCCTGTAATTCAGGCAATGTCAATTGTCTTTTTTTTAATTCTTTGGCAATCGTCTGCTGCGTTTTAGAAAACTGTACAAGCGTTACGCCTTCCTGCGCTGTGACGACGAGAAGGAGCAGTTCCTTTACCATCTGCTGTCCTTTAATGCTGTCGATTACTTTTGTTTCACCAACGTCTTCACAACCATCAGTGAGTGTCGCCTAAAAATGCACCTTGTTCATGTTTTATTGATTTGAGCTGCCAGAACAACGTTTCCCTTCTCTCCGGCTGCCAGTGATCCCTTACCATGTGGTGATCGTTCCAAGCAAGAAGCTCGGCGGCTCCATGTTCACAGCCAACCCCTGGGTGTGTGTTTCCGGGGAGCTGTCGGAGACCGGAGTCCTTCAGGTCCCCAGAAACACATTGGAGATAACTTTTGAGGTTTGTGCCCTGACTTATAAAACAGTTATCATTTTGTTTTTGTTTATATAATCAGATTTGCGAGAAGTGCAATAACATGGGAACAACGGAGGCTTCCACGTTGTTTTTAAAAGGTGGTGTTCTTTTTATTTCCATTAAGCTGTTTAGACTTCTAAAGGGATGATGATACCTGTTCAAAGCCTCTCCGCCATGTATTTGTTTTGATGTGAGATATTTTATCTGCATTAGTTTAGCAATCTGAATGTAGTTTGTGTTTACTCTTCTTAAGTCTAAAGGTTTTAGTGAACTCTTTGAAACAAGAAAAAGCAGCTGCCCACTGTTGCTGTCTTGTAAAAGTACTCATTATGTGTCTATCTTCCTTGTATAGCATTTTGACAGCTTTCCTGTCTGTAATTGAGATGTCTGATTTTTTTTTTTTTTTGCGCTCATATAGACACTAAGCATTGTATTCTTTCTCACATTACAATTCTAAGATTACCTAATCAAGCCACTCAAGGTCTTATTTGAGGTTCTGTAACATCGTGGGTTTATATGCATGTAGAACCCGATCACTCGGGTCGGATACTCATGCCAGGTGTGACCAGCCACCCTCACAGCTGCCCATTTGTATGTGAAGAAAATAGGACACATCTTAAAGCCAGAACAGAGCCTGGCTTCAGTCTGCTTTTAAGGACTGATTCACAGAACAGTTCTATGTGGCTCTATAAGGGAGCTCCTCTTTTAAACCACTTAAGCTGTTCACTCATGAGCTCCTGTGAGAATAAAGCGGTGACCTCTCCCCCCCCCACTTCACACTTCCTTGCCAACTCTGCTCAGCAAGGACCTCCTTTACTATCTTAACAGCTGTTCATTGACTACAGCAACTGGTGCCATTTTACAATTGCACTGTGGTGGTTAAAAAAAACTTCTGAAGCCTAGCCTGAAAGTGTTTATCCTTAACTCTTTAATATGGGCCAGGAACTCCTCAACTTCACCCCTAAATACACAGCAGTAGAGAGGATCATGTCAAGACTGGTTCCAGTCTTCGACATAGCTTCATAGATGCTTGTTGTTCTCTGTACAGTACCAATAATATAAAAACATAAACATTAAATGTAATATAAATTAACAATGCTGTTTGAGACATCAACAGAATGCTAGAAGGTTCTAAGTTTGTTTTCTAAAAGTTGGTAATGATTGTGTTTGATTTTACATTTTTGCACTCTCCAGAGAGTGTAAATACATAGATTTGCTTTTTCTTTTTCAATTTTTTAATTTCTACATTTTAACATAATGTGGTTCTCTGTGTTTTAGTGTCAGAACCTGGGAAAGCTCACAACGGTACAGATGGGTCACGACAACTCAGGACTGTACGCCAAGTGGCTTGTGGAGTGCGTCGTGGTCCGGAACGAGATCACAGGACACACTTACAAGTAAGTTAAAGAAAAAAGAAAATAGAGTATGATTTTAATAAAAATGTTTTTCCCTTTTAACCAGCTCTCTGCGCTTGGTGTTAGGTTTCCATGTGGTCGCTGGTTGGGGAAAGGCGTAGATGATGGTAGTCTGGAAAGGATACTGGTGGGAGAGCTGATGACCCCCACTACTGAAAATGATGAGCGGATGTGCCGCACACCGCCCATGCAGCAGTCTCCAGGGATGATGAGGAGATTTGTTACCATCTCACCAAGCAGCAAACCAAGTCAGTTAATCATCCTGATTGCTTATATCTTACAATTTTATTAAAATGATCCTCCCCTCCCCAATACACACACTTTATCACACTTTATACTGCATGACCGTACAAACCAACAGAAATGCTTTTCATACCTATATATTTTCTTTTATGACTTGTGAAATTTATTAAGATACACAGATTTTTGATTTTTTTAAAATCAAAAAATCAAAAAGGAGCAACCCTTAAGCTGCTCCTTTAAGGATTATGTTAATCACCGTGTGAGTTCCAGCCTTCACAGAAATGAATGCATGACTGATAAAACAAAATGATCGAGAGATAAAACCCGGTTGGGGATTATTTTTTTAGAACATCATTGTTTACTCTTCTCCTCCCCTTTCAGAGTTGAATACAGGCCAGATCCAGGAGGGAGTGGGAGAGGCCATCAATGGGATCGTTAAACACTTCCACAAGCCAGAGAAGGAGGTGAGAGATGAGCAGTCTAGACAAGCCTGTACACGTAGTTCTATTATTCATCATGTATGAAGAAAAGCGCGCCCCTGTGCTCCTGTCAACCCCATTAACCTTCAGTTACTCAGGGCTACAGTGGGGAATTCAAATATAATAATGCTGTTTTGTTTTACTCTAAATTTCATCCGTTTGTATTTTTTGCACCCTCAGTGAATCTGTACAAAAACAAAAAAACACTAATTATTGTGTAGTGAATGCAGGTTCAGCTGACATCTTCAATTAAAAGGAAGATGCTCAGTAAGGATTATTTAGCTGCATTAAAATCTAACACTTGATTGTAGGGTTGATCACTAATTCACTGTTATAAAAGAACAAAGAGCCTTTAAGGGAAATCCCCTTAACTCTCACTCCACCTTTTTTAAGAGACCAAAAGAACAAAGGAGCCCGATGAGAACTAAAAGTTCTTTCTGAAATTAATACAATTTTCATTTGGTTATTTCACCAAGTCTGTCACAACATCCAAATTGCTGATGCAGTCGTTGATAGTATTTATGTAAAAATAAAAAAAATCAAACCAAAAATATTAAGAGTCACCATAAATCGAATATTTTAAATATCGGTGTGAGGTGTAAACATCCGCAGTCCTATTTTTGTGAAATATTTTGTGAAGGATTTCATATTTTCAGTAGATTGGTCTTATGGTGTTTTAATCAAAGAGCTGTGTTTTGTTCTCTGAATCCAACTCCATGCTTTTGTTCCCTCCACAGAGAGGCAGTCTGACGCTGCTGCTGTGTGGGGAGTACGGTCTCGTCTGGGCTCTGGAGCAAGTTTTCCAGCACGGTTTTAAATCACCTCGACTCTTTAAGAATGTCTTCATTTGGGACTTTTTGGGTAGGAACTTGAGCTTTCTAAGACTAGTAAACTGGAGGTTTAATTTTCTTTCCCTTAGCATTAGATAACGAAGCAAGAATTCTACTCATATATTTCAAAAGTAGCAACAATAAGGAATTTGAAATTGACACAACATGAAGCTAACTGCAGAAAATGCATTAAATTTAATAAGATACTTTGGGGATAACCGCTAAAGCAAAGATGCATATCATAATAGATGCAAACTTTAGAAATACCATAATATGGTTCTGAATATTTCTGAATAAATATAGCAAATTTTCTAACACAAAAAACTCTGACCACACCCTCAACAAAAAGATGAATGTTTTCCAATTTGACTTGTGAATTAAGCATTTTTTTTTTTTTGCTTCCCTAGACTTTTGTTGCATTTTCTGTTTTGGTCTTTTGTGGAATGGTGCTGTTGTTGTTGAAAACGTTTGGAGTAATGGCACGTGAGGCCAGCTTAAACAATATCCTGTTTTTATATCTAGATCAAAACTGGCTTTTAGGGTTTCAATGAGAGCATAAAGCCCTTCCATGGCTGCATGGTCCAGTTCAGCATAACAATAAGTTTTCCTGTGTCTTATTAAGTGTTTTGAAATTTTCTATTTATTGTATTTTTGCCTTGAAATGAAATGCTCTATTGCAAGCAATGTAAGGTTGAGAGTTCAGCCAGTCCCACTGCAGCTAATTAATTGCTTGAATTGGTTGGATCAAAAACAACAATTTAGTTAAGAGTTGTGCAAAAATGATTCTAAAACACTACAAGCATTTTAAAAAAAATCACCTCTGTTTTAACTGGAGTGATTGCTTTAAATGGGTTACTTATTCATTCATATGACTGTGCAGCGAGTATTAATATCTTTGGATGGTTTTAACCCTTCAACAGAGAAGGCACAAGTGTACTTTGAAAGTGCTGAGCAACAGGAGGCGACCCCAGATGAAAACTGGCAAACCAGAGTGCGCCACTTCTGCCGCTTCATGCGGGCCATCAATAGCACGTCGAGAAATATTGGCAAGGACGGGAAGTTTCAGATGCTTGTCTGTCTGGGAGCAAGGTGAGTAAAAGGGAGCCAACAACGTACACAGTTAAAACATTGTACGTTTTAACGGTTGATGTTTGTAATAAGGATTTTGCCCCTTGTAATGATTTCTGGATTCCCTAAAGGCTGCTCTGTTGATTTTGCGTGTTTGTCCCTTCCTGTCACAGGGACCATTTGCTGCATCACTGGATCGCTCTGCTTGCAGATTGTCCAATCACCTCCCAGATGTACGAGGACACTGCGCTCATTAAGGACCGCTCACTGGTAAACTCCCTGATCCGCGTGCTACAGACTCTGCAGGAGTTCAACATCACCCTGGAGGCTTCGTTAGTCAAAGGAGTTGGCATCTGAAACTAAACCACGCTCTCCACCAGTTGTACCCAACAGGAATATCACAGAGGACCACTAAGAGAAAAGAATAACTGAACTTTTTTTAATGCAGGAACAGACTTGAACAAAGAACACTTTCTGGCTTACTGAAGCTACTGTCACATTTGCCATATGTTAAGTGCAATGAGCCTTTCAAAATTTATTTTTATCCTCAATGATGATGATGATGCCATTAGATGTTGGAGAATTATGTTTTCTATTATGGACCATGGTTTTCACGACATTGAGGATGACCTTGTTCTATAATGTTTTACTGAAAGCTCAATATTTTCATTGTTGCCGTGACTCGAGGACAGCGGTTCTATTTAAGGGAAAGCGAGGATTAAAACTGTTAATATATTTTGGGATAAAAACAGTATTATTTTGTTAAATCGGTGCAGTTGCTTGCTCTGTTGTCAAATCTGATTTTTAAATGTCATAACGCAGAGTTTAAAGCAAATGATGTAGAAGTATGCTTTATAAGTATGCATATGACAGGATGGCTCATAGAGTGGTAGGTGATTTTGTTTTATTTTTTTTATGCAAGTTTGACTCTTTCCCAAGCAAACATACATGTATGTATGCAAATATTTTATTTGGAATACCTTCAGTTGAAGAATAGGTCCTCCTATCACGATGACTGTGTGGCTCAAGCCTGCTCCGAGTGACAAATGGAGCAACTTTATTTTCAGTTGGTTTTAGGAAAATAAAACCAAGAGCGCTCCAGGAGATGGTTGACCCTGTTATTTTTGCAGTTAACTTCAACCTTCAGTGTAAATACCTCCCAGCAGCCATATCCTTCTACTATCATTGCAGCCCTTACACTACATATACTCTGTTCTTTGAACTACAACGTGATGACCTGAGTAGTTCCTGTGCTGACTTCTGACCTGATAACTATGTGAGGAGCTCAAAGGACTATTTTATTTACCCCACACTTGTTCCTGGTTTTTGTCATCATGGTTTCTTGCTATGCAATAACTACAAGAGAAAACTGAGATATTACCGGGCTCTTTCCATTTACATAGGATTGGACTTTATCTTGTGGAATAAGAGATTTGATATATGATGGACTTTTTTTTGTGTGCCAACGGCGTCTGGAATGACTGTGTTGTACTCGTCTGTGCGACCCACAAAGGCATCTTGGGAGATATATATTTTTCTTTTCCAGTACAGTTGTACATTTATCGACATACTTGTGTAATGTAGTGTTTACTAAGTGAGCAAACGTGTACAGTGTAAAAATATTAAGAATAAAGCATCTGTAAAGCATTATTCTGGGCCTCGTCTATTTCAAAAGGATATGTTACAATCGGCAAGTCAGAAAATGGTAACACTTAATTGAGATCAATTAAGTGCTACAATCACTTAATTGATCTCCTCAAAAACAGCTTTTTATTTTTCTTTATAGATTGAAGTTTTTTTTAAGTTACTCATGATAAATCTTGAGTATCATTTCATTTTCTGTTTCCTGTGAATAATACAACCAGTGCTTATTCTTTTAAGTTTTGGTTTAAGAATGTCAAATAACTAGATTTTTGTTTTTGAGTATGCATCAGAAATTTATTTAGGAGGCAAGTGCATGCCAAATTTGTCCTCAAGCTCTAGATTACATGAACCTTTATTTCTAATTTCATTTAAGGATTCAAGTACATTGTCTTGTGGAAAAGGAATGAAAGCTAAATGTTTTAAAGGAGAATATATATTTTTTGACATTTTATCAAGTGGAACTGACATAAAGGAAGAATATTATTTAGAGTCCATTTGTTCACCTGGTTTATGGTGGTATCCATGTACAGATTTCAGAATAAATTGAGGGACCGCAAGCTTTCAAAGAGGTTTGCCTTAATATGTAAATCTACATTTATAATTGTACTATCTAAGACTTATTTAGATCATACAAAGGACTGTTAGTTCTTTTCAATTATTATTTTTTTAAACTGTCAACATATACATACATGCATACAACTTTTAACAGTTTACTTTTTTTGCAATAAGAAACATAGTTTATGTCATATACAAGTGATTTGTTTGAACTTCCTAAGCACTGTTACATATGGTTATGGGTTTGTTAACCTTCAGCAATATATAATTTGCTTGGGTGCTTGCTCTGTTAAAAATTGTACATTTGCCCAATCTGTGGCCGTTTTGAATTCCCTTATTTGCTTGACATGGCTTACACGTGCCCAAAATACTGCTAAATTGGTGTTTTACAATAGGTAACCAGTACTTGTATCTTTAAAAGTATAATATTACGGTTTCATATCCCATGCCAAGGCGTTAATGATCAGTTATATTCTCTGTTGAATGCGCTTTCTCAGCTGTGAAAACGTAAACAAAGTCGTTCGCGCCATGTCAGAGAGCTGTTTTTCTTTGAAGCCTCGGGCCAGGTGGTTTATGGGACTATGAGTTCAAAAAGAGGCCCTTCACCACTGACGTCGCGGTGTTTTCTCCCGCATTCACTACGCCTCCCATCATTCATGTTGCCAGAAGAGTACGAGAAGACTGTGGCGATTGGTCGAGCCCAGGTTCAAACCCAACGGCTGCACTCCTTATATGGTCATTGTCCGCTCGCCCTTTCATTCCAGCTTTTTATGTAAAACACATTCTAATGACCAGCTGTATGCAGCAATAGTATGAGCATGCGCAGTACGTGAAAAGAGGACGGCGAAGATTCAAAGTTTTTGTTCAGTAAGTACACTGTTATTTTCTTTGTACAAGATTTATATTATTTTGACTTTTACACGCTTGTTATATGCGGAACTTGCGGCCATATTGTAAGGTTCTGGTGTCCTGACGTGTGCGTTCGTTGTCGTTTTGGGTTAAACGTGTAAAGACTTACCATGTCGACAATGGAATAACGTGGAAGTGAACGAGAGCGTGGCCTCGTCGGCTAGCACTCATGCTAACGGCTAACAACAATGAGCCATATTTGGCGCACTCGCAGACGAAAAGTTTTAATCTGAAGGGGAAGACGGTGTCTGCCTTAACTTTGTGTTTCTAGCTACAGAGTTAAACCCTCGCATTGAGTGTGTCCCAATGAAGTTGTTTAGGTGGTTTAAATATTGCGGTAGCTTTTTGTCTTTGGTTTCAGAAAGTGCAGCTGCCCGCTTTTTGTTTGGGGCATCCACTTCAGACAGACCCGCCGCTTAAAGTCCCGTAGCAGAGACATAAATTGAAGCGACATATCAAGATGAGCTTCTTCTCTTTTGTCGTCCACATTTGTGTTCAGCATTGCCGCTCATTTTACGGATAAAGCGGTCCTCGTGTTATTGTGGGTGTAACGTCCCAGACTGTTGTGTTTGTTTAGGATACAATTTCAAACAAATCGATTCACTTAACTCGACCTAAAGTTTAGTTTTTATGTAGTAAAATCTCTTCATAGCATTAGACTCGTGTTACTGTTGTTTGCCGTATGCTAGTTTGGTGTTGTTTGGCTTTAAACTCCGTACGTAAGATGGTGAAACAAAGTGGGGGTTTTTTTTCTTCCAAGTACTGTTATGCTGCTTTTGGTGACTTTTGAGGTTTTAATTTTACAACCTAACACTTTAAATCTGTGTGTTCGCAAGATTTGCTACTAAATGTTTAAAATGGTTTCAATATTCCTGTGTGTGTGCGTGTACGGACCGCCCCCTTTTAAGAGCAGAAAGCACAACTGCGTGCAGACATCTGTGCTGATCGTAAACCAGCACGCACCGAGTCTATGACGGCTCGTGTTTTCTTACGTTTGCAGGACTTTTCTTTCCTCGACTTGCACCGACCAGCAAATTGAGGATGTTTGGCTTTCACAAGTCAAAAATCTACCGGAGTAATGATGGCTGTTGCATCTGTAAGACCAAGTCCTCTAGTTCACGCTTCACGGACAGCAGCAGATATGAAGAGACCTTCAGGATGTGCTTTGGGTACAACCTCTTATTCCATAATATCATACATTTGCACGTCAGTAATAGCTGCTTACAGAGCTTTCAGATCTAATTACCCTTTTTCCTGTTGCATTAATTTTAGACTCTCAGAAGATCGCGTTGGAGACATTTGTAATGCGTGTGTTCTGCTGGTGAAGAGATGGAAGAAGCTGCCTCATGGCTCCAAGAAGAACTGGAATCATGTAAGTAATGCCTCCAGTTGAGCACACAGAGGTGTCATGTTTTCAAGTGCAAGTTAACTTTGTTGTGTGTTTTTAATTGCTTTCCCTCAGGTGGTTGATGCTAGAGCCGGCCCAGGTTTTAAGGTGACAAAGCCCAAGAAGATCAAGAACAGTGATGGGAAGAAGAAGAGCAAACTAAAGAAGCTTCATAAGTTTAAGAGGCAAAGTAAGTAGTTCAATATTAAGAAACATGTTGCCTTCCATTTCTAAAAGTTATAAGTAATTTAGCAAAAATAAGATATTTGAAATCCATGCATATCTTTTTTTTATTCGCACTGATGCTCTTTTGACACTTGTGCATTGTCTTCTTTGATTTGTAGTGTAGGCTACTTGCTTAAAACATTTTGTATTTCTAGTAAAATAATCAGTATTTGTGATTTAATGTCCAATACAAGTGTATTGCAAAAAATAACATTTTCTAAAATCACTGCATTTTCATTCTGCTTTAGATTTTTTAGTCTTTATCTCCATATAAACTAAATGCATTTGTTTAATAATCTCTAGCAGCACCTAGTGGCTGATTTAAATAAAGCATGAAATGTGTCTAGTTGTCTATTTTCTAGTTCACGCTTCATAAACATTTGGCTTGTTTTGTGTGTCGGCTTCATTTTTATATGGGATTCAAAATTCAGATGTGGTGTGCACACCTTTGGTATTTTTGTGCCCTTTGCAGAATAATTCACCTGTAATCAATTGTTCTATATAATAAATAAAATAGTGACAAGGCAAGTAAATACCACCACAAATCCTGATTATTCCAGTGGTTCTAAAACTAAATATAAATTTCTTTCAAGTTTATTTCTGTTTCATTTTTTTTAAGCAGACTCAGATGCTCATAGCACAACGTCCAGCATGTCTCCTGCCCAATCTCCCAGTTACAGCAACCAGTCAGATGACGGTTCTGACATTGAGTCCAAACAAAGACGCTCATCTCCTTCCATCTTCTCCTTCCTGGATCGTTCTTATTGGAAGAGGCAAGATATTTTCATTGCTCCATCACAAAACAAAAAACAAAATCTAATTTTTATTGTTTTGTTATTATACTCTGATTAGCCTCTTTCTACATATATCTATCTATATAAAAATTATGTCTTTTTTTTTTTTTTTCTTCTAGGCAAAAGGTGTGCTGTGGAATTATTTACAAAGGTCGGTTTGGAGAAGTGATTATCGATCCCCGACTTTTCAAGCCTTGCTGCAGCTCAAAAAAACAGAAGACACTGACGCCCACTCAGGTGCCCACACTCCAACCACAACTCCCAGAAGATTTGAAAGAAACCTGGTGAATGGTTTTCATTCAATCTCCCTTTTTCCTATATGGGGCTATCCATGGCATCCACCTGGATTTGTCTCCAGTGGCAGACCTCATTTTCATTCCCCGTTAGATCAGTTAATGTTCGTCCTTGTAATAATCATTTTTATATGGGTATTTTTTAAAAATCTTTTGTATAGAGTTGAGCTCTTTGTTTTAACCGAAAAAATAAAATAAAAAAAAAACTTTTGGGCATTAGTGTTATTTATAGGATAAGGATTACATTTTCTTGAGTTAAATTTTTGGTCCTAGATTGCGTTTGGTTATTTTTGTACTGAATGATCAATTTTTGTAAATAATTTTTGTTTTTATTTCATATCAGGACTGCTTTATTTTTTTATAACTTGTAATACTGTAATTGTGTGTATGAAAGGCACCAGCTATTTCCAATACCAGCGTCATGTGTTGAAGGGGAACCTTCAGCATTTTTGCTGCAATGTTTTGTCATCTTTTAGCTTTATTTGTTTCTTCTAGTGCACATCTTGCTTTTGATAACACACAAGGATCAATAGCAAATCTGTTCTGTAAAAATGTAATTTCTTTAAATGTGTACAGATTAGACACATTAGACATAAACAGCTTTAGCCGCCAGTTTGAAACACTCAATTTTAATTTGCTCAGCAGTTTGTGCACATTAGACCATGCTTGCAGTATGTCCCTCTGCTTGTTGGATTGACAGTTTTTATTTATTTCTTTTGTACAGTCTCCAATGAAATTACATTGCATGTTGTAAAGCAAATTGTTTTTTCAATGAATTTTGTAAATACAGCATTTTTGGCTCGTGAGTTTTCCAAAAAAAAAAAAAAAAAAAATTGCATGAAACAGCAAACCACTACATCTGAAAGGTGCTGAAGGCATGTATTTCTTCTTTTTTTTTTTTTTTTCTTACGCTAAAAGACAGCTTGATAACTCATTATTTCCTCAGGTATGTTTCTCAAAAGCCTTGCATTGTATTGACTTGTGCTATGTGCAGAAGTAGGTGTAAACTGCAGGAATCAAAGAAACTCCCCTGCAGAATCAGTGAGCTGTGAACATCTGTTTTCTGCTGTCAAACTGAACATGCTGGAGACCAGTGCTTATTCTACATCTTTGCACTTAGAGGAACATGTTCATCAAAAAAAAAAAGCAATTGTCTAAAGTTCAAACTATGCAGACATTTTGAATGTGAGAATTGCTCTGGGGCTTTTAGTCTCTTAGATGGTGATTGGCCCTCTTTCTTTTTTTTTAACCAAATTGGCTCTATTATTTCAGCAATAATGTCACATCGTTGTCACCAGTCAATGTCTCAAAATGTATGTATGCCATGTTAAAAATATTGCTTATATTGCACAGTTATTGCCATGGTGTATACTGTCTCAGTACTACAGTGACAACGGTTGCTGTTGGGTTTTTTTTGTTTTTTTCTCACATTTTTGTAACCAAACTCGACTTAAAGTAATTGACAGGCACTGCTCTGTAAAGTTGCTTAATATATATAAACTGTATTCTGCGGCAGGGTAGTGAAATGCTGAAAAATTATGATTCTTATTGAAAAGAGGTAAGCTGCTTCCTTTGTAAGCTGGAAAATAAGCTGTTTTTTTATCTTTAGGAAGTTGCCATGTTTTTGCAAGGTACATTTTGGGATGTAAGATGTGCCTTAACGAATGACCTGACCTTTTTCTCTATGATTCATATGTAATTTATATTTATTTATTACACAACCTTTTTTTTTAACTAAAATTTTGAGCTAACTGGTGTTGAGCCTTTCAGAAAAAAAAGTCTGTTTCTAATTTTGTGCACTTCCTTTGAACATGCAATGTATGGGTTTTTTTTATATGCTTTTTGTATACTGTACCACAAAGTAGATCTGTATAATAAAAATTAAAACAAAACCGTTCTCCTGTGGTATTTTCTTGTGCAACTAGGCGGTGGGGAAAAGCCATACACGGTTGATATGTTACACCAGCAAGACAAAGAGTGTTAGACATTTGTTGTAATACAGTTCAATTCTGTGAATTTATATATGTCCAATCTGCAGCCAAATCCAGTGAAAACTTTAAATGTTCATCAGAAATTATAAAGCACTATTATTCAAGTTTACTTTATGAGATTAAAGTGAGACTTAATCTCATAAAGTAAGAATTTTTTTGAAAGTTAAAATTTCTTTTAAAAAAAAAAGTATGTCTGATTGGATAAAAAAATAAAAATCCTCCTCAATGCAGATAGAGGGCGCACTTTATTTACTAATTGCTGGAGTCATCAAGAGCAGAGAAGTGTTAATTTACAGCACTTCTAAAAAATTACATATTGTCATGAGGTCAATATTTCCAGGACTAATGCTTTTATTGAAATAAACTTTTATCAACCTTTTATGCAAATTGCCTGTTATTTGTAGTTTAAAAATACAACACTCCATATATTTTCATCTGTTCAAGGAATCTACCCCACAATTCTTAATATAACCACTGGATATGTCTTCACTTCAAAGTTTTAAATGCATCAAGGAATTTTAGACAAACATGTGTATTTACCACGTAATGCCATATCTGTAAACATCAGAGTCAAAAACATTGATATTAGATTCTTTTGTTCAATAGAAAGTAGAAGCTATGGGCAATATCTCACAAAACAGCACTAAAACCTAATATATGCTATACTTCATAATATATCTGTATGTTACTGTTGGAGCACTGAAGCACTCCAACCTTGTTATCTGTTGTCTTATTCAACTCCATGCACTTTTTTCACAAATCTCTAAAGGTTTTTGTTTGTTTGTTTTTTTAATGAACAAACATTTTGTTTCTTTATCCACTTCTCTGTGGATTCGGTGATAATGAAAAGACAAAGTCCTGATGCAGCAAAACAATCCCAAACTGTGGCACTTCTGCTTCCATGTTTCTTGGTCGGTTTTCTCCTGAAATGCTTTACACGCTTTCTTCTATTCTGGTGCCCAAATGATCTGGTTTCAGACAAAGGTCATTAGTCCTAAAATCCTGGTCTGTGTTTGTTTTGTTTTTTTATGAAACTTTAGTCTGATCTTCATGTTTTGTTTAGAGGACAAAGATTTTCTCTTCTTCCACCTCAAACGAAAGTTAACTCGAGCAGTCTGTTTCAGATTGCACAAGTATGCACTTTCATTTCAATAGTCAGACGAACCTGCTGTAGGTCCTGTGATGTTGTTTTAGGGTTTTTGGAGACTTCTTTTAATATCTTGTGGTCTGCTTTCAGGGAAAACTTTCTTGGAGAGCAAGATCTGAGCATGTCGGTGGTTGTTTTAAATGCCCTCTACTTATAGACCGTTTCCCGTAGGCTTATAGGGAAATGACTGATCTCAATTTCTTCTGAGACCTCTTTAACTGCCTTACCAGACTCAAACGCTGCTGCAGTCTTCACCCACGTCGATGACATCAACATCTGGGTATGTGTGTGTGTATTTTATAAAAATGAAATTGTTATGACATTTTATAAGAAGTTTCAAAACTATTTTTTTTTACTTTGTTTTGTTGGTTATATAATCTGGCTGTTTTAAAAATATATATATATATCTTAAATAAATGGGCCGCAAAACCTATTTGTGCAAATATGTTTTAAAAAACCCTCAAAGGCAAACATATATTCCTGTGGTGTAAGTCAATGTTAGTCATTGCTCTTTAATTCGCATATGAAGAAAATACTTAACTTTGACATGTTCCTCCAGAAAGTTAGTTCTCCTTGTTCTTAATTCAAATCTCTGCCACTGAAGCTGGTTGCTCCCAGGTGCCCATCTGCATTAAAATCAGAATTATTATTTTTTTACCATTGGCCCTTCCATACTTCCCAGAGACCACATCTCTGTTTTAACGATCTCTATTACGGCCCCTGCACTGAAGAGATCATATTAAGTCATATTTTTATGATGACTGTGACTAATTGGTCCCCTAGGACTAATTACTTTTTTACCTTTACAGTTTTCCTTCAACAATGAATACAACTGTGACATGTCGCACTTTTAGCTTAAATTGCACTAGGATGAAATCACATCTTTCATTTGCTGGATCAGGGGTCTGCAACCTCCAGCTCTGGAGCTGCAAGTGACTCACTTAATTCATTAAACCATGAGATAAATGCCTTTTCTTTTTCTTGTTTCATTACTTTGCTCTGTGGCCCCATAAAAAATAAAAAATAAAAAAAAATCAATGACCCCTCACCCCGGTCCCCTAGAAAGAACCACCAGTTTATAAAATGTCATAACTTACACATTCTAACTGAATTTCCAATAACGAAAGCAAACAACAACAAAACTTGATAACACTAACTAATTAGAAATAAATTTAACTACAAAAGACTGCCTTGATTTTCGACCTTAAAATTGGCAGAAAGCTACAAAACTCAGATTTGCTTCATGCGGGAGAACCTGCGGACTGCAACGTCTTCCGCTCGGAGCTTTCAAAAATAAAAGCCTCCACCGCGCGCTGGTGCCTTTGGCAATTTGGACGCTTCACAGCTCAACCCCCCCCCCCCCCCCCTATCTCACCCCCACCTCCCGGTTTACTCCCGCGTGCGCGAACACGCACGCCTTAATTCTCTCTCCCTCTCTCTCTCTCTGTCTCTCTCTCTCTCTCTCTCTCTCTCTCTCTCTCTCTCTCTCTGTCTCTCTCTCTCTCTCCCTCTCTCTCTCTTTCTGTCTCTCTCTCTCTGTCTCTCTCTCTCTGTCTCTCTCTCTCTGTCTCTCTCTCTCTCTCTCTCTCTCTCTCTCTCTCTCCCGTACTTTCAGTCACTCTCTCCTTTCTCTTTTCTAAAGCCCGTTGTGAAGCGGATTGACAGGCGAGAATGAAAATGAGGCGGACGCTCCGTCACGACTTCAGTGCGCCCGCGTCCTTTTGAGGAGACCTCTAAAACTTGGACCGTATCGCCATGGGAGCTATTCGTGCCGCGAGGAACTTTTGTTTGTTTTTGCTCTTGTTAAATAGTCGTCAAAGCGTAGCGCTTCCAGAGACTCGAGGTGGGACTGTAGTGAGTGTTTGCATGTGTTCTGGGTTTTTGTTTTTTTTTTTCTCAGCCCAGTGGAATGCGACTTTTTACGCACGCCTTAAAATTCTTCATATAAAAATAAGATTATGGGATTTTATTCCCATAATACTACTTACATTGTAGATAGTGTAACCGGTAGTAACTTTTTTTGTATTAATTCATTTCCTCAGTTTCTCATTTCAGTTAATAATTTAAACATAAAAGAGGCTTTAGGCTGTTATTGATGACATACTGGCATGTTTTCCACGTGTTTTGGTCAATCTGAACAGATCCCTGCGCAGAAGGAACTGATGGCTGTCACATAGATGCTATTTGTCAGACTACTCAAGGCTCATCATATAAGTGCACATGCAAAGGAGGCTTTAAAGGAGATGGAAAACACTGCGAAGGTAAGTTGTCGATACTTTGAGAACTGTATTCATTGACTCCTGTGTTGTCATTTTTATTAATATCTGTTGCACTATTTGTTCACTGGCTCACCAGTGGAGCGTGCATCCACCGCTCCATTGGTGAGCTACTCCCTCTGACCAGCAGGAAAACACATATTCCTGTGGTGTTTACTCCTCAGATATTGATGAATGTGACCTGGAGTACAATGGCGGTTGTGTGCATGAGTGCACCAACATACCAGGCAACTATCGCTGCACTTGCTATGATGGATTCAATTTGGCCAACGATGGACACAACTGTCTGGGTAGGATCCACTCCAAGCTTCAGAGGGAACTCTCTGAAGCACGGAGCTCTGAATCATCGAAACAGATTTTTTGAGGAATCTATGTTTGTGTGGGTTGTGTTTGAAGTTTTACGCAGTCATTTAAAAAGTATTAGCCTCATTTGCGGTGTTTATAATGCCAAACCTGATTTATAGTGAGGGGGGGAAATGAGTGATGAGGACAAATAATCTCTAGGAAGCCTGTAAAGTGTTTTTGAATGCAGCCCTGCCCTTGTCCCATAGATGTGGATGAATGCATGTTCAACAATGGTGGGTGCCAGCACACTTGTGTCAACACTGTGGGCAGCTACGAGTGCCGCTGCAAAGAGGGCTTCTTCCTCAGCGATAACCAGCACACGTGCATCCACCGCTCCATTGGTGAGTTTGAACAGTGTGTCCCATCTTGACTCATTTACAGCTCAGGTTTTGAATTTAAAAGTGTATTGAAGGACCCTTTTAGGTTTTACCAGGAGAGTCAACTTTCCTGCTTCTTTGATAGATAGTTGGCGAAAGGAGGAGTGACAGATTCAAGCTGTCTCTTCATAGCTTTGGGGTTTTTTTTATGTGCAGCAGCAACAAGCTGTGGGAAAATATCCTCTGTGTCCCAGAGAACAAAATAAGTTAATAACTGCAACATTCTGGCTTATGTGGTCTGTGTCACAGATTAGTCTGAAGTGCCTTTGTTTTGTCATCTTGACTGGAGTCAACTTAAATGCAAGTACTTTCCACTCCATTGAGTCTTGACAGGCTTTGTAAATCCTGCAGACCTGACCACTCAGCTGTGACCCATCTATATAAATGGCGCCGCACCTCCTCTCAGCTTCAGGCTCAAAACAGCATCAAGTGGGTTGTATGCAGAGGAACAGCTTGCTGTGTTTTCTGTTCATGCAAAGAGACTTGCAGAAATGTCCCTTTTTCTCCACAAGGGTGATAAAAATATCCCAGTGTTGGATGTTTTTGGATTGTGCAAGGCATGAGAACAATCGGTGTCTTTGAGGATGCTGGACTAATCTCTCAGTATGTGTGCTTTTATGTTTAGCTGGTCAGTCACTGCAGGAGAGTTTCATTGTGTACCTCTCTCCCACTTTCTATCCCAGAGGGCCTCAACTGTATGAACAAGGAGCATGGCTGCGCCCACATCTGCAAGGAGAGTCACAGAGGAGGCGTGGCCTGCGAGTGTCGTCCAGGCTTTGAGCTGGCCAGGAACCAGAGAGACTGTATTTGTGAGTGAAGCCACTGTGGCGCTACTCCCAAAGTAATGCTCGCAAAAAAAAAAAACCCTGACGATTTGCCTTGTGTCCGACTGTCGTTTGCTCTGCAGTAACCTGTAACCACGGCAACGGAGGCTGCCAGCACACCTGTGAGGACACAGAGGACGGTCCCACCTGCAGATGCCACGTCAGGTACTCCTTACAGCCTGACAAGAAGACTTGTGTGGGTAAGCATCTGTGTAAAACAGGAAGTGATGTAAGAAAATTAACCTCTCAATTAAAGGAACCAGAAGATGAATATTTATACACTTTGATATTGTGCCACTTAAATTCACTAGTACACTTGAAAAGTAAAGAATATAGTTAACATATTTTGACTGACAGCATTCAGTCAGGTGAAGAACATGGATGGCTGCAAAATATATTATCACACAATATCATTGTGTGCAGCTGTGATATCTACTGTATTTCTATATTTATTAGTTGTAGAAAGTAGGTGTGTATGTTTTAGAAATTTTACATCTTGCACATATGCTGACCATGTTGGATGGGGCTCACTGTAGTAGTTTTCCAAACCTGACACAGATCATAGCGACCAATATTCTTATGTTGATGTAAATGTCTTTTTTTAACTGATAGAGTTAATAAATGTAAGTCATTGAGGAATAAAAAGAAAACAAGTCAAGAAAAAAACATGCAATTATCACAACTAACCTTCTCACAATATTTGGCAATAATGTCATGATTTATGAATATCATATGGCCCTGACAAAAAGCCCTAGAATGGGCCAAAAAAAAAATAAAAGAAAATGAAATCAGTCCAAGAGTTTAAATTGTTTCAAGCAGGCGCATTTTAAAACTAAGTAAAATCGCACCAAACTTTATGAAATTATGTTAGAGATGTTAAAGAAATCAATAAAAAAAATAGATTTATTCCCATCTGTGGCTGTAAAAAGAGAACATGAAGCTTCTTATTTATTATTCTGTGACATTGTTTACATTTTAAAACATTAGTCAAAATACTTCAAGGTTGGAAAAATCTGTTACTGAAAGGAGTTATGTGAGTTCAAACACCAACCTCCACATTTACTCATTCATGCCTGTAATCAGAATAATGGAGGATGCAACATTTTACTCTCTCACAATACTTATCCTCTAAAACATAAGTAGTATCACTCTAAATTTTGTGAAAATGTGTTACTAATACGTTTGTGTTTGGGGACAGAAAATAAAGTAAATCACTTCTACATAGCTGTTGTACTTTAAAACATGTTTAAATCCATTCTAAGTTTTTTTTGTTTTTGGAAATGTGTAATTTTGAGGAATGGAAGCAGGAAGAGAGAAACATGAATAACTTCCATCTTATTATTTCACAGCAGTTTATATTAGTATAAGTAAAATCCCCCCAAGGTCAAAAGGAAACATGCAGCATATTTTAAACTAAACAAACTACCCCATTGAGTAAGCTTAAAGGGGAATATGGTTTTTTTAACTAAAAGAACTAATAAATGTAAGTCATTGAAGAACTGAATTATCCTGTTTTTACCAATAGCATTCCAACATGTTTCACAATCAGAAAAATCGTTTCTGTTATGAATATAACAAAATTGGGTGTTTTTGTTTCCCTTTATACATTGCAGGCTATCTTGATGAATGTTTTGAAAACATTGTAGGTTTTGCTCTTACTCATTCTTCTACACAATGGATTGGGCAGATAAGAATCATCTGCGAGATGATGGGTTATCTCTTTACTTCCAGCAGCAGAGCGTGTGAGGTCCAGGCGTGTCAATGTCTTCTTTTCTGCAGATCCTTATCTGCTGTAATATTTGACAAACACCAAGCCACTACAAGTAGAGTGTCCCAAAATGGTTCTGGTTTCTTCGAAGTAACACATACTCCTAGAGTTGAAGTTACTGGTCAGGTTGCACGGTTGTGTGAAAATATAAATCTAAGAGATGTTTTCCAGCCATACCTGCTCTATTTTTAACTGGTTTTCTGTGTATCACAGAGCGAGATGAAGCCACCACTGAGTCCTCGGACCACAATGCCACGTCCTCCACTGAGGCGGATAAACGCGTCAAGAGAAGATTGTCAATGGGTAACAGTTACACCCTTCACAGGATGACAGTTTGAACTGGCCTGGGCGGGAAGACGAGTAATGTCTAGAACACCGATACATTCCTCAGTCCTTTAAGCAAACTGTGAAATGACTGCACGCTCGCTGTTCCACCTCAAGTCTCTCTGCTGTAATATATGCACTTGTGACAGTGTGGTAAATTTCACATTTTCCTTCTATTTGACTTGGGTGGCATTTGAATATTTTCTGACTGAGTTTATATTCATCGGTTGTGTGATCCAGGCTTTTAGAAAGTGTGTAAAAACATTGCAGCTTTTAAGCATTTTATCTTGACTAACGCTAAGCACTTGTAATCAGAGCTGTAGTCTCGTTAAAAGGCACAAATCTGCACTGCACTAATCACTTTTTTTTTTAAAGATCAATTTATTTAGACAGAAATTCAAAATAGGTTAAAATCTGAACGTTCCACATGTTTTAAGGTGACACATGACAGAAAACCAAGCTTTTGGTTGATGTATCGATGTGCTTTCTGTCTATGAAAAACCAAGCACCACCGTCGGCCACAGCTGACAGTCACACAGTTGGGTTGTAATTTTTAGAAACCTGTGCGCTGAACAATGGGGGCTGCGACTCAACCTGTAAGGACACATCCACTGGCGTGCGCTGCAGCTGTCCCGACGGCTTCACACTTCAGCCGGATGGAAAATCATGCAAAGGTCAGACTGACCGGTCCATAGCTACACCTTTCATAAAGTGTAGCAGCACACTGATTTGGTATGTCTGTGAAAGATTCCTTTTTCCCTGGAAATTTGATCAGAAACTCCTTCCTCACAGATATCGATGAGTGTGAGAGTCACAACGGAAGCTGTGAACACTTCTGCAAAAACACTGTTGGCAGCTTTGAATGCAACTGCAGGAAAGGATTTAAGTTGCTGTCAGATGAGCGCTCTTGTCAGGGTAATAATTGCTCTACATTGGTAATGAATAGAGGAAAAAAATTACGCTGATACGATGTAACTGCATATTCCCACGAAGCTCCCATTGAAATCAATGTTTTCAACTTATTTGGCATTGTTCAGTTGTCACATAATTTCAATGGATAACAGAGTAAAATGCCTTGTGGTGACGACTGTGACTGACTGCCCTGCTATTATATCATCTGTATTTGATTACAGACATAGATGAGTGTTATTTTGAGCGCACATGTGATCACACATGTGTGAACTCCCCTGGTGGTTTTCAGTGTCTGTGCAACAAAGGCTACACCTTGTATGGACTGGCCCACTGTGGAGGTGAGATAAACCTCTCTGGTGAAGCATTCAAAAGGGCTGCACAGAATCATTTTTGAAAATGTGTTTGCTTTTTCACCCCAGATGTGAATGAATGCAGTGTAAACAACGGTGGCTGTGAGCATGGATGTGAGAACACTGTGGGTGGATTCGAGTGTTTTTGTCGTCCCGGCTATAAGCTACACTGGAACAAAAAGGACTGCATCAGTAAGTCAATGCCTCTCTCTATATTTACATATGTATATATTTCACTGTGATTACATGTGAAATGATTTGGAAGGCAATGTGGGGACAAAAACAGGAGATACTTTGAAATGTTTCTCTTTTTTTCTCTTTGGTTTTCTGTCTTTTGTTTTTTTCTCATGCCTGAGTAAAAAACATCAGAATTGCAAACATGCTCGCATGGGTTTGTTTGTATGGAGTTATTTTTATTTATTTTTTTTTGTCTCTCGTCTTTTTTGTTGCGATCAAACACATTCTTTTTTACCTTTGAGTTTTGTTGTGGTCTTTATCCAGAGGCTGAGGGTTTAACACCTGCAAACCCCCCCTCTAAGCCTACCTTGAACTGTAGTAAGCAGCACGGAGGGGATCGCTGCTTTCTGAACTGCCAGTCTCAAGTTCATATCAGCAGTGGTGAGTTGAGCCAGATGTCTTTTCTTATCCGCTGTTTATATTATTTACTTTCACTTTCAGATCCATATTCTCTTTGTTCTTGCCTAGTTAAAACAGTTGAGATTTAAAGATGAAAGTACAAGCATCGTTGTTAGGTTGCTGCACAGATGCATGTCTCCGTCCCATTCATCTGATCACAATTTAGATAAATTATATATTTTAGACAGCCTAAAGTTCTGTGATAAATTTTAAGGTTTTAAATATATAATTTTATAAATTAAACCACTGAGTATATTATTTTTGTTCTATTTTATTTTATTTTTTTTAATTGAGTCCAGATCTAATTAATTACCAAGTGTCAAAATGAATTGTGTGTTCAATCTATAGGTATTGAAATGTCTTATAGTCACCAATTGAAATAAAACGTGGAACAAATGGTGACTCCCAATTAAACAAGCTCTCTCTAGAGATTCTGGAAGCTGTTCTACTGGGGATTGTAATGCTTTGGTTTTGCCATTGGGTCTGAATGACTCACAAGTTCAAAATAACAGCAACTCCTTCGATCCTAATGACAATTGACACATTTACTCACCAAGTGCAAAATTTTATTGCATTATTGTTACTCTTACATTTTAATTAAATTAGATGCTAATACCCACTCTAAATTTAATTATCACTCATTGTGTTGCCCTATTTTACATGGCTCCATAGAAATTTATATTCTTTTATTTTGAAATGTCATTTTATTTCTAAATCCTGGGAATTTTGTCCTTGTCTTGTTGTGTATGTAATGTACATAAACTTATTTATTGTTTATAGTATATCTTAGAAAACCAAACTTTAATTTTAACATCAGATAGAGATTACATCGATAAATGTAAAAAAAACAAAAAAAAACAAAACAAAACACTTTTTAAATGTGGATTTAATTTATTAAGGAAAGAAAACTGTCCAACCTAAAAGATCTCAAAATGCAACAGTCTGATTTAAAGACATTCAAGAACATATTAGAAATAAGGTCACTGACTTCAGTCAGTCTGGAAAGGGCGGATAGTCTATAAACATTAGGAGTGCATTTGACAACTTATGAAAAAAAAACTCACAACAACATCTAAATCCCTGCTTAAAGTCTGTATTGATGATTCAACACATATAAAAAAAGGAAAAAACTGGCATCCATGGGGGAGTTTCAAGGTGGAAACCATTGATGAGGCATTCATAATTTACAGAGGGTTTATAGACAAGATATGAGAATTATTTGTAAAATATTAAATGTAACTACTTTTAAACAGCGTTTACATATCTAGATTTTATTTCTGTATAGCCAAGTTCTCAAATATAAGTCATCTTTTTGAGTCTTTTATTATGCCAATTGTTCAGGAGGCATAAATACGTAGAAAACAAAATATTCTGATCCACTGCCGTCCACCATCAGGACATTTGACAGAAGCTAAACGTTTGATCAGATAATCTGAACTGTTATGGCAACATAAAATGCTGTTGTATGTAAACTCGGTCTCTGTCAGACTTTTGGCAAACATTCTGCAACCAAAATCACATACGTACTGCTGCCCTCTCCATCACTGTCGTGAGTAAGCGCTGATGAAGCCACAGGAAACATCAGCATAAAAGTGATTGAATGGCATAGCTTTACAGATTGATGAAGCCATCAGTGTTGTGAATCTCAGGCCTGAAAAGAGGCTTAAGTCAAGCTGTTTTAGATCTAGCTGTGTGAACAGTTGTCAGCTTTAGTCTACGGAGAGGACTCGTCGTGTTCCTACATGCTTCCTCTTTGCTCTTTGGCTCGGCTTTTGTGGCCCTGACTTTTGTCAGCCTCGGCCTGCGTGTCATGCTCCCTTGTGTGTTTTCAGGGACGGAGGATTCCTACACGGTGACCTGTGGAATGCCTCTGCCCTGCTTGGCTGGCATACAAAAGAGCAACAGTGGCTCTCATTGCTTGGGCAAGTACAAAACCTCACAGATCTTTCTGCTTGGTTACACAAAGCATTAACCTGAGGACAGGTTAATGTTGCGCTTGCGTCTGTTGCTTTTGGAGACGTATAAATACATCGGAATGACAAGGTTTCCTGTTGCTCTGCCCATTAGCCCCAGCAAAGGCCGGAGTGCACCGAATTAAAACCACAGCCACTTTCAAGTCTGGCACTGCCAAGTGCAACCTCAAACGAAGTCAGGAGAAGCTGTGGGAGAGCTTCAACTCAGCTCACTCAGGTACAAAGATTGGCCCGGCAGCCTCTCCAAACACAAGATGACAGATAGACATGACTCTTTTATTTGCTGCTGGTTAAAACATCTAGGGTTTACTGAGAACTGCCAGCATCTAAAGAAGATAAAGCAGACCTGAAAGCTGCTTCAAAGAAACCAGAAACCGAGGGCAAATGTGAAAGACGTCTGTGGTGAAAGTGATGTGGTTTGTGGTGTTTTTGAATGTCTCGGAGCAGCACTTTGTCTGGCAGTGATGGGAGGATGTAATTAGCCATTGCAAGCCTTTTAGTTGTGTTTGACCCAGCCATCAATCAAATACCTCCTTGATTGTTGGATTATTTGGCCTCACTGAAAGGGGTTCAGTCTTTTTACCGCATTTGTCTACTAAAAGAAGCTCAATTGTTTCAGATGCATATTTCAGTGACGTCTCAGTTCCTACTCAAGGTTATTGTAAAAGATTTAACCATCTACTGCAGAGTCGATCTTAACATGTTGCCCATGTTCACAGATTGCAGCTTTCTTTTCACCGAAAATGTCCAGTTCAGCTACGTAAGCCTTCACTGCACCTCTTTGGGCCAGCGAACACGCAGCCGCCACAGCAGGAAGGCCGTTGAGGATGATGGCTTCGCCATCACAGCTGAGTTTGAGCTGGATGTTAACCTTGAGGAGGTAACAGGTTGGTCTCTCTGCTTCCTGCCTGCCTCTCTGCGTGCAACTTTTTCTTCTTATTCTGTGTCTGACTCCCTTCCGCTGCTGTCTTGTCACTAAATAGACCCAAAGCTCTTAAAGTATCTCCTGTTTTGGCTTGGCTCTAGGTGCAAGGGCTGTAAGTTAGGGGCTTTCTGTTTGGCTTCCTTCATTGTTGTTTTGGCATCTCTGGGTGTTTATGTGAGTGAAGCATGACATGAAAATCCAAGTATTGTAGGCTTTCAGGATATATTTTTTCTGCAAACAAATGTGGTATCAAGTGCTTCTCTCAGCAGAGAGTTGCGACCTGAACTGCGTGCGTCGACGCTCAGAAAAGAGACTGAGGAAGACCATCAGGACGCTGAGGAAGTCCATCAACCGGGAGCAGTTCCACCTTCACTTTGCCGGGGCCGACTATAACCTGTCCAGGAGTCAGGGCCAACTGGCGGGACTGCCAGGACACTGCCTGACGGGACAAGTATTGGTGGGCAGAAAATGTGGTGAGTTGGATATTTTTTATTGAGAACAGAAACATTTCAAAACATCAGACTTACAGTATTGACTCAGAGTAACAACTATGCATGCACACAGTAGACAGTAACAGAGGTGGCTCATATGGGGGGAGACATATTTAGAAAGTTGGTTTAATGATTGGATTTGGTGCAGGTGTTTGCCAGATGAGTGCCATATTTGGTTTGCAAACATGTTGTAATGAGCGAGCAGGAGCACAGTGGTGCGAGCGGGTTTTTGTGGAAGAACAGAGGAGCTGTTGTTGGGGCTTCAAAGTCTATGAGATCTTCCAGCATCTCTCCCCGGGACGGCTCTCCTGGTAGCTGTTGCGCCTCTCGGTTGGGTTTTATATACAACCTACGACTGAGGAAACGTTGGTTAAACGCGACCGCATGCTGTCAGAAGGAGAGTCGGGAGCTGGATTGTGTTTTTCCTGGCTGGTGTTACTGTACGCCCCTGTTTTCTGGCCTCACAGTGAGTTAGTTTGCTGCTGAAACATCTTCTGGGGAAAGTCTTCTAAATATTTATTCAGACAGATCTTGCTTTGTGCAAGATTTGGACCACGAGTAATGCAATCCAAGATCTTGACTTATCTAAATCTCAACAAAAAATAAAAAAAAAGTCTCCAAAGGCATTTGAGACTTTGTGACCTTCTACTTTTAGATTCCTTGTTGACACTTGATTTGAGTCTAAACTGCTCCTGTTCAACATACATTAAACATCTTGATGTCTAATGTCCCCCTGCCAACACTTTCAGATCGACATTAAGCAGTCCATTGGCCGTGGAAGGGGTGTAGACATGTAATTTGGGAGAGGGGGAGTGGAGGGGTTCAGAGAGGCATTCTTCTTAACCTCCAGCTTTTAAAAGCAGCTATATTTTTCCCCTCCTTCCCCCACCTCCCACACTGGCTTAGCGCAGAGTGCAGTTCATTCCTTTTCAGTTTGGCCGCTCCATTGAGTTAAAAAAAACACACATTTGGGGCTAGCTCCTTCAGAGAAAAAACAATACAGGCTTCTGTGAATTTGGACAGAAAATTGTGTTGATCCCTCTGGTTTAACTTTAGCTTATATAACAGAGGATTGTGTGTTTAGTAAGTAAGTACAAGAATTTAGCCACAGAATTATATCCAAGCATAAGTCTGCGTTATTCATAATTTTAGGTGAAATACAACATATCTTTTCCTATTCTCTTAAAGACATGAAAGGATCATTAGATGAGATGACTGAGGTGTTTAGGAAGTGCTGGTGATCCAAGCTGGCAGTTTTAGTCTTGGGCAGCCCATCATCTACAACCCCTCCCTCCCAGCTGGGGCCACTTTGGATGACCCCCAGCCACTAAACTGCTAAAAAGAGCTGACTTCACCCGCACCATGGGAATCAATTAGCATCAGCTGTTTGGGCCTCCGCTCGATGGGCGCGAGCAGCGATTGGGCCGAGTCGAATGGGGGGGATTCAGAAAACCTGACCCCTTTTATTGGGTTCAGCTCCTCACCGCTGTGATACCGTGGTGTTTTCCTATGTCATCAAGTGGGCAAGAAGCGGGGCCTTGAATAGAGGTGAAAGGTCTTTTAAACCTCTTTGAGGGCCATCAATTCGAGGACTCTATAGAGGTGTTCTTTGCATTTGAAAGGCTTCAAGGTTTTTTTTCTCTCTCCCTCTCTTTTTCACCCCAACTCTCTCCTCTTCCCTCACTGTTTCCCTCTGTCAAATAAAAGCTGTTAGAGGACAATGCAGTGATGGGCTCCTCATGGTCTTTCAGAGTAAACAATGGCCCTCAAAAATGAACTGCTCTTGATAGAATTACATTTTCCCCCTTTTAGAGGAAAATCCAACACTTTGTTGAGTATAATGGAGCTCCACTCAAGCTGCTGTGTGCTGAGTCTTCCTGCAGCTTTAAAGGCTGCATCTCTAGGGCATGTTTATCACCGCAGACTGAGGGATTTGGTTGATTTATTCTTGTTGCAGATCAGCTCGTTCTTTTTTTTTTTTTTTTTTTTGTTGTTTTTTTTTTAAAGTCAAGTTCTTTAAACTATCAAACAGACATAGTAATTCCCAAATTAATTAAAGGCATTGCTATGAGGGGGAGGAACTGAAGAAAAAAAAAAAAAAGTATTTTCGTCCCTGTAATCAAGCCTTTGCACTTTTGTGAGGTAAGAGGGAAAAACCCCCTTTGATTTTCCGCTAGGTCGGCTTTTAAAAGAGGTGAGGGTGTTTATGCTAGCATTAAAAGTTTCTCCTTAATGCTTGGCAAAACCTTCATTGTATCAAGTATTAAGAAGGTGGTTCTGAAGAGACTGGTGCTCTTAGTTTCATGGTTGATTTAAACTGGTCTTTTTGAAAGGCATTTGAACAAATAGATTTGGACACTTTGTACATAATCTATGTTCACTTGTGATGTGTGTTTTGAATTTTACATAAACCAGTTTTAAAGGCAGGCAGCCCTTTGTTTATGGTGAACCTGCATTACAAGAAGCACCATTATGTGCTTTTCTAATTGCACATATCAAAAACCTTTATTTGTAAACTTATTTTGTTCTCACATTAAGCAAAAATTATCTGTGAAAAATACATGTAAATTAAACCCTTTTAAATCCCTACATATCTAAACATAAGGAATAATGTTAATTTTATGAATAAATGTAAAACGTATAGAATTTAAATATTTAGCTTTTCTTTAAAAGCAATACCTGTTTTTATTTCACTGGGAGACCAAAACATATTATTATATAAATGATTAAAGACTTTATCTTGTTTATGTTGCAAATATAACAGGTGTGATAGATCAGTTTTTGATCTGTCACAAGTTAAAACTTTGTGGGATTTATTTGTGTTATTTTTTCATAGTTCTCCATTTTCTGACAGGAGAGCTTGATTATGAAAACATCAAAATATGATGTACGTAGTTCAGTGTGTTGTAGATAACATACAGTCTTAGAGGTTAAAATTGTTCTGAGTGTTAAAGAACATCACACTCAGTTTCCTAATGGGTGCAGGTTATGTGTTGCTAAACAATGTCTGTTTAATAATTTTGGACAATAAGCTAAATAATAAATAATGACAAATAATCATTAAGCATTGGCCAAAGAAACATAGGTTGAAAAAGTTTTGATTTTAAAGTGACAAAATATTCTGTTATTCTGTTCCCATGGCTTAAAATGAACTTAATTAGATTCCAGAGAAAGTGCTGGAGTGACCATTTGTTTTGTCTGGGTGTACAAGAGAAAGAGTGAGACAGGACGGCCCCTCCCCCACCCGTTGCTTTACAATGTTGGCCAGCTGACTGTAAAACGACTGCTACTGTTTTCCCTTGTTTCTATGAAAGACAAATTTTGCTGATTGGAAATATTTCCAGCCATAAAAAAATAGGCTGTTATTAGAAAAAAACAAAAACAAAAACAACGGTTCTTGTTGAAATAATGCTGTCTTATTTCTATAGTGTGCTATGGACAAGTTGCAAAGAGCTAAATTAAAGTTAAAACAATTTAAAAAAATAAAATAATAATAATAATAATAATAATAAATAAAACAATACACAACTTGTATAACTGTGTTGCTCTGTAGATTTTTCTTTCAAATTCTTGCAGCAGTAGATGCTTTCCTCTTTTAATAAAAACTATTAACAGACATATGCAATATATTTTTTATGTGGTAGCACTAGAAACTAGCATAATTGTATTAAATGTTATCACACAATGAGGTTCTTCTGGATTAGACCTACCACTCATTGTGTTTAGTTCAAGGTATTGAAAAGATCCCTATTAATAATTTAAACACAGTGGAAAGTAACATCTTGAAGCTTAAATTACCAAGTTTATTCAGCTTTGGAGAGTAATAAAAAAAACTTGATCCATCTATTGTGGATATTATACAACTGCAGGATTTAAGGCTCCAATAATCCCTGAACTTTTTTTGAATTACCTAATGTACAGATAAATGGTTTGGCCTGGGTAAAGATAATAGATTATCTTATTACTATTTTTAACAGAACTAAAAGTCATATGGCGCTTAGAGGAACACCTTTGATGTGTTAATATTTTAACATTACACTTGAAGCTCTTGATTGTGTTTATCCTTTTCAAGTACGCACCTGGGCCTCATTGCATTAACCCCAGAGATGGTGAGTTCGGGTTATTATATCGGTCTTGCCATTCAGGTTTACAGCTGTATTTGTTGTCTTTATGTTGTGGTAAGAACAGTTTGACAGTGTGCTGCCAGGGGGCAAAGTGCGATATTTGTTGATTCACGCCTGCACATCACATTGTTTTTCTGCCTTTTTCTTCCTGTCAGAGTTTGCGCATTTACGTGAAATACAAGTTCAGACACAACAGACTGTTTTTGTTGTCGTAAGTGTTTTTAGATGATGGACACTTGTTTTGATCACATTTTGTTTTTGAGAGTTATTCTAGCTTTAGTTTTAGTTGCATTTTTAGTAAAAACTCAGCGAAAGGATTGATGTATTTTTGATCTGATCTTTCAGTGAGCTGCAGTGCTGGGACATACTACGATGGCGATCAGGGACACTGTGTGACCTGCCCTGCTGGAACATATCAGGACGAGGAGGGACAGATGTCCTGTGAAATCTGTCCCACACCTGATGGGAGAGAGGTGGCCAAAGTGATTGGAGCTAGAAACATGTCAGAGTGCGGAGGTGAGACGCAATTCTCAACAAATCACAGCTTAAACATTACTGTCATCATTTTAAAATATATCGTTAGTATTAAAATGTTTTATTATTTGTGTATATTTTTTTAGGATATCAATTTTTTAGTGAAAATAAGTAAAGGAAAATGTTTCAGCAGCAGGCACACGTTGAAAAATCTCCACAAATCTCAAAATATTTGGCTTTTTCATTAATTTAGCTTTACTGGATATATATAAAGTAATCAAAAAAGGTACTAATATTACATATTATTCGCACTTATTTTTTGTGGAAAGTTTATTTTATTTTTTTTTCCACATCAATGTGAAGAAATAGGTTAGGTTTCTTCACATTGACATTCAAAGTGACTTTCATTTGAGTTTTTTTAGGCCTGTAATTTGGCCACTTTTGGGGCACTCATAGTGCATTGACATTTCAATCACAGATGGTGAGTTAATTTTAAGTTTACAAATTAAATAGATAAAATAATATGGTGGCTTAACAGCAAGAGTAACATTGCTGTTTGCTGTATTGCTGTGGATTATATTCTAGACATTTTATGTCTGCGTTTGACCTCCATTTGTCTCTTTCTCGTGTTTTTTTTATAAACTACACACCGTGGTGTCATGTTGAGGTAAAAGAACTGGAAATCAGTCAGAAAAAAGACAAAAGAAAACCTGGAGAATTATTGATTGAGTCTAAGTTAAAAGATAGCAAGAAGCTCTGGCTCCCTAGAAGTAAAATATAAATTTGCTAAGTTTTCATTCCTTATGCCAAGCTAATTCCCAATTGCCTTTATTTTTAGATTTAATGATTAGCCATAGCCATTTTTTACAGATTTAATTCATCAAACCATGAATTTGAACAAAAAAAAACTGCTTAAGATTATTGGAAACTATTAGACAAGTCTGTGATGTTCACCTGTGTTTGTATTTACATTCCCAAGAAGTGTGATTTATTGTCTTACCTTTAAACAAATAGCAGAAAAAGCTGATAAAGACCCACACAGTCACAAAGTCAGCATTTTGTGAATCAGAGGTGCTCACAGGAAGCATTGGTGCCATGATAAAGATCTGTGTCCTCTGCAGATGTTCTTCTTTGTGTAAACCCAAAGAAGCTTGAACTCAGGTGATAAAGATGTATTTGAATTTCAAGTTCTTTGAGCCCTGAATAAAAGCTGAAGCAGCTATCATCGCCTTTATCTACAGCGACTTTGTGGTTGAATCTCAGATCCCATCTTCTTGGACAGACTAAACAAGTGGAGCAATCAGGGAATTCCTGCTGACACCCATTTTGTATTTGTCATCTGGGATTTACAAAGACAAGTGCTGATGAGACATGTTGTACCATAGAGGCATATCTTATCCAAAATGTTATATTGATATACATTTAAAGAGCTTGAAGTCTTGCGTACAGCTAACCACATTGCACCATCAACACGGTTTCAGCAGTCTACTCTAACCAGAAATTTCTTTGTGTGCATCCAGGTCAGTGTCCACCCGGGCAGTACTCTCATGACGGCTTCGTCCCGTGCCTTCCCTGTTCGCTAGGAACCTACCAGCCAGAAGTGGGTCGGACCACCTGCTTCCTGTGTGGAGGGAACCTGGTGACTAAACACAGTGGTGCTGTCTCCTTTCAGGAGTGTGAGACCAAAGGTGTGGGAGTTATCCGGGCTATTTTCCCCTATGAGCGCATGTTTGGTCTAGTTTAGTTCTAACATAAATTCATGACTTATAGGGATGAGTTGGAGCAGAAAGGTTTATGAATACCTGTCAGACTTATTAAATGAACTAAAACATCTGCAATTTTTGGGGATTTGATTTTTTTTTTTTTCTTCTACAACTCCTTAATCATGGAGATACACAGTCTCCACAGCTCTCTTCATCCCAGTAGGAGCTCTGCTGCCCTCTTCAGATGCCTGGGGGGCATCACTAGCTAAAAGTCATTTTGTGTTGTTGGATGATGTGCCTTTTATTCTATTTATATTGAAGTGCTCTTTCTTGCCATGCAAGTTTATTACACTCCATTTGACTGTGAATAGTTCTATGAATTTTGAACCTTGTGTTATTTTCCTTGGCTCCTGCAGTCCAGTGCTCGCCTGGTCATTACTACAACACCAGCACACACCGCTGCATCCGCTGTCCGACGGGCACTTACCAGGGCGAATTTGGACAGAACTACTGTGTCACCTGTCCTGGAAACACCTCCACTGACTTTGATGGCTCCACCAACATCATGCAGTGCAAAAGTATGTTTGTTTATGCACTTCACCAGTCAGAGCAGGCTAAAGGCTGAAGGAGGCCCTGAGCAGAATTTCTTCATTCATTTGTTCATTCAATGATAATTTATGCTCTTTGCATTTCAGATAACATGTTTAGAAGTTAACTAGTGACCCATTGATGAGTTGAATAAATCGTGTGACCGAAGGTGCTTTACTTCAGAACTACCTCTGTCCCTGTACAGTATTCATTGATTAGGTCCAGCATGGGGTACTTTTACTTTTTATTCTTTATTTATTTCCCGATGAACTCCATAAAGCTTTTCTGAGAAAATATACTTTTCCATTACAAAATTTACATCAAGAAATTTGAGATTCTTGTAAGGTTTGTTTACTTTGACACATTTTTTAGCTTTTGTCCCTCTGACATGATTGTTCAATTGAAGAGAAAACTGCAAAAGACGTGAAAAGCAGCAACACTGCACATTAAAACTAATAGTAGAATGTGAAGCTTAATCAGCAATATTTTAATCTAAAAACAAATGGGCTGTAGATACAAAAATCTAAAGAATGATTTATTTTTTAAGGTAAATTTATAAACGACAACCACATGCATTTAGGTTTTTAACCAGGAGTTGAAATGGGACTTTTTGTGGAAGGAATATCAGATTTAGGAGGAGTGGATCTCTTCTTTGTATGCAAACAACAAAAATCTAGCATGAGAAAACAAGATCATTTTCTGTGGAACTATTTACTAAGTCACTATGTGCTGATGCTCAGAAACTAGCAGCACAAATATTTGAACTTTTAAAGTTTTCCATTAGCTATGAACAAGCGTTGCAAAGTTCTTGCATCCCCAGGCCAGCAGAGCTTCCTAATCTGTTTCAAATTCCATTTTGAACAAGGACCAACTCTGGCAGCAGACAAACCTTGTGAAATAGAAAAGGAAAAGTCAGTTTTAACACGAATGTATGCGTTGCTTGACAGACCGGCAATGCGGTGGAGAACTGGGGGAGTTTTCTGGTTACATCGAGTCTCCAAACTACCCGGGGAACTATCCCGCCAACATTGAGTGCACTTGGACCATCAACCCACCGCCTAAACGCCGGGTCCTCATTGTTGTGCCAGAAATCTACCTGCCTATTGAGGATGAATGTGGAGATTACCTGGTGATGAGAAAAAGCTGTAAGTTTTATTTGTTGGTGTGTAACAACAAGTGAAAAGTTGCCATTGTAGATTTGTTCAAATTAACTTTAGCCATCATCTAAACAAAACTTAAGAGTGTGTTGACAGCATGCATGAAGTAAAATTTATTCACTTAACATCAAAGTGACAAGAACTGTAAAAAATGTTTTGCTGGTTGAGAAGTAAGTCTAGTATAAGCTCTTAGGACTCTTTTTGATTCTTTTTGATTTTGTATCACTGTTGTGCATTACTTGAAGAGGATGTCTTGTGTGTTCCTGTTTTTAACTCACAGCTCTGCCCAACTCTGTAACGACTTATGAGACGTGTCAAACATACGAGCGGCCAATTGCGTTCACATCCCGCTCTAAAAGACTATGGATACAGTTCAGATCTAACGAGGGAAACAGCGCAAAAGGTTTCCAAGTGTTATATGTCACATATGATGGTAAGAATAAACTGTTTGAAGAATCGAGAATCTTTTATTGTCACTATGTGTTAACACACACTTTGTCCTTTAAATTGATCAGCGATGAAAAGATTACATTAAATAAGGGGTACCCAAAGTGAAATTGCTTGGCTTTCTTTTTTTTTTTTTTTACCCTGTTTATATTTTTGATCAATGATATTTCACAGATCACTGTCATTCAAAAGTCTGATCTCTTTAATAAATTATTTTGTGCTTAGTTTATTGTTGAGCAGGTGAAAAAAAATCACATCAAAGTTTGTTTTATTGTAAATTTTTAATTACTACTACCTTTTTTTTTTCAGAGGATTACCAGGAACTGATTGAGGACATAGTGAGAGACGGAAGATTATATGCATCAGTGAATCACCAGGAAATACTCAAGGTATCTGTGGTTTCCACTCATCCCATATTTATATATCTATGTAGCATATTGATATAAAATTTATATTAATTTGTCCATATTATGTTTTTATTTGCACAAATAAGCTATGTATTATTTAATTAAATAAATTTCCTCTTAATGGAATCCAGTACGAATGTAGCCGTCTCTAATGAACACATATAAAACACACACTGTGTCTCAAATTAAGTTGTTATAATATTTGCTCTTTTGTATTTTCGTGTCAGGACAAGAAGCTCATGAAAGCGTTATTTGACGTGCTGGCCCATCCACAGAACTACTTCAACTACACGACACAAGAATCAAAAGAAATGTTTCCAAAGTCCTTCATCCGCTTTGTGAGGTCCAAAGTCATGAGATTCTTCCGCCCTTAAAAGGCAGTTCGTTCAAGCAGCATTTTTCACAACAAACTCAAGTCAGACACTGGTGACAGTATCAGTGGCCCCTTTGAGACCATTCTGTCATTCTTTTTATTGTTCCCGGGCCAAAGTAGAGCGGATCGCAAATTGAGAGGACTAAATTTAAGCAACTGGACTTTAGCCATAATTTTCAAGACCCGAGTTCTGAAGATGTATGGATTATTGATCTACTATGGCATCCCTGAATAGAATCTGGATATCTGTCATTAGTTTGGAAATGGGTCTGTAAGGACTTTATGGCTGATTATTCACCATCCAGGACTGAGATCCAAATTGAAGATCTTTGCACTGGAATTCGGCTTTTTAATGTGATACACTGACTTTATGGGGCTTTTCCTGGTCTGGTCGGAAAGAAATAAAAGAGTGGTATCTGAACAGATAAATATTGAATGTCAGTGAGACTGTACATAAAGTGTGTAACTAGTTTTAATATAGGTTACTTTCACAGTTAAAAAGTACAAAAAATATCCAGAACAAATAGAGCACAAATAACATTTGGGGACCACTAGCACTACTAAATAGGTAGTCCCATCACAAAAGCAATTATTCGGATTGATATTTTGTATATGGTGTATAAAATTTTTGGTGAAATGCTAACATATAGCGTGTAGCTTCAAAGACTGGTGGCATTTGTCATGTTTTTCAGGTTTTCTGAATAACTACTGTGATTTATGCATCCATGATATAAGGACCTCCACAGATCATACCTAAACAGTGTATTGTGATCTAACAGCTGAACAGAGTAAATGATAAATATAATGCAGATAGAAAAAAACAAAATGAAACATCCTGTAATATATAGCTGAGTGGTTCACCTATCCTGAATGATACGTATGTATATTTTTTTATAGCTATGTACATCTAACTTGCTGTAAATAAAGACTGAAATTTTAATGGTTCCCATTCTGAATGAACTATTTATTTATTTATTAATTTTATGTATTTGTATTTGTTAAACTCATTGTGAGATTAATAGAAGCAAATAGGGATAAATACAGTTGCTGTGAAAATGTTTCAAATTGCCGCCAGGTAATTTAAAACCTATTGGCAATGTATTTTTTTTATTTGCAATCCTTTATATAATAATAATTAATAGCTCTCCAGGCTTTTTAATAATCTTTCAAATGTTTTAGACTTTGACTGTTTTTTCTGCTCATTGTTTATGTATTTCCTGTGTATGGCAATGGGAGCATTTGATTGAGCTTTATCTTAAGTGCCTAAAGATCAAATTGAAATTAATTCTTTGTTATATTGTTTTAGTTTGATGTGACATTCCCTAATAATTCACTTCATTAATTAAATGATTAAATTTCCCTTTAGGATTCACAGAACATTGTGAATTGAACTGAATTATTTACCACTGAGGATTTGACTTTAGTTGTACTTTGCTCTCAGTGTACATTTTAGATAGAAATACACAAAAACAAAACGTGGTTAGTAGAGACATTTGTGCATATAGTTACAAAAGAGGCGGTTAAAGTAATTTTGGCTGAAATGGCTCTCCATCAAAGCAGAGGAAATTCTGGAGAAAAATAATCCCATTTTGATGACGCAGCTCTGATCGCTGCGAGACCTGCGAGGTCACGTGACGAAGTGCGGAAGTGGAGTCAGCTGACGGAGGAGTTCGGTTTAGCTCGATGGCTAACGGCGTCTCTTTCTAGGTTGTATTTGTCGTTGCTGCGCGGACTCTGGCAACGGTTTATTGATTAATATTTTTCAAAGGAGGGTTCCCGAGACTGGTCCGAAAAGATGAAGTTGCTGTTCGGTGTCGAGGCTCTCTGTTTGGCGTGTTTTGTTCTTTTCAGTCAGGTGTCAGCCAAGGTAAGGCTACTGATAGCCTGGTTAGCTGGCTGTTAACAGAAAATGGTGATGGTGGCTCAGTGAAGCTGAACTCTGCTTTCTGAAACATTCCTTCTCTCTGTTTTTAAAACACATATCACAGATAGGACTTACAGAAGTGTAAATGTGTATTAAGGCTTTTCTACATTTCCACGTCATTTCTTGAATAGGATTATGCAGAAATTAGGACAGACATGCTAATAGAAATGGCATTAAGATACAAAGATACAACTTAGCTTCTGTAAAGGTAACTTCACTGCACTAGGAAATTCATATCTGTATTTAATCCTTTTAATACTCGAATTTGTGTTGTAAAGTTGAATGAATATTAAAACTGGCATATCAAAATAACATTTTGAGACATCTCTGTTTTCTTAAAATTCTAGAAAAAATTGTTTATTATCATTGATGCACTTAATCTGAATTGCATTATGCGTCCTTGGCAGCAAAATGAAATTATGACAACTCATGACAGTGAACCAAACTGTTCTCTCGATGCAGAATTCAGAAGACATCCGCTGTAAATGCATCTGCCCACCCTACAGAGAAATGGAAGGACAGATCTACAAGCAAAATGTCTCCCTCAAAGACTGGTATGTTTAGAAACCCAATATAACTTACTGATAATGAGTTATTTTACTATCAATAACAACCTAACAATGCTGTTCTCTTATCAGTAACTGTCTTCATGTGGTGGAACCAATGCCGGTGGATGGCAAAGATGTTGAGGCCTACTGTTTGCGCTGTGAGTGTAAATATGAAGAAAGAAGCTCGGGGACTATTAAGGTACATTCACTTTGGAAAACACTTGATGGGCAGCGAATAACATTTGTATGTTCTTGTTCATGTTAAAAAAAAAAAGTCAAAACTTTTAAAATGCCTGCATTTATTTTGACATTGCTGCAAGAAAGTCCTAAACCAGATTACTAACCAACAGGACTAAAGTAGGACTGTTGTGAAATTACATACATAGGAAAGGTTCGAAGTTACCCAACATGCATTTTTTCTTTCTTGCCTGCAAGCATTTTTTTTCTTTTTGTTTGACTCCTAACTGACCTGTTTTTTCATGTTTTGAGGACCTACAATCTTTTGCCAATGCTCACAATGTCTTGTCCCACTCACACTCCCAACGTGGTTCTATGTGTGTGTTTTTGTTGGCTTTGTGATGGACTGAGCTGTCCCCACAGCTCACCCACTGACCCCTGGAGATGGGCACCAGCTCCCTCTTGTCCTTATAAATATTTAGCAGATGTAAAAACTAGACTCACAAACAAAAACTAGCAAAACATAACACTATAGATTGCTAAAGCCCAAGGGTTAGAGTTACTCTTTCACAGAAATGTTGTTTGTTAGTGTAGTACTGGTGTCCTCACAGTTTGTGGGGTTTTGTTGTAATTCTTCTGACGTTTGTAATTTTCTTACTTGTAGTTATTAAATATTTGCTTGGTTTAGTTCTTTAAATCTTTGCAGAAACATTATTATTTCCCCCCTGCTTAACACTTAATGTCTTCTTGTTGTCATTCAATGGGTACACAACATTTTTCCCTTGTAGTAATTGATGCATATTTTCATATTGAATGCATTCATCCACTGGTTGCTCTCCATTTTTAGGTTACCATCATAATTTATCTTTCCATTCTGGGCCTGTTGCTGCTCTACATGGTCTACCTGACTCTCCTGGAGCCCATGTTGAAGAGGCGACTGTTTGGACACTCTCAGCTAATCCAAAGTGACGATGATATTGTCGGGGTATGTGTTTCTTTTAAAGAACGCTGTCGGTGTTGTCAGACTTTTTATATGTTAGTAAAGAGGTCCTTGTTGCACAAAACATCACATGGTAGCCCTCCATGGCGGATAAAAATGAACAGTTTCACTAGTTTGTGTGTTGTAATACTGCTTCATTACTTCATGGTACTGCAGATTCCTTCTGAGTAATATCCTTTAGAAAAATCCCACTGAAATATGACACTGGGTACTTAGCGAATCTACAGCCATCTCAGCAGATGTTTAAAGCAGCAACTTCATAATACATTAGCAACCACAATCACAAGCAAATACACTGCTGTAAGGAAGTTCTTAAGAAGACATTGCCCATATTGTGTTCACAAAAACACCAATATGTAGCATTAGTATGATAAAGCCTATTATAATACCCAATACATTTTAGAGGATTTCTTTTTTGCTCTTGAAGCCATTTAACTTTGTTCTAGTTTTGTTGGTTGAATCTCCGTCAGGATTAAGGCTATGCAATTTTATCAATGCTACGATATTTATCGATATTTTTTTTCCTCAGAAAGTATAGATTTTTTTATTCGCGAGTATCGATGCATTAAATCTTGGAGTTTAATGTCAAATTCACGTGAATTAAATGACAGCTATCACAAATGGCAGTTTTTACCCAGTTGCACACATACATTAAAAATGACATGTATTGAAACAACCAGTTACAATTAGTTAAATAGTGAAATTAAATAGATAAGTTGCATTATCTAATGTAAGTGAATAAGACAAAAAAGGTTCCTTTTTTGCCTTACTAAATACACAGTCTCAGATTTTTGTGGCACTCTTTCTAAAGGTTGTGGGCAAAGATGCAAGTTTTTAAGCTTTACTTTTGTCATAGCAAAAGTAAAGCTTTTGTTATGGCAATTATAGTTACGCCCTATAATTTCAAGTTATAAAACTTGAAATTGCTGCACATAACCTTCCCCAAAAACAGAAGTTTAACATGGTATTTAAAGTACAACTAACATTTTGAAGTGCCTTCTTGAAACGCCTCATGTCCTTTGTTGAAAAAGTGCAAAAGAGGAATTCCTTAATCGTCATTCAAATTAACATTCACTGTATACATTTAAAAGTAAATCCTACAGAACATCTAAAAATGTTTTGTCACCAAAAAAAAAAAAAAGGAATGCCTTATTGTTTAGCGTCATGCATGGTTTCATCGAGCAGTTTCAGCTTTAAAGACATGCAACAAAATCAAAAGTTAAATTAGAAGGGGACTGGTCAAAATTCAGCCGTGCGCAGTGATTAGTCAGAAAAGAAGGAATTACTGAAAACTTTAAAGTGATTAATCAGATTTGTGTAAAATTTGGCTGTTAGTAACGTGCCTGAGCAAAATTTGATACTGATGAGTGAATTTGCACTATAGTTGCGATCACAGCTTCTTGGAGGGACTGAATCTATGAAAAATACTGTAAACAACACTTACAGACAGAAAATAGTAGTTAGGACGTTTGTGTACTGTTCACTTTAGAAATCATCACTTGTTCACTCATTGTGAAATACAAGGACTGGACTGAGTGCTGCAGGGCCTCATTAATATATGTTGGAGGTATTGTTTCTTCATTTGAACTGTACAGAACAGAGGCACTCTTCCAAATGGGTCAGATCAAACTTCAAAAGAGAGTCAAGCGAGCTGGCAGTATATGAACATGACTAATGCTTCATGGCACAGAAATTAAGTTAAAATTAATTCTGTTTTTCATTGTGGAATTCTAATATACTTTTGTGTAACTGGATTATGAATATGGAAAAAATAAGGAAAGGCACATTGTTCAATCAGCCTCCAGCAAGGCTGGCCTTTACAGCATCGTATAATTAGAGCACAAGCAAACATAAAACAAACAGTACTCTTGTTTCTGACATTCCTATTCCTCCACGTGAAAAAGCCCAGAATATGTACTTGAACAGAGGATAAAACTAATCAGTTTGGCCTCCTTTGGTCTGGCTGAATGTTTACATATTAACAGAGGAAATATGTCGCTGCCTTTCCCTGAGGGTAAAGGTGGAGCCCAGCTGCTTTTTGATCATGCTGTGATTTGACAAAGTTCACACAAAACTTTCTATATGAGAGGGCTTTGAACAAAATGTTAACATTTTCATGAGACATGAATTGGGCACAAATTTGTGTCAGTTCTAAGTGCTGAGCTCGATGCAAGTTTTAACAGCTAAACTCTTGTGAAGTTTAAATGTTTGGGTTAATACGGTTTTTCCTCTGAACTAACATTTATTACACAGCGCTCTTTTACTTCACTGCAACAAGTAGGAAGGAAAAAAGGAACAAACAGGACTGAAGTAAGACTGTTGTGAAATTAAATACATAGGAAAGATTAAACTTGTGAAGTTTACTCAACTCTGGGTTCTAAGATGCTGCCAGACTCTTATCCAACAGGCATTTTTCTTTCTTGCCTGCAAGCATTTAAAAAAAAAAAAAGAACAGTCTTGTTTTCTTTTTGTTTGACTCCTAACCAACCTGTTTTTTCACATTTTCAGGACCAACAACCTTTTGCCAATGCTCACAATGTCCTGTCCCGTTCACACTCCCGACCCAACATGCTAAACAAAGTGGAGCATGCCCAGCAGCGCTGGCGGAGGCAAGTCCAGGAACAGAGGAAGTCTGTGTTCGACCGCCACGTTGTTCTCAGTTAAACGGCTTTCTGAGCTGTTTATGGAGGTGAAACAGGACAAACAGTCTGAAGGGAAAAAAAAAAAAAGAAACACTGTGAAAGAGACCCCAGGTTAATTTGGCCGTACTCTTATTTATGGCTTTGGTTTTGAGGTGAACATGGTACAGAAATGTGGCTCTTTGAAGCAGACGTCACCAGGAGCTGTTGTTTAGTCTACAGAAAAAATTACAATGGCTTTAATTTTGCACATGCTCAAATGAACAAGAATAAATAAATTACTCTGCGACTCAAATTCAAGTTGGAGTTGTCTGTCTCAAACACTCCTCATTCAGGTTTACAAGCTTAATGTCAACACCTGGATCAATCATTGGTCAGTATTTGCGCCATAGAACTTGAACATGACACAAAACAACTCATCTCATTGCAGAGGAACCAAACTAGTGTGGCGTATCTGAGTTTTCAGCTTTCTTTGGAATAGCATGTTTTGGAATAGCTCTTTTTTATCAATATTTCTCTGTCCATTTGTCCTACCAGTTTAATGTCTTACAAATGGTGAAATGTTTCTTACATGAAATGTAAAATTTGGACTTGGTGACTCCGGAGAAATCGATAGTGACATTATCGTTAAAATAGCCGTGTTACTGATTCTGACCCTCATAAAGTCAGAGCCGTCTTTATGTAATGCATTTACTGAATAGTCTTTGATATATTTTGCGATTGATTTAGCTTCTGATCCCTAATGAAGCCCTTGTTGTCAGAGGCAGGGTGGAGTTGCACTCAGACCTATGAAGTTCATTTTGTATAAAGTAGACGGTCCTTAAAGTGGATGTACAACCACTGGAGGGAGGGCAACCCTTGGAAGTGTTCTTAACTATTGTTTATGTATAACCTTTAACTTTAAAATAAATTTATGTTAAATATCTGGCTCGTTTTTCATCTGCTTTTCTATTTAATATTGTTTAATCTACACTACAGATGCGTTTTTAGTTTGGGCAGCAGGGATACAGAGCTGAAAAATGTTCATCCTAGAACAACGATTTCTAACACCTTCAAGGTGATAAAAACCATTATTTTCATGCCTCAGATTTCTGCAGTCTTTCATCTCTTTGTCAACATTTGATTATGCAAAATGAAAATAATGGATTATTTGAGAGCAAGATTTTGATTGACAATATTTTCCCTTCTGTGGCTTAATAAGCTTATTGTTCTGTTTTTATTTAAAACGTTCATTAATGTAGATGAAAAGGAATTCTGTCTCCCTAAATATTAACTAATGTGTGCCGTCTATGCAAATTAAACAAATTAAATATGCATTTAAAGAGAATAATTTATCTAATGAAGAACTCATCTACTCATGTTAAAAGTTTTAATTAAATTTTAAACCCTCAATTATATAGTTAAGAAGGAAAAGTTCATTATGTTCCATAGCATTTAGAGTAGCTTTCCAGCTCTAACATAAAGGTAAAGACCCTGTTTTCTGTTCAGATCTTGACCAAAGCTGGAGGCTGAGCTCAGACAGCAATTACTTATAATTTATCAAGAAAGAGATCAGGCAGCATATTAGGGTTATTTAACTAAACCATACTAAATGTTGTATTATAGGCAACACAAATGGTGCCAAGATTAAAAATATTTCTATCCAGATTGGCAATTTTCTTAAAGCTTTATTTTGCTATTTTAGATCCTAACATCACATCCTGACTTTATGGTGATATGTTCTTGTCTGGTGCTTGGATTTCTCTTATCCTCCCACTTTATGAGAACTGAACACCGGTTAAGTTTTTAAAATATGGGAATTGTCATTGCCATGGGTCCCAGATTTCCACGTTCTGATCTTTGACCCATTTTGAATCAATCTTGTTTTGACAAGGTGCTCCATCCATCATGCCAGAAAGAACACAGATTATCTAGCTGTGCCTGGATTATTGCTCTTCAAGGACAGATTAATCCCAATCTTTATTAACGGCAGGGTTCTTGGTCAGAACGACACTCGTGGATTTTATCAGGGTGCTTTACAAGTGGCACAATAAAGGTAGCTCTCTATGTTTCCCCACGTTTCCATTTGCCCCTCATATCTGAAAGGACTCATCAGAGGAAGTGTCGTTACACAACTCTTCTCCTGTCCATTCTTTCACTTCTTGCAGGATTGTGACCCCACTCGAGTTATTCTTGAATAAAAAGGAATTCTTCGCTGCCCTTCTTACCCCAAGGTTGTCGTGGAAATGTTTTCCACCTAATGTTGGGACTGACACACTGAACCCACACTGAACCCCGCCTGATGCTTTTACGAAGCAAGTTCTGCACTGGTGGCAAACTTCTCAGTAGGAGATTGTTTTGGTCCTGATCAAAACATTTTTCCCCACAACCGAACCCAACACCTCTGAAAACTGTTCCCCCGGGTGCAGCGATTTCTGGTGCAATTTTCCAACAAGGGAAGCCGTCAGAATGCAAAGTAATGACGGGTACCCACTTGTTAGAAGTAACTATTGTAGACGCATGAAGACAACAAAGCTGAGCACACCTTTTGCAGTAATTACAAAAATAAAATAATATAAACTGCCACATTTACAAAACACACAACTACGTTTGTGGTTTTCCAGATTGAAGAAGACTCACTTAGTGTCTTTTGTGCTCTGAATCTAGTTTGTGTAACCCAAATCCCAACATACACATGTAAACAAAAAACATCATTATCTCGTTTTACTTTCTTATAATGGTTTCTGCTTTTCAACCCAATCTGTTTTTCCTATATTCTAAATGTAAAAGTGAACTTATTGCAATCAGTAGCTCCAGATAATTATCACCATTCTAAGTTCTGGAAAATCTGAACAAAAAAAAGTATAAATATATTTTTTCAATTTTTATTGAATGGACTCAAAATATCCCGTAAAAAGTCCGTGATTGGACAGTTTTGATCTCTGAGAAAACTGCAACCATCTTTTCTTTTTTTTTTTTCTTCATTTTAAAAAAGTGATTTCCATCCAGCTGCGTCACCGTTTCCTGTGCAGTCCGCTCTTCCCTGTTTCCCCCCGTCCTCTCACTCATTGGATGCAGTTGCAGACGGAGAAGGTCGTTTTTTCCCGCAGGAGAAAACAAAAACAAAAACACAACAAACGCAAATCGGTTTTCAGGCTGCGCGAAGACAGAAAGCCCCGCATCTCTGATGAAGAATGGATCATTAAACAAACGGCGCAACAACACAGAAACACGGGTACGTGTCTGTTTTTCTTTTCTGTTCCATAAAGGCTGTTTAGGGAGAAATCTGACGGAATCATCTTTTCTTAAGAAAAGTTTACTAAAGTTTTGTTGTGTATGAAAAAGAAAAATAGACGCAAAAAAATAACCGTACTTTATTTTTTATTTTTTTCCAGATCGCGATCATTACATACTTCTTATCACCTATCTCACAGTTAGTGGCCGGTCGATGCTGTCTGTCTGTCTGTCTTCTCTTGTTGATGATGGTTTTTGTTGGAAAATGGTTTCTAAGGCTTTCGTCATGCAATCGTCGCTTTCAACCTACAGGGGGCAGTCGAGGGCTTTGAATGCGAAACAGGCAGTAATCGATGGCCTCTGCTCTCGGTTGTGTTTTGTTTGACTTCCTGTCGCAACAGACCGCAGATCGATTTCACACACACGCACACACACTCACTCACTCACTCACTCACTCACACACACACACCGCCCCTCTGTGAGTCAGTTTGGAAACTAACTCATGCGGCTCCACAGACGCACACTGATTTACATCCCCCTCAGTCCATTGTCCTCACAGTGAGATCAAACCATGTTATCAGTTTGCCATTTGTGTCACCACTTGTGCCATTACTTACGCAATCATTTCGATCCAGGAGATACTGGGATGAATGCCAAATACTAAATTCAGGGAATCGAACCCAGGACCTTCTTGCTGCAAAGCAGATATGTGTCCCTGTCTATGCTTATGCACCAGGATGAATGCGTGGGTGGGTTTTATATTTAAATTAGCATGTGCCAAGTGGTGACAGATGACTAGATGGATAACCCTGAAAGCAGATTCCACTGTAGGCCATCAAGTTCTAAATGAGGTCTGTTAATAATCAAAACAAGCACAAAGCAAAAATGGCAGCACTTTTCCTGCAGTGCATCCAGTCAGAATATAAAAAGAAAACAGCTGGCTGCCTTCTTGTGGAGCCAGCTGCTCTGCATAAGGCACTCCCAGCTGATAGCTGTAGTTTTAAAGAGGGGGAGATGTCTTCAATCCACAAGTTGTGTCTTCTCCCTCTCAGCGCTGACAAAATACGTCAACTTGGTCTTGAAGTCGAAGAGCTGCCTCGGGCCAGTTTCTGAAATGCAATTTTGAGTTTTAGATTAGTTTAAAGAAACTGAATTGAATCATGGATGAGATTGTTGGGCTATAAAACGGACTTTGGCTTCTTTAAACGTGTCCAGAAGCTGAAATATCAGGGATGAATTTTATTGTGTCGGTGGCAAAACACTCATGAATATATGCTATTCTGTCATTATATATATATTACATTATATATAATATTGCATATATTATATATTTTCATATAGCAATAAAAAATAAGGTAAACTAATAAACAAAGTAAAAATCAAATAAACGTTGCTACTTCAATGCCTAACCTATAGTATTTCTGTTACTCCTGAATAAGTTTGGATATTCCAGAGTTTCAGAGCATTTGGACTACAAGGCTCCACGCTCAGTGATGTTTCATTTCCAGTCTTAACTTCGGGACCAATACCCTGAACAGTTAACCTCAGGATCCCAGGCATGGTATACAGTAGCGGAAGTAAATGCCCAAACCAGAACATTGTTCTGCAAGCAAGTCAGAGTTTAAATAAGGCAAGTAAACAAAGAATTACATCTAAATGAGGGGAAATGACAACACTGGATGGAACAGAGCTCAGCAGCAATATTGCTGTCCTGATGAAAATAGCAACAAAAATCCCTTCGGCTATGCTGTAAAAGTTTCATTTTGCATCAGAATACTTCTAAAAAAAAATGAAGAGGAAGCAAACCAATCCGAAGCCGTGCCAGACATTCCTGTGCATTTGATGATTCCCCTTCGGTAGAAAAACAACGTTGTTTTGGGACGCTCGGTGAAAGAATTTCACTTATGAGTGTAAGTTCAGGCTTTGATGCTCCAGTATAATGGAAGTTGAGGATGTGGGTTTTAATGAGTAGTCCAGATGGCTCAGCGATCAATTTAACAATGAAGCTGAGGACTGGTAAAACATACCCACAAATAGAAGCCAGTTGCTCAGCCTTTTGTGCTCAGACAGTGAGATTTGAAGTGTTTTCAGGAAAGCAGGGCTTTATAAGACCTTGAAAGGTTTTGATGGGGTCTCTGAGAAATGCTTCCTGCTGACTCGATGTAACAAATCACCATCACCACCATCAATGTCTTGTGTTTTTGTGACTTCCTCTGTTTTTGCAGGCCTGTGGGATGACATGACACTTTTGCTTTTGCCCAAAAGACTGGACAAAGGCAGGTTTATGGCTGAGCTTAACTTGAGGTTTGATTTAAAAAGCTTCACATTATGGCTGCTTTTGCTTTTTGATGGTAGAAGGTGGACAGGCTGTCAGTCTTTCGCTGTGGTTGAAACTAAAGTGAAAAGCTTAATTTAAAAAACAAACAAATCTGAGTCATAATTAAAAACAGGATCTCTCTAATATAAAGGGATCTGAGTGAATGCTGATACACTTTGCAGAAATATCTTATTTTGGTCTGAATGCTTTGGACGATTCAGACCAGACCATTTTAATCAGCAGCAGACAAAGGATTTTTGAAATTCGCGCAGCTTTCTTGTGTTGATTTAACTATATGATCATTTTATTTTTTAGATTTATGTGGTTTTACCCACTGGGTAGAGAGAATTTTTGGTGGATAACATTTACATTTCTGGTAAAATGTGTATTATTCAACTTTACAGCATTTCAGACACTTGGCTCATTTCAAAAACAGTGCAAATTTAAAGCAAATAATAAAACAACAGTTTCATTATTTACATTGATGGTAGCGGGAAATGTGTTAATGCTGCATCTAAATTCAGTTTTTAAACTCCCTGCAGTGAGGTGACTGGCAGGTTTGAGCCTTTGTGTGCTCATGTGCACACACTCTGAGGGGCCCTCTGGGGCCCACTGCAGCCGTATTGTGGGACGCTGCAGTGGACGAGAAGCGCAGGTCCTCAGTCACACCTGCTTCCTTTGTCCTTTATTTACTGAGGATTGAGAGAAAAGTTCTTGGGCACTGTGCTCAATCTTAAGCTTGATCTTTTGACGTCTCTCATCCGGATCATTGACCATCAAAGAAATAATCATAGTGACATTCATTTTAAACTTTAAATGACAGCAATACAACACATTTGCGAACCTTTTAGATGTATGTCCACATATTGTTTGGTTTTATTTAAAAGACCAGACAGTTTATTCGTGATGCAGAGATCTTATCTGGAGAAGCGTGCAAAGTGGGACAGAGAGAAAAATAAATCACTTTTACAAGGTTTCAAGGGAAGATAACTTTATCTTGTAAGAACAATGTCAATGCTGTACTTATTTCATCCAACTGTTATGTTTCATTTGACCGTATATTGGATGTCTCTGAGCTCAGTCAGGTTGTGTTTGGGCGACCTTTATGACCTTTCTCTCAGAGGTTCATCCTTTTGCGCAGGAACCATCATGGTTAATAATTATCAGGAACAAAATAAAGGGTTTTGTGTGGGGGGTTGTTCATGGGTTTTGTGGTGTTTCATTACGGTGTAATGATAAAACATAAAATATTGATAAAAAGTAAGCGGAAATGTTTCCGTTTAGTAAAAGGTATTTTATTGGAATAAGTGGAAATTGGTGAATTGACATCCCCCTGTGAACTAAAAGCGGTCTGGATGCTGAATGTGGAGAGTGGTTCTATCATTGTCAGCTGACCATTATTTGAACACGTTGAAGCAGCGATAGACTGGATAGAGGAACTTTCCTCTCCAGACAGCCTGGTTATATTAAATATGTATATGTAACCAAGACAAAGAAATCAAAGCCAGTGCAGCTGCCTTGACCCTGACCGTACATTTACACAAAAAGGCGACACACACACACACACACACACACACACACACACACACACACACACACACACACACACACACACACAAAAAAAGGCACTTCTGGCATGAATTGTACCCCGTATAACTGCAGGCTGGGATTTATTCTCACACATGAAGTTTTAGTGATTCGTCTTTGTCACATTTGAATGTCCCAACAAATGTCATTAGAGGAAAAAAACAAAACAAAACAACTTTACATACAGATTGAAATTCAAGTCCAAATTCAGTTTGCGTACATGACATTTGGTGCATTCTCTCGTCCCCAGCAGTGGACATGCTCACCTCTGGTGTACAGAAAGACACCTTTGTTGCGCTGATAGCTGCAGGAATGTAACCCGGGTTTCGTCCCATCATCAACCCTCAACTCCTGAATATTCATCTGCGCCGCTCAGCCCAGGCAGAACAATAAACAAGGCGCAGAGGAGCTGAATGCCTGTCTGCAGGAGGAGGAGGAGAAGGAGGAGGAGGAGGTAGGGGTGGGGGACAAATCCCAGGAAAACTGGGGGGGCAAACAACCCGTTCCCATAGCAACAAGTCCTGCCTCCGCTCTGCTTTCTGGAGCAAAGAGGGGAAGGCTGGAAGTTTTTTTTTTCTTCTTTCTTCCCCTTCTTCCTTTCCTTTCCTTTTCTTTATTTTTTCTTTCTTTTTTTTTTTCTCTTTTCTTTCCTCGTTTGCGTTTTGTCGGTTTGTGTTGGACAGACATGAGACGGGGGTTCGCTGAGGAGGGCAGGTATCCGGAGCGGCCAGCCAAAAAGCTTCCAGCAGACGAACGAAACGGGATTTAAGCGTCGCGACGGGATTATAATCTGAAAACATTCACCAGCAGTCATGGACGTGAGGAGAGAGACGGAGGTAAACAAACAAACAAATAAATAAATAAATAAATAGCAGTAATGCTACTACTGATAATGAAAACAACACTGACGAGCTGCAGCGGGGAGCTTTATAGCGGCGAACGAGACTGAAAGAAAGAGGGTTTAGATTGAGAGAAGGTGTTTTAAATGGCTTTGTGAGGCTCGTTAAAGCTGTTCCCGTGTGACCATATTTGGTCATCGACGTGTTGAAGTAGAACTATCTAAGCAGAAAGCTTCTTTTATTCTCTCAGCAGACCCCTTTGGATGGAGGGGAAAAATATATATAGCTAGATATAAATAAATAAATAAATAAATAAATAAATAAATAAAATGTCCCGGCGGACACAAGCTGCTGCTTTGTGGGCTGTAATTAGACCGAGCTATTATCGCATAAACACCCGAAACGTCAAAGCAGCAGCAGATAAGGAGAGAGGAAAAGAAGGGCTCCTCTGAAGCCACTTTCTCATGTTGGACTTCAAACTTTTTTTTGGGGGGGGGGGTGGATGAGCAGAAAGTTGACAAAAGATGCGAATCTCAGCTTTGCCTTTCGCTTTGTGCGATAAGATGAAATGTTGACATAGATGGAAGAGCAGATTTCAGAGGGACTGCTGTCTCACGCCTAGGTTTTGTCTAGTTTTTCGGCATTTCGCACACGCGCGCACGCACACGCAGGGTCAATCAAAATCAATCAATTAAAATAAAACAACAGTTGGTATGACATGGCATATCGGCATTATTCTTGAAGAAAAGAGAGACGGTTATTCGTCACACTGCAAAAACAACGCATTCGGTATCACTGTTGAAATATCAGCAAACAAAACACTTTAAGGTTTATTGTCATCTAGTAATTGTGCTGAATTTTCCTTTTTTTTTCTGTTTTTTTTTTTTTTTTACCAGTTTCAAAACAGCATTAGATAGGCGAAAGCCCTCCTGTAGTATCTGTTTCTAACTAAAACAACTCATTTAGTCTTTGTCAAGTGTAATGAAGTTCCTTAGGTCAGCTGACCAGCAGTGTGCAGCAACATGTGGGGGAGGGGTTTCTGTGTTATTCCATGTTAGAGGTGGAGAAATGACTGTTCCTCCCAAGATGTTCTCTGACAAATCATTAAAAAGACTCTGAAACAGCATGCTGGCAATGTTTTGAGATTTGAAACCCTTACTGTTTAAAACTCTGGTATGCCTTGATATGTTTAAATGGTTTGTGTCTACTTTATTGCAGTAATTTTAACTAAGTTCATTTTAAATCGGATCGCTTATAAAGCGCCAAATCTGTGGTAGATTTCACGTCAAGACTCTTTACAGTCAGATCCGGTTATTTTAGAGAAACATAACAAATTGCAGTAATCGACCAAATGTGTACCCTGTGAACATTTGTGTATTTACCGTATTTGAGTTGTCACAAAAACTTGAAGGCACAACATAAATTCAGACTCTGAGTTCGAAAGTTATTCACACCCATGGGACAATTAATTTTGAAATAATTCTCATTGAGTCAGGAAGTTTCTTTTAAAGATTAAGAGACAAGCCTATGTTAAAAGTCAGGAAAACATGTAAAAGGAGTATCACTTCTGTTGGATGAATGAATATCTTTAAAACTTATTTATGCAAACATTTGCGGAAGAAAAGATAGCTGTGTGCAGGTTTTTCTCTCATATTGTTTTAGCAGGTGTATGAATAATTGTTGCTCGAATGTTTTAATTAAGCTGAATTACATAAAGTTGCAAGGTTTTCATTTTAAAGTTTTCTCTTGGTATTTGTTATACCACAGTGTTTTACTGAAAGTTACCAAGTCAACCCATGTCTGCATCTGACAGAGTCTTAAAGTTCTGGTTCTTCATTTTTTAAAATGTATTTATTTTCCAATATATATCTAAATATACATGATAGTGTATTAATATTTAAAGGAGAAGAGTTCTTTCTGAGATTCTTCTTGCTTTTTGAGCATCCTGTTTCTTCTTGAGCTTGAGTTTGGCTAACAGATACCCTTAACCCTTATGATCTTATCTTCTAACGCAAAACGTATGGCTCAGGCTGCTTTTCCTCCTCTTGAAACCCCCTCTCCATTGTGCAGGTCAAACAATGACCTTTCCCTGTCGCAGGACTGTCAACACAAAACTATGGAGGAACTTCCTTCCCATTACCTCCTTCAGTTTGGGAGGAGTAAGTCTGAACTATCCACAGATAATTTTCTGCAAAAGCTTTCATCATCCTTGCCAGGTGCCGCTGATGTCATTCGCTGAGCTAATAGAGACAAAACAAAAACCTTTTGCCATCATCATTATTTCAAGGATTTTCAGCCACATCACCATTAAGAAGGTCGGGTGCTTCTGTTACAAGTGGTCGTGACAGATTTTGCTTTGGCTTTGTGCAAATCACAAGACTTTCTCTTTAAACTTTACCCTTGCATGCAGCTGATTTTGTCAACCACACAGAGAAAGCTTCCTTTCAAAGTGAGGGGAAAAAAAATGCATTTGCACATTAGATAAGTGCTCACTTGAGCAAGTTCACTCACATGGCTAAAAGTCACACAGCCAATTTCACATCTGTAATTCTGTTTCCCAGGATTTCTTCCCCCTGCAGACGCAAATGACAGAACAGAGCAGTCTGATTATATAGTCTGACTTGGACTAACAGGTCCGCCTACTCCTGCAGGTCGGTTTTAAGTGTCTGTTTTAAGTGTCTGGTTTAGGCACGTTAGCTAGTGTTGGTTAGTTTGCCAACACTAGTTAACGTGTTCAGAGTTGCTGTGCTGCGTTCCGATTCTAAATGTCAGCTCCTCTGACCTCCACCGGGTTGTTTGTCATTCAATTTTGCTGCTGCTTCAGAAACCGTAGGTGTGCAGCAAGCAGGAGAAAACAATGCAGCTACAGTGCGTTTCAACAATTTATGATCTCCCCCAGCTCTGTATATTGTGAGGATTATTGCTGTAATAAAAGCTAGTTCACTATGTCTCAATAAAAATAACAATGCGCCACTAATGGTAACATTACTTTACAAAAGTTGATCTCCCTTAATTATTTGAGTATGTCTGTTAATCTTACTCAGATGCAAGCAATTGATGCTCTGAATACAAAGAGCCAGCTGTTACTTTTTTTTTGTCTCCTGTCAGAACTTGTTGATGTTCATAATAAATAGTGCAACCTCTGAAATTACCAAAGCTTCTTCATAGAGAGCTGTAAAACATTCAGCAGAGTTTGCATCAAGGACAACATTTTTATCATAAATCACCATACCTGACCTCTAAATGCTCATTTTGAGCATAAATAACATGAAATATCATTTTTACTAGTAACATAAATATGCATAATCATGTAAGCTCTGTTTGACAGTAGAAATAAATGAAATATTTGCTTTACAATTTCATTCAAAATAAGTCCTGATAGAAACATGAAGTTCTTGTTTAAGACACCATGTTACCTGACTCTAACAACTTTTATTCGTGTTGCACAACATGCTGACACTAAAACAGACTTGAGGAAGAGAGAAAATATCAATTAGAAATAACAATGAAAAAGAAAAGTAATGTCAAACATCTTAAATAACTGTAGAAGTGGCATTTTTTTGTTACAGTTTCTAGATCCATTGTAAAGGATCTAGAAACTGTGAGCAGGTTGGTTGAAGGACAGTCACTCAAGCTTTACTGCCATACATTTTAAACAGATTTATTCATCCTTTGATCATTACACCCTCTAATTTACATGATGGTAAAAATATTCCCTTCAGATATAAACACATCATTATTGTATTTGTCTATTGAAGAAACTTCAGAGCACCATGGCTTGTCAACATTAAGCCTTGAGTGACTGATGGACATTTAAACTGAGGCTGTTTTGGTTTCAGCAGCAGTTTGTGCTTTAAGTATCAACTCATGAGCTCTTGACAAGAGAAAACCTCTTTGACAGTCCAGTCTTTTCTGTAGTTCACCATTTTTAAACTCCCACTTTCATATAGTGGTAAACAAAAGCACAGATTCCAGACTCCTGTGTCAGAGGTCGAATCTGTGACAAAGATTTTTAACCCTCCTGTTGCAGCTCAGAGGGACATAACTCTGTTTTCCGCATGCCTGCCTCTGCAGCTGTGCATGCTCATATCTAGGTTACACTGAAAGCCTCCTTTTCTTTTCCACACAGAAAATATGCGGTGATTAACCTGAAAAAAAGGGAAATGAACTGAGCTACTTTGTGGCAGCATGACAGACCATGAGGTGGTGTAATTGCAGTTGCAACAGCTGCTGAAATTGCTCTGTCTGCACAATTTGTGAGAGTATCAGGAGCAATCCTCCAGTCTTTTTCACTTCAGATGGAAACATTGTACCTTCACACTTTGCATTTAGCCTACCATGTGTTTTGTTTAACACCAAAGGCTGAAGTTTTCTTCAAAAAGAATGATTAAAATGATTTAATATGCCACTCTTGTGCTAATCATACTTAATTTAATTTAGCCAGTGATTATTTTAATAATTGGCACCACAACTGGCCTTTCTGCAGTTCCTGAAGCAGTGGTATGGATACGTGTGTGTGCTCTCCTCTGCCAGTGAGTTCTGGCGTCTGGAGAGAGTTGAGAATTTACAGAGATTTTCACTCTTCCTTTCCCGCGTTGCCTTTTTGGCTGCCTGTGAGCTTTGCGGTGGTTTGAAAAACCTTGAAGTCAGGTTGCTGATCAGCAGAAATAGACGAGTGGGTCGACCAGAAAAGCAGAATACAGGAAAAAAAAAAGTTGAACTTCAGTATAAGGATGCTATTGTTTCCACTTCTGTTGCATGTTTTGGGTTAAAAACGCTCCTGGCTGGAAAACTCTCATGAATAACGTTAATGAGACTTTACAAAACGTAAAATTGACTTTAATTTGTTACACATAGTCAACAGGCAATCATGAGCACACCTGTGTATTTTCAGAATGACAGCAAGGCCTTTGGCATCAACTTCATGTGTCTGCGCCTCTCTCTTCGGAAAACATTCTTTAATATTGCAAGTGCAGCCGCGCTCTGATTGATGGAGCAAATATTAGCACATTCCTAAGTGAGGTGGGCGAAGAGGACTGGATCAGAGGATCTGTCAAATGTGACAAGGACATGTGGACTGTCTTTAGAAGATATTTAACCAAACAGTCTCTCCCTGCCACACATACCGATAAAAAAGAAAAAAAAAAAAGTATTTTTTTAACCATTGCTGCTGCTCAAGGACAAACCAGCACAAAGAGTCTGTTTATTCCAGTCATACAAGGCTGCTGTCATTGTTTCGCGTTTCATTGATTTATTTCTTTTTTTTCGCACCAATTCTTTTTTTTTTTTTACAGTTAAATAATTTGATGGTAGGTGTTTGTTTTTGCTAACTATTGTAAAAGAAATTAAACCTCTGTAACTTACAGGCAGAGGAGTCAGTGAGAGAAAAAAAAAGATGTGGCTTTAATGGAGAGTCAAAATATATTGACTTTTACCAGCTTCTTCATGGACTACATGATATCCAACCTGGCCTCTATGTGACCTGATGCTTCTCATTTGTGACCTTTTGAAGGCACAAAGGAGAGGTTCACAATCAGGATTTGACTGGGTGATTTCCAGTTTTCTTTAAGGGCCAGATGTTTGTGTTTAAGGACCAAACCACAGAGAAGCAAGTCTGTGGAAACTTTGTCTTAATTTAGCCTACCATCTTAGTGCTACAAGATGACAACAAAAAGTGAAAATTTCTGTTTGGTGCACCAGTCGTTGGTTGAAGACGAGAATCAGTCAGGATTCTCCTCTGATCAGTAATCAGCAGTTTGAACATAGAAAAATCAATTCTTTCCCTCCTGGTCACTAAATACATTAGAATGAAAAACTTTAACTACATACTGTTCAGTTTGGTTAAAGGACAGATACTGTTGGTGATAATTGTTGAAATTCATAAATTTTTTTGTGGGGGTTTAAATATTCTTACTGCATCAAAGGACCTGTTGCACATTTGTATGCTTTTGTGTTGTACTTGGTAGATTATATAAATCAAAGTCCGTCAGAATCAAAGTTGCTATTAAAGGTGGAGCATTATTTTCGTAATTGCAGACCAGAAATTGTGCCAGTTCAAAGTAAGATGCTGTTAAGCCAAAAGTGCTACGTCTCATTTGCAGTTAAAGTCTGACGTGAATACTCAAATCATCTTGATAAAGTCACACAAAACCGCATATTTTTTAACATTTTTAAAAAACTGACCCTGACTAATTTTCTGTTATCAGAGCTGTTAATAGCTGTGAAACACTTTGTCAATCAGGGTATTAACTGCGTGGCAGATTTGTTGTTGTGACTGTTTTTCCACTACCGGAAAGGAAATTGTTAAAAAATGTCTGACCAAACCCATTACATGTTATTTTGTGATGCATTCAACTGCATAAGAATGAACACTTAAATAAAAAAAGGATACAGTCCCATTTGCTGGGACATTTTGTTTTGTCCCAGCAAATGGGACAAAGCAAAATTCTCTCAGAGTAGACCTGAACAGATTTGCCCATCTGATCTGCAAATCAGAATTTTTCTGTCATAACCTCTGGTGGCAAGCGTGGCAGGAATATTTTAAAAAAATGTTGACCGGATAGCAACCCGTGCCTAAATAAAAGCACAGAGCAGTTAGCTGACTTCTTACTAAGTTATTTTTTGCATCATGTCCTGTCTCAGGAAAGTCTGGCTACTCATGCAGTTGTAATACTAACATACTTGTTGTGTTCTTTTGATGAAAAACACACAACCATGAAAGAAAAGGAAGAACAACACAGGAAGGTCCCTCTTTCAGAAAGACCTGCAGGTTACAGAGCAACGTGGCACGCTTGGCATGGCATTAACATGAACTAGATAATATGTTTGTGCGCTAAGTGAAAAGACGCTTGAGGGTAGGATGCTGAACTCAGCAATAAATATTTTCTATGCAGCTTTAGGCAGTTGATCAGTTTTGGCTCAGATATCTCAGGAGAAACTCTCTCTTACGTCTGGTTGAATGCACTTTAAAGGTACTCTGGAGGTTTCTCAGTAGAGCTTGTTTACAGCTGGTGATTTTGTGTAGGAAGATGGTATCAGCTCACAGGAAGTCAGTTGGCTAACGCCTTGGTGTTTACAATGCAGGTCCCATCTTGGGTCCATGTGACCCAATTCTCTTGTTGTGCCTTTTTCAGCTGAAGAAAACTGAAAAAGGATGGATTTAAAAGTTACTTTCGAATGAATCTAAACGAATCAATGAGGAAAAGTGGCTCTGATTAACAGCTTTATGATGCAAAAAGTTGTGTTCTTTTTATTTAGTAGAGTTATTTCAAGACAGAAGCTAGATTTTGAGCATGGCACTTGTTTTATAGCATTATGTGAAACGCCACCCATAATTCTCTACATCAAGGTCAACAATACCAATATTGTCTCAACTGGTAATATTTTTTTAGATTTTTTCAAAGATAAAAACATTTGACATAAACGTTTTTTGTGTTAAATTCTACAGCACCAACTACATCACTGTCATCTGTGTTTATCCACACCATCTCTGCCCCGTTCTGGTGCTGTATTTTATTTAAATTCACTCAGTTCAGAGTTGCTGTGGCTCCTGGAGAAGATGAAGAGCTGGAGGTTTATGTTCTGCGCAGAACAACATCAGTCTTTGTGTTCTAATGAAAAAAATGATGCATGTTGTGCCCTTCCAGCTCTGTCCACAGTCACAGGAAATAGCTGACAGCAGGAATGCTTATTCTCTCTCCTCATCTGTCTCTTCAGGAATCAGCTTCAGCCCTGGTTGGCTTGCTCCTTCATACAACAACTTCCTGTAAACAAGTCCTGCTGCCAAGCAGCCTCCTATCCTCTACCTCTGACCTCCGAAGGTCTCCGTTTGACCCCCTTTTGCATCAGAACAATTGCTTTGAGCCCACTTATAAAAGGGTCCAAGTTGTGTTTTCAGGAGCATTGGCCTTTATTTTGAGGGGAGGCTTTAAGTAACTTTTGGTCTGATGAGAGATAAGGTCCAGGAAATGTTTCCTGCGAGGAACATGTCTTTACATTGTTTATAGTTTATTTGTTCTAAGGACCTCAGTCGGTGTGAAACGAGAGGATGCTGGGCTGCAGGGAAACGACTGACTGACAGTTGATGAGAGAAGACTAAACCCCAACAAAGTCATGCCCTCCTTTGTTTTACCTGACATCCTAAGCAAACGTTGCACTGATGGGTTTATGCGGTTCGCTGATGTATCGTTTTCTTCTTGCGTCTTTTTAACCACAATAAGATGTTAACCTGTGGAACAAATCTGTCTGTTTTAGTTCTTATGGTGAGGATCAATGAGTCAATGAGATTTTATCCAACTATCTGTATATTACCAACCAAAAGTGTTAGCTGAAACAAAGCTTCCCAAATATTTCAAAAATAACACCAGCAGCAACCTGTGACCCTGACTGGAACAGGCTGAAGAATAGAAACCTTTAAAATAAACACATTTAAATATCACCATAATGACAACAGCAACAGTTTTATCATTTTTAAAAATTTATTGAAGATACATGTTTTTATTTCTTGCTATTTGTGTAATTATTGGCTAGATTTTAGACTTGTTATTTCTTGCTTATTGCTTTTTCTTGTGCTGTATAGAGTTCTGTTCATGTGCCTCAAATGTTGTTTTTATATAAATTCATTTTTATATCTCTTATTGTCAATTTAGCTTTGTTTGTTGGAAAAATATTACGTAATCTGCTTGGTGTGTTGATGGTCGTCTTGACCATACAAACTTTTTTTTATATATTACACGTCGGGCAACGTTGAGACATAGAGTTTGATTCTGAGTACGTCTGTCATGTAAGGCTGAAATCAGCTTCCAGTAGTTTTTCAATCATCTCTCAGCGATCTGAGTTCTCAGGGGAGGTATGATGACTTTTCCTGTTCAGACAGCTGAAACTCTGTGTCTGGTCCTGAGTCCTGGTTCAGATGAATCTCAATCACCTGTTTTTTTTTTTTGTTGTTGATGGAAATAGGGAACAAACTCCATTCGATGTTTATTTTTTAGTTATGTCTATGCTAAACTTGCACCTCAACAACTGTGAACTGAAAAGATTTTGCGAGCCTGATTTTGCTGACATGCATGAATAAAATGCCTCATGTTTCTGCCTTGCAGGTGAGTGGATGGTTTGTAGACAAACATGACTGCCAACAAGAACTCGAAGGCTGTACCCCGAGCAGGAGCGGGTAAATGTGCGCGCGACGTCCCCGACAGGTCAGTGACATCTGGGACAGTTTGGTCCAGTCAACCTGCACTTCCAGTCTCAATCTCACTCTGCCTGCCAGCTCATTCATTTGGAAACAGGTCTCTCTATCAGATGTCAGTTTGTGCTGGATTTTTCTTGCTTTATTATTTTTTTTATTGTTGAACTCCTGGGAAAAATAATTAAAGATTGTCAATCAAACCGTCTGCAAGTGTGATCCTGTTTTGAGGACAAGGGCTCATCCATGTTTGAACTGTGAGTGCTGAGCTTGTGTTAGCACGTTGAAAGCTGAGTGTCCTGCTCGAAAGGCAATTATTATTAACATGTGAATCATTTACCAACCAACCCACTGGATTAGTAAGACAGGTTTTTTGGGGGGGAGTTATTTTGATGAAGAATGACTGTTGTTGGAGCTAACAGCACTGCTGAGCGGGTTGCTGCTCAGTTTCATTCAGGTAAATGTTTTACAGATGCTGATTTCTGTAATATCTGTGTCTGTTTCATTTTGTTCATGAAGCAAAAACATAATCCTGCAGTACCAGCCGTTATTTCTGTATGGTGCTGCTCCACTTAGAAACCCAACTTATTTGTTATTTATCACACACGGTGATTTTAATCAGTATCTCTTTTGGCTTTTAGAAAGTTTTCAGATGCTTTTGCTACATATGAGCTCATTTTATTTCTAGGCTTTTCAACTATCTTTCTGATCCTTACAATCTTGCGTATTGTGTGCAAAAAAAAAAAGAAAGAAAATAGAAGTGTGAGTTTTAAAAATCAATAGGTGGCTGAATGTAATAAGAAACAGAAACCAGCAAACACCTGGGCGTTGTAAAATTTTACGTTAATCATAAATTCTTTGTCAACATTTCAGGATCTCATTGTCCTCCGTTTCTCAGCCCCACTGTCCTTCATGTTTTATGTTGATCCCTTTTGCCACACACCTGATGATTTACATGAGAAGGTAATTATAACGGGGATCTGAAGACGTCATGTTTTTATTTGAATCAGGTGTGCTGGAGCGGAGTCACATCCAAAGCATGAAGGACTGTGAGCCCAGCCGATCAGGATGAGAAACACTGCCTGAAAGTTTCTTACTCTCACATCGCCATACGCCTGCAGCTTGTTTCCATTTCTTACCAGTAAGCAAACCATTTTATATCCATGAATCAAACTTTTCCCTGTCGGTCAGTTTGTCCTTGTAGTTAAGTATTTTGGTAAACTACTGCAATAAAAAACATAACCAACTCTTATCTATAATTTTATTTAATTTATATACTACACCATATTTCAGTTCATTGTGGTTGTGATACCAGCTCAGCTATATTGATTCCCATTAATTATCAAAGATTGTGCTTCTTGCTCGACCCAAAATAACTCTTTATATGTGGTAGATGTCAAATTCCACATTACAGTAGAATTTGACCGTAAGGAACTTAGTAGTTAATAATAGTGGTCTATTTTTCTATGTACATACATAGTTTTCAATGAGCAATTTGTGATAGATGTATATAAATATCAGTAGAGCCTTACAGGTCCTTATGGGCTCATGTTACACACATAATTATATGATTTCATGTGCTTGAAACATTGCGGAAACGTTCCTTGCAGCTGGATGTTTTGACAGATGGAGAGCACTTTGCTTGTCTTGGAGGATGCGTCACAATATGTTCCTCTAAAATATGAAATTAACTCCTGATATTTTTCAGGCAAAAATTATGCTGCGGCTTTTTTGTGGACTCTGCGATCCCCTCCAATTAAAACATGTATCCGGTGCAGGTTGGTAGTCTGAAGGTGTATTTTACGGTGAAGGGTTTCAGCTAACTGTAAAAAGTAATGGGGAGAAATGTTTGCGGTGGCAAACTGCATGTTAAAACATGTTAAACAAGTTGTTATAAGGTGTGAGAAATACACATTTCCCTTTCTGATTGGACTTTTCAAAGCCCTCAGACAGGAGCTGGATCCCGGGTTGTAAACAAATGATGAAGTGACAAGCAGCTGGTGGATTGCGAACCCTAGCAGTAGCAATGCTGGCTCTGTGAGCAGTCTGCGCTCCCCGTTCTGGTTAGCAACGGGATGTGGCTTGTGGTTTAGCATGCCCTGGAAGCCTGAGCTAAAGCCAGAGGCCAGGCTGTGACTGACGTTCAGCTCTTTGTGTAGTACTTTACGTGTGGCCGACCCAGCTGGAATTGACAAAACTGGGATTATTATTCCTACAAAAGCTGATTCACCTCACTAGGAACCCCTAAGAAAATATGGAAAAAGGAAAGAAATCAGCACATTTCTTTACAAATGTCTCTAATAGTGAGGTCTTCATGTGGCAGCCCACATTTATTTTACAGCCCTGGAAGTAAATCTTACTAAGCAAAGCCATGGTATGGCTGAATAAATCAACATTTGAAAAGAAATAAGGTGTAAATCTATCTCGAGATCTTTTGTCAAATCAGCATTTTATATTGAGTGTACTCCACTGGAAACTAGCGTATGAAGAGTATCGCCCAAAGGGTGTGAACCGTCTGTAATTTTGCTTTAAAGTAGAGAAACATTTCTGTAATCTTTTAAATTGCCCATGAATGTTATTTTTTCCTTTTGTGTAAATGAAAGGCGTTCAAAACTTTTTCTTTGAACTTTTGCTACTTTTTACAATTTGTTTCCTGTAGTTGCAGAGACTTTACTACATACGTTTCAATTTTCCAGTCTTGAAATGTATTTTTTTTCTGAGAACAATAACACATAAATTTAACAGATATCAACAAATATATATGAAATTGCTTAACCCTTTATCGTCAACCCAAAACCCCATGACTCGCATGGACACATACATAGAAGGACAAGACATATTTTGGCTCCTGCTTCAACTCGGCTAGAATATCTTATATTTCTTTGGGATGTGTCTTTCATGGTGTTCATTTGTTGTAGATTGATTTTTAGGCTATGTCACAAATATGGGACCAGAAGGGAGAGACAAAGCCCCCCAAAAAACCCTTGAGAAAGCCTGAAAAACTGATCACTGGCTCCATTGTTGAGGACTTGGACAAAGTATTTGGACTTATTTGAAGAAAATTATAAAGAAAAATGCACATTGCTGAAGCTTTTTGAATAAACTATTTACTTGATGACAAAACTTGCTGTAAACCAGAAAAATTTGCATGTGTGAAAACAAAGAGATTTGCGCCTGTATTTGACAACAATGGAGCTGTTGCAGACTCCACAGAGAAAAGAGAAAAGAGAAAAAAAAACTGTTGTTTTCCCATTCATGGAGAAAAAGCTGAAAAATTATTATTTAACCAAGGAGTTTTTCTGGAGAGATGATGATACAGTTGTTCTAGATGGGTAATCTGCTATGGTAGATAGTATATACTAAATCTAAAAGAGAAATTACAAACAGAAAAAGTGAACCTGTTCCATTTTCATTGTGGATTATTTAGAATCCAAACATAATGGCAAACTTAACATATTAAATTAAGGACTTAAGGAAGAAGTCGTTAAGGACTGGGAGAAGTCCAATTAATACAACAGCTTTGCAGAAACACCTGAGCATTGTGTGATGATGTATTGTTTACTTTTGCAAAGTGAAAACCGGCTGTCGAAATCTGCAGACAATGATTCTCATGCTTCCTGGAAGGGATGCAAGATAAGTTTCATCCATCATGCTCCGAGCTTGCAGTCACAGAGCTGCTGTGAGTTTCTCTCCAGCCCGAAGCAGAGAGAGTGAAATACGGGAAGGGCAGATAGGTGTGAAGCCAGATCTGTCCTAACCTGCTCTGTTGGATCACAGTCAGCAGCCTTCAGCTTTCTCCTCCCAAGAGTCGTTATTCTAACCGAGACGGTGACATCAGATCTCCCGGTGCTTCACTTTCACAACTGTTAGTCAGCTTCCAGATAATCACAGGCTTTCTGGGAGAATATGAGTGTTGGAGTGTCCAGTGACTGTGTGGGTACATGTCTTTCTAAAGGAGGTGTACAGCATGGGAAAACTTGTGTGAGGCAGTGGTAGAGTCCAGAATCACTTACTGTAGCTGCAGGGATCAGAAAAGGCTGTGAGAACCCGAGAGGCTCAGTCAGACTTTGCAGGTAAGGTGGCTTTCATAAATCTTCATTGCGCCTAATGCCTTCTGTGTGAGGTCTGCTGTGAATCTCTTCAAGTAATTTTTCAATTACCTGGAAAAATCCACAGCGTAATTTAAATGTAGTGTGTATTTCCTATTGCCCTTAGTTTTCTTCTAATGCTGCCAAACACTGAATACTTTCCTCTGGTTTTTTTGAAGACGTGGCTTCAGGTTTTCATGCCGGCTTTGATCCTGGAAAAGTTGCCCCATCCGTTGCACAGTCAGCTTCTTATTAACAGGTTTAAAAGACTCGTTTGCAGTCCCTATGTGTTGTCTTTTTTGGTTGATTAAAATCTGTACACTTAACATCTGTTCACAAAACCAAAGTCTGTTCTACCCTTGTTATTTTGAAAAGCATGGAATGTAACACATACAAAGTTGTTTGAGTGAACTTTCTTTTTGCGAAAAATTAACTGCGCCAAACATTGACTGTCATAGAAAAATATTCACCAAGTCTTCAGTCGTGGAAGTTGTTTGTAATTCAAAGGATTTTGACATATTAACATTTTATTAATCAAAGCGTTTCGATCTCTAATAACTGAAGTTGGTCATCGACTCTTAATTGTCAATCCTTTGATTCAAAAGTGAGTGCCTTTGTTTTTGACCTATTCACCCCAAGAAAGTTTGGACACATCCTCATATTGATTTGTTTCAACCATCTGCTCATTACTAGAACTTATTTCACACATGTCACTATATTTTTCATGACATGTGAAACACAAGCAATTCACGAGCAATTCGCATGTCAAAATTAAATTGCATAATATACAAAACACGAGAGAACCACATGCTCCTCCTGCATAAATGGTGTTCATGTGTTACACATTTTGCTTGAATTATGTTTACGTCTGCTTCTCGATGTAATCTCATGAGAAAAAATTATTGTGTTTTAATCTACAAATGTGTCAAAGAACTGCTTGTTTAAGACGCGGAAATTTTCAGTTTTGAAACATTCTTATTATTCTAATTCTGTGTTAGATCTAGCATTCACTGGTCATAGCCAGTCATGAGAAAAATGGGTGTTTGCTTTCTATTAACCCCTACTGCTTGCTCTCTCCTGTTTTAGGAGCCAGTCCACATCTCCGTTCCCAGCACTTTCTGCCAGCCAAGGGCAGAACCAGCAGCCTATTCTTAGTGACGGAGAGACCAAACAGGCTAAGTACGTGAAAACTGACGGCAGGTTCCTGCTTCGAGCTGGATGGAGCAGCAAGACGGCTAGCCTGTGCAGCGGTGTCTCTCTCACAGGTGACACTGACCCCCAGGGCCGGCTCTCCAAATCGAAGAGCATCAGCTGCCTGGACAACAGGCTCTCAATCTACAAGCCCCCGTTACTGACCAAGTCCTGTCAGGAGGATCAGGGGGATCAGGAACAGAAGGAGAATCAAGGGGAAGTCCCCGCAGGAGAAGAGCTCAATGGTAGGCGTCTGAGCTGGAGCACTTTCTCTCTGGGATCTTCCTCAAATCAAGGCCACAAACGCACCCTTTCCCTCACCCACTCGGGAGCAGGCATCCCCCCCACCACAATCCGTAAAAAGATCTCAGAATGGGAGTGCAGGAGGGTGTCTCTGCCTAGGATGAGCCTGTGTCTGGATAAGCGAGGAGGGGAGCTTGTTGGCGGCAGCGAGGGCTGCCCAAGTCTGCTGTCTTCTCCGTGCAGCGAGAAAACCTTTGATTTTAAGGGAGTCCGCAGGATGAGCACGGCGTTTTCTGAATGCTCCTATACAGGGACGGAGGATGACGAGGGAGTTTCAGACAAAGATGGCCTGGGTCGTTTCCAAAAAAGGAAAAGCAAAACAGAGTCTTCTGGAGGGTTTGTGCGTACCCTGTCTGCTCGTAAAGAGACGTCAGCCGTCCTGAACAGGATACAAAAGATAGAACAAGCCCTGAAGGAGAATCCCAGCCCTGCTCCTCCACGATATCTCAGTAACTGCTACGCTCCAGACAAAACAAGGCAGAAGTCCTTTGTGATAGGTGATGACTTGGACAGCACATGTGCCAGTAAGCGCAGCAGCATCTGCTCGGTGGCCACAGAACCAGATACTATTTTGGTCTCTGATAAGCTTTCCAGGCTCAGACAAAGGTTCAGCGTAAGCTCAACCATGTCCGAGAGCCCGGAACCGCAGAGTCAGCAGACCTCTGTCGGCACACAAGTGAACCCCTTACCTAAACCCAAACGCACTTTTGAATACGATGCCAAACGGGACCAGAAGGACGTTTTGTCAGCTAATGGATTACCTCCGGACAGAAGCTCAGAGTCTCCCCCGCCCTTACCCTCCACTCCTGCACCAAGCACCACACGGACCACCAAGCATGAGGGGAGCAAGCCAGTGAGAATCCCGGACAGGTGAGGACGTCTCATGTTCTTCTGTCTGTCTAATTGCTCAGGTCTGTTTCCTGCTGTCTCCCTGTTCAGTGGGTTTGGCTCCTTAGTGTATGCCATGGAAACTGTTCATGCTGCGGATATCTGATTTGTGTTGGTTCGCACAACATTTAAAATGTCAGACGCGTTCCAGATTTATTTTGATGTTCTACAAAACAGATTTAGAAATTTCTCAAACTATGTTCTCTCTTAGAGAAGTGCATGGTTTCTCACACTTACCAGCTGCAGTCAGCTCTTGCAGCTGACCTTTGCCTTTCCCTTTATTTCACTCTCATGTGTCAGACCTTTTTTTGAGTCAGGGTGTTGCCTCACCAGATCGTTCCGAACGTTCATCCCATGGACTCTGTTTAACATTCCTGCGGTTGCAGCCGTTTCAGAACGGGCCTTAAAACCACACGCTGTCGATGGCCCAATGTGAAGATTCAGTAGATTCTCCCAGAAATGTAGCCCAGCTGTCATTGTCTTCTTGACATGTGATGTGTTCTAAGAGATAGTAAGCTACCTGCATGTTTACATTTCTGTAACTTTCCTAATGATTAAAGCGCATTTCTTTTTTTGCGATTAGTTTTAAAGTTCCTGTGGGATGAAACCACCTGTTGGAGGAGTTAAACCCCATCTCCACAGTTTTTTTTGTGTGTGTGTTCCAGATGCATGGGATTCCTTTTCTTCTGTTTTTTTATTAGCTTTTTTCACTTTATGACACTCAATGACTCATTCTTACTTGTAGCTTTGCTTATGGATCTCTGTTTGTTTTTACTTCTCTAACTCCTGCTCAGAGAGTTGTGTGAATCGGAGGATGCTGCCAGCCTGCCATCTTCATATCCTTCCTCCCCCACAGAGAACGGAGCGCTGACCGCAGACCCCAAGAGTCGGCCCGGTTCCAAAAGCACTTTAGAGGAAAATGCCTATGAGGACATAGTAGGTAAGCACAGCTCAATTGTTTTCTTCACTTACAGCAATGGTCTGATATGGCATGAGATAAAAGAAAATGTATTCTATGTAGTTAAATTAATGGAAGACAAAATGCAGAATAAGTTTAGTTGCTGCTTTGATTTATACAAGTATATTGCACAAGAAAAAACTGCTTGTGGAGTCCTTGTTTTTTAATAAAAACTCAGAACCTAACAAACCGCTCTTATCTTGTCAACTGTGTTAAAACAGTGTTACCTGAATGAGGGTGGTGGTTTTGGCACCAGACAGTTTGTTTTGAAAAAGAAGCAGCAGATGAAAGAAGAGTTTAGATCAGGCCTAAAATATCCAGCCCGTCCCAACCTGAACCTGTAGACATTGTGTCCTAGCCTGATCCAACTCGACAAATGAAATATCACGCACTTAGACGTCTAATGACTCATTTAGACTTTAATAAGTCGGTTAGTAAAACTTTATATTGTGCTATATATAGTCTCATTTGGGTTCATAAAAGGCTCATTAAATGCACCACTGACGCTCAATCGGACGGACCATCAAGCAAATAATTTTGAATTTGAATGGACCCAACCCGAGTTTCGGGTCAGGATTGAGTCGGGCTCTTTAGCTCGCAGAGTGCAGAAACATATTGGGGAGGGGCAGCACTGTGTTGCCCTGTGCTTTGTACATTATCTATTGGTGAATATGCTTTGATTCTGTTCCCTCTGTTTTTATGTTTTTCTCAGCAACAATTTTTCAAGTAAGATTAAAGTAAAAAAGCAGAAATCTTCTTTTTGGATCAGTCCCTTTAGCTTCCTTCTTTAGTTAGAGCTAAACCTTGTTTCTCCAAACTGAGGGTTTTTAGACAGCCAGCTGCCACTTTAACACATAGCCCACAAAGGACTGTAAAGTTAATTAGAGGACTAATGAACTTTTGTTTATTTATTATAAACAACAGCTACTAACATACACATTACATTTAAAATATTGGAAAACTTGAGCTACAAAATAAAATTTTGATATTTTTTGAGGAAAAACAAATCAAATGACAGACTGCATGAGTTTAATGATTAGATGTTTAGTGAAATTTGCAGTCTGACGCAGGAGGCCTAATGTAATAAGCTTGGAGACAAACTGCTGCTTTCTCTTCCTGTTGTAGACATTCCAGGTTCAAAACTCTCATCATAGGTTCAGTCCGTCAACACTCAGCCTTTAGTGTCAGATCAGTGCATGATGCACAGAGTTATAGTCTAATAATTATGGCATTCCAATAAAAACAGGATCATATTGTCTCACACACGCTAACTACTTTGTTCATTAAGCTGGTGCAATCAGTAACAGAGACACCGGATAGTTAGGGTGGTTGCAGAGCTTTGAAGAATGCAGTAGTTTGCTCTGAGAAATGATGTGTGTATGAAATGCCGGACATGTTGAAAAGCCAAATTCCTTTCCACTAGCAAATGACCCCAGGCCTTCTGCCCAGTTCAGCTGCTGACTCCCCCGGTGCATTTCCAATGCAGCGAAAATGTGTGTCAGTGTGAGCACACAGGCCCATGATGTAGCTTGAGTTTCACACGCAGAAAAAAAAGCTCTCTTCTCTGAAATATTGTTCATGCTATAATGCTTAATGATTACCAAATAAGGGCTGAATTTTCTCATATGCAAGCATATCATTACTTCACGGTCCATTGCTTGCTCATAAGTGTCTTTGTTTTTTTTTTGTTTCTCCCTCACTGAGGATGTGCAGCGCCGGAGTGAACGTCAGGGCATGACGGATTTTCTTGTGAATCTTAACAAAGCTCCCATTGTTCATCCAGCGCTGCGAGGGTTAGACTTCGCAGTTTGGCGACGTTCTCTCGGCAGTCTGTGTGCTTGACCAAAATTGTGTCCCGCAGACTGATCCCAGTGGTGGTCTTGAACTACAAAATACAGTGAGACAAGATTGAAATGAAAAAAAAAAAAGCAAAAAACAAATGAGCAAAACAACAAAACAAAGAAACGGTGGATTTATAGAAAAGAGAAAGAAAGCATGATTTAAGCAAGGCATCTTTTGGGGAGCTCACCATGTTAACCTACTATTATAGAGGACAGAATGGCATTTGGAAAATTATAACATTCCAGGAAAGCCAACAATAAAACTGAAAGCACAACACCGCTTTAGACAAAGATGACAAAGCAACAAACTCTCGACAGTTCATCCTTTACTGCACGACAGCTGCAGTAGTAGGTACTGTTGTCTCACAGTTAGAAGATCTCTGGCTGAAGTCTCCGTTCAGTTCTTTCTATGTGAAGCTTCCACGTTCTCTCCATGAACGGCAGGGTTTTCTTCTGATTCGTTTGTTTCTGGAATCCAAAGAACGTCTCTTCTGCCTAATTTGTGATTGTATTTGCAGCTGGATGTAAGTGTGGCTGTGCTGTTTTGTATCTCTGCATTGGTCTTGTGATGAACTGGCGACCTGCCTGGTTTGTACCCAACCTCTCACTGATTGACTTCTGGGACAGACTCCGCCCCTTATAAGCTATGAAAGAGTTTCAGTGGGTACAGAAAATGAGCTTGAGTTTTTATGTGGTGTTTCAGGGCTTATTGGATTGATTTTGGTCAATCCACCATAGAAACTGTTCAAACCATAGCAACCTTTCCATACCCCTTTGACGCAGATATGCTCTGAATTTTACTAAAACAGCTTCGCTTGCTTTCATCATTTCCTATCATTTGTGGTACTTGTACCTGTGTTTGATGTTAGATGTTTACCTATGGAGTGTCAGCCTATTGTGTTAATATAAGCAAATGGCAGATTGTTATCTTAAAGTACTTTTCAAGTGCCTTTAGCTGGTGTGGTTGATGAATGGAGTGGTGGTGAATGATGTGTTGCTTAGTGGGTCATGAATCATGAATCTGTACAGCAGTGACTCGATACAAATGTCTGGTCTTACGCTTGTAAGCAAATGTGGGAGACTGCGTCAGGGATGATTTAACTTCACAATGAAGTGACAAACCTATAATTTTGCAACTCTTCGTGGCAAGATTTGAAGTACATTGCGACGTATTCGCGCCCTTTGAACCATTTCATTTTTATTTCCAACATGTTTCGATGTAGTTTGTCGGGAATTTGACCAACAGGAAGTTGTACATGATCAGGAAGTGGAAGGAAAATGAATTGTATTCAGCCTCTTTTTACTCTGACAAATAAAACCACCAAAATAAAACCTGTGAATCTTCTATGTTTAGGACTCATCTTATTAGTAAATAGACCATCGTTGTATAATTTAATGTCAGTATTAATGCAGCTTCTTCAGTCCTTTGAAGGCCTCACGGCTTTGTTAGAGAATATTCATGAAAAACAGCATCATGAAGCCCATTGAACACAGCAGACAGGTCAAAAACAAAGTTGTGAAATTTGAAGCAGACTTAAGATTATAAAACAAAGCTCTCACATGGATCCCAACCTAAATTGACATGTTGGGCAAGGAGAGCATTAATCAGAGAAGCCGTCAGGAAACCTATGAGATCTATAGAGGAGCTGCAGAACTCAGATGTGAAACTCTTCACAGGAAAACCCATGGTAGTACACTCCACAAATTGAGCATGAACAATACCATTTAAAGTTATTATTTAAGTATGCCATAGAAACAGTAATTTAAAGTCATATTTTAAAGTCATGTGGAAAGAACAGCAACTATGCAGAAGAAGATTCTTTGCCAAGAGCAGTCCAAAATGATTAAAGTATGACTCCATGCAGATGCTATTCTTCAGGAAAAGGGAAGCTGATTAGCTCTTGCTTTTTTAAGACACTATAACTAAGCTTTTGCACATTTTTTATGAAACCTCTTAATTTGTACATGTACTTGTTTTTCAGTCCCACAACTTTGCCTTTACAACAGAGCAACTGTAACATAGCTCACCTCTTTATGTCCTTCACGCTGAAAGCTTATACCAGCATTGTTGGTATAGTTCGTTCTGTGCCTCGCCTTGCCCACAGAGTCCATTGTGTACACAGAAATGCACAATCACAGCATGCAGCAGAGGTGTGTCCACTGCCTGCATAATACCGTATCTGGGAGCGTGTCAGAGAGATGTTTGTAATCAGAGGAGTAGATTAGTACCCTGCTGCATATAAGTAGCTATACAGACATGTCATTTTCCCAGCAGGCTCTCATTACAGTATTGCTCCGGTTTAATGGAGCAGTCGCACAACGTGGGGCCGGACTGAGCCCTCTTTTTCTCCTCCTCGGTGTTAACGATGCACAGAAGATTACTGCACTCAGCTAATTTACTGTGAGACCCAACATGACGCTTCAGGAGCCGTTGGCAGTTCACACTGTCTGTGTATGAGCGCCGGCTCAATAATTAACCCAAGAATAGATAAGTGAACGAAACGGGCTGTCTTTATAATCCCAGATGTTTGAAAAACACTCCCTCTTTGTTGGAGTTCATTGGGTTTTCCATCAGTATGCTCAGGAAGTCGGGCCATGGCTACCACACAGATACTTGTTTTTTCAAACTCCACTGACAGATAGCGCTGATTGTCTTTCCTATAAAAGTTCCCTTCATGCATTTTTACTCCATCTGGCTCTGCTTTTGTTTTTCACTGTGGTTTCTTCTCATTCTCACAACCTTTTTTTCAGGCACTGCCAAAAAAAAAAAAGCCATTCTCAGAGCACGTCTGAATAGAAACGAACTGCAGCTTTACACAAGTTCGCGCTTTATTAATGTTGGTCCTCTGCCAGGTGACATCAGTGAAAGCTGCTGGTTGCGCTGTATTGCTCTTTCGTTTCCTTTTTTCCAACATAATTTATTGTCTGAGGAACATCTATACAACAGTAGCTACATCTGTGCTGGTCTAATTCACAGCTACGATCACAGTGGACCACCATAGCTCATTTATTCTACACTACTGTCTGTTTTGAATGTAGTAATAGAAATAAACACAGAAATACCTCTAAAATGACATCTGCCAAGTTAAATTAAATACAAACTTCTGTTTGCATTAAATTAGAAATGAAAGCACAGGTATAACTTTAGACTTTGAAACATAAATTCAGATAATACAAGTTGCAAAAAAACAGTTTGATTTGCCTTTTAAAGCCTTTTTTGATTTTGATGAAATAATAATGAGTATAAATAGTGAGAAAATACGTGTTGATTTATTAATAATATTAATATTCAGTTTCTGCTCTAGTTAGGATTGTTCTGCATTATATTAAAAATGCCACTGATACTTTCTCACATTATGCTCCAGTGCAGATGACTGCTGTTTGCTAAGCATAACTTGCAATTTTTTGATTTTTCAAACTTACTTTTTTGTTGTCGTTACAAGCAGATCAAAATCTTTGGCTTCAATCTTCTGTTGTTGTGTGATTTGTGCCATAAGTAACAGATAATAAACCTTATTTGGTTGAATGTTTTGCGCTCTAATGTCATTAAAAACAACAAATAAAGATTTTAACAATGAGTTGGAGAATAATTTTTACATAGAGATATCATGTGAACTCTGAAAATAATATTTCCCCTGTATATGTAGAATAAATGTCCTGGAAAGAAAGTGAAATTGTGGTCAGTTGTAGAATATGTTTATTTAAAATATGTAATTAAGAAGTGCTTTATGACGTTGTGTTAAGGAATTACATAAAACTAACAACTAGGTGAATAAACTACTTTGCTTAGTTTGTGCTTCTGAAGTACGCATTACACGGACTGTGAGAGACATATAACTATTCTTTAAAATATGTCTTAACCGAACACTTTTATTGCTCAAATCTCTAAGGAGTAGACCCTCCTCTTCCTCTGCAGACATGCTGCATGCCTGGACTGTGACTCACCAGCAGCATTATGTCCACGGGTTTCAACGAGGCCATGGGGGTCTGCAAGGCCTGCTGCCAACAGTAACTACTTTAAACAGGGAGTTCACCAGAATCAGATGGGGATGACCTTTGACCTACCTTCCATGACTCACCTCTTTTTCAGACTGTCCAAAGGGAGGGCTCGATTATGCGGTGGGCATCTTCACTGCCCGCTCTGACCCCTCAGTCTAATCAGTCTTTGATTGAATACTACCCTCTCTTCACAATGAGTCACAAGATGATGCTGAATTTGTTGTTTGTTTCCACAGAGAAGGAGAATCCATACGAGGATGTTGACCTGAAGCGGAGGAGTTTGAGTAGGAAGTCCGGTCTGTCGGAGAACAGCCGATCTTGGGCCGCTATGGACAGGAAGCTTAACTCGCCGCCTCAGGTGAGCCCTTCGGTTGTCAGCATTATCTCCTGGATATGTAATACACCAATATTTGAGGGTGAAAAAAAATTAAAACAAAAAACCCCTTCACATCAGAGATAAAATTGCTTAAATAAATGTAAATTGTATCAGTATACATTCATGTACAACTTAAAATGTGTATAATTTAGTGCCTCCATTTCTACTGGAGGTTTCCTCCTGATGAAGGGATTTGTTCCTCTCTACTGCAATGCGTTGGTAAGGAGGATGAGGGATTGCTGCAAAGTTCATGGCAGATTTAATCACCTGGGTTTTCTCAGATGCATATTTCTGCAGCTGAATTTGAATAAATTTTATAAGAATTTGATTTGACCGTTATTGAAATGAACCGGATTTATCTTAACTGAATTGTCTTGACTGAATGAAACGTTTTGTGGCAGATGTTGTGAATTGCTGTTACGTAACCGAGAAGACTTGACCTGAATTGTAATCCTGCCTTTCACGGTAAATAGAAGTGCTTTTGACAAGCCTAGACTGGTTTGTGTGGTTTGTGACCAAAGAAAACCAGAGAAACACATCAGCTCCCAGCAAGGTCACATAGCAAATGGAAATATCTTTAATTGGGTCAACTTGATAATTGACATATTCACTGGCACAATCTGTTACTGCAGATTGTGGCATAACACAGATTGTGCTGTTACTGCAGCACAATCTGCAGTGACAGCAGCACATGTAGACCTAATGTGCAGAAGTCACATGTAGACATTGCTACATGTGCAAAAGAGTAATACAGGTGTTGAGGTGAAGACTAAAATGCTACTGCCTGATTACAATTGGTCATTTTGTATAAAACTGCTGATGATTACCTTTTATATGCACTCTGTTATCCATGGATAGGAATAATAATCTCACCTGTGGAGCTCGTCTAGTGGGTTAAGAATATATAAATTGGTAGATAATTTGTGTGTTATTTATGTAAAATAATATTCTAATACACAATAGTGTATGACATATAGATCTAATATAAGCTGAAGGAACAGAAAATCAAAAATTCAGTTTTGGAAATTTAATGACAAGTAATTCATATTAATCCAATCTGTATCAAAAACTTAAAGCTCTACTCATCTTTTATTGTCACCTAATTTTTCCAATTCGGACTTTTGATACTTTGATGTTAAATACTATCAATCTGTCCTATTAATAAACAATTGTATAGTTAATGAGCTGCCAGTTGGGTGAAGAATGTCATACTACATGTTGATGAAAATGTTTATTCGAAACAGTTGTTTCCAGGCCATCCAGTCCTATTTTATCTGTTGTAATGGTGATCAGATTCAGGCGTGAAAACCTCCACATGATCAAATAAGTTTTGTAAAAGTGCTCTTTATGTGGTTTAATGTCCAACATTAGGGTGATATCAGGTCATTGCTGCTTATGCAAAAAAATGGAGATTGGCTTTCATCTTCCCAAATGAAATGAAACAGAAAAGATAACCTTTACTTTATTAAAAGACTTCATATTTTGTAACACGCAGCACAAAAAGAGGAAGACTTCAGGAGTTTAGTGCATCTGGAAATAACCAGTGACTTATAGCAGAAAACAGCCATGTTTAGGTGGCTTGTTTATATGTAAACGAACCACCTAAGTGGACTGGAATGTTAAATGGTGGAAACATATATGCTTCCTCTATTTAACATTCCAGTCTGAGCAGGTTAATAGCAGAAAAAGCTCATTTATCTGAATTACTAAATTACTTTCAGCTGTTTATTGGCTGTCTGTGCATTTTGGAAAAGTGAAAAAAAATTATGTGTGTTGCAGTTTTTAATAAATTTGGAGAAATGGTAAGTTATGGAACAATATTAGTTTTTCCACAGTTTATCCCAACAAGGAGTAACTGAGTATTAGCAATGAAAAGAGGTTGTTTCTGAAGGAAACAGCAGATGATTATTATTCTGTAGTGACTTGAAATATTTTTAAGTCTGATAATCATTTAGAATCTAATGATGTGAAAAGGACAAAGTGTTATTTTTGTAGCATCTTATACAGGAAGTATAAGATGCTTCCTGAAGTTGCTGTAATTGGTCATATCATTTTCTGTTATTTCTCATAATACAATAAGGCAGCCATTAGATCAACAGTAAATCTTCATCTGTGTGAATTGCTTCGGACTGTGTCTGTTCTCTTCTTTGTGCCCAGTTGCCTTCGAAACCCAGCAGCCAGTCTCTTCGCCTCCCCTGTCCAAGTGACAGGAAGAGTCACCGCATGTCCCAGTTGTCCAAACGCTACAGCCACGATGAAATGCTGCTCATCCCCCAGGTGGGCATGTCATCGTCCCCCTGCGGCTTGCTGGACGATAGCCTCTGTGGCACCAGTGATTCCCTGCCTTCACGCAGGCACTGGAGGATCCCCAAGGTACACACAGCCAGATCCCACACAAACTGCTGCAAGGGGCCTTTTCGAGTTCCAGCTTTCACAAACCTGATCAGGTTTCTGTCGGGACCAAGTCAGAGTCTGGATGGTTCTGGATCATTTATAATTCCTCTGTTTGGAACAGAGGCGTAATGACACCGGGCTTTGATCCAGCTAGATATTTTTGCATGAAAATCAAACCTTGGGGTGCTTTTTAAAGAGCTCTCCCTGAGGCATTTCTTATTAATAACCTGCAATGCTTGAACTATATGCAATGTGCTTTAGACTGTTACTTTTGGCCAGGAACAGGCCTGCTTCCTCTATACTTAGGATCAAAAGACAAACAGAATGAACTCCAAGTTCCTCACAGAGAATTTCCTCTCGTCTCTGTTTACAGCTGGTCCAGAGGATCAACTCCATTTACTGCACTAAACGAGGGAAGAAGAGGCTAAAGAAGCTGTCCATGTCCAATCTTGAGACGGCATCTCTCAGAGGTAAGGCTGCTCCATATTCCTTTTTATCCCAAGGCCAGATAAGTGGGTAAATATTTATGTGTCTTCTGCCCACGGAGACTCCTCTCTCTGTCTCTCTCTCTCTGTCTCTCTCTCTCTCTCTCTCTCCCTCTACTATTTGTGTCTTTCTCATGACAAAAACACATATCTGAAAGTACCCCCATTGACCCATAGGAAAATATCATTTTCTCTTTAATGTTTGTTTCCAGATGACAACAGTGAGAGTGAGAGTGACTCAGATGACAGGTTCAAAGGTGAGCAATACTTTCATCTGTTTTTTCTGATTTTTCCCCCCCACAGCTTTAAGGTTATTGTTTTGCATCTATGATCAATAAGAGCCTTGAGTTACGGGTATTAGATTGTGGTAAACCACATAGTTAGAACTAATTTTGCTTATTTATTTCATGCAAAACGTTTTCCCTGCTCAGCTCACACCCAGAGGTTATTGAAGCTGCAGTCCATCCTGCGCCGAGCCCCGAGCTACCGTACACTGGAGCTGCAGCTCATCGAGTGGCAGGAGAGAGAGCTCTTTGAGTACTTTGTTGTTGTTTCTCTGAAAAAGAAACCTGGAAAGAACTCTTACGCCCCAGAGGTCTCCTATCAGTTCCCCAAGGTAAAAGCTTTTTCTGAAACCTGCAACCAGTCCTTTGAGGCACACCTGGCACGACAAGCCGAGCTTGCTCATTTTATGTCATTTAAGTCAACTTTTGTTTGTATTATGAGCAGTTAAATAGCTCGCATTGTTTGATTATGTTTAAAGTCAAAAAAAGAAAATTGTGAATTTTTCTTTCTAGTCAAAGCTCTTCTTTGAAATTTTTATTATGTTGGCTGCTGTCATAAAGATGTAGATGCAAATCTGTTTGATACTTGACTATAAAGGAACTTTATGTCTGCTCTCAGAAAATGCTTTGGGTTGCACCGTTTTTGTCACACATGTCTAATATAGATTTGTTGACAGGAAGTTATCCTGGGTATTAAGGTTGTGTTAATTTGGGGCGGGGGCATTAGCATGTGTAATGTGGTTCAAACACGTCAATAACAATCCAAAACATGAGATCCATGCAGATAATGAGCGAATGCAAACCTCTGACTGAATTGTATAAACACTAAATTGCGTTGAAGCACTCCAGAGCTTTGACTGAGATATTACTTTTTAACAATTCACTTGGTCTGAACTACATCATGGTGAGTAATAAATGCCATTTAAACACTCTGTTGTTATCATTCCTACTGCCACTACCAGCTCTGGATTATATAAAGGTTTTCTAGTTTCTCTGACTAATTGCCATATTAATAGCTATAATAATAAATGTTCCACAGACTTTTTTTCATGTGACTGTCCACATTGTTGATCATTTAAATCTTTGTGGGTAGCTGCAGACTCTACCTTAAGTTCAAAATAACTGGATTTCATTCATGTGACTGGCAAGTTTTTTTTTTTTTAGAAGGTTTTTATTTAGTTCAGCAGAAATGTCCCCTGGGGGATGCAGACTCTGTGGCGGAGGCCTTGACGGTCGAGAGGTTTAAACGTTCATGACACGTTTTATTGTATCCTTTTGTAAAATATCGACTGGTAATTTCATAAACGATAAGGTGGAGTCCTCCTGTTGCGTCCCCTTGCAGTTGGAGAGGCTGACCAAGCAGATGAGGGAGGCGGAGCAGAGGCTCAAAGCTATTCCTCAGTTCTGTTTCCCGGACGCAAAAGACTGGAGTCCCGTCTCTGAGTACACCAGGTATCCTCCGAGCTTTCTCATTATTTACTCTTCTCTCATAGGTCATTGCAGAAGCATCTATTTAGATAGCTGATGGGTGTTAGAACTGTTATTAAGTGTTAATGAAAGCTTTAATTTAAAAAAAACAATTCTCTAAGTGCAAACTGAAACTCCTTCTCTAAAGTCAACATGTAAATAATTAGAAAAAAAACTCTAATATCATATATAAATTTATATCATATATAAATTAAACACTCTGTCATTTATTAGAAGTCATCAATAAATGACTTTTAGCTCATCAGTTGGTAGACAATGCCCAATAGAAAGTATGAACTGACATGAGTTTGGTTATAAAACATCCTGATGACTTTTTGTAAAAAAAAAAAAAAAAAAACTTGTCTGTTTAACAACCAAAGCTGTAAAAGCTCAAAAAGCAGAAGAGGTGACATGGCTCACATCCATTTTTCAATAGGAAATGTTGGAGAATTAGTAGGCTAACAAGACTTGCCTGAACTTGCAGAGCTAGTAGCTATGCAGAGGTGTGCAGGTGGAGAGGTCATGATACTGCAGCTACACACGACTGGTGGGAATTGACCTGCTCTTTATCTGTGAGCAGACATAAAATAAAAATCCTTAAAAAACACAGAACATTTAGGTAGTTTTGAAACTAAGATGTTTTCATATTGCTGTTTCTGGAGAATAGTTGGGTTTTAATAAGTTTATTTATTGTATTGTTGTAATTTTTCAGCTGGCTGCTCTTTACAAAGCACCTTGTTTGTGCTAAAATATAATTTTTAGGCAGCCAATGTCCATGTGCTGCCTGCTTGAGAGTTGATAGGTTTCTTCTAATTCATGTAGAAAACGTATAAAAGCCACAAAGCCACTTCTCAAACCAGTCAGTTGAGAAAGTAACCAAAGTCTAAAGAAAAACTGTCAGAAAACCCCCCAAAATATTTTGCAAGACAGTTTTAAAATACAACCAAATAGTCTGGCTCTTGCAAAACAAATCATGACAAATCACCTATGTCATAAAATAGGTGACTTTCTTATTAGATGTCAGTGGCTTTGTAGTGATCTTTTTTTTTGTGTTGCAGTGAAACATTCTCCTTCATGCTCACTGGAGAGAACGGCAGCAGGCGGTTTGGGTACTGCAGACGGCTTCTGGTAAGATGTTCCTGTTCCTCTCCGGTTCCCCTTCACCCTCTTCGCCACCCGGCCCACGCCTCGTTCAGCCATGGCTGTTGTGACAGGCCTTTTTCTTTGCACATGTGATGTTGTTTTCCTACAGACATGTCCATGTGCTGCCTGATTGTCTGCTGTGGTAACAGGAAGTAAAATCATGAAAAACATGCACAGCTGAACAGATTACAGAGACTAAGACCAGTGGGAAAAGCGGCAGTATCTGTTTTAGCAGCTGATCGGCGTTTGCTTCAGCACAGGAAATGGTTCTACAGAGTCACCAGGAGAATAACAAACATGCAAGCCACAGTTTTAGAAGAATGATTATGTGAAAGGGGAATAAAAACAACATGTAATTACATTTGTAAATCTCTCTCCTTATGAGCATTATGACAAAAAAATGACACATCATTTGAATAACTCGTGAAAATGGCATGAAATATGTAATAAAAACACAATAACCAAAGATGAAAACCCAAGTTTAGACATTTAGTTTAACAAGGCTTTCTCAGGAGAGAGCAAGACAAAGAAAAACCAGGAAAAAATCCAAACCTTGTCATTCTGGAGCATTTCCTCCCCGTAATGAGGCTGCAGAGCGCTTTGAAGTGTTTTGCTGAGCCTCCCATTTGGCTTGTGGGCAGAGAGCCTGACTGTGTGGCTGCGCAGATGATGTTGTTTGCCGATTCTTTGTTTTTGTGTGTCTTTTCACATCTTCAGCATGTTTGTTTGTGAGTGTTTACCCTGGATGTCCTGCATAATAGTATTTTTTAGTGAAAAAAAAAAATTGCTTCCTGCTAAGAGTTGTGCTCATTTGGTATAAGGCTCACCCAGACAGAAGCAGATTTTCACGAAGGCAGAGAGCGGGGAACTGCGCTCCTTCAGTAACTTTGCTTCCCGCCCGCCATCCGTCCAGCAGTTGGCAGTAGCCGAGCATTCCTAAGGACTTGAATCAAGCCCCACACAGTTGATTTAATCATCCGTTTGGAAAAGCAGAGGAGAAACAAGAGAGGAAAATTGTATACCTAATATGGACAAGTGGATTGGCGCTTGTAGAGTGCCTGTGCTCATTTGTGTCTTTCTCACTGAGAGTCTCTGTTGTTTCCAGACACACGGTGGTTTGGGAGAATGCAGGGGACAGCAGATATGATCAGCTGTCCCCTACAGACAAACCTGTATTTAGGAGGGAGGTAACCACATAAAAGACTCTCACATCGGGAGGCAGATTAAATTAAAGACATCCCTGTGTTATACTATCACTGTCCTAGCTCTTCCTATGACCCTATATATAATGTCTTTTTGTTTTATACACACAGATTAGCCTCATAAAGTTTAATTTACTCATTGTGGCTATGTTTAAGTATGTGGACAGAGGGGTTTACTGTGGTTCTGAAGGAGCCTGAAGTATCACGTTAATGATCTCATTATCTCTGCAAAGAGGCAACAAATCTTTAGCAGAGAGACTGTGGTGTTTTAAAATGTAATGGTCACCACCAGACAAGCAGACGCTCTCTAAAGGCAGCGGCAATATCCGAAATCCACTCTATAAAGACTTCATTTAAAGTTAACTGAACCCTTGTCATATTTTCCAGGCCAAAACGTTAAATTCCTCCTCTTGGAGGATGCTTGATCACTTATTGGTTGTGTAGCAAGGACAAATCACAAATCAAATAATGAACTAACAGTGTTCAAATTGACGATTGTCTTTCTTTTTGGAGCAACATCTTCAGGTGCATCTCGCTGAATTCAAATCTCATTAAACAACTTTAATTTGTTTCTCAGTAACTCAGTTCAACATTTGGAATTCATTGGTTAAATGAAGTCATACAGAAACAGTGATAATATATTTCCAAATAAAAAGATTTTTGACGCAGAAACTTTATGTTGCGGCCTACACTTTCATGATGAAGATTGCTTTCTTTATAGGCAATAGTCATAGTTACCCTCCGCAATGAGTCATCCAACCGTCGGATACCCTTATTTGCCCGCTCATCCTTTCTGGGTAGCAATGAGGTCTGGTACAAAACAGCAGTTATTCTACGAGAGGCAGTGTACAGATTGCCTCTCAATCTGTTCTGTGGATTGTGGGCAAATAAAGAGACCAGTTAATGTAGCAATTATTGTTTTTGAACTGTGGGAGAAAGTACACAAAGAGAATCATGCATGCACAGAGAGAACATCCAGACTCCATGCAGAAAGACTCCAGCCTGAGATTTGAACCCACGACCTTCTTGTTGCAAGGCTACATTGCTACTAACTGCACTGAGATAATAAAGGTAATTTCTGAAGAACTGGAACAAAATCTCATAGAGTATTGTTTCCAAGTATATTCATAGAAAATTGAGAGGAAGGACAAATTTGGAACAGAGAATTTGCTGCCTTGAAAGGGATTGTTCAAAGCCTATTGAAGAATTTGGTGGAAATTCACAAGATGGGAACTACAGCTACAATAAATGCTTCAAGACACACACAGAACAGCGGTTACAGCTGTGGTGTTCCTCGTGTTAAGCTAAGGAACCTGAGACAACCTCGGAGGTTTACCTGGGCTTGAAGAAAAACATCTGTCCAAAGTTCACGTTTCAGATTAAAGTAAATCTGGGTTCTTAGTAAACACGAACCCAGAATCTGGAGGAAGAGACTCGAGGAAGAATCCAAGTTGCGGTGCTGACAAGAACCATGACATCAGCGGCTGTTGGTCCACTGTGTTTTATTAACTCCAAAGTAGATGCAGCCGTCTACCATGAGAGCACGCATCATACTGACAGGCTTTATGGAGATGCAAGTTTCACTTTCCAGTAATTTATCTTTTTGATGCACTGATGTCATGAAAACAACACTGACAGCTGAAACAAAGGTTTCAAACAAACGTTTAGAAGATAAATGTCCTCTCTAGACAATATTTAAGGAGGAATTGGCCATTTCTGGCATCCTTTGAAAGTAATTGTTGTTCAAACAAAAAGTTTTCAACTGTTTGTTTGTGTTTCATTTACAACCTTATAGGTGAAACTGGACTAAAGGCAGTAATTTGTACAATTGCTACATAAAACTTAACACCATAGCTACAAATTTATAGTCGTTAGCTGCTTTCACATCTCAAGCTGCTGCTAATACAACAGTCTAAATTTGTGAAATTGTGAATTTTTTACTGCGTGTGAGATCTAGTTATTTCTTGATCGTTTTGACTCAGCTGTTTTTTATTACAATAAAAGTCCTATAAATCCCCCGACTTGATGAATGTGTAATGTTATGCCGATGGAAGACCTGGTGAGTGTATTTATAGCCGGTTTTAGGAACATCTGCAGATGTATCTCCTTACGTCTGATCCGTGTTCTCTCGTTATTCCAGCCGACTGGGAAAGGCCCTCGTCTTCCAGAGGTGTACTGTGTCATCAGCCGGCTGGGTTGTTTTGACTTGTTCTCCACAGTAAGTTCAGTCTTGCATGCACACACATCCCACACACAATCAAATCCACATCCACCTTGATGGTGCTGCAGCTGTGTTTAACAATCTGACGGATGATGGAAATGGCTGTCTGTCGTTTCGCTGCACAATTCATTTGGTTTTCTAATTTCCCAGAACGATTGTTTCCTTCACTTCTGTCTCACAGCAGTCATTCTTTTGCCTTTTCCTGCCTTATAAATTCAAAGTGAGGAAGTCCTTATTAATCAATAGACACATGTGCATTACTATCAATTTGAATTCTTGAATAAAGTTTGCAGTATAATTCTGCTTGTGATTCTATTTTAGAAACTTTGACAAGAATAATGTCTTGATTTAAAGCTTTCTTTTGGTTTTGGCATTCAGCTTTTCTGGGAGTTTTTGTAACAGATGAGAGCAGTGAATGATTTTCCCAATCAGCTTTCCAGAAAGGAGACATCTATGATCCAAATGGTGCTCTGTGTGGAAATTTCTTTTACAGTAGCCATGGAAACAAATGTATTATTTATATATTTACTGTTTTTTTACAAAAGAAAAATGACTACGATTATCCAAATAGCTATTATTGGTAGAAAACTGTATTTTTCTGTAAATGACCTCATTTGTCCAGGAGACTAATGGCTGTTAATGGGTCATTTTTGAGAAGGGATCTGCCCTCTTTCTTGTGTCTCTAAGATCCTGGATGAAGTGGAAAGACGCCGAGGAGTCTCGGCAGCACTGGTTTATCCCTTCATGAGGAGTCTGATGGAGTCGCCCTTTCCTGCACCAGGGAAGATTATCAAAGTAAAGACCTTCCTGCCCGGTGCAGGAAATGAGGTCAGTTCTGTTGCCAAAGCGACACCAATTTTCATCAATGACACAAAACAAGCAGGTTCAATTCCTGTCCAGAAATATACAATCAGATAATTGCATAATCGGAACCATAAGATGCTGAGAAGTGAGACTTTAATGTGTGGCTCTTTTCTTGGATTCAGGTCATAGAGCTGAGGCGACCCAACGACTCCAGACTGGAGCATGTTGACTTTGACAGCCTGTTCAGGTGCCTCAGCGTACGGCAGGTGTTACGCGTCTTTGCCTCGCTGCTCCTGGAACGCAGAGTTATCTTTGTGGCTGATAAACTCAGGTGAGTTTCCACTACAAGGAAAAATATAGGTGCTGGGTGAAAAGTACAGAGAATTTTGCAATATCTACATTTATAGGAATAGTTGCTTTAATTTTCAGTAGATAACAGGTTTGTTCTCTGTTCAGTTGTCCACCCTTTTCTTCTTAAATCACAATTGGTTCACATAAAAACCAAGTACTGGTAACTTTCTCACCAAAATGAGTTTCATTATTTGTTTCAAAGGAATCAAAATCTATCCTGTTAATAGATCAATACCTCAGTGGGACAGTTAATGTTAATTAATTAATGTTTTAATTAATCAGAGCAACAATGTTTCAAGATTAGAGCCCCAGTGTGACAAACAGAGCTCATCTCAAGCCATCTGTATGGGTCCTTACCAGCTGTTGGTTGTTGATGTTTGTGTTGGCATCATACCTGTTTTAATTGATTTACCTAATAATTATCTTAAATTACATAATTTCTCTCAAAGTTCCATTTTCAGGGCTCAATGAAGCAAATAAATGACTATGAATGAAAGAAAAAAAAAACCTTATCACTGTTGTACTCTCAGTTTGTCAAATGCACAAATCTGGTTGTGACGTCTGACACGGCGCTGTGTCCGGTGTTTCAGTTAGTTCTGTTACCAGCAGGAAAGTGGGACACCATCAGAGCAGTACATCCAGGGTGGGGTCTGATAAGATGTGAAGAGTCCCCAAGGACTCCCTGTCCCACTCTGTCCTGTTGCTACAGAAAGGAGCTGGATACTTTTAGAGCATTGGAGACGAGGGTGGAGAATTTAGCCAAGAAGTAATCTCTCCACATATCAGAACCCAGTTTAAACAAACATCAGTGGGGGCAGTGACTGTGAGGGGAAGGAATGCACTTCCTGTGTGCACGGCTCTGCCCTCTGTGATCTGTGGCTCAGCTGTCGCCGTTTGACTTATGATGCCCCCCGTTCACTCCCAGCGTACAAGCGACCTCTCCGTCTGTGTCCCTAGAGAAAATGAATCCTTGTTGCTCATTGCAAGAGGTGATAGGATCTAGGAGTCACTGGGAGGGAATCATGAATTTCACTCAGGATACATTATCCTGATTCATTGTTCAGAGTCAACACATTCTGCAGTGTTTTAAGATCTTTGGTGAACTTAGTTTGTGACCTTTTTGTTTAGGCCTGTCTGAAAATGACCTCAAATGTCCTCAGCTTATATTGCAAGTAAGTAATTGTATAGCTTCTTTTATTTTAAATGTAAATTTAAATTGATGGTTTAGAGAATATCTGTTTATCTTAAAAATATATATACAAATATCCAAAGCACCAAAGAACATAATACCTCATAATCACTACTTGTTGTTGGGGAAAACAAAGAAAACCTTGCAGTTCAAGGTTTTAACTTGTCAGGATGTACTTAAAATGATCCGATCTTTACCAGAAGGAAAGACATCAGCAATGACATATACAAGGCAATTTCTGCTGCTTGTTGATGTCAGAAGGGCAATAATTCTAATTTAAAAGAATGTTGCCTATGTTTCTTGGGAGTCATCAAGTCAACCTTGAACTTTTACAAAATAACCGAGAATCCAATTTGAAGTCTGTATCAGAATTGTGGCTCGAATTGGGTGATAAACAGGATCATGTTTCCATACACAACAGCAAACTCTTACCAGAAAGGCTGAGAGAGAAAAACTCTCAATTTATCTTTCTTCTTGTAAAGTTTGATTTGTCTACAACACGATAATGGAAGTGAGATAATATTTTATTTTAACCTCCATGAAAGAACTAAGCATATCAGTAGCAAAACGTACATAGACATTAATGTTTTTCAGTGTTTCCTTCTTTAACTTTTTTTTTGAGTGCATTGATGTCATAAGAGTGATATCAGCCACTGAAAAAAAGTTGAAAAGTCAGTTAATCCTGCTACTCATCCTTCGCTATCATTAAGAATAACATAGACAAGTTTTTCTGGCAGTTTGGCACAATACACATACTAGAGATGAAAAAAAATCACATTTATACCCAACATGTGGGTTACATCTTTGTTTTTTGTACACTATTATATGTGTGGTGACTTCTTTGTGGTTAATGTGCAGGGTAAAGATTTATGCACACATGCATGTTGCTGATCATTTGAGACCCGTCACAGAGGCTCATTGCACTCTTAATGACGTTGGTGATAACAGAGCTTCCCCCTCTAGAACTCTGTCACATTACATATGGTTAAATTACCTCTGCTGCAGAGCTTGACGCGTGTTATTTGTAGCACATAAGCAAGCAAAAAACAGGAGAGGAAAGCCATGTTAGGCAATAGCTGCATTCACTCAACTCTTGTATTTATTCCATAAAGGTTTTGTTGCCTTCACATGAAAGCGTGCAGTTTCTCTTTAAGCGTTCATCTGCCATTATTTGCCAGTAATAACAGGTTTGGAGCCTAATCAGATAAACACATCATCAACTCTGTCACTCTGTAATTGCTCAACTTGACTGACCCCAAAGTGCCTGGTGAGATTTTTCTCTCTCTTCGTGGCAAACTTCCTTATCTGTCCTGAGGCTAGAGCTGTGAACAGTTAGCAGCTTGTATGTGTGTGTCTGCATTGATCTCATGGTATGAAGCAGGAAGCTGCTCTGACGTGTAGCGGTGGCTTTGTATCTGTTGTATTATCTTGTTACTGGAAGTCCTCTGCTAACATAGAAACACAGAGATGAATTAAATGAAATCTGAGAGGTTTAGGAAAGAAGTGAAAAGGGAGCACAAAAAGCTCCCTGGGTTTCTGCAGGAAAACAATCCGTGGCAGAGCTATGTTGGAAAAGACAAACTAAATGTTTACTGCAGATGTCATATATTTGATCTAATCCATAAAAAAAACCAAAAAAAAAAACTGATGCATTTTTGTGATGGAGGATAAACTTTATGCCGGTCGATTTGTGTGTTCGGATTTGGTCGTCGTCTTTTCTTTCCCTCCATTCCTGACAAACACTTTCTCAGGCGTGCTTTGAAGACCTGATTCAAAGCCAAAACCATGTTGAACAACTTAACCGGTCTCTCTGTGAACTTGAGTGGGACTGACACACAGTAAACATTAGAAATGTTTACGGTTTTCGAAGAGTTGAGCAAGACGTTGATATCACCAGAAGGGTGGAGTTTCATTCTGTGTGTAGAAGTTTATTTTATTTTGACGTTTTTAGCTATTGATTTCTAACAAAGTTGATTTTCCAACTTTGTCAGAAAAAATGCATTAAAAGCCTTTGGATTAAAAAATCTCCAAATATCACAATCATCATTGTATAAAAATAAAATGAAATATAGCAAATTAAAGTCATCCTCATTGTTATGCTGTACCAACATCAGTGTTATTGCTGTGCATCTGATGCACTAAAGCGGGTGTGTTTGCTTTTTCACAGTGTGACACATTGGCAATGTTATTGTCTATAATAAAATACCCAGTTGTCTACTTGTTTGTTCCTGTGCTCTGTTTCTCCATTACCTGGTTTGTTTCAGTTTGATCTGCCTTCTTTTTCCTACATGTAACAGATCCAACTTTATCACTCATCACACCCAGCTGGTGTCAGTAATTGTTTCTGCTGTATATATTTATTCTTGTCAGGTCATCATCATTTTAGTTCCTGTTATCTTGATTCTTATCTGTTTTTACTCTTATGGCAATGTAAACCAGAGAATGATCTGTTACAGGCCTGAAAAATATTTGGGAAATATATACCAGCTATATTAGTGCTCAGTATTGCTGTCTGAAAATTGTTGGAGTTAACTCACACAACTTGCTGTACTTTTTATCCTCTTATTTCCCCTTGTCATGACAACATCTTCCAAACTCCCACTGGGCATTTGGTAATGCTGGGATTAACAGATACACTGTCTTGAGAAAATACTTGCCAAGAGATTATCAAACAAATTTATGATCTTACTAAAGCTCCTTCTCCATTGTCAAGTCTCACTCTAGACAGTTAATGTCTGGCTCGGTTCTAGCCACGTTGGGTGTGTCTCCATTGGCAGTGTATGTGGGCAAATTGGGGGGGAATGCGTGCGGGTGAGCAGTGTGTGCATGCAGGAGCTGTGTTTGACACTGATGATGCCATTTTTGCATGTGTATCATTGGGTAGTTAGTTTCTCTGAGATGTCTTAGTGTATTGGTGCATTGCTGGTTGTCCTGTTCGATTGAGGCTGTTTGTGTTTTTCTACCACATTTGATAATTATTGATTTGCGGCTCAGTCTCTCGTTAACTGTGGTGCTCTCAGATTTAAAATGATGGCTGGAATGTTGTTGGCATAAATCCGCAGGCCAATCGTTGAATATAGTCTGCTGCCAGTAAATGAAATCACCTGCGTACAATACCTAGCCAAGTCTGGTTTACACCACCCATTGGATGGTTCCACAAAACAGTATGTGCAAAAGAAGATGAGTCTGGCAAGGCTTGACTGAGGAACAACTAATTAAAGATACAACCAACCTAGCCATGTGTGTGAGAAGTAATTATTCCCCAGTAACTGATATCTGGTTACAGATCCACATCCCTGTGGGGGAACTTCAGGACATATGATTTTGCGGGATCATTTAAATTTAGTCATATTGGGAGGTGTAAATGGTCTATTTAAGGTCAAGCAAGAGCATCTCAATCAGATTCAATGCAAAACTTCAGAATTTTAAGTTTCATCTTTTTTTCAACTTTCCAGAGGTGAACTTGCAAATGAACGGCTTTCAAAATGTTTCACTCTTCTCCACAAAAGCTCTTTCTCTTTCTCATTACTAAAATATTGATCATGCGGTGCTTCAGATTATTTATTCTTATTTAGCTTATCCTTTGAAACCCAATCAGACAAAAATTTATTTCACATATGTTTATGCACAAATTGCAATGGATGCATTCATTTTGAAAATATGAACTTATATAACCGGTTGATCTGACATGTTAACTGATTTCTGCAAAATACCACAGCACTTAGCAGTTCCCAACTTTTCATTCTTGATAACAGGAATGAAGGAGCACAATTTTTAACACTCCAACTTGATTAGAAACACATCACTTAAAGCCACAGTCACACGGTTTCTCCATCAGTCAGCCTCATGGCATGCAGCTGCAGCTGGAGCTGCAGCAGATGGCTTAACCTACATCTGTTGTTTCATTCCAGCCTAAATGTAACTTTTTGTAAGCCCCCTGTTCAGCGTGGGTCCTGGAGTGATCTCACCCTCTTCACCCGCAGGTGCTCTGCTTTACCAGCTGACTTTCGCATCAGTCTCATTTGCTGTGAACGATAAAACCTACAACCAGCGGACGCTGTGACGCACCTGCGCACTTTCCCGACACACTTGACTGAATCCGGGCATTATTGAGGTCTGAATCGGAAGAGGAAAAATCAGCGGTGTTCCTTCGGGAGGGAATTTCTTTGTGTCAAAGGGCTTCTGCTGTCAGAATGAGAGAGTTGGTGGCTGTAGGTCCTCACAAAGAGGAAGTGAGGGAAAACTGTTCAGGGAGTCAGGGAGCAAAGAGAGAACATTATGCTAAAGGATAAAAATACATCATGTGCAGCTCTGTCTGCGCGTACTTTACCAGATGTTATTTTGAGCACAGAAAGAGGTGAAACATAGACAAGTTTTTTTTAATTTTTTTTTTTTAGCTTTTTGGCACAGCTGTTGTCTGACAGAAATTCAGACCCCTACCTAAGAACATTTAACTATTGGGTGACAGTAAAAACAGATTTTCACAGTAGTATGTTATTATTCGGGCAACATTCAGTGGTGAGCTCTGAAACATCTCAAACATTCTGGTATAACCTGACGCCATATTTAAATATAACCAAGTCTGAAAAACGTGTGTCTCTTTTAATTTACGGATGTGAAGAGCATTATTCAAACAACGATGGCCGCTGAGCTGATTGTTACCTTTAATCTGATCTTGGCCTGAAGTTTTAACAATCCTCATACATTTCCTCTTCTGTCATTTTAATGCAACATTGAACAAACTGAGTCAGAGTGTCAGAGGCAGCAGGCCATATTTTTACTACACATAACAGAGCCGACACAACTTATGGCTATATTACAGCCTGTAAACCTGTCATTTCTTATCAGCAAACATCTGGATGGAAAATGGAAAAGAACTGATAATTAAAAAATGTTTAAAACATCACACATCAGTTCTTTAGTGGCTTTTTTGACTGTCACATGTGTGATTTAGCTAAGCTTATTGATATGTCAAAGAAATATTCAAAGCACTTATGTCCCGCAAACCCTCCAGACTATGCCTATGAGTTAATGTAGAGCAGACTATAGTCAATTCTGACATATATTTATATATGATGTTAATGTGAAGTGTTAACACAGTTAAAAATGTGGACAAATGTTAATCCAGGCTCTGCAGATCTGGTTTATTCCAGACGTTCAGTGATCTGCACAGTAGAGACCTTCAAAACATGAGCTGGAGTGTAAGCACGGTGCATTAATCCAAGTCCCTTCTCCTTAAACACTAAAATGTTCCCTCCTCCTCCTTTGGGATTCACAGACTACTTACTTTCCTGGAGTATCTGCCGTTTCAGCCTCACTAACATTTTGCCTGGCCTGACAAAACTTTGACAGATAATATGTCAGGATTAGCTGTCCTGCTTTAACACAAAGCAGACGTGCACTGACGTCAGAATTGCTAAACTACACTCCTATTTTTCTTGCAACTGGTCACATCTAAGTATTCATTACGATTAATCTCGATTCATTTGAATATAATCCGCTAACACAACACAAGAGCACAAGAAAAACGCAATACTTTAGAAAACGTATTTTCAAAACAGCAACAAAACAAAAATACATAATTAATTTATTCAATATAAATGTCTTTTAAACGATGGCTGAATTTGAGGCTCGCATAAATCCAGAACAAAATCAAACAGATTTTAGAAGAAGTCGAACTGAAAGCGGTTCAGTCGTCTCCATGAATCTTCCAATACATAGGAAGAGTGGGGAACGCTCCTGGATTCAGGCTGGGTGAGTTTTGTTGGTAATTTTGCCTTTTGCTTTTGGTTGTTACTGAGGCTCAGGCCAAATAAAGTATCCAAAAGATCCCTCCACATGGACCCAATGCCTGTCCCAAAGAGCAACAGGGTTAGGTTCAACACAAGCTGTGTGGGAGAGAGTTGCTAATTCCTGCAGAATATTGTTACATAACCTGGAAGTTTCCACTGTGTGATATTAAAGGCAGCCATATTGGTTATTAATGTTTGTACAGCAAGGGGATTACTGACTTACCAAGACAGAGTTACAACCTCTTAGGATGTTTTAGATTATGTTTTCATTTCAAAACAAGTTGAAAACTGATAACCACCTACAACGGAAGAAGATCTGCTCCTCCTGGCCCTGCTGAAAGAAACTGTATCTCAGGATGTTTCTAATTATTTACTTGGTTGTTACTGTACCTGGTCGGAAGCATGGAGCTCACGTAATTCTTTTTTTATAACTTTTCTCATTCTGCTTTAGCCTCTTTCTTTCCAAAGTTGAGTGGCAACCTCTGGTGGAGCAGAGTGTTTTCATTGTAAGTTCATTTTCTCCCAGGAGTTTGTGGTCGGCGGATGAGTGTAATGGATCCTTTTGGTACTGGTGGAGCGCCGGGCCATGTGTAGCCTGTGGCGAAGGTTATTCTCAGATCTGTGCCCCATCGCTCCCTGTTGGAACTTGTCAAACCCCGGAGACAGGATCTGTTTGAAATTATCAAGCCCTCCCCGGGCAAATGGAAGTCAGCCTGGCCAAAGCGAAGCTGTAAATGCTCCGTTAGCAGAGTGAACTGAAAGAGGCCAGAAAAAGTCCCCAATCTCTGCGGTTACTGTAGACTTTGGATTTCGCTTAGTAATTCTGTTTTAGCCTGTCAAGAAAACATGTTGTAATCTTGGCAATTTGACTCATGGGAAGAGGAGATGAAAAGCCACCGTGGCAAACGTGTAGCCTGAGTAAACACCGTGCGAAAGGCGAAGGGAGTTATTTTTCTCAGCTCGGGAATCACGCTTCTGCTCCTTGTTTTCTGCATGTTCTCTAAGGACAACTGAGTTTCCCTTGAATTAAATCTAATGAGTTTAAATAAAAAGCAGTAACCACTGTGAACCGGAGTGTGCTGCTATGAGGACAGTAACTGTGGAAAATATTTCTCACAATTATTCCCTTAAACAGGGCCAATCACATACCATGTTTGATCCTTGGTCTTGTTCTTGATCTATACTGATTTAGTGCTTGTGTGTGTGTATGCACGATTAGACCCAGAGTTTATTTTCACTGTTTTTTGTACACATGAACTGAACACTGTGTGGAAGACAGAGAGGAGGACGGGTCAGCCACTGTCAACAAGCGACGGATCGTGAGAAAGATGGGCCGCTATTTGGGATTTTCGTGTTGTACCGCAGCTGTCGACGTTAAAAACCAAACTCTTGCTTTTACTTATTGCGTCAACGAGCCTTTGGCTTAACTATAGAAACATGGCACGGTCATGCCGCCCCTGTAAATGGAGCTCAGGAAGATCACAAAGATGCATTTTAATGGAGCCGGCTTTCGTCATTGTGGTTTGAAGTGTAAACTAAACTACTAGTAGGAGAACATAAGGACTTATTTTTTTAGAAGCTGCTGCAGCTTGTAAAAGCGCCCTCTGTTTTTTTAAGTCTGTTGTATCAGAGATGAGTTGTAGGAAGAGAAAAAAAAACATTCAAGTGTCTAACTGAGCTAAAGGCCTCACATTACATTACAGTTGTTGAGGAAACAATGATGAAGTAATCATTTAAACAGTACAACAACAACAATGTTCATGTTTAGACTAAAGTCAGTAATTACTATAGGTGTCAACATTTAGAAAATGATGAGTTTGTATTTTTGTGTTTTTATGATATAAAGCACTTTGAAATGTGTTGTTGTTAAATGTGTTATACAGTTAAAATTTGATTTGACTGTATAATAGAAAACATAATAGAATGTATAATAGAAAACAAAGTTTTCTATTACGGTGTTGAGAAAAACGCCGTAATAAATTGTAGTCGGTGTGTCATTCTTAAATAAGATTATCTTGTTTTTAAACAATGGAAAACTGTTTATTTTAAATCAAACAGTAACTTACAACAAGAAAAAATGCCCAATGTTAATATGTTGAGCTGTGTAGTTAAGAAATGCTCTGATGTCTGCATGAATAAAGCTGTTTAAGACCAATTAACCTAACTGGACCCGCAACTCTGCTGACCGTGAAAGTTGTAACACGGAGTCATTTTTTTATTTTCTCCCGTCATTAGTACGTTGTCCAGCTGCATGCATGCAGTGGTGGCGCTGCTCTACCCCTTCTCCTGGCAACACACCTTCATCCCTGTGCTGCCAGCGTCCATGTTGGACATTGTGTGCTGTCCAACCCCTTTCCTGGTGGGACTCCTGTCCAGCTCATTGCCAAAACTTAAAGAGTTACCTGTGGAAGAAGTAAGTAGAAGAAGGCTTGACTATTCTTCTTCTTGTATTAATATAAAATGTATATTTTTGACTGAGGAGTGGAACATCCTTAATCTACATGTCCTTTATTGTTCTGGTCTGGGGTTTTTGATCTGTCTCAGAAATTTTTTTATTTTATTCTCTTGTATTATTATTTATGCCGAGACAAAGAATTACATTGTTCCGACACTAATGTCTTTTGAGGCAGAAATATTTTGATGTAGTTTCAGATTTTCTTTAAAGACTTGAACAGTAAAGTTTTCAGATTTTAAATTGTCTTTATGTCACAGGCAAAATGTGAAGAAAAATATTTTAATGATTTGATGACATCTCAAAAACCAAAATGATGAACCCACTAATCAAGAAAATGGCAGACTAAATGATGCATGAAGAATAACAGCAGCTTAAAGTATTTGAGGACATTCCTCTTGCAGACACCCGCCTCTGCTCTGTACCTTAAAATTACTAACCCAGAAGTTCATATTTGGTGCAAAACTAGCATGCACAGCCACAGATATGCAGTAGGAGACGCTAAGTGGTGTTGGGAACTGGAGCCAGTAAAGTGCTGGTGTCTAGAATGGGAAGCCCTCCTTCAGTTTCTGGTTTCAGCTCCAATAAATATTTTGAAGAAAAACAGAAGCCCAGTTTGAGATAAGAATGTAGTTTGCATCTGTATTTTTTCTACAAAGAAAGCTTTTTCTCAGTTCCTGCTGATGACTGAATATATATAATGGGCATGTACCAAGCCTTATCTGATGGCTCCTTTTATGGAAATTGTACTAATTTGCTCTTCTTTCCTTCACTCAGGCTTTAATGGTTGATTTGGGAACTGATCGCTTTATCCGACAGGTTTGTACATATACATTTGAGTTTAAACCAGCATAATGTAAAACAATGTGTAGTCCCTTGCAAAAGCAGTAAATCCCTAGACATTAATTTACATTTTAGTACTTTATAACTTTGTTTTTTATTGGATTTTCTGTGATAAAACAACCTAAAGTAGTGCATAACCATAAAGAGAAAGAGAAAACAAAAATGGGAAAAGGGTTCTCAACATGTTTTACAAATAAATCTTGGATAATTCCTTCATATGTGTGTAGTCAGGCCCCTTTACTCCATTACCCCTAAATCAAATTGGTGAAAATGAGAAAACCTTTGTGCAGCAGACTATTAGGATAGACATTGTTGTCTTGTGAAGCAATGTCTATCCTAGCTTTGAAAACATTGGTGAGTAAACAGCCTTGTGAAAACCAAGGAACACAGCAGACAGGTCAGCAGTAAAGTTGTGGGGAAGTTTAAAGCAGGGTTTGATTGTGAAATTTTCCAGGCTTTGAGCAAACCACATGGCAATTTCAGTTCATTTTCCAGAAATGGACTCAAAGAAGCATCCACTCATAATATTTTTGGGGGAGCTGCAGACATTTACTATTGAGGTGGGATAATTAATCTGTTGAAATAACAACTTTTGGGTCATGAGTGTCACAGATTTTACTTCCATGGCTGAGATGCAAGAAGAAAATAATTGTTAAATCAAAAGAATACAAAGTTCCATTCAGTGGTTGCCATAAACCATGTAGAAGATACAGCAAACACATGAAAGAAGGTGTTTGAGGTCAACATTTTATCATATATGCTGAATGTTTTGTGGAAACCTAACACTTAAACATCACCTTAAAATACACCATCCCCAGGATGGGTGGTGTCAGCATCCAGTTGTGGGTATGCTGTTTTTCAGATGGTTAGTGTTTATGAGAACATGAATGAAACCAAACAGATGGGGGAAAAAAATACTTTGGAGGCTGCAAAAGACTTGAGACGAGTGGAGATTCACTTTATATCATGACTAGTCAGTGCAAAATTAGAATGGTTTGTTTTGAAAGCATATTCATCTGTTAGAATGGACCAGTCAAAGTCCAGACCTAAATCCAGTTGTCATTGCTGGGGAATTGAAAAATGCTCTCGTGAGTTTGGAAGCAAAGTATCTTAAGCTAACAACTCCATAAACTCAAATACGACACTTCCAGATCTTTTAGCAGGATAGGTGTTGGAAGTCATGTATTTTTTTTCTTTTTATGAACTATTTTGTTAATAAAAAGAGTAAAAACAAAAACAAAAAAACAATACAGCTTGTCGTTGTAACAAGACAAAATGTGCAGAAGTTAAATTGTGATGGATACTCATGGGAGGAGCTTCGCCAGAGGATAACAGTACATTTAAATCACAGTCAGATTTTCCTCTTTCAATTCCTGTAAAACTTGAAATAACTTTGTTAGTTTTCAGCTTTTATCACTACATCAGTAGTGTTTGTTAAACAAAATTACCCATCTGAAACGAGACAATTATCAGCCATGGTTTACAGCTCGTATTGAACACAGAAACAATAACTCTAAAGCTGAAGATTGTGTTATTTATTTTGCCTGTTTTAAACATGCGGTTCGCAGTTGGAGCAGACCTTTTAAACGTCTCTTCCAATCGTTTCTGTTTATCTCTGCTGACTTCAACTGTTTACAGATGGATGACGAGGCCTCGCTGTTGCCACGAAAACTTCAAGCAGCTCTGGAGCAAGCGCTGGAGCAAAGGAATGAGATCATCGACCAGGACTCTGACAGTGAGTCGGATGAAGGTGAGTAAGTGACAGATCATCATCGAACAGGCAGATGTTCTCCGAGTTAATTGGAGCAACAGGCAGTGCTGTACTCAGTTTGACTGTCTGGGAAACCCGCTGAGAGATGACATCTTGTCTTCAGACTTCTCATCCGGTTTGTCATAGAGGCTTGACGTAGAGATGAGATTTTGAAGGTACTGTAGGTTAAGTGTGCAGGATGAGCTGCCAAGTTAGGATTATGTCACACATTGATGATGAAACTAGTATAGAGTTCTCTAGTCTTGACAAAGTCCCAAGCTACACATGTTTCTTCCTTCATAAATTGTTAAAACTTTGAGATCTCATGGTTCATGTTTTACTCTACAGACATATAGTTATTCTTAGTAATCAATTCTGGATTTATTAAAAGCTCGGTTCAACAATTGTTGGAATTTACGCTGACATTTTCTCAATAATCCAACTGTCTTGGTTGGTTACAGGTACAGCTGCTGCTGAATATTTTAAAGTAATATTTTCTCTTGCAATCTCCAAGTTTCCCTCAGGCAGATTTGTTTTTATTCATGTGATGTCAACCTAAATTTCCCTTTCACACCTACAAACAATTTTTTTTAAAGTACAATCCTTAAAGAGTATTCAGTCCAACTACTATTTAACACTAATGTACAATTTCCATAACTTGTGTCAAATTAAATCGACACTTGAGGTAAACTCTTTCTAAATTAGTAAATAATGCTAAAGCAAAATGGGGAAAGTAAAACTGATAAATCTGCTTTGTCAGAACATCACATTGCCGATTGCTACGTTGGTGTTTCAATGTCCTACAGAAAAGTCAAGACCTGTCGCAGTGAAGGTATTTTAACTGTTTCGCAACTTTACAAGCTTTGGGATGTCTTTCTGCAAGGTTACGTAACATCTGCTGCATGTCAGTCACAGTCAGTTGACTTTTTTCTGCAGTTCAAAGTCGCTTGCTTATATAACTTATATCCCTTTTAGGCAGACAGCAAAGTTTCATTGGTCAAGTAACTATTAAGGGTTGCTAGGGATGGGGATCTTTAGCTCTAAGAAACAAACTTTTTAAAATTAAACTCAAGCTCTTTCAGAGTTTACTCAGACTCTTCAGTTGCTTTAGATCTTCCCTTTTCACTCATTTCCTGGATTCAAGCATAATATTTACCATGTTTCTTTGTGCTTTCCTGATTTATGTAGAATATAACTCATTGAACAGCCTGGTGTCGGAGGCCTTCATCCGCTTCTTCCTGGAGACGATGGGACATTACTCCCTGTTTATCACTCAGAACGAACGTGGCGAGCGTGTTTTCCAAAGAGAGGCTTTTCGCAAGTCTGTGGCATCCAAGAGCATCCGTCGCTTCCTGGGAGTCTTCATGGAGTCTCAGATGTTTGCTGGGTTCATTCAGGACCGGGAGCTGAGGAAGACTCGGGCTAAAGGTGGGTTGCTCTCAAGTTAATGGAGCTGAGCACTTTTTTCTGATTTCCTCTCTTGAACTTCTAGCAGTCCCTGGACTGCAGCAAGCATTGTACTGACACTGCCCTCTTGTGGAGGAAATGTTTTTACCTACACGTCTCTCACTTCACTGAATTCTTCCTGGCAAACAAAGAGGTTGTAGCTTCCTGGAACGTGTTGATGAGCCGTAACTTTTTTTTGTTTGGATTTCTGTTGTTAAAATGCCAGGGCTGTTTGAGCAGCGAGTGGATCAGTATCTGGAAGAGCTACCAGACACAGAGCAGAGCGGAGTCAACAAGTTCCTCAAAGGCCTCGGTGAGTTTTGCTTCAGGATAAGTCTCAGATTTCAGGAGCCTGGAAGAAGCAACCTATTTGAGAAAAATATGTTAAAATTCACCAGTGAACACAATGACTTACCTAAAGAGAAATAGCACAAGAACTTATGGACTAATGAAAGCAAGATGGTTCTCTTTCGGTCAAGAGGCCATAGATAGTTTATCAAACAATCACCAAATGCTGATTCAACCCACAGCACACTGCAAAGCTTTGTGGATGAGCCATCATATGTCAATGTTTCTGATTCAATGGAATCAGGCCTGCATGATGCATACCTGTGATCATATATCAGTTTAATTTTATAAAAATATTTGATATGGTCAAATATTTTGTGGTTATGAATAAATGCTCTCAAAATTGGTGTTTCAACAAGAATGTGACCACACACACCAGTCAGCAAGCATACGGTATCTGAAGACAAACTAAGAAAAATATTCAGATAGTTTTGTTTCTTTGAGTAATTTAACATTCTCTCCTTATTTCATAGTGATTGATAACAAAATGTGATGTTTGTCTTCATATTTTGAATTGCAATATAATGTCAGGTGTTCCCAATGCACTTGCATTGGGGGTGTAGCATTATGTAATAATACCAAAATATCTGTTAGAGTACATGTGTGTACTAAACCTTTGTGTTCAGTACACATGTACCTAATAAATACAGCATATTTCATAATAGAACAAATACAGAGAGTTAGTATGTGGAACTAAGGTCGCAAAGCAATGTTTGGTTGGGTAACCTTAAGAAGTGACACCAATCAGAGAGGATTCCCAGTGATCACAGAGCTCCAAAGTGATTTAAATGTGTTTTATTCTCAAATACAGGCGGAGTTAAATTCAGAAAAGGTTTCAACTTTAACATTGAATGTTTTCAAATAGTTGTTGAGTTATGCTATATTCATTTAAATCTATAGATGATAATTTCAGAAATTGAAAAAGAGGATTTGTTTATGACTGAATGAAGAATGAGTTTTTTAAGCATACTGAAAACCTGGAGTGATTGTGTGTAATGCTGCACCACTAATCTGTATGTATGGAAATTAAACCTGTTATTTAAAAAAAAAAAGCTTTACTCACTTTTTAAACATGCTGTTATCATTTGAACACATCTGATTTTTCTTAGCTTCTGCTAAAAGCTGTTAATCATTTTTTGTTCAAAATTAACTTTCGCGTTACTTTTTTTCCTTACATGTTTTGCAACTCTGAACCTCCTAAATTTCTATTATTAGTGGAGAGTTGAAATTTAGATCTCCAAAGATATGTTAGTGTTGAATATGCAAGATTAAGCAAAATGCATTTTAATTAGTTTTACTTTTTTTTTTCCTCCCAGGAAATAAAATGAAGTTTCTCCACAAAAAGAACTGAAGACCTGCACGTCTCTGCTTCAAGATGATTCTCAGACATTTTGTACCTTTTTTTTTATTATTATTAAAAAAGTAAATATATGTACATAATATTTCACTGTAAGCTGTGATACTCTTCAGTGTATGTTTATAGTTCCTATATGAGACGGTGATAGCAGGACGGTACACAGCGACTGAGTCGTAGAGTAGCCACTGAGATCCGGGTGTGCATGTGGGGAGCGTTTTCAGAGTGAGTGTGTGTTACTTGATACAGATGTAGATGTACAGTTCATGTGTTCTAACGCGTCGTTACTTTGGCATCATTATTTGTCCTCTGTTTAAGGAGTGTATTCGAAAAACTGTACATGCATCAAGATAATGAAGACAGATTATTTTAACAGTCTTGTGCATCTGTTATTAAATATAGTCATCTAAGTGCTTTAAATATATGACCGTGTCTTGAGCATTTCTTTGCTTGTCTGTCTCACAAATTTTCATAATAACATAAGGGTCATCTCAATGACAGCATTGTTTAAAGGTTCGCATTAGGAGGAGCTTGCAGGATCCCAAAAGGCGCCATAGTTGCGCACCAGCCACCACATGCAGCCGCTAACCTAATTACGTCTCTGCACATCACTCCGGCTGCTGTCACTGCCGTGCTGTTATTAGTTCCCCTCACTGAGAGGCTGTCTGTGGATGCCAGGTGCCATGTTACTGCCCCTCTGTCTGTGTCCTTAACCAGAAAGGAGCGATCTGATGTTTTGAATCAGGCTCCAGAACCACAAAAGCCACTGGAAGGAGTGTTTGAAGAAAAAAGGTAAAGGCACACAACGTTACAAGGTTTTCTTTTCTCATAACGTCCTTGAATTTATGCTACGTGATAGTTAAGTTCAGCTAGTTTTAGTTTATATGCATTTCATGGGTAAATAAGAGGAAGGTAAGACTTGAAACACAATTTCTGGTTTTTCTGTCAAATATGCCATTACAAACCAATATAAAAATATTCTTCTTTTACAAAATGAAAGTACAAAATATTGAAAAAAATGTTTCAAACTTAAGTTCTTAAAGGCAGTTTTTTTGTTTAATTAAAATTTTGTCTGCTGCAATTACTATGTGATGAATTATCCATATGTTTTGTATTATTTTTCATTATTGCAGTATTAATATAATTCTGGGGAAGGGATATGGGAAACGTTTGAAGCATATTCAGTTTCCACCCCCTAAATATTAAAGATTGAACATACAGAAAATTTTTTAAAAATGTGTTAAAGGTACTTTTAAGTGGTTGATTTTCCTTTTTTTTTTTGACTGGTTGAAAAAGCTTGGCATTTGAGAGATAGAAAAAAAATCCAACCTAACTCATAAATTGAAAAGTTTCATTATATTTTTTATATTGTCATACCGAAAGCGACCATAAAAAAAGGCCATGTAAAGTTTTCACAGAGAAACAAAGTCTTGTTGCCAGGTACCACGGCTCGCTGTCTGCTTTGAGAAACGTCAGAAGTATTGCAGCGAGAAAATCTCACGATTAACTGCGAGACTTTGAATCTCCCAAAATTTTGTCCGGACCAAAGAGCGACATCCGATCAAGGGGGGGGGGATGTTCCGCCTGCAGATGCTCGGGTCAAGGTAAAAACTAAACCCCGGGTTTGTCCCCGACTTTTCGGCTGCTGCACAGTAAACAGGGCGTTCGTCAGGCTGACGGGAGGCTGAGTTTTTGTCGGCGGGCAGTCTCGTCTGCTCTGGACCGAAAACATCTCTGAACATCCTCACACGCGCAGATTCACTCCTGCTCGGGCTGGGAGGATGTTTTGCAGGCGCGCGAGTGCAAATAAGCGTTGACGGAGACGGCGCTGTTTATGCACGGAGTTTTTTTTTTTGTTTGTTTTGTTTTGTTTTGCGGACTCGATTTGCTGTGTTCTGGATGGCACCACGGTGCCATGATAGGGGCGTAATCTCCTGCGCACTTTCTAAAAAATAATATCACGCTCAGTGATGCGCTGGAGGTGAGGCTGCTGATGCAGAGGCAGGCTGGGGATGCGGGGGTAGACACACTGCATGCGATCTGCATGCCTGTCAGGCTTCTTGTTTTTAGTCGAAGGCGCTCTAATAAAGTGCTGTCAGGGCGACAGCATCCGTGAGGAGACGGAACAGGTTGCCAAATGTGTGATATTATGACAGGAACATGACTGGAAATCCCAAATTCCCAAAGCTTTGCGGAGTGAAAAACATCTCACATAACTACAACGACGTATTGTGATGTAAATTTTTTATTTTTTTTGGCTGTTCTAGTGTGTTTTACTCATCCAAAGATCTCCTTAAATAGCTTTGCATGAAAAGTCATTTTCATCATGCTTGGATGCATTTTTTTTTGTCTGCGTTTAAAAATTAATCCAGATGTCAATGTGATGATAAAGCAACCGTGATCATGGAACAAGTTGGGGTACAAAGAAGAGTCTATTTTTATATCACAAATGTACAGAAAACCTGTGGAGTTTCTACGTTTAATCTCTTAATGAGGAATGAAAGGCTTAATATTGAAATCCTGACCAGTGTTTAATTATTTTTATTTCCTAATTTATATAAAGATCCTCCTCAGATTCTCTTTAGCGCTACAATGACATCAACATTAAATCTAATTTATTTATGTAGGTGTCACATTTGCCTGTGAATCCCCTAAGAACGCACAAATTAGCTCCAGTATTTTTATTTATCTTTTGTTATGAAAGCAAATGGAAATAGTACCATGATCTCAGCCTGCAGCAACAAGTGGGGGCTGGGGGAGCTTCCTACAAGAGAAAACTGAACTATGTCTTATTATTAGAAAACTTTTTATCTGCAACCATAAATTTTTTTAAACAGAACTTGGTGTGGTTTGAAGAAAACTCACTGAGGGCAATGGATGGATCATGAATTTCAGAGAGTCACTGATCAGGCATTTCCGTTTGATTTCCACTCAGTTTTTGTTGAAATCTGATTTACTAATTCTGATTTTGACCAATTTAGATTTTTTTAGTGTTTCTTTCTAAGTACTGTTAACAACTAAATAATGCCATTAATGAAAGGATTTGTCCCTCTTTATCTGATTTATAGTACTTGAGTATAAATACATCAGAGTACATATTGTTTGTTGATGATCTTATAGAAAGAACAACTGGCAGGAATTATACTTAAACAAATGTAATAAAAAGTGAAGAGATTTTTTTTTATCAGCTTAGCTTGCTGATCAAAACTTTTCAAGGAAAAGATCATCCATTTCTGATTTTTACCTGGTTGATTTGTCCATCTCTGCTGAATGTGACATTTGGTTGTTGTCAAACTTAAAAACTTTTTTCTTTCTTAGTCAAAGGTCACCTTAGTCGTGTCCTTGCCCGTAGCGATGGATGTGCACTCAGCTACAACAAAAGATTCATTAAGCCTCATTTTAATCCTTTATGATAATAATGATATAACTTAATGATGCTTTGTCATAACCTAGAGGTATTTCTTGGCCTGGTGAAACCTAAACAAAGTCATATTTCTGAAGCAATTCATTGTCAGTTCTTTTGTTTTCCAACAACCCAGTTCTAAGAACTTATCTATACTATTTTATGAGAAACTGATGCTTCTTCTTTTTCTGTAAATTTTTTAGCTTACTACAAATTTGTTGAGGGAAAAAAAATGTAAAGGCTGTAGTGAAGGTTCAGTCTTAATACCTTAATGCTATGTCCTGTGTGACCTTATCACCTCTGTGTTAATAGATGTAGCTTGCAAGGGACATATAGGTGCTCAGCTTTCTATTATTGTGCCGTCTCTTGAGATGATGTGCATATATATCTGGTGCCTGCTTAGCAGATCGCAAAGCTGAGGGCAGATTTCAGTGTGAAAGGTAAATGCTATGAAGTTGCGGAGAGGGAGCTTGCCTGGGTTAAACAGAGCGAACCAGGGTGTGCTGCAACACACTAATCGTGCTTAAAATTGGGTCTTTTGGTGCACAATGGGGAATGGGATTTCTCCGAGCTCCCCACTGAAACATCCAAGGATAAGAAAGTTGTCAGATTTGTAGGTCAGGCTGCTAACGGCTGTCATTAGGCAGACCTACTCTTAAGGTCCATGTGGCTATATTTGATGTTGGTTATTGAGACTTAATTGTTCTCACACTTACAGCCTGCTTCCCTTTTTCAACTGTCACATTATCACATAGCATTCTGAGTAGGGGTTTATAAATATCCCTGTTTTGAATCTGCTTCTCACTCTGAGTCAACACAAACTTTTTTTTTCACCTCTTAGAGCATGTTCTGTTTATTCAAAGTGCAGGGTGTTGCTCAATCTTAATTGATTTTTACAATGTTAGAGGGAGCTGCATGAGTGTATCATAGTCCCAGCTGGGGCTTATCCAGGCTTGACCCGATTTCAGTGTTCTGCATCGGTGTGTAGTTCCTCTGGGACACGTCCCCTCCTCATCGCGATGAAGGTGGGAGAAGGCCACTGCTCACCCACGCTGACCCGGCACAGCTCAGGGCTAACGTCACCTCCTGAAAGAACCTGCACCGTGTTACAAATTCTCCCCTCGGCCTCATTGTAGGTCACTTGGTCTTTCTCCTTCTTCCATTTTGGAAATGGCTTCTGGGTATATTATGTCCTACAAAAAAATAATTATGTTATCTCCCTAATTCCCAATTATTATGCACAGGCTTATTTAAGAAAAAGGATTCGGTTTCCCCGCTGTCTTCTTCAGCATCAGCAGCAGCAGCAGCAGCAGCAGCAGCAGCAGAGCAGAAAGAATCTGAACGTGACACTCGTCTGCTCCTCTGCAGAAAGGGGTCCTACACTTGGATGAACCGGGGGAGGAGAGAACGCTGCGAGGCTGTCATGTAAGCTGTCTCCTCTGGGGGCCTCCTCTCGGCTCGCGCTGCTTCCTGCCTCAGGTAGAAGCCTCAGTGGCAGCAGTGCTTCTGCCGCCGGTAGCTTCAGGGCTGCTCTCTCTCTTCTCTCAGCTCCCTCCAGCTGAGCAGGCAAAACATCCTCTGCTCCAAACACGAAAATGGAGAAGGTAAGAGACGTCTCTCTCTGGCATTGATTCCTTTAAATATTGAACTTTTTGTTCTTTTCTGACACAGCAGAAGCTTATCTTAGTTTGTGCAGCAGTTTCTGAATTTGCTCTTGAGGTTTGTTGTCAGATTTGTGTGTGTGTGTGTGGGTGCGTGGGGGGGGGGGGGATTTCTGTGTAAAGTTGAGACATTGATGGGATTTTTCTTTGCTCTTTTCTCACCTCACAAGTCGTTTTTGATGTTAGGAAAACTCCTGACATCTGCTTGGTTGAGATTAGATGCAGTTCAAATGCTGATTTAAATTTTTAAGTTGCAGTTATTGACTGTTTAAATTAAAGGCTGTTACATTGAAAATGAAATCAGTATAGTAATATTTTTGCACAGGTTTAGTTTTTTAAATGCAGAATCACGTATAGCAACTCTTTGAAGTTCAATTTAACGGGTAGCAGTACGGATATATGTTCTCATATTGCAGCCATATGCTCCCATCACCCAGTGTTGGGTTTATAAATCTGTTTATTTTAGACCTGGTAGATTCTTTTTTTTTCTTTCTTTCAGATCTGCTCAGAGTGCACAGAGCCAACACTTGCACAGAGTCTCTGTACGCTCTGCAACAAGTGGCTGTGCTACCAATGCACCGATGTGCACCAGCACCAGAGAGCCTCCTCCCAGTTTGCTGATTCCTTCCAGCAACAGCAAAGGCCCAGTGCCGCACAGTGTCCTGACTTGCACCAGAGAAACTCCAGCACACTGCCTCCTCCTGGACAAGGTGGATACTTTGCTGCTGTGCTCCTACATTTGCTGTTATTGTGCTCTGTTCGGTGTGTTTAATGTTTCAGCCTGAGCCTTTTGCACTGAATAATGGATGATGATGCCGACGGTTGCAGATCGTTCCTGGAGATCCGTGCGCTTTGTTGTACCTATCTTTAACGCATGGCCCAGATTCTGGGGGACTGGGATGATTTCATCTTTGCTAATTTTAGTGTCTCGCTATTTAAAGCCCGTCAAGTGTGCCCTGAGTGTGCCGCTTTGGTGCCAGCTTCATTTGCAGGTCGACATCTAATCATAACGAGCACGTCCTCTCAGCTTCTTAATTGTGACGAGAGTGCTTCTCTTAGGTTTGTATATTTGTGAGAAAAGCCGCGTGAATGTGCTGACAGACAGGATGTGGCCAGTTAGATCAGGCTGATGCACCCGAGGTGATGCTCAGCTCTCTACCACAGAGATCTGTGATGATCTGCAGGCTCAGGGGAGCAGGAGGAAAGTGGGGTGGAGGGAGAGGGGGATGGATGAGGTCAGCTGGCCAGCAGAGAGCAGCAGGGCATTGGTTTTACTGCCTTTGAGTTATTGTTAGGCATAGGTTCTGTGGGCCAAACGTTTATTCGCTGGTTTGCTGACGTATTTTGGCATATTTCATATTAGATGGAACTTCAAAGGCTCTGCGCCGACACTTTGTTTATTTACCTCCTCTGTCGCTCAACACAATAGACCTAGTTTAACCTCAACTTCCTTTAGCTTCAACCTATTTACCACATTTGTATTATTCTGTCTGTATCATAGTGCAGATGCAGCCCAACTTTAACATAACACATAGTTTTAACTATATCCAGATTAAGTTGATAGCTCCTTAAGGGCCCAGCTGTAGCACCATGTAGCAGTTTATTATATTGCCCATGTCATTTTTAGACAAATGTGCGATTTAATATGAACAAAGAGCAACACATGGTATAATCTTTTGCCTTTCTAGCCCAAATAAATAATCTCAGTCTTTTTCTGCAGGAGTTCTACCTGATCACAACATTTTTTTTGGTGTGTATTTTCAAATGTTGATTTTATGAATTTAAAAAATCTTTCCAAATCAACTTTCTTCTATGGGTCATATGTAAATACTCCCATCGATAATTCATGAATTTTGATTTTGTTTAGCTATCCACAACTGGACCTGATTAATGCCTGACTTAAAAAATAGGAATTATGTTAATAAAACCTGTTAGACAGCATAAAGTGCACAAGTAGGCAAGTGAGAGTCATTATTTTCAAATAAAAAAACATAGAACAGTGAGAAACATTCCCACCATTTACCAGGACAAATAGGTGCAACCATGAATTCTGCTCTGTCGTAAAATATGAAGGAGTTTCTCTGACCATCAGTCTCTGACCATCAAGCTCAAACATTCTTGGGTTTCACAGCAGGAAAAATGACCGGAAGAACACCAGGAAGTCCAGCTCTGAATGGCACAAGGCAAAATCTTTTTGAGAGGCCCAGTCAAAGTATGAACTTAGATCCAATCAAGGTCGAGCCACATGCTCAGAAATGTTCAATCTGACTCCGTCAAAGCAATTATGCAATAAGCATTCCTCCACAGCAATGTCAGAGAGATTGTCAGCTATCTTAAACACTTGCAGCAAAACAGGAAATGGAGGATTCTAATCTGCTGTTATTTTGAGAAATGTGTTTTTGCAATTTGGTGTTTGTCTTATAAATGTAATAGCAGCTTATGGGACTCAGGATGTGATGAAAGGATTTTATAACTAACAAGAGGTAATGAAGTAAATATATAAACTTAGGCAGAGTACTCATTTTGACTGGGGATGAATGTTTCAAAAAATGCTGTTAGTTATTAAGAGATGAATAATGTTCAGCCTGGACCTGCATTTCTGCATGATGTCTGAATGAGCAAAAGTAAAATAGCGCCAGGAAAGAAATCTAAAGTGAATAACTGTGTGCATAAACCACACAGCAAGGGCAGACATGCTGAGCAAAGCTATCTGCAGAAAAGCTTGATGGCAGAGGCCAGTATCAGCTTTTATTGTGGTTGTGTGCAAGAATAATGTTTTAGTTTTAGTTAAGAGTTTATTAGCAGCTAGCAGCTATTATTGCACCGATGATTTGAAATGATTTGTACTTTTTATCACCAGCACCAGCAGAAAGAGCATACTGAAAACAGGAAAAGTTAAAAAATACATTTGAAACCAAATTATTTATTGTTTGATTCTTTGTTTTTAATCTGTAAGACTGTCTCAGTTTCACTTCCATCTGCAAGCAAGAACCGAAACATGTCTATGGCCGGTTGCTCTTTGTACCAGAGATTCAGTTTTAGTTATTTAGTTGCACATTGCTATAGATTTTTTTCCACGGTTCATCAAATGTGATGCTTTTATTTTCTCTCTAAATGTGATGATCATAGATTGCAACCCACATTGTCTTGTTTCTGGCAGTTTAGCAAGCAGATAATCTAGAAGAAAATGTATAAAACCTTGCTTCCTACAATGATTCAGGTGATGTCTCTGCAGGCCTTCAGTTTCTGTTAACTATCAGCCAGGACTGTAATGATGAGGATGGTGGTGTGGTTCTGACATCTTTATCAATAAGTGAACTTCTGTCTCCTTTCTGAGGCGTGAGCAGGAATGCCTCACACAGCTTAATTCAGCAGGCTGTTCCCCATCCTGTAAGAATAAAAGGATTTTTCTAAACAAAATATGACATTTTCTGGATCTTAATATAAGATCCAGAGGAATTTAGTATTAACCTTTGCACTTTTCTGCCTTTTTCAAGTCGACACCCTTTTGAAACAATGAATGGTTTTCTCATTCTAATGATTTTCTAAGCAGCTTTTACAACGATGCATTGTGCTGTGCTGCTCTGTCTCTAGCATTGTGCTGTGGTTGTTGACTGTTTCTGATTCCGATGCGTCGTCCCTCTCCCTCCCTCTCCGTGCATTTCAGGCCCCGGTTCGTATCCTTGCTCCCTCCTCATGTGCCACACTCACCGACAGGAGCCCTTGGAACTTTTTTGTGAGACATGTGACCTTTTGTGCTGCAGCAGCTGTCACCTGTCCTCCCACAAAAACCACAGGTTAGTCCTCAACCATGTAGCACAAGGGCACTGCAGAGAGAGAATGGAGTGGGACGCAAAGGAGGCTAACCACAGGTTAAACACTTCCTCTGAGCTGAAGCGCTCGTTAACTGGCCTGTCATTTTTATGTCAGACATCTGCATACACTACCCTTGGCGTTCGGACGCTCATTAGCTATTCATACCTGTTTGTTTTCTGTGACATTAAAGTGCATTTGCTATCTCCAAGGTCACATGCATAATAAGCCATCCTTGGGGAAAATGCATGAAATTCTGGTTTTATTTTGGCCCTGCTGAGGAATAAATTAGAGATCCTTCTGTGTGCTGTGTGCATGTGATTAGGGTGGTGCAGATTGGCAAGGCCCTGCAGGATCAGCAGTGGCTGTTTGAAAACCTGATGATGCAAGTGGAAGAGAGGCGGTCTTCAGTGGAAAACAGTGCAAAACAAATAGAAGACAGGTTAGTTTCAACCCCCCGGTTTTAATTAGCAGACAATCAAAGGGCATGAATATTGCTGTAATAACAAATCAAATATTGCTTGAAATGTGCATTTTTTATGTGCATTTTAAAAGAAGTGTAATCCCTATTTCCGTCTCTGACTGTGCAGACTGCATGGAGTAAAGATCACACACAGGAAGGCAGAGAACCAGATTAAAATGGCAAAGATGATTATGATGAACGAGCTTAACAAACGAGCCAACCTATTAATAGAGCAACTGGAGGTAATTACTTTCTTTTTCTTTTCCTCTTATCGTTCACATAGCTGTGAGTGTTCATGCAGAGAATTCATAGCAGCCTTGATTTAATCAGCCTCCAAAACAGATCCAACAGGAGCCCATTAGAACCTGCCGGTGTTCCCAAAACCGATGTCTCGGGCTGCTAAAAGCAAAAGCATCTGTTGATTACAGACTACACTGCTGGCACAACAAAACTGTCTTCCAGTAAATACCCATAACTTTGTGCCTGTTTCCTTTCATTTTGTTTGTGTAGAAGATTTCGGAGGACTTCCAGCAGCGTATGGAGGACCAGCTGCAGGGGGCAATAGAGATCTGTGGCCAGCTGGACCACATTCAGAAGTTCATCACCTGGGCCACAACCCATCACTGCAGAGGCCCCGTGCTCTTCAGCAGGGCTCTGGTGAGACAATAAGCAGATGTCCAGACTCTCTTTGTAACACACACACAAACACATGTGGAATATTAAAATGTGCAAACAAAACAACAAGAAAGGAAGGAAGAAACTCCTCTGCCACGTCTTTACTTGAAGTAAAGCAATAATTATGCATGTGACAGTAATGTCAGATCACCCTGTGGGAGCATTTATAGTTCATAGTGTCCTTTGGGTGTATGAAGAGTATGCACGACATTAAGCTTATGGAAAGTTGACTAAGTTCAGCAAAAGGGCCAGAACCTCCAAATAGCATGTGTTAGCTGGAGCAACAAGTCTGAAGGATGGAGACGTTATCATTATTCTGGCATGTCTAAAAATAGACCAGATGGTGTATATTCACACTGAAAATATCACAATATTAACAATAAATTATGTGTGTGATGAATCTATGCATGCATTACTTCCACCTTTGAACTAAATGACTAAATAAATAGACTTTTAATCATCTTCTGAGATGCATGTGTATGTTCAGATGTTTTTATAGAAATCATGTTTGTGTTTGTCCTTCAGATTTCTCTTCAGATGCAGCAACTGCTGGAGTCGTCTCTGCACACAGACTCCTGGAGTCCTGTCAAGATCAAGTTTAACTGGGATGCCAGTTACTGGACAAAGCAGATTTCCTCTTTCGGTAAACCCTGCTGTATAAAGGCAGTGGAGAATCTGTACTAAAATGTTAGAGCTTTTCATAAAAGATAGAATTTAATACCAAAATAACGTTTTTCTTTTTCAGGTCAGCTAACTGTCGATGGGGGAAATTGCGCTTATCCTTCGGGATTGGCCTGTTCCAGTATTTTGAGGCCCCAACCCGTCGCCTGCCTGGCTCTGCCCGCCATGTTTCACCGAGGCCGAGAGCCAGGCTGCGGCTACCAGACCTGCTGCGAGCCTCAGATATGTTGCCTGCATGGCATGCCCCCTCAGCAGGAGTTGGCCACTCTGGACAAAAGCCAGATGGAGAGCACTCTGTTTAACTCCAGCTGTACTCAGCCTGCTCATTTCTCTGCTTCACTGCACCAGAGTCAGCAACTCCAGAGGTTTTGGGAGACGGAGAGCTCCGTTCAGTGTCCTCCTACATCTCCTCTCTCAGGACCCATACAGCTCGGCTGCAGCCAAGGATCTGCATCCCAAGATCCTCAGGCTTTAACGTACGACTCCTGTCACCAACGTCAGAGGAAAATGGCTCCAGACAGCCAGACTCACCTCAGTGCAGACCGTGGTGGTCTGGGTCAGTGCAAGGCGAAGTTGTCTACTAGCCCGGCTCTGCAGCAAGAGGTCAGCCACAATGTGAGGGACAAAGATGAGGAGAGGTGTAGAGGGGAGACTTGTGGACAGTCAGCAGAAGATGAAAACAGAGAGCTGGATGAGGATCTGGAGGCAGACAGAAGGGAGCAGAACCTGGTCCAGCTTCAGCCGTGTTTAGCTGCTGACCAGCAGAGGACCAGACCAGCTCTCAACCTCAGAATGCATAGAAATGGCAAGGTGAGAGATTTTATTGTATTAGCTTCACTGACAAGTATTTACAATAATACAAATATATGCACTTGCTTTACAGTGTTATGAACTACACAGCAGTTTAAGCAAATTATAAGTAAAAGTCAAATTAAAGTGACTATAAGAAGCATGGTGGTGGCTACATCTTGCTCTTGGGATTCTTTACTTTGGTAGGACCAGTGAAACTAGTCAGTGATGATGGGGACATGGGTAGCACTAAAAACATTGAAGTCCTGTAAGAAAACTTGCTAAAGACTGCAAAAACTTGTGTAATAGATAATGACTCTCAGGGGAGACATGGAAAACTAATATTCACAGGTGGTGCCTATGCAGTCTGAATGAACTAGAGCAATTTTGCAAAAATAAAATGGGAATTTCAGTTTCTGGATGTATAAAGGAGGCAAAAACGTGCTAAAAAAGTCTTGGAATTGTAACTGCAGTGAAAGATGACTCTCCAAAGTCATATGTTAAAAAAAAAAAGCCTGCCACTTGGTTATGTCGTTCCATATACTCCACAGTTTTATAGTACTTTGTGTTGGTCTATGATATGTACAATCCAAAAATAATAAGGGGATGTTTATGGCTGTCTGACAAATGAGGAAATGAGATTAGGGGATTTTTCAAAGCGCCATGACACCCAGCAAGTCAGCTTTTTCACAGCCCAATAAATAGGTAGGAGGAAAATGAGCGCGTCCAGTGCTGCATCTTACAGCACCACTAGCAACATTTCAGGCCAGCAACTGTAAAATAAGTTCAAAAAGTTTTAGTTTTTATTAAATTAACAGACTGAGTAGCAGTAACATGTACAGTTTTAATTTAACTCAATAAATCTAAATGTATTATAATTATTCGAGTGGCACTGAAAACACATTAAAACAAATATTTATGACAAAGCAAACATTTGTTTCAAGAAGTGAAAACTTCTTCAAACACCAGTGCTTCCTGCCACTGGTGGTGCAATGCATTCTGGGATACCTTGCTGGCCAGTTCTTACTGTCACACACCTCACATACTTCAAGTTTACTAAATACATTTTTTAAATGTTTTTTATTCTCAAGGGGCTCTCAACTTGTTTAAATTGAGTGCTAATTATAAGTACTTGGAAAAAGTAATTTAAAGCTATTTAATTTATTCAGTCCATTAAATTCACTTTTAGCTTCACAGTACACCCGGAGGTCTGAAGTCAAGTCATATCCACTCATCTTGTTTTTTTTTTTTTTAAACTTAAGTTCAATGTTACATTTTACAGTCCACAGGTTCAATACATCTTAAAATATTTATCTATTTCTGGTTGGAAATGACTTAATAACTTTATGAGGTACTGGTGCATAAGGTTTCAAGTTTGTGAAGGTATCAAAGTAAAGTGTGTGGTGGGATTTTTTTTGTGTGTTTGTGCACGTCTGTCTTCTCATTTTTGTTTCACACGTGGTTCTGGCTAGGCGACACAAGCTCAAAATAAATCCATTCGGGCTCAGTCTCAGATCACAACATGGTAAGCCACACAAAGCCGTTGAGACACACATTTTGAAAGTCACTACTGATCGGTCAAGTCAAGCCCATTTTCTGTAAAAGCAGAGTTGGTTGTCTGCGGCTATGCAGACAACCAAAGAAAGAAATTAGAGGCAACAAAGCACAATAAAGAAAGCAATGCTGTCAATATTTAAAGGCAGCAAGAAAATTTGTTAAATATTGAAAAAGGTTTAAATGAAGTTGTGCTGAATATGAGGCAGCTTTCAGCTTCAGATATCAGTAGTTTATGACCAAAGCTCTCACATTAAACTAGAGGACTGACTTGTGAAACAGATGGCACACCATAAAGCTGCTCTTGGTTTTCATGAAGAAATGATGAAAAAACAAAGGGCTGCTCTGACAATTAAAATAACACATTCCTAAAATTGCAGTAGTGCTCTCATCATCGTCAAGCTCAAGCTTAATGCCAGAAGTGTTAGCAGCCGCATAATCACCTCTCTCTCTCTGAGATAGATGGTTATGAGCACAAAGACACGTGTTATTTTTACCTTTTTCAACTCACTGCGTCTGAAAATGATATAAAACCACTTGGGCTCAATCATTTATGTACTTAACCTATCAGTAATGAGCCACTGTGGGAATAGTGGGAGCTGCCAGTTTGATTTTAGCCCCGGTTTGTATAAAGATGAATTCCTGCTCCTGAGCTTCCATAGAGAGGGATTAGAGTCTTTTTTTCTCCACAGTCTAGATCCTGCATCCTGCTCCCAGGGGGTGGAGATCAGGTAAGTATTTTAATCACATGATACTTGGGAGCATGTGCTCAGTTTAAGTCTGGCCTGAATATGTATGATGGTGTACTAAAAAAAAAAAAAAGGGTAAAAAATGGTGCTAAACGATTCACCGGCTTTCCTTCTCGCATTTCTGAGACACAGCCGAGGAGTTTAAGGAAAATCTGTGCATTTGTTAAACTGAAATGTAAGACAGAGGGGTAATAAGTGCTCAGCAGGTCTAGTTTAATCAAAGAGCAGCACTAAACCTGCTGCTGAATTTGCATTTGATAATTGGTGTGGTAGCCAAACCTTTCATTCCCTGTATTATAACACTAATTCATGCAGTGTGTTTGTAGTTTTTTTTTTTTACCCCCAAATAGATTCTCACCTGTTTTTTATTCATTTGTGCACAACACGCATCCCACTCCTTTTCCTTTCAGCTGCTAATGATGTGAACAGGTGCATCTCTGTATTTGATTTAACTTGAAATTCTATTTTCTCACTGTTTCCAACAGAGGTCCACGTCCCTGGAGGTGTCTGCCAGAGCCCACGAGCGTGCATCTGATGTGCAGAGCAGTAGGCTCAGCCCCAGTTTGGTGTGTACAACGAGGAAACGTCGCTCCCGGAGCATCCCAGCTGAGCTGGTGGCCCTGCCCTCCAGCCCTTACACTGAAAGGCCTGCTGCAGGATGCACAAATAGCCAGGAGTCAGGAGCTGCAAAGAAGGTGACCCCTTCATGAGGATCTTTCAGTTTCTGCTTTAACTTTTGCAGAGAAGCAGTTCTCTTGCACAGTTCCTCAGCAATGTATAAATCATTAAGAGTACAAGCTTAGTTTCCCATCACAACTCAATATGTATAAACTACTATGTATATTCTGTCATGGAATCACTCTTCCCTTTTAACATAATAAGCAACAAATATAACAGCAAAGATACAACATAAGACGTGACTGCATGACAAGACAGCAGAGAGCTTGCTTATTGTTCTGTGGAAGACCTATTCAGCCTGAGATTATGAAACTCAGTTCTGTGGCCTGGTGAGTAACATAAACTCCAGTTAGTGAGAAAGATGAGAGAATTGTTAAACAGAGTCTCAGTTCTGTTTCTTAAGAAAGCAAAAAATAAAACAATCGTATTTGATTTTTATTCAGTCAAAACCGCACACAGAAAGTGCATAAGATGGCAGTTTAGCTACAAATGACCTCTACTGGAAGGAGGATGAATTTGACAAAGACAATTGAAACTTTATCAGGGCCCACATGAGGTTTATAATTCTAATAATGTATGCAATTATTTAAAAACAGTCTACACATTGATCAGTAGGAAAGAACTTAGTCGTTATTCATTTATTAAGGTCTGAGTTTATATCTTGAGGGAAGTTTAGAGTCGAAGTGTGAGAGGTGAACTCCAGATCGATTTGTTTTTGTTGTTTCTAAAATGAGTAACTTCTGGAAAGATGTTGAAGCATCTCATAATGCTGCTGTTGAGGCTCATATTTATATGTTGCAAAGAGTGTACTTACTTGACAATTTTTTTACTCTTTTTAAAAATATTCTACTCTAGTGTACAGATTTTTCACACTTTCATTTTCTTACTTATAAGGTGTGGCCAGATTTTCCAGTGATTCAGTTCTATTTTGAGTCAGATCGTTAAGCAATAGCACTGTACAAGATTAATTTTAGCTTGGAATCAAATCTGTATTAAGAAGAAATAAATGATCTGCTGACATCAACTTGTCTCATGGCTACAGACTGCTGCAAACAAACTGCTGATGCTTAGTTCTTGTTTTGCTTCTCTTGCTAAAACATGTCATCTTGCATACATGCTGAAAGCATGGCCTATTATGAGTCTAAGCAAACAAGATATGCAAAGCTGCCAACAAACAGGAGCAAACGCAGGACTTCTGGTCACGTTTCTGGATGTTATTCTGTTTATGCAGCATCTGCGATTTTGACTTCAGTTAAAATGTTTGCCTCTGAATGAAGCTGGTACTAAGTGTACTAAAATGGTGAGAGCACAATAAACGATTCAGCCGAGACTGCAGAGCATGTCATCTGCTGGAGGAAGCAATGTATTGTAGGAAGCTCTTGGATGACGGCTGTGGTGTGTGCTTCATGTTTGAAACATTTTACTTAATAAGTGTAGAACTTAACTAAGTTCTGTTGGCCTAAAAATTATAGAAAAAAACAAAAAACTTAGAGGTTATTATTGACTGGGTCCTGAACTATGTTATACTTTACGTGGTTATACCACGTAAAGTAAATCAATAAATATGTCTGCTGTCACTTTCAAGACATTGCCAGAATAAAGAGGTTCTTATTAAAACAAATACAGAAAAAAATACAGCTGCTGCTCATCCAGAATGATGCTTTTAGTCCTGACCAACATTAGGAAAGCATATCACATCACCCCAGTCCTTAAATGACTGCATGAGATGCTGCTTTGATTCTCTATTTTTTAGTTTTCCTGGAATTATTTGCATGAATGGTGCTCTATACAGGAAAACATGCCTTGCTCTGTTGTCGAACATAAAAAAGAATTAATCCAGATGACTTAGAATCTATTGTGATGTTACTTACATTTAGAAAGCAGGTGAAGATCAGTTTTCCAGTCAGAGAAGCTTGTAACTCAGTGTAAGAACCTCCTTGTTTTGTTTCAGTATGATATTATAGATCTAAAACAAAGGAGAGCTTCAGATGGAGGACTTTGTGTCGTCAACGAAACCGACTCAATCCAATCCAAAGGATTGTCTCCTTCACCTCCCTATAAGACAGAACCAGGTGCTCAATTTCCATCTGTTACTTTCATGAAGTTTAAATGAATTATTTAATATGTAAAAACTGAATGCCTGCCTTCTGTCTACTCTCTTCAGGTCACCCGACTGCTTTTGTATATGAAGAGGTTGAATACAGAGCCAAGGAGAAGCACAGACTACCACAAAACAGCATCACCAGGTGAGTACTGCCTTCAGTCAAAAATGACTTCAGATTTCCAGCACACTTCATGGCATCAAAGTTTAACTTTTATTTTTTTTTTAAATCATCCATCCTCTGTTTCCCTGTGAAGTAATGGAGAAGCTCTGAAAGATTCGGGGAGATCCAGGGTTCCTGTGGTTTGCTTAGAGCGTCTCAAAATCCTCGTGTCACAGCTCCCCCCACATGGACGAAGACAAAGTGACCCTTTGCCTGCCAGTGAGGCAGAGAAGAGTGAAGGCCTTCCCCAGCACAGCACATGGCACACAGTAATGCAACACGTATGACAAACCTCTTTTCATCCCAAACAGACGGTTACAAATTAATATTTTTAAAATCACATCAAAGTAAAAACTTCCGATGACAAATGTTTGCATGACTTTTGTGATATTCTTTAAAAAATATATCTGTATAGGAAACTTTCACAGCACAAAAAGTGAGGTTTCACATTGAATGCTAAAAAAACGTTGGCTTACTTTTCGTTTGGGGGGGTCAATTATCTTTTTCTTATGGCAGTGATTTGAATCTAAAGAACAATGTGCAACTTAGAAAACAAATCAGTGAAGTAAAATTTATAGGTTGAAATCTGTGTCTGAACAATTTACTGCTTTGACTTTTGGAGTTTGTTAATGCATTCATATTAACCTCGCAAGAAATGAACACAAGTCTAAGTACACCTGAAGGTAATCCAGTCATGTCCATTGGTAATTGCACCACAGATTGAGAGTTTGCAGTTATCTCAATACCAATAACTTATCAAACTAACCCAAACCTATTGATATATTTATTGTTGCTAGACTTAAATTCTAGATAAGATTAAAAACAGATATTTTCAGTTTTCAACCCAAAAAGGTTGGTTGTTTTTTTATGGTTTTTAGGCTGTTTTTGCAAACAAAACCAAAGACCTCCTAATAACAACAGCTCTGTTGTTGTAATAATAGCTGTATTCATGCTTCACTTGTTATACAAACTAAGCAAGTAACAGGAATGCTCATCCTTTAAATATCTGGAGTAAAGTATGTATAAATATTAACAACAATGTACGTGTGAGCTTTGAAAGACTTCAATAAAGCCTTTCTTTTTTAACAACAGGGGACAGCCAGGGGGTCTGACTCCAGAAGGACCACCCGCTCACTAACAGAGCGATCCACTCGCGGTCCGTCTGCCACCTACTCTGACTCCTGTGACTTTAGCAGGAGACTCAGCTCCCACACAGCATCCGCACAGCTTCCTACTGACTCCAAATATGTGCCAGAAAGTTACTTTGCGCTCGATTTGGACACCGACTCTGATCCCAGGTCAGTTTCGGAGGACGTCGTCTGTTATCCGACTGACCCAGATCCACCGCTAAACTCTGATGGATCACTGGACTCTGATCCAAATGCAGCATCTTCTTCCGAGACTGAGTTTGAACTTGCTGCTGCAAGGGAGTCAGCAGGTTCAGGGGAGGTGAGACAAAATGTGGATTCAGAACTTAGCCTTGACTACGAAGCGGAACCAGACACGGATACAGGAGCAGGATCAGAGGACGGCCAGGGGTTGGATGCTGATACAGAATCAGGGGATGCTGAAACTGAAACTGACACCCAGCCTGAATATGATCCCCGTTTTCAGGCTGAAACCGACTCTGATGCTGTTTCCGGTCAGCCTCCAGACTCTCAGGGCACCGGGGAGTCCGATCTCGACTTGGAGTCTGAACCCGAACCGACAACTGACGACCCCCAGCCGCTACGTTCTGACCTGGAGGAGGAACCGCAGATGGGTCCTGGTCCAAGGCAGCTTTTGATCGCGAACCCTGCAGCTCAGAGGGATGAAGAGGACATTCAGACAGAGCAGGACGTGGACGAGATGGAGAGCGAGGACTTCTGTGCAGTCTGCCTGATTGGAGGGGAGCTGCTGTGCTGTGATCGCTGTCCAAAGGTCTTCCACTTATCATGCCATGTGCCGCCTCTTCTGAGCTTCCCCACGTAAGCTGCTTCTGTGTACACTCAACAGCTCTCAAGTCCTCTTTCATTTTTATTTTGCAGCAGACTTGTGGTCATATTAACCTGTGTTTTACCATGTTCAGAGGAGACTGGGTGTGCAGCGTCTGCAGAGATGTTTTTCAGCCTGAAGTTGATTATGACTGTGAGAATGAGAGATCATCTGCAGCGAACACTGCCCACGGACTCTCTGCTTGCGATCAGAGAGTATGATTTTCACCCAGCTACATGATTCAGATCAATAATTCACAGTTTCTGTCTTGTTTATAGATTTGTCTCTTTTAATGTCTAACATACTTTATGTTTTGTTTGGCTGCAGAAATGTGAGCGACTGGCTCTTCTGATTCTCAGCAACATCTTGAGTGCTCCTTTCCATGAGCCCGTCAGTCCACTTGTAAGTGATCATCGTGTTCCTACAACCCAGTTACAATGAAGCACGTTTTATTTATCTTTCATCATAGTTGTAGGCACACAGATGTGCCCTCAGGGGGTTACTTCGGCGCTCTGGATGCACAAACATGCTTTGATTCCAGCGGTTTTTGATTCTTGGAGGTTCCGCCCAATGGATTTCCTTTTACAAAATCAAAACAGAACCAGGAACATTTAATGGAGCCGTTCTAGTTTTCTTTCTTTTCATCCTCACCAACCCCCTGCTTCCTGTGCTAAATTTTAGGAGGTATGATTTGCTTTACATTTTGTATGTTTTAATAGACTGAAGCAGATTCCGGACACAGTCAAGAGGTTGTTACGTTTTTGGGTTTGTACCAGAGGTGCTCAAATATTTTGCCATACGGGCCATTTTTGTCAAGTTGGAAGTATGAGCATCATTAAAGTCAGATTTTATTTTACAAGTACCAAACAAAAAAGTAAATCTATTGTAATTTCCTTCCTTTTCCTTAAAATAAACTAAAAATGCAACGATTTCATAAAACGGACCAACTGATTTTTTAATGGCTGTCATTTCTATTAATTAGAAAAATAAAAAAAAGGTTTTGCATTTCCTAAATTTCCTGAACTGTACCTAAATAATAATAATTAAAAAATGTGTGTTGCACCTATCATTTGTTTCATTTCAAGAAAATTGAAATTCGTTGGTAAAAACATTTTGTCCATCTGTATTAATCACCTACGATAGCGGGGCACATCAGCATCACTCTTCTAATAAATTTGGGGAACCGAACAAAATCAAATGGCTCCAGCGCTGCACTTTGGCAGCCCTGGTTCACAAAGATTGAATGTGTAGCATGAAGTTCATGACACTGCTTTATCTTCCAGGCACGTCATTACTACCAGATCATCAAGAGGCCAATGGATCTGTCTGTGATCAGAGCCAAGCTCAGTAAAGGGAATCCCAGGCATTACAGCTGCCCGGACCAATTTGTTGCAGATGTCTGTCTCATGTTCCGCAACTGTGCAAAATTTAATTATGTGAGTCAAACATTTTTCAAACCACATTAAACTGATCTATATAAACACATAAAACTGCTAACTAAAGTTGGCATGATTCTAAAAGCCCTTTTTTTTTTTTTTTTTTAACTCTGACCGCAGCCTGACTCTGAGGTGGCACAAGCAGGCCGCAGCCTTGAGGTGTTCTTCATGTCAAAGCTGAAAGAAGTTTTCCCGGATAGAGATTTCCCGATGGCTGAGTTCGATTCTGACAGCGATGAGTATGACGAGACCTGCAGGGCCCCTGATGGCAGCTTCCTCTGGCCAGAGAGGAGGGAGCAGTGTCACAGGAAGAGGAAGAGGAGGCAGTCGCTCAAGTCGAGGAGGCATCACTTCTAACTGGATGGTGATCAGAAAGAAACTGTGCTCACAAAAATGGTTTTTCTTTTTTTTTTTTCTTTTCTTTTTTTTTGTAATTTGTCAATTTTTAAGTGACAGCCTGTGGAGTGACGACAGAGATTTTATTCTCTGATTCAGCTTTCGATGACCAATGTTGTGGTTTGGTGTAAATTGTCAGTGCTACCATCCGATGGCAGCTGAACATATCTTCTTTAGTTATTCTTCCTGCAGGCAGCTAATCAAAGAAGCTGAATGTGTAAAAATAGTTTCGTTGGCAGGGTGCACGCAGCAGAGCATACAGACTTCCTCTTGTAGCTATAAACATGTTCTATGTATTACTTACTGTAAGAGCTTCTTTATCATATTGCCACATAACCCTCTGATGCACTGCATTGCTTACTGCTTTATTTACATGTAGATATGTAATCGGTGCACGCTTACGTGCTGTGTTGTACAAACAGGATGCTGTAGCTGGATGTTTTTGAAACCTTGTAATACGTGGACATTTTTTTAAGTGACATGGTCCTCAGTTTGAAAGAAATGTTAAAATGTTAATGCTAGCAAATTCTGTAATGTTTTTACTCATATATGTTCTACATATTATAAATGTTTGCCTGCATAGAAACACTTCTGCTTCCAGTTACAAAAAGCACTTTTGCTTCTTCTTGACATAACCTGAATTTTAGTTTGTCACTCAAAAACAACAAAAAAAGTCTTTGACTTTATCTTTTTGATCAGAAAGAAACAAAAGGGTGAAAGAGTAAGAAATATATGTTCTGTTAAAGTTACAAGGATAAGAATATTGACATAGGATTTTATGTGTTAAACATTAAAAATGAGCTTTATCTTGAATCATAACGACGTCAAACAGGATCCACCCATGTTCCACAAAAACATGTGAACCTTTCCTATTTAAATAACTCAGGCTAAATAAAAAAAACGTTATTCACAGTTCTAAAATGGCAGTATTATTTGCACAACAAAGTCTATTTAAAAGAACATGTATAACTCCTCAGATCATTCCCTGTTTACAGATATTTCCCTGTAGTGCAGCTCAAACTAGATATGACCTGTTTTTTTTTATAGACATCATAGAAAAATGTCTTCTTGTTTTGAGGAAAGTGGACAAATTATACTTAAAATCTATGTTTGATTCTTTTTCATTATTTTTAACTGTAAAAGCTTCAAATGACCACATACAGAATATACTAGCTTGATCCATCACAAGTGTCATCATTTCTACAATAAATGGGATATTTGAAAACTTTGTTTGAATTCTTTGCCATTGTTGGGTAACTTCAAATAAAACATTTTTATTTTCTTTGTGGGGCAACACTATCTATGAAAAGTCATAAAACAACATAGTTTCCTATCAAATATGTTTGCATATATTGTTATATGCCTTGCATATTCTCTTTTTTTTCCCAAAAAATATTTTAAACATTTAAGAGAGATTGAATTTTTATGATGTGACGCTCCCATTAGACTGTGAGTTTAATTAACAAGAGTGTCAGAGATTAAACCTGAGCAGCAGGATTTGTACCTGGATGAATATTTAGAAAGTAACTGAAAGCATAAAGAAACATCCACAGTTATTGTCAACTCTGGTAAAGATATGTAAAAAAAATAAGAATAATAAATGTAGACAATATAAAAATAAATTCTACCTTTAGCATGAAGGATAAAAATATTTTGTCATCTTTTCTTTCCAAAATTTGAACAGTAATTGGCAGCTTAAGCAACTTTTATTAAATGAATAAAAGTAAATTTTTTTATTGTAAAGTGCCTTGAAACCCCAACATTCTCCTACAAAGAATTCAACTAAATTAAATTATTGAAGCATTTTTTAGAAAAATCAAAATGTATAGAAATTTTTTTTGCTAAACACATTCTCTAAATCCCTGCATTATAATTGCAGCATCACCCAGAGACCAATTTTTCTCGCTCTTCTTCAAATTGTGACATTCATGAGAACATTATGTTGATCTCCAGCAGTCAGTAGGTGAAGTGTGTTTTAAAACCTGGAAATGTTACCATCCTACTACAGATATTTTAAAGTACATACAAACTTTGCCAAGCTATTTCCACATAATAAAAAGATAAAAATCATTATGTTTGGTTGAGATTGGCTTGAAATAGATCTTTATTTACATCATGGTTTTTAGTTTCGGTTTGGCCACAAAATGAATTGCTTCCTAAAGAGATAAAAGTTTTGGTCACACAGAGCATCTTACGTTAATCAGGCGCTGGGATGTTTTGTGCCAGAAAAGCTCTCAGGCAGAAACTTCCAAATGGTAATGTTCTCTGAGCTAATAGCACTTTCCTAATCATGCTGACCTCTCAAAGCACTTTACACTGGAACAGCATCCACCCGTTCACACTCACAAACCAGAACATGCAAACTGTTACGCAACTTGAGGTCAGATGTCTGACCCGAGGGCGCGGTTGGAATCAAGCCTGCTACATTCTGAATACAAGACAACTGCTTTACCTGTCGAGGAACGGTCTTATTTGATCAATTTTGGAGTACACTTATTACATAGTTATTTTTCTCCATATTGCATCATGTTTGAGCATAAATGGAAAAGGAAATTACTCGCTTGACAAAACTTCTGAGAAGAATTGCTTCAAAATGATAAAATGAAATCAATGAGAAGTTTCCAACAAAATGAAGCAAAGGAAATTGCTTGATACATATCAGCAAAGTGTGGAATAATTTCCACACTTCACCAACATATGAATGCTTAATAATAATTTGCATTTCTTTTATGAAACACACAGAACTTAATATTCAGTCTTTAAAATTCAGCAACATCTAACTACTGCTAATAAGGATTGACTTTGTTTGGAACTTATTCTGAAACTGGTATTTAGTGATTTTTGGAATGGGCCATGCGGGTGGGGTTTGAAAGCAATGAGATAAAAGATTATAACTTATCTGTCAGTTTTACTTTGAACAAGTCGTCCATTGCTTTTATTCATGTGCGGTCAATGTGGAGGAGGCAGCCTCTGCTTGTTGCAGAGAACAGAAGTACATTTTATATTGTTTGTGTCGGACTGCAGTGCATGTTATTCTGCCGCAGGATTTAAATGATTTACTGCAATCTGGTAAACTGATGCCTCCTCTTAGCGCATTAGTTTGCTGCATAAAGATACGTACTGGGTTTACAATTTCAAATCTAAACCGAGACAAAAAGGAATCTTTCCTACATTCTTTGTATTGTTTCAGGTTTCTGCAATGATCCCCAACAATGCAATCAATAGGTCAGTATGCTACCTGTCCAAGTTAATAAGTGAGCAACGTAAATGCAACTGTAACACTGTTATCTCATGTATCGGATATTACTCTTGTGGGTTTTGTGGGGTTTTTTTCCCTCCTGAAAGTAATTACATTTTATCATTTAAATGGGAGTCCAGAAAACCTTCTTTGCAGTCTGTTGCATTTAGGTGTTCAATCAATAGTGTGCACATTTTACCGTTGCTGTTAGTACAGGCTGCACTCAACATACGTTTGTTTGCCTTCTTTGAGCAATTATATGCCATAGTTAATGAGGTGGCCATTGTTATGCATTGATTTTATTAGAACATACTGTACACCAGAGTGTTACTTACCATTAAGACATGTTTCACTTTTCTTTCTTCTGGTCACAAAGTAGTCTTTAATTTTCTTTGTTAAAAACAGTCATTGTTTATTTGTCCATGTACAGACAAGAAGAACTATTGTTAATACCCTTCTGTTAGTGATAGAAATGCCCAAATAGGAAGTAGTGCCCCCTTGAAAATATTTTTCACACAGATTATCTCTCATTTTATATTATGTTATGAAAAAATTGAAGTCATTCTCTCTGAGTGCATCTGAACATTTATTGTCTGTTTTCTGTTTATTTTAAAGTAAGGGTTTCTTCGACATCCAACACCAATTTCACTAAGGATTAGATCATCCTCTTAAGTGTTTTTCACCACTATGTTTTCCTGGAAACTGTCTGAACTTATCAGCATGACACCCAAACATGAACCACACTTCTGCAGGTCCAACATCATCTTTTTAAAATGTTGTTTTCACACAAGGACAGTAGCATTTCTGTCATGCTGCTGGTTTTAACTGTATAGTTTATGCTACAATTTGGTGACTGCAACATTATAGACTTGCTGCCTGGGTGTTAAAGGCATATTTTCTTTGTAGAGTACAGACAGAACACCATGATCACCGACTGAAATGTGGATATGAATCAAAGAGATTGATTCATATCAATCTTGGTGGCTGGTTCCAGTTTAGATCTTAAGCCCAATCTCATCATAACAAAATCTTTATTTGCACCTGGAGAGATGGGGAATAAGTATTTGTTAAATGATGTAAAAGAAAATCAGTTGTGAGGTTAAAATAGACATATTTTATTCCTTTCTGTGTCAGACTGTCAGTGCTATGTTGTCAGAACAAGTTTCTGAAGGAAATGTTTTAGATGGCTTGCCTTACACAGTTAATTGCTATCATAAATTTGAACTGCTAGAATAATGCAGCAGTTCATGTACCACTAAGCTTCACAATTTTATGACAGGCAGGGGGAAGAATACGATCTTCTTTCTGGGAACAAAAAAAAAAGAAAAAAAAAAAAAAAAGATGAGCGCTCCTCTGTTCTGCCTGTCTTCCTGGAGATGTCTGTTGCAGACAAGTAGCTTACAACTTCCAGCCTCCTGACAAACCTCATTTGTCATGTGATGGAGTGCCTGAAATACTCCACTTGTGGCAGACAAAACAGTGGCGCCAAGTCAATGGCCAAAGTAATCAATAATGGTTTTGGTAAAAGGCAAAAGCCTGTCTGATGGGAGAAATCAGTGGTTTTAGTTTCTAATTGCTGTTGAAGTCATGTCACAAGGAATGCTGTTTATCTCTTTGAACAAAGCTGGACTTGTGCTAACCTTAAATGCATTTTTATTGGGTTTCTGGGGAGCTTAACCTTCCTATAGACTGACGTTTATCTTTTCTCTTATCAGTGCAGAATGACAGAAACTTAAATCCAAAAGTGGTTTTACAATCTGATGCGAAATGTGAAATATAAAAGAGCAATCTACCATAATGTAGCTTGACAACTAAAATCACTTTCTTCTATAAGTATGTCGTTTCTTATAGATATGTGTTATGTTTGACTTTATTTATTCCTGCTTGCTCTACATTCTCAGGGGGTACATGGTCTTTAAAGATTTTTTCATCTTCTTAGTCTATCCTGCACATCTGCTTTTTAATCTGTCGTATTGTTCTTATTGTTTGTGCAAAAATTAATTATAATAACAACAGAATTTATCTTAGGCACTCTAAAAATGGTAACTTATTCAATCACAAAATGCATTTAAAAATTTGTGGTACAACTAGTTTGACTGTGCAATACATTGCGTTGTTGTGTGGGGGGAAAAAAAAATTCTTATATGGATAAATTAAATGAGATACCAGTAGCGATCATGGATTTTCCTAGAAGTGAAGCCCTGGAATCACACAAATCTCATAACACTGGGTCTGATCTGATTGCAGCTTCTCGATATTTCTTCTTATAAGTCTTATTCCCAATTAGACAACCCACAATGTCAGTGAAGCTTGTATTTACAAAAACAAACTATAACATCTTCTGGCTTCTTGTTTCAGACATGCAGTCCGAAGACCTAAGTCGCTATTCTAATATTTGTCCACTAGGTGGCGACAAACATCAAGCTAAATCCAAGTGCCACAGAGAATAACTGGGTTCATATTTAGATATTGAAGGTTAGTTGTTGTACTAGAGCTACATGACTCGCAATCTAGCAAATTTCTTTACGTCAATATCTGGGCATAAACTTAACAGGTGCCAGGTATTGAGCACAGTGGATTACCTTTAGGACTTTTGTCCCTTTTCGCTTTCCTTAGTCATCCACCGGCAGAAAAGTTTTTGCTTGATGAGCAACGTGCTGAGCTAAAAATGATTACTTCTTAAAGGTAAGAGCATTTTGGTGAATTTTATGAAAAGCAGCTGACACCGAAAAAAATACAAATACGTGTGTGTCGCTTTTGTTCCAATTAGTTTTTCTGTTGTTGTCTCATTAAAAAAAAAAAAAAAAAAAAAGCTGAAATCATCCGGGAGTGTTCACATTCCGTCTCCATGGTAACAATAGGGAATGACCTCCTAACATAAAACCAAAGCGTTCAGACAGTTTTATGTCAAAATGATAGTGGCTATGAGTCGAAGCCATTTATTCTAACGACACACACACACACACACACACACACACACACACACACAAACTGGACGGCAGTGATGTTCGATTAATAACCTCTTTTTAGTTGTTCTCATTTTATCATACAATGTTTACTACTAGCTAGCTCAAGCTGTTGTTGGCATTACCATGTTGTGTACTCTGCTAAAAAGACATTTTTAAGACGCAATAAATAAATAAATAAAACACTTAAACGCCTCCAGAATATTTCCACAAGGTGTTAAAAGTTACTTCACATTTCAATGTCTCCTCAGAGTTTTTGAATACCTACATTATTTTTGTCCATTCGTAAAAATGATCATTAGCGCTAGTGGGACAGTGACTGCGGCGCATTGCAGGTCTTATTTATGGACTGTGTTTTCCTCCAAGTTACATTTGGAAGTGAATTTGATTTGCTCTTGTTTCTGCAGTGGCCTAAATTTTTTTACAATTTTTTTTTCACCCGTCTCTTCTCCTCGCTTCCCAAGGCTGAGCCCAGCAAGGGCAGAGATTAGCTTTAACCAGGATTAAACCAATGAGGAAAATTTGAATTTGTTGGCCCTTATCTTCTAGCAACATGTGGAGTGCCCTAAGCGAATGGCAGAATTTGATCTTTTGCTTCCCAATAGCAAAAAGCATGTGTTTCTCTCCCCCCACCACCCAATAGACACTTATCATACTTGACCGTTGAAGACAGGGGGTCGGGGGGACTTTTAAATGGTTTGTTTATGAGGAAACAACATGCACTTGTTTGCTGCATCAGAATTACAGCTTAACCCCTTGACATCCTTCTAATAGAGCCTAAAAACAGTGCAGTGGGGCTATTTGTCTGAGAAGTTAGTTGATTACACAACTGAAAGGCTAAGAAATGACCAAAATGTATATTTTTATTTGCTGAGTTTTTAATTAGACATGCCTACCATATAGTTTAAAACATTTGGATACAGGTATATACTGTAGTGCTTTGCAACCTGTTCTCATACCTTCGACTTTGTTTTATATTTTGCCGCTTTACAGTCACAAACGTTCCGCTATTTTATTGGGTTTTAACTTGAAATAAGGTAGTATAGTTGTTAAGTAGAAGGAATAGCATCCATCCGTCCATCCATCCACTGTTCCAGGAGGGAACCCCAGACATCCAAACAAGGAAAAAAAGTTGACTTGAAACTCCTGCATAGATCTATTTGTATTTTCCATTTTTATGCTTTTTTTCACCAGTACTCATTACCAAAACACTGATATGGCAGAGACTGGTTGGATGATTTCTTAAAATCCAGTGCAAACAGCTGCCCTCCAAAGTCATATAATTTGTAGGCAGTATCTACAAATTACTGTATTTCACTAATCTCAGTAAAAATATGGTTGTTCCATGAAGGCCTCTGGTTTGTTAGGGACTGCGCCGAGGAACACAGCAGCAAAGTCAGTAATATAGTTGTGGAGAAGCTAAACCAGGGTCAGGTTTTAAAGGATAGAGCCAAGTTTTGAATAACTTATGAACCAATTTTTAATCCATGATCTCAAAATTTAATGAATATAACATAACTCCAAACTGCTCACCAGAAAGAAAATGCTGGGCAAGAAAAGCATTAATCAGAAAAGCAGCGTAGAGGCCCAAGGAGATTAAAGATCTACTGCTCAGGTTGATGAATCTGACAGCAGGATAACTGTTATATTTGCACCACAAATCTGGTCTTTTTTTTTTAAATGACAGAAGAGAACAAAATTACACTTCAACGCTTGAAAGTGTGCAGAAAAATTAACACTTCGCCTAACACCAAACCTTCTCCATGGTTGAAGACAGTATTGACGGCCATGGTTTTATTCAGAAGGGACTGAAGAAGCTGATTAGATCCTGAAATAAAACCTGTTAGAGGTTGAAAAAGAACTGAGAGTGGTATGAATAATGCTACATTACAGAATGACAATATTTTTCTGATTTTATCTTCAAGAAACTCCTCTATTGTTTCTCAGCTGTCAATTACAATATACTTCTACAGCTCTTTAGTGAGTCAGTTGGCAGCTTTAATGCCTTAATCCTGATGTGTTATTCGTATATCATATTTAGCCCACAAGCTCTGATAATCTTGCTGCATAATATTAGGTTTCCCTCCAGAACTTATTGAAGTAGATGGGACATTTGCATTCTAAACATGCAATTTCTTGCCTCATCAGGTAACGTAATTCCACGCTTCATTAGGACTGTGAAGTTTATCATTAGTCATAAAAGCCAAGCTGTCAATAAATGATTAAGTTTCACATGAGTCAAATATAATATTAGAGCTTGAGTAAAATAGATAATAGTGCATATTTTGATTACATTTGCAGCAATTTAGTTTTTGTTTGATTTTCCAGGATATATTTTTGCAGCTTTGTGTTACAACAGGAAAATATTATACAGCTTTAATCCTCACGGTCTTCATTGGATGCAAACGTCAAAACAATAATTTAAATGTATCTTATGCAAAGAGTAACTGATTTTTAACTGCCTTTGTAATGTATATCTTACCTGTGGTCTTGCATACCTCAACAGATTAATTCAGTGTTGATCCTTTAGTACAAAGTATCACACAACAAAACAGGAAAGATTTTATTCAACAAATAATAAAAAGTAAATTTTTTCAGAAATACAAATAAACACTCATAAAAACAAAATCACAGAAATACATTTGTTGTGACATTTTGATTTCATTGGGACCAACCATCATAACATTTGTCAAAGAGCGGGTTTTATGTGAAATCAACTCTATATCATGTTATAATGTTATTTCCGCATCAAAAACATTCCTGGAGTCTTACTTTGATTCTTTCACGCATGTTTGAGGAATCCTTGAATCTCCTGTAGCAGCCATTAGGAGGTGCCTAAACGCTTGCTCCCACAAAGTTCCTTTCAGCTGTACTATCCAGTTAAGTTTCCGCCCCAGAGACCACCCGTCCCCTGTACCTTCCTCACCAAGGTGTCCCGAATTAACAGGAAGCTTCTCATACAAAATACTTTGCACTTTCACATTACAAAGAACGGCTATCAACGGCATAATGGCTGAATTGTAATGTCATGTTGAAAGAAGGAGCTTCTTGAAGAGACAAAAGCCTAATTTTAAGGCGTCAAATTTCTTTTGAGTTACAGGTGATATATATGGAGCATTTCTGTAACAACTGAAGACACAATAGTTACTTGACACGATCTGCCTCGAAAGTCCATTGTATTTAGCTACAAAATGTTGTAAAATTTGTCAAAGCGCATAAATCCTATTTTGTTCTGAACCCTGTAAATGCATCAGATTTCCTACAAGAACCATACTCTATGGCCTCGCTCCCATATGGGGCATAGCTATCTTATGTGGTGTGCACTCTACAACAATCCATTGGCAATGAGAAATGTATGGTTTGACTTTGGCTTTTAGAGTCTCTATTGCAGTCATTGTGTGCATGTTCAGTTTGTGCTAATAAAAGAAAGGTGGAAATTTCTCCCTTAAATGATGGAGAGGTAAGGGAAGTATGGACTTGACCTGTGATGCTCTGTCGTCTCTAATTACTTCCTGTTGAAACTGGAGATGAGGTGAACACAGTGTGAAAGGTTGACGGCAGTGTGGTGTGTACTCGTGTTTACTTGTCTCTAATTGTGAGTGAGAGTGAAGACAAACTATTGTGGTTTGAATGTTTTACTAATCTTTGTCATCTATGTCATCCATATATGACCTAGTTCTGTATTTTTTTAAAATAGGTTCATTTTCTTTTTACATAAATGATAGAAAGAAAGGGCACACAAAGTATTTGGCAGTGCTGACTTAATGAAGTGAAACAGGGTCCTTGGATTTGGTCCTTTGGGGAGTGTTTTAAATCTCACAATATGAGTACAAAGTGCATTCTTAATGGGAAGCATTTAGGTCCACATGTGGCACTGGGGCATAGTTCTTAACCATGACTGCTGAGTGGTCTGAATCCCAGTTGTACATTTAGCAATCTGGTCATGCTCTATTGTTGCATTTTGTTGTTAATGAAGAACAAAGAACATCGAGTCTTTGTTCTTCTTTAACAATTCTTTAGTGTTTCTTTTAACTCAGGTTCTTCTAACTTTACTTTAATAGTGTTCTTTATAGATAATAGTTCACTGGATTTCTGTCTTTTACTCCAAATCATGACGTATAGAATAAAAATAGCTGTTTTGGTCGGTATAATTTTTAGATTATGGTTAGGTGTAAGCTTCCTTGCAAATGTCGCAAGTTCATGGTGATATTATACACAAGAACAACAAAAAAGCTAATTAAGTGATTAGTTTTGCAATTTTAACCTGTAGATTGAGCTGTGTCTACTGGGAGACAGGTCTGAAGATTGCAGCTCGGCATTCGAGACTTAAAGCAATTTGTGACCCCTTTTAACGTCCAACTTCTCACCCTAAGTTGACCTTGGTGTCCCATTTCCTTTGCATCAGAGATTAGAGGGACAAGGATCAGGAACCTCTGCCTCAGAAGATACCTTAGACACACAAGACCCTGTTGCAGTCACTTCGGTTTCTCAGTGATACACTCATCACATGCCTCTGTCTTCCACAAATGAGCTCTGATTGAGATGATTGGAATTTCCAGAGGCTGTCACAATCATTTTGATTGGAAAATAGACATAAAATAATGGGAGAGACAGGCCTGTTATGAGAGCCCTGTCAGGGCTAAAATAATGCATCGGAGTGAGGAGGTTAAAGACACTGCTTCCTTGTTAATAATTAATTGCTGTGCGTGTGGTGGATCCACTTCATCGCTCCTAGTCGTCACTTGATAATTGCTTTACATTTAATTTGGCTTCAGAGACTGTTTTTCAAGCTGACTAAATTGTGCTTAAAGTGAATGTAGGCTTAAGCAGAGGCAACATTCAGGTTTTCAGAGAAATGAAGACTAAAGATGGTATTTCTTGTATGTTGTCCTGTCATGCTGGGCAACCTGACAGGATAACGTGTTGTCTTTTGGTTAAATTTGAAAACACAATTATTTAAACAATTATTTATTGTTTGGAAAAATATTGAATTTAGTGTTTTGAACATAACATTTTACTTAATACCTTCTTGTTTTTTTAATGTAGGATATAAGCAGATGTTATTAAGGAAGGCATGAAGCATCGGTCGACAGTGACCTCTGGTGCTACATCTAACAGGGATGTTCCTGTTATACGCCTCCAATCGGATTCAGAACTATGGGTGAGAAAAGTTTCTGTTTAAAAGTTAATGACATGGTAAAAGCTGCATGATATCTGGAAAAAATGTGACATGTTATATTGTTGGGCACATTGCAATGTCAATATGATTTGTGATAATTAATCCGATATGAAATTTATAGTGTCGAAGCCTTTGTGCTTTGAGACCTTTGCAAACATAAACCTTTGATAACTGCGAGTTTAACCAGGTACTGAAAGAAAATTAAATTAGTTATTTTAATTTCAGAAAAATCTTATTATTGAAAACTAGAATCTGTCTGCAGCTGCTGCAATGTATTTTCTTTTTGACTTTTACAGAATATCTTATTTTGCTGCATTAAACAATAAATATTACTAATATTACTGGTTATTCAGTGCATGAATGTTTGGCATGAAAAAGGAATATTTATTATGAGCGTATTCGTTTTTACAATACTGATATTTCATGCACTGATACTGCAAAGATGATACATGTGTGTCATATTGTGTAGCTCTAATGGTTATGTGTATTTGTGTCAATGAAACAATTAACTCAAATTGCTCCAGAAGAAGTTCAATCTCTACTTTCTTTTGCCGAGGCCGCTTTCTTTGGGGAATTTGACCGTTCTGTTTGCCACATGCAAAGCAGCCAGTGCTCAGTCTTGCATGAACACAGATAATAATCAAGTTAATTAGACCTGAGATTGAATGAACTGCAGCAGCAACTTAATCATTTGTGAGTTGATTAAAAATACTATATTCTGCAGCTCAAGAGACTAGAAATCTGGCATGTGTTTTTTTTTTTGAATCACCTCAAATTAGGCCATGTATCAAAGTTAAGGTGAAAGTGTTTGGTTTGCAGAGTGCTAATCACAGACTGAACTATTTGACAGTTTGCTACAAATGCTTTAATGTTTTCCTTTTTTCTTTATTCCACTCAGAAAATTTATGAATTTGGAAAGACACTGGGTCAAGGAAGTTTTGGAATTGTTTATGAAGCCACTCACATCGCGACACAAACAAAATGGGCGATAAAGGAGGTTCGCAAACCAGCGGTGAGCCCTGCTTTTTCTGATCAAAAAGCTACACCTGTTAGAGAAGCCCATGTAACAAGAGCAATCAATTTTTCTATACTTTTTTATTCTACCACAACTTTTGTCACAGGCAGGAAGTTCAAAGTTTAAGATGTTGGATAACGAAATAAACCTCCTCAAGCAAGTAGACCATGCTCACATAATACATCTCGAAGTAACCTACAATACACCTACGGTAATAATTGCTTGTCCTTGGGTCTCGATCGCAACATAGATTCTCGTCAAACGTACAATTGATAATACTTATCTTTTGCTACTAAGTCTTTCTGGAATGAAGTGACTTTGTTTTCCATTTTGTTCCCAGAAGATTTGTCTGGTCACTGAGCTCTGCAGAGGAGGCACCCTGAAGCAGCAGCTCCATCAAAAAAAATTCTTCACAGAGGATGAAACGAGAAAAATTATATATTGTTTAGCGGATGCAGTCGTCTACCTTCACAAAAGAGGTGATGTATATTTAGAAGACTGACCGAAGTGTGTGAATATACATAGTTTATGGACAAGGCTTAGACAGATAATGTAATAGACACAAAATGCAAAGTGTGATTTCATTATGCCATTTGTTTAGTTGGTTTTTTTATATTTGAAAACCACCAGAAATATAAGAAACCAGTCCTTATGGCAAACAATAATAATCAGTTAAATATTAAATACAGTAGTTGAGAAGGCTAAGATGGTTCTATGAAGGCAGTGAGCTCTAACAACATATTTTAAAGAAAATAAATTATAAGAATAATAAATTATTATTTTAATTAATGAAAATGTTCTGCTTCTGTCTACATGTAGAGATTATGTTAAGAAAGGATTGAGAATTAGAGTCTTTAGCCATGTTGCATAATATTGCAAAAAGAAAAGAAAATGTTTTACCTTATGATTAAATCTTTGCGTTGTTGTAAGTGACCTCTTGCTATTCTCCTGATCCCTGTTCCTTGTCTGCATGGCTGACTTTTCACACCTTCACTGATATTTGTACTTGTGTTGTTTGGTAGCTTTGAACCAAATTCTTTATTTGTAAATGACTTCTCAAAGTTTTGCATATTCTGAAGTGTCGATTTGGTTTTCTCTGATTTTTAAACTAAGCCAGAACTGGTCACAACTACCTCCTTTGTATGAAAAATATTGTTCTCATTCACTAACTTTATAAATAATACATTTTCACATACACCAATTAAAGTGTAGCCGTCTCGAAGCAATTTAGAAAGTGGTAAAAAATATTCAACAGAACACCAACAAGTGATTATATATTTTTTATTTTTTACATGTTTTTTGTATTTATTATTCATGCTGAGTATTTGCATCAGAGTGGTACAATAAATAAATCAGGTTAACATTTAATAAAAAGAGGTTTCTTCTTTCTAATCTTTAGTTTTTCTTTGCAGATATAGTGCACCGGGACCTGAAACTTGAAAACATTCTTGTGAAGAATTCTCCTGATGAAAAAGACTGTTTTGACATTAAGGTAAAGTTGCGACATAAACATGTAATTAAATGTTTCATCACACGGTTTCCTTTCTCTCCGCAAATTTAAAGAAAGCCTCATTAGGACCCATTTTATTTAATTAATCTTGATATCAGTAAAGGCCTGATTTAATGTCTTTTTTGACACCCATATTCTCACAAAGATTAAGTTGTTTCCCAGCACATAATCGTCAAATTACATTATTTTGTCTGAACTCATAAAACATACAGTTGATAGCGGAGGCATAGATGGTGGTTTCTTAGTCTATTTTTTCTACTCAAGTACATAATTATAAACTCATTAAGAATAGGAAGTGTGTCTGAGTGTATTTTATTGATAAGTTCTGCATGCTGTAGTACCAAAACAGGAGACCTGAGACATTTATTGAAATACCTTTTTCTTAAGTGCTGTTGTGCACCTAGGTGGCAGACTTCGGACTGTCAGTGAAGGCAGACGGTGTTGGGATTAGGAAGGTATTGACGGAGGCCTGTGGGACTCTTCTCTATATGGGTATCCTCTCTATAAGTAATATTTACCATATTATGCTCAATAAATTAAGTTGAATATATACAACCACTGCAAAGTGTAATTTCATTATGCCTTTTTACAAAGTTGTAAAACAAAGTCAGTTTTTTTATTTGCATGTTTATGGCTATTTGCAAGTACATATGTGTAATGTATCAACAAGTCCTCTGACTTATTGATAAATTGGCTCAAAATAATTTTTCTTTGGATTCCCACGTATTTATGCCCAGAAAGGACTTACGGGAGTTGTTTGCCTCCTTCATAAACTTAAGTTGTAGGCTTTGAACTTTGTAATCATTTATTAATAGTGTTACAGCACACATTAGTCTGACTGTGAATGTAAAAGTGTAAAAGATAAAACACTAACATTTTGAAGGAAAACAAAGAGACGTCAGACAAAATGTACAAATTTCAGCACATTCCAGTGGATGCACTGGATTTCATCTGATTGTCAAATTCTGTAATTCTGTTGTAGTTTCACCACATCACAGTGGATTTTCAGACATCTAGAACTACAGCTTTGTATGTTTTCTAGAAGCAGCTTCAAAGCATTATTACTACTGAGAAGTTTTTTTTTTACGTGTATGTTTTGGTCCCAAGGTTTCTGTAACTGAAAAAAAAAGCCATTCGTGTGTGATTTTCAGCCCCTGAAATGATGAGTGGCCGCGGTTACAGCCATTGGTGTGATGTTTGGAGCATCGGAGTCATTATGTTTATGCTGTAAGTAGGCGCACTTCAACAACTTCCTAATCATCTTGAATTAGAAGTAGCCATGACTGAAATATGTCTCCATGTAGGCTTTGTGGAGAGCCTCCATTTCATTCCAAATCAAAGGACAGACTGCTCAAGAAAATTATGCGCAAGGAAGTACAATTTACTCAACCCACTTGGGCCACAGTTAGTGATGGAGGTGAAACTTTTTCTTAAATCTCACTGTTAACAAAGATTAAACAGTACCTACTTTAGCCAACTGGTTTCTGTCTCAACAGGAAAATATGTCCTGACTTGCCTTCTAAAGCCTGACCCTGCTTATCGCATGTCTGCTCATCAATTGCTAGAACATCCCTGGATTACAGTAGGGCACCGGCTCCTCTTCTGCATTTCTGAACTTTAAGTGACCGACACAAAGAGGTCTTATGGGAGACTTTTCCAACAGGGTGATACAACTGTGCCTTTGGGCCCAAACAACGTGTTGGAGATGATGCATCACTGTATGGAAAACGAAGAAGGTAATAATGAAGATGAATTCAAGTGTTGTTCTTTCCAAGCTATGATCAAAATCTTCCAGTAACTGACATTAAGTAAATGTTGTTGAATGGAACAGAATGGACAAAACATGCATATCGGTGTGTTTTTAGTGGGTGGAAGATGAAATAATCCTGGAGGACAATTAATTTTGAAGGCTTCATAAGTGTTAAGCAATCGGCAGAGCAGAAATTCTCAAATTCATAATCAGAAATTTCAGTCATAATCCTAAGCCTTTAAGGCTTTAATAATATGAACAATTCTGTTAGTGTTAGACAGAGTTGAATTAGATTCTTCTGTGGATTTGTATTTTTCCTTTTTTCTTAAAAATAAAAACGATTAAAAACTTGAAAACTCTCATAGCAAAAATTGTGACTGATTTGCTTTGCTATACTTGCAGTTAAAAAGCTGACCTTACTACTTGCTCAAATAAAATATGAAACGTAACTGTCATAAATATACAGGAAACTTGTATGTTCTCAAATAAATTGGTATGAAAATTACACTGTAAAAACACAAAAATTATGAGTATTTCTGGTCTAGTTTCCAGTGCAGATATCTCAGTACACTTGAGATAAGAGAAAACTAATTTACAATAAACTTTCTATCTAGACATAGGAGTTTGTTTGAAGTCAGTAATTTCTTCATATTTATAAAATGAGCTAGTTCCTCTGGTTAGATTATGTCACTTATATAATTTGCTGGTGGAACAATATTATTACTTTTGGTCAATATTAACAATTCATCCTTAATATTTATTTACTGAAAACAAGCTCATACAGTTTATCTTGCTGCAAAGTTACTTACAAGTCAGTTTTGTTTAATTTCAAGTGTAGTAAGATATTTTTCACTAAAAACTAGACCAAAAATACTTGATAAGATTTTGTATTTTTGCAGTGTAGGTGACCTATTGCTGATTAATATCTTTTTCAGAAGAAGAAAGTGAGACTGAGAATGAGTTTGTGTCCACCTCTACGGAGGACGAGCCATGCCTGGACATTATCTACTTCCCCTTAAAGAAAGACACCGTTTGTGAGTCCAGAAAGGTTGCAAAAGGAAAGGTTTCCCCTGAGAGAAGCATCACCAGACCATCCACATCTGCCAAGCCGGTACTGTTTGTCTGTTTAACACAACTCTGCAACACTGTCCATCTAAGAAACCTCTCATGGGTTCAAGAGCTGTTTGTGATAGCCAATGTTGTTTCTGTTGTCGTATATGGTGCTTTGCAAAGTATTTATACCTCTTGTACTCTTTTAGATTAGATCTGGGATTTTATGTGATGTTTTTCTTTCCAAGCTATGGAAAGAACAACAACAGTAGTGGATATTTGCAAAGTGAAAGAAAAATTATACCTTTTTTTAACTAATACTGGAAAATGTTTATAGAGAACAAAACTATTTTTCAGATACCCTTGTACCGGTTTTGCTGGTATTTGGACTTATTATTGTCCAATTTGTGCAGCTCACTCTCTCTGATTAATGCTTGTCTTTATAGTTTAGATGCACAGTTATGATTTTGTAGGCTTACACCAGGGGCATACTCTTTCCATTTTTAGATGATCGGAATGAGTAGCATTTCAAAACTTTAGATCTCATTCTAAAACCTAGCCCTGCTTTAAAGTTCTCTGCAACTTTATCCTAGCTCTCCAGGATGCAGTTTGTTCACTAATGTTCTCTAGCAAAGCTTTTAGGGCTTCACAAAATACCTCTGCATCTACTGAGACTCAATTTTGCTGTGGTTGGCTGTATTCACTAAGAAAGTGAATAGAGCTTCTTAGTTGCCCCTGAATTTTTTAGGGGTTTACCTATGATGGGGGATAAACAACTAAATGCAAGAGTTCTTATATTGGTTAAAAATGTTTGAAAGCCTACTGCCACATCGAAATAAATGTATTTTAATGTTTGTATGATGTTAAAATCCATCCATTCATCCATGGTGGGTCACAGACACACACACACAACAAAAATAACATGCACACTCACATCTAAGGAACATTTAGAGAGACCAACTAGCAGTCAAGTTTTGTACTTTGGGCAGACAAACACATGGAAGGGCAGAACGTGTAAACTCTATATAGAAAGACCCCGAGCCGAGAGTCAAACCCAGCCAACAGAGCTAACAGTTGCTCCTCACTTGGCAGCCCTGGATGTCAGCATGTCGAAGGGATATGAATACTTTTGTGAGGCATTATAATTTACCCTGACAGCTCTGAGACAACAGCACTGCCACACACTGCAAAGGTTTTTGAACTGCCAGATCCTTTCAGTTCAATTTCTATTTAAGTCTTCATTGTTAGATTTTTATGATGTCACATATTTGATTTTTAGCTTGAAAGTGCCAATATCTTCTGATATGTAGCTGTCCTCATTTGCTTTATTCTTTCATACTGCATTTAACACCGAATCACCACTAGATGGTGCCAGATTTTCCTCTTAAAAAGATGGTGTTAAAAGTCGAGACTTGGTTGTTTTATGTTGATGTCTGAGCTGTCTGACATGAATATGCATCTGATTTTTACAGCTTCTTGGTAGAAAAAGTTCAGCCCTGCTGAGTACAATATCGGAAAAGTCTGCAGACAAGACGGATACAGGACCGAAGTCGACCACTCTCTCAGCAAAGTCAGAGAAGGGACATTCATCTAGCCGTAAAACTGAAACATCTCTGTCACATGGCAAAGCAAAAAAACAACACAGAAAAAAGAAAAAAAAAAGGGACAAATCCAGTTCATCAGAGCAAAAAAACAAAACGAAAGATAAAAAAGAAATAAAGGGGAAAAAATGAGTCGAATCAATCATATGAGAAAACGTAGAAGGGAATTGTAATGTTTTGATCATTTTAATATTTATGAATTTCTGTTTTTTTATTATTGGTTTTAGCAGATGTGGCACTACCACAAGTGTGCTGGCTGGGGAGGAAGCAGGGGCTGTAGTGTCAAAGGAATGGGCCTCACATGTAGTGTGACAATAGTTCAACATGCCCAAAACCATTGATTGCACTTTGCCTAAGCAGTGCTACCTTGTGCCAATATGAAGGCCCTACTCTGAGTTGTTTTCCAGCTAGACAAACTAAAATCATCAGACAGGTAAAACATGTTTTTTGTTTTGTTTTGTTTTTTAAGAGAAGTTAACAGAATGAATACTTTCTTATCAGGGTCTACCGATAAAGTTACCTTACAGAAAGATAGATTCAGTGAAAAAAAGTTTCCTTGAAAACTTGCACAAAGTGAATGCAGTAGTCATCTGTTTATTGCTGCTAGCAAATAATATAAATGTTATCTTTTTACTTTTACTCTCTGCTAATATTTTTCTTTTTGCATTGTATTCTTATCTTCTTTCACTGCTACATGTACAGATAGGGAATAAAAAGATTGAAATGAATCAAAGCTGAAACAGATTTGGCACTGGGCTAAATGTAGTGTGTGAATTTTATTTTACATTTGTGCATGCTACTGTGGCACATGTACGCATCCAGGGTTTGATTTGTGTTTTAAGAATTACATATTTAACTGATGCTAGTTCTGAGACACTAAAACAGAATACAAACGATTAGTTTGGATATCATTTCACAACACCGAACTACGCAAAAGGGATTTTGCTCCCTTTGTGCTCTGACCTCTCAATCCCAAAGCATTGCATATGCAGTGACTGCACCCACTCAGTGTCAAAACAGAGAAACTGTCACACAGGCTGGTTACGCTCCATCTAAATGCAGAGGATTGGGACTGAGGGCAGCCACGGGTCTAATCTCGTTTGGAGGCCACTGAAAGCAGCAGCAGCTACTTTGAGGGCACTGCCATTCAAGCACAGGTTTTTTTTTCCCCCCGCTGTAGAGAGAATAATCCCCAGCACAGATACAACATTAACGTATCCAAGCATAACACACAGAGGGTGAATTTCAAATCCACCCATTTGCATCTTGAAGTGAATGAGTGCCAACAATGGGCCCGTGTTCCTCCACAGGCTTTATGTTTTAGTGCATATGTGAGAATGTCCACAATCGCTTGTGTTAGGACACAAGCGATTGTTGATAAAAGCTGCTTGCCAAAAAAAAAAAAAAGGGACTGCTCTGCTACTGCAGAATTACTGACACGCTGAATGTCTCTGGTTTACTCAGATTGCTATAAAACAGCAGATGGAGCTGTAGTTAGTTGCTGAATTCATTAATTTGAGCTGTACCTAAAGCTACCTAATTTTCAGCATGAGGATGTGTAATTAGAATTGAGTGCTTGAGCCACTGCCCATTAAAAAATGTGATTTCCATGTAATCTGTCTCTAATTAATATGTTGTATGCTTACACCTCGACGGTCCATGTAGCTAAAATAAAATTGTTAAGACGTGACTCCTGTCGAGTGCTGTCTTGTAATTTTGTTTTTAAATAATTTGAGAATATAACAAAAAGCACACAAATGATGATTTGTGTAGTTAGTTAAACATACTTCACATTTACATAAAATCTATTTACATAGTTGCTTGTTGGGCCAATTGTGTTCTAGTGGAGATGGCATTTCTCCACATGCTCACCATTTTCTTATTCTATATTAATTCTTTTCAAAGCAAAATGTCCATACAACAAATCCAAACAATACTTGTGTGTATGTGTGTGTTAGGGTTGGGTAAACATGATAAGGGGACATTTTAGCTTTTCTGTGCTAACTTCAAAATTGTAAAGATTCAAAAATCTGTCTGCGCATATTGACGCAGGTAAACATTAGCTTCCAGCTGTTTGGTTCCTCAGTGTGGCAAAACAACAACAGAGGTGGGCGATAACAAGGGGGGGCCACATGCGAGGCTGTATGGTGGGATAGGTTAGGGGCGTGAATTTAGGACAAAGCACAGAGGCAAAGGAAATTAGAAAATTCGTCGGGATGCAACGAGGGATGCGATTGCTCCCCCCAATCCCGGCGCCACCCTTCGCCCACACCCCTAAAAGCCCTCCCACTCTTTTCCTCTAGCAGAGCCCCTGCCAGATGGAGGTATGGGTGGGTGGATTGATGGGGTGAAGGGATTAAAACTCTTCAGCCCTATTTTGGAGCCTCAACACAGTGTCACTCCCTGCAAAGGTGGGGAGCAGAGGGGCACTTGTGGCTAGAGTCACAGTTGTGGAAATGAGTGTGCGCAGGCTAATGTCAAAAGAAGCAAGGATGCTTCCCCTCCCTTTGTTGCGCACCCCTCTCGGCTTCCTCCACCTTTATCCAGTGAGTACTGAACTGCTTGAAGGAGGCAAGTAGGAGGAGGGGGACTGCATCTCCATAACCTAATAAAGCTCTCTTTAATTAATCAGCTCATCTGCACAGGCCCGATACCTGCAGCTGACCCCCCTCTCCACCCACACACACACACACACACACACACGCACACACACACCCTCTCCTCCTCACCATCGACTACCGTTACCTCAACACAACATCCTCACACTGCTGCTATGACATTGTGGTAATGAGCTAACATGGCTACAATGTCATGGAAACGTTGCAGAGACATTATCAATCATACACCCTGATGTTGCTGATCCCCGTCAGCGGCAGAAACGCCTTGCAGTTTGGGACCCCCTCTTTTCTAAAGAATAAAACGAGTGAATATAAACATGGCTACTATCCACGATAGCTTTTTTTTTTCCCCAAAGAAAAAGAAACAGGGAGGGGCTGCGTTTACGTCAAGCAAACATTTGAAACAGATGGCGATTCCAAAGCAAGCCTCATCAATCTTTGTTGACACTACCCCCTTTTTTAAACTACTCTTATTTAGGATATTTGCAATTATAATTCATACTGTAACCTCATTTGAATATCAAATTAATTACTGAACACACTGGAGTAAATACCTCTTTTATAAGTCCTTGTTAAAAGTGAAAAGTTCTCGACTACGGTCGGGTGGTGTGTTAATTTACAGTGATATCTAATCCCAAGTTACTTCACATAAAAGGCATTACTATACATATTTTAATAGGGAGGTGGTTGTTTTCCAAGCAATTTTCTGCTAGAGTACATTTTTAATTTATTCATATTTAATTTATTGGTCTCTGCATACGAGCTCGGTGAAACTAATCAACAGCATGTATGGCCCTCTTAAAGCCACATCCCTCCCTGGCAGGCAGACAAGCAAGCCTCTGCCGTCGGATAAGCTCTCTTCTCTTGAGCCGCGGAGAGCTGGGTGAAATGCCCCACATTCAGTCAAGCAGGAGGATGCCGCCACCAAGGAGACTCTTGAGTTTCCCACAAACAACCTTTTAATCAGACGGAGAGAGGGGGATGTAGGGGGGATGTAGGGGGGTAAGTAGAAAAATGAAAAATGTGCCCAGCCTTGAATGATCCAAAACAGCGCAATTTCTAAGGATAGTGACTGTCGTTACTGCTGTCAGAATGCAGCTCACTGGGGACAATGCCTTTTTCCCCCTCATCTCTTTCCACTTCTCCTTGCCCTCATACTCATCTGCCCTTGAATTGGTTTTATGGAGCTTTTGGCAGTCATTTAGCACAGTATGACCGGAGTTCTTATCACCTGACTCTTCTTTACTCTCCAAACATCTATCGACCCCTATCATAGGCTATGACAGAGGTAGAAGGATCTGCTTCACCCTTACACATGCAAATGATTTCAATTAGCTACCATTTTTCTTTGACAAGCTATTTACAGCAGGGCTGTCTCTCCGGAGTAACATGCACCAAGTGTCATGAGAAGCGGAAAGGTCATTTGACACATTTTTTGCCCCAAAATGAATACATTTATTTCAAGCACTTAATTCCACAGGAACCTGACCATTGCATGGCTCGGCAGGGCTCTGAGAGGAGGCATTACCACAAGAGGAGGCTTCACTTCCGCCCCAAAAGCAAGTGAGTGACCACGGGTCCGTGGGAATGCCTGAAGAGCAGGGGAGAAAAAGAGACAGTGAAATGGAGTGTGTGAGATCCAATCACCTTCTCTATTATAGGAAAATCGCCTTCATCACCTTCAGCATAATTGGAACATTCATTACAGTCCAGTAAAGAAAAAAAAAAAAAAAGCAGGTCGCCATTAGATGAGCGATTTGAAAGTAGGTTCCTCCAGAATGAGAGACTCGAGAGGTCATGATACGGGGTCATAGTCAAGTAAATAATGGGAATTGGTCCCACGAGGCTGCAGAAATCACAAAGCTTGTGACCATGCACCAGAAAAACAACTCTAAGGAGTCAAGAATTCAATCATCAGACAGAAAATAAAATGCCCCTGTGCCCTTTCAGTCGTACAGTAATTACAATTAGAAAGGCAGAAAGTAATTTGCAGAAGTAAACATACTTTTAATCTGATGAATGTAGAAGCTGCTGTGATACTTAATGTGATAACTTTTTCTTAATGTTAATCACAAAGCTTTTATTAATGATGTGGATCTGCTGGGAAATTTAATTATATTTGCCCTGAAGTAAATGTAAAATGTATATCTACGGTATGTGGAAACTCCTTTAAAACACTTCTGAGGATGAAGATATGCAACTATTCTTTGCTAATAAGCTCATGTTCAAATGAATGATGTTGCACTTATCTGCCAGTAGAGGCCTCACTCTGGCTTAAAGTTTTCTTTTTTACATTTGCACTGTTTTTCCTCCTGCTCTTGTTGTGAGTGTCTTAACATTTCTCTGCAGGGAAACCATAAACACCAGGCTGATCAAAGGAAGCATATTCAATATGTTGAGGTTGGAAAACCGAGTTGTTACAGTTAAGATATTTTACAAAACTTTGTTCTAAGCAAAGAAACCATAACAATAGTTCATGGGTTTGTGTGCAGCAGTGCTTTAACTAACTGCAAACATGCCTGAAGTCAGTCATGATTTGAGATTCTCTTTGAGAGATTCAACAGACGACTTAGGTATTTATTTCTTCTTGATGCTCCCACTAATGACCGTGTTTTGCAGGAGAAAATGCCTCCACATTAAATATGAATAAACACATCATGATGAAACAATTAGGCAATGGTCCTTAGTGTGTAGCTGGTTTACATTTCTGGATGCCAAGAAAATGGTAATAACAAAAACAAAGCTGCAGAGTAGGTTCCATCAATTAAGCGTACTTCTCTGTGGAAAAGAAAAGAAATGTAATTTGCGAAGAAAGACCACAAAGCCCCGCGCTCTCTTCACTGAAGACTGAACTTTTACAATTGATGAAAATAGACAGTGGTATGATCAGCCAGTGGAAGAGAGGCCCAGCGTTTCATGACAGGATGACACGCAGCCTCACAGTCACAAGCTGGCCCGCAGCATCCGGCCTGTACTTTCCTCTCAGCACTTTCACCACTCAGGAGGCAGATTGGAGTTCTCACTCTCAGCTCCTCCACATTATTGTCCATTATCACACCGTGGTCCATGTGTAAGGTGACAGTGGTGCTCTGATGGAGGGGCGACAGGGGGGACCTAGTCTGCAATAACATATTATTAGCTCCCCCCCGCCACCCTGCTCCACTAGGTTGGATTTACACTGGATATCCAAAGACCTCTGAGGGCAGCGCACTGTCATTGTGGTGTCCAGCAGCAGAGCAATTGCAAGGAATGTGCAGGTGTGTTCAGACTGAACAGCTGTGCACGCATACAAGGCACACACATAGAGCACCAGTTTGTCTTCAGTCATTGACACACTTTTTCCAATTAGCCTGTATGCGCTTATTCTTCTTGATTTCGTTTAAGGGTTTATTTTAGGTGTCAGGACACATCTACTGTCGGTTTGACAGATAGACTGTGCACAAAAGTACATTGCCCCCTAATTAAGTTATGATTTGTTGCAAGCCGGCAGACATTCTTTTAACGTGTTAAAGTTATTCTGATCAAAGTTTGTCTTGGCTTTCTGCTGAAGTTTTTCTTTGGACTTTGATTTTATATTATTGTTTTTCTGTCCACTACTCTTACCAGATCGGTATCAGATATTGTACTGTTTGAGCTTAAAATGTGAGAATATTGAACAAGTGATGGACACAGAAGTGCCAGAATATCAAAGACCTGACACAATACCTCAAGAATGCCTGGTCCATTTCTTGATCAACTGCATTTTCTGTAGTTTAGTGAATTATTCTGCTGGTGCTTTTGAGCTGTTATTCTTTCATATTCAAACAAAGCTGAGGAAAAGGCAGCAAACTGGGATTTCCTGACAGGGTGGTAACTAAATGCCTAAAGATCCCATTAAGAACAAGTTCTTTGTTAAACTGTCTGAATTAAGTTAAATGGTTCATTTCTTGATTGACGTCAGGTTGACTAAGCTAAGTGGCTTGATTAAGAAAAATTATTCTTTTCTAAAAATGCTTGGCTACTGGGCTGAAAATGAGCTAAAATCAAGATAATATCCAAAGAAGCTAGTAGACTAGTACAAGACTTTTGCACATATGGGTGGTTAGTGTTGTCAACTTAAATAAAGTTTGATCAGCCTACGGTGCTGTGATTATCCGTGTCTTTTCATATTTTGTCTTTTTGGTTTTCTAGTTGGATTACTTTGTGTTCACATTGATCTTTGACATGCTGTACTTGTACATGCTGTTATTTGGAGTTTCTTGGTTCTTGCATCAGTTTGATACTTTGTGTATTGGGCTTATTAATATTTTAGAATTAGTCTTCAGCTTTTGATTCAGAAAGATCATTGTGTAATCCATTCTGTGTTCATAACTCATTTTCTCCTAACTTTCTGGTCCACCACCCATCGACGGCAGGGTTCATTCTGTTGAATAGACTCACCCGGTTCCCTTGTCACTCATCTCCACACCTAAAGGTGGTTGTACATCTTAAAGTTAGAATATTCCATAACAGTGAAATATTTTCTTTCAGGTCATTGTCTGCTTCGTTGGGTCTGGAGTCTCATTGTTCTCTTAGCTCATAGGTTTTCTATGGGGTTCTAGAGAAGGACAGGAACATCATGATCACTGAACCAGCTTTTGGCACCTTGGGTAGTGTGGGCAGGTGCCAAGTCCTGCCAGAAAATAAAACTTGCATCACCATGAAGCTTGTCAGCAGAGAGAAGCGTAAAATGCTCTATAATTTCCTGGAAGACGGCTGCAGTGACTGTGGACTTCAGAAAACACACTGGACCAACACCAGATGACATGTCACGCCAAACCATCACTGACTGTGGAAACCTAACGTGGACTCGGTGCCTCTCCACTCTTCCTCCAGATGCTTGATTTACAAATGAAATGCAAAATCTACTTTCATTTGAAAGAAATGATCTGGACCACTGAGTAACAGACCAGATCCTTTTCTCCTTAACTCAGGTCAGACGTCTCTGGTTAAGGAGTGGCTTGACATAACTTGACATTTGTAGCCCATGTTTAGAATTTGTGTTTGTGTGGTGGCTCTTTTGTAATGGATCCTGTGTCCCAGTCATCTCAAAGTATCCTTTTGCTCCTTTTCCTACCACACTTCTTCCATCCCTTCAATTTTCTGTAATTATGCTTGGAAACAGAAAGCTGTGAACAACCAACTTCTTTCAGGAATGACCTTTTGTGGCGTCCCTCCTTGTGAACGATGTCGATGACTGACTCATTGGAGAGAATGTTTAAAGGCTCAGGAAGCAAATACAAGTGTTTTCGATTAATCAGTTTATTAGGTTGTGACACCGTGAGTTTTCATAATCCATGGACCATAATCATATCAAGTACAAGAAACAAAGGCTTGGACTAGATCACTATATGGATTATAATATGATTTTAAATTTCTGAGGTGATGATGCACTTTTACCTAACATTAAATAGTTTTTTAGATGTACAGTTATCAGCCAGTCAGTTTCTTACTTCCTCATTACATCTATTACTTGCCATAAATCTTCACAAGAGACTCTTGCTCTGCTGTGTGCCCGTGGATCCATCTCCATATCAACACAGGACAGGTGGTGGTAGTGTGATGGTCTGGGTCTGCTCTGTTGCATCAGTTCCCAGATTACTTTCTATCATTGATGAAAATTTGACTTCTACTTTTCTAGCATAAACTGTTGATAAAGAATGTCCAACATAAATGTATTGACCATGAGCATTTTGGTTGAGGAGCCGGATAGTTCTAAAGAGACTTGGGATGAACTAGTCAAAGTCTACACTGAAATCTAGCATTCAGGCTCTTAGCCCTGCAATGTTGCAGAATTAAAACAAGTGTGAAACAAAGTGGGCCAATGGAGACGTACTGTTTTGCATAAGACAAGGTTAGTTTTCACCGCTTCTTTTCCCTCTTAAATTAAATGACATTTATGTTTTCTCTATTTTCTCAGGACATTTTTATGGATAGAAATACATGTAGACAGAATATCAGCTGCTCCTTTCAAATGAGCCCTCCTCTTGTCCTTGGTACGTTACCGGTCTCCCTTGTGACTGATACGTCTTGTCCCAGGCCTGTTTATAAAACAGTCAGAACTTCGTTAAAGGACAATAACATCAGCCAAGCTCAATTATGGTGACATTTTGCTGACATGCAGATTGCCTCCCCTCAATCTCTTTTATGTAAAATACTGGTGTGCCAGTCACATATAGATGGATGAACTTTGGAAGGATCAATGGTATTGATGAATCATAGATCATACAAGTCAACAAGAGTGACACCAGGAGGGTGACTTCGTCGTGCATGGAAAGTCAATATTAAACTGTAATCATAATCAGACAAAGTGAGTTATGTGTAATCAATAGCCCAATTATGATTGTTCGTAGAGCTCTCTTCTCTACAATACAGAAAGTGAAGTCTTTTCAACAGACAGTATTTTTTTAGTACAGCAGTAGCTTCTGTAGAAAGAGAATTATTAATTCTGATTTCCATCATCTGGAGTAGAATGTCCACAATAAAACCAAAAGCTTGTCAGCATCAGTCCTAATTAATGTAACCAAGTGTAGAAAATAACATGGTGTCTATGAATAAAAGAAACATTATGACAAGACAGTTAGGTACTAATTTTGTTTTAAACTAGAATTGCACAAACACGTGGAAGGTTGTGAGAATTTGGTTTCTGAACTTGAAAGTTCCCTCTGGAAGAGATCAGTCATCACCTTACTGGAGTTTGTGAAATTTCTGAAAGGAACTTTTGTAGGTTTACATTTCACTCTTTGTCACACACTTGTGGGAGAATGTTCTGAAATAAAAGCATGTCATTTTCATTTTTGTTCCCAGTCCAGGCTTGTTTTTGAGCTCTGATGATTTGTCATTTAGTTTAATTGTTGGTAACATTATCACTGACGGGGTCTGGTGTTAATATACAAAATTCAGGATATGGATACATCACACTGCTGTGAGAAGATGTGATGCATGGCTAGAAGTGTAACAAACAAAACTCATAGAGTAGTAGAGATTTTGCATCCATCCTCATCTGCTAGTTTATTTATTTTCTTATTCTGTGGTGCAGTGGCAGAGCAGATCCTGCTGTTTCGGGATCGGGTGTCATCCATTCTACTGTTACCTTTCAATGTACAAATGGTGTCTGAACCCTTGAGGAAGCCATTTCAGTTCAATAGACAATCTCTCAAGAAAGTGAAACTTCTTTCTGGAGACAACAGATATTTTTCCTGAAAATTACTAAGCAGAAATAACACTAGGGTCTGCAGGGTGGTGCTGTTTCCTAGCAGCTAGAAGGTCCAAGGTATGAATCACAGTTGTGTCGTTTCTCTGTGGAGTTAGACGTTCTCCTTGTGTATGCATGGGTTTTATCCAGGTATTCTGACTTTCCCCCTCCATCCAAAAATATGCAAGGTCTATAATCCTAAATGCATTATCATCTTCATGCATGAGGTTTTAAGCTTTCCTTATGTATGTATGTTTTGCAGGGGTATTAGCTAACCTCCTCACATCCGCAATGTTTTGCCGTACCAGGTTCCTGCATGTAGCAGATAGAGCCCTGCCATTTGACCTAAAGTCAATACTGCCTGACAAAGTTTCAGGCCTCAGGTCTGCATTGAGTTTGGTTATATACAAATGTAATTTATCAAGAAATTTCTTCCTTATTCTCTCAGACTGTGCTAATTGTCTGCATCCATCTGTGTCTTGACATATAATTCAATATGCAAATGACCCAAAGAAATCAGGGAAAAAGGCAGTGTGGCACTGCGATGCATAAACCAGCTGAGTAAACTGTCAAATACGATAAATCCCCCCTCCAAAGTAATAATAATAATAAAAAAAAACATATTTGACACACTTTCCATCCTTGGGAAAATCTAAGTAAATAAAAACTGACTTGATTTCTTAAGGCAAAATTTAAAATGACAAGCAAGTAATACTAGTTATGATTCCGCTCTTTTCCCGACTTTAGTTTTGTAAGATATTTTGAAACAAACTTTTTTTAAGTTACTAAAAAAAAATTTCTACTATAGTCCAAAATGATTCATTCCTGGATGATTTGTTTTTAAAATGATTTTAATTCAACCAAGAAGTTCTTTTTTAATTTGAAGTGAAAAATAGACATCTGTCAGAAGGTAATAAAATGATGAAAAGGAAGAATTAATCTTGATCACTGAATAAAAAAAATCATGTCAAACAATTACTTATATCCTTCTCAATAATTAATTAAATCTTATTCTTACATTGTTGTATGTTTCCACTGTGTTTTTGTTTTTAATGAGCTCTGCAGTGAAGTTGGAAATCCTCCTTGCCATCACCCTAATCTTTAGCGCCATCCAAAGCTTTGGTCAGAATTGTAACTGGGCCACTTCCAGTCAGAAGAAGTGTGTACAAATTGAAAAGGGTTTAAATAAATCCACCATGAGTAACTCATTTTGTGCTAAGCAATAAGTATTGAGACATTTCAGTGAGCACACTATTTTGTTTCCAAGAATCTTGTTACCTCTGTTAGAAACTATTTTAGATCTTGTAAACTTTAATTTGACCTCCACCATTTCTGTTAACTAGCATTTCTTTGTTGTGCAACCCATTAAAAAGACAACTTCCTGAAAAAAAATATCATTCACGTAAGCATTTTTCTTCTTTGATTATATAAGTATGAACAAACACACAGAAATTATGCAGCTCAAAGAGATATTAATATACTTCCTAGAGTGAATATAATCATCCAAACAAGCCCTCTCTCTTCCTCTCTCGCCTGTGAGTGCAGCAATAAAAAGCATTACACATGACTCACATGATGTGAGGCCCCTTTTTTCTAATAAATTCTCTGGAGAGTGTGACAGCCTCTGTCATCTTCATTACAACATGACAGCTTTTCTCCATCAAAAAGCTCATCATAAGGATGTGTAAGCGCTTTGAATCACAGCGACTATAATTGCTGACCAATGAGAATATTCAAAGCTGTGCAAAGTCCTCACGGAGGCCTCATTTTAATTGTGTTGACTAGATTTTGCTACAAGGCCCAATAACTCCAGAAACTTGACAGGTGCACACCCTGAAAATCATCTTACTCTCTTTTATCAACTTTTCCCCCTCATTATTTCCACTTAACTGCTGACAGCTCAGAGGCCACAGATTTTCCTTTTCGTTTTTCCTCGACTGTTCAGTGTGCAACACACTATTAGAGGGACAACACAAGCACTCTGCCACATGAAATGAATGTAATATCCATTAGATAAAAGGTGTGTGAGGTCGAAGACTTTCACCTTTGCTTCTTTAGATTAGACATTCCTTTGCCCTTCACTCTGTTGTCTTACTTCCACTGGCTTTTGTTGATTAACCATAATGAGGTGACCTACTGTAGTCCCTCAGTTTATCCGCTGCCTCCCCCTCTTTCTATTCTTTTCTTGCTGAGGTGCTGCTGATAAAAAAGTCCATCCGTGCAGTCATGGGGGGAGGAGGGAGGGTCAGCAGAAATCAGATGGAGGCGCTTTTTTGTGTCTGCCTGCCGACACTTTCAAATGTTAATGGATGGGGGCGAACAAAGTTGAAGTGGGTTTGAAAATGCTAATTGTCCCTAATTCATGTAAATAGGTTCCTTAATGGAGGAATTAAGCATTTTAAATATGCAATTGGAGGCAATCAGTCCTTTCATTTGCTGGGGTGGCACAGGTGTAGTGGATTGAAATTCATCTTTCACACAGGGAGGCTCATTTTTCATTTGGCCGTGTTCAGGCATGGATGGTTGGGATGTACAGAAGGAAAGATCCTTTTGTAATGCTGAGTGCAGATATGAGAGGAACATGTCACTGAACCTAGAACCAGGAAACGTTCCCATATTGATGATGATGATGATGATAATGGCCCTCCAGGAAGCACATCCACATACAACCTACACATACTTACACATGTGTATAATGTAGACAGGCGGAACAAATATATTGTTAGAATGAAAAAGACACAATGTTTACTAAACTGAAGGCATTTTGGATTCAGTCTCAACATTCAGTGTATATATATTATATATATTATACTGTACTTCTCTTTGGTCCTTTCTCCTGACTGAGCCGTTTATAACCTGTCTGCTAGCTTGGATTTCACTAAAGGATGTAAATTCAGGGAAGTCGTAACAATTCGAGCATAACTTTGTTACAGTTTCACCATATTGCAGCCAATTTATGGTAGATATGAACTTAGTAAGAGTTAATCTAAACAAAACTTTATCAGAAGACGCTTCAAAGTGCAAAGGTGTAATGATGTACAGGCACAGGCAGTTTTAAATCTTTTTAACAACAACCCCCTACTCTGTCTAGTTGTAAGATGAGAGATTTTAAAAATTTGAGAAATACTTGAAAATCATCGATCTCGTTTTCATTTAGTGTGCATTAACTCAAGTAGGTTAATAATGACTGTGTCCCAAACTATTTGTAATTTGCAAATTCATTCTCACGTGATTCTCGTTGTTGATATTGCAGTTTTGCACTCATCTCAGCCAGAAGCTGTTTTAATACCAAAACACAGAAAAAATGGGAAAAAAAGTTGAATGTCTCTTTAGGTTCAGTCTTTTGAAGAATGTCAGTTTACTGTAGGTCAGGGGGGCTCAAGTCCAGTCCCTGAGAGCTACCATCCTGTAACATGTTCCTCCTGCTCCAAAACACCAGAGTCATTTTGTTGACTTGCAGTAACTCTGCTCTGCAGAGCCCTGCTAACAAGCCATCCATTTGATCCAGGTGTGTTAGAGAAGGAAACCTGAATCTCAAAGTTTCAGGCTGGTGGCTCTGAAGGATTGGACTTGGGCATCCCTGGTGCACAACAATCCAGTTTAGGTATTCTCACTCAAGGTATTTAAGATTTTGAACAAATGAGTCTGAAATACGGCATCAGATCTAAACTGTATGAACTCCCTAATAAATAGACTTGAAAATCATTGATGTAAATTTCTGACTCAACTGACAAAAAAAAAAAAAAAAAAAACCTTCTTTATTGAGGCCACCAAACATGGCGCCCAGAAAGAAGAGCTACATCACCTATGTCACAAACTACGGTTCAAATTGTTATTGATTGTATTGAAAAAGCACTTATAACCGCAGCACCCATACATTTGTTAAAATTACAGTTTGTTTATGGAGGAAATGTCTGAAGCATCAGCACACGGCAAAGGAGGTAGGCTACTCACATATCACAGCCAAAGGAGCAGCAAATAGACAGCTCTGACTTATTATTCTGATCATCTCAAACAGACAATAAAGCAGGAGGTCATGCTTCAGCGTGCAATAACACGTTGTAGCAGCAGGAACAGAGACACAGGAAAACACACACAGCACATACAAGCCATGAATCAAACAGGCAAGGCATTGTCTCTGAAAATGACTTATTAGTCAATAAGAGAGGGGGATACTGTGTCTTTGAGTTTAAATAGCCATGGCCCTGCGGAGAGGAGGAGGCAGCCCTAGTTAATGAACGAGACAAGAAAAACCTTGTTTAAAAGGACAAATCAGATCACAAGATTTCAAACCCATTAGCTGCTACTCACACTGAATGATAATAATGATAACGGATGGTGAGGCCTTTTGATGGTGAGAGTAGCGAACTGTGTTGTCTTGGGAAAAAATCTTTTCCTGGAGGAGAATCAAAGAGCAGTTCATTTTCACACTGACCTTCAGGGCTCAAGGCAGCCAGACAAGGGCACAAACAGATTGAGAATTAATTGGAGCAATTAACATTTTGTGATTATAAGGACTTCAGATCGATACCTTATGCAAATAGCAGTATTGATGTGCAGCAGAAACCTTGTTAATTGTGTTTGGCGAACAAACAGGCTCCTGTGCTACTATTCCATAATGGAACAGGAGGCATGGACAGGTTCAAACTGCTGACAACTTTAGATGCATGAGGGCATGTGGAAGTTTCTCCCTCCTCCATCCTGTTAGCTCAACCTTGCCTCTGCTAAAAACTCCTGTGGAAAGTTAGAGTTTGACATGGTTGCTTTAAATTTGGACTTGTAGTTCCTCTTTGAAGAAGCTCTTACAAAACCGGACGGAAAATCTTCAGCGTTTCTCTGATCACCATGTTCGTGTCAAGCCGCAGCAGATTACATACAAATGGCTGTCGTCTTTCTTTGAAAGTTTTGAGTCATGTGGGGAAGAATTGAGTCCCCTCCTCCCTTACTGCGCCAACAGCCGTTGGAATGAATTAGTTTCAGCTTTATTGCTGTGGACTGGATTTTCCACTCTCGTTATTAAACTGCGTTAAAAATGCACTTTCATTTCAGATAAGTACCAGTAATCCTGTTTGCGGACCACGGCAGATGAAGTTAAATATAATTTAAGCAGAAACGGAAACGGGTGGAACAATGTAATCACTGAAAGTGAGATTGAAGTGATGCTATTCTCACCATTATTATTATTTTCATTACTGTCAGGGTGGAAAGATCCTTCTGAGGGTAGTAACAACAACAAGCAGAAGGTGGGAAAGCATGGGGGAAAAAAAAAATTCTCCATCCAATAACTATCAGAGCCAATAAATCCAATTCACTACTAGCTGTCTGTTTGTGATGGTTGGCTTGCAGATTGTCGCATTGCTTATGTGGCCTTGAAGAAAAACACAAGGAGAGAAAAATGCAAAAAGCGTCATGGCACAAACAATCTGAGTGCAAAGAAACACATTAAAACAATATTTTACGTCCTTGTAAAACATGTTTTAATATTGTTGGAACGTGAAAAGCCATTCACATAAAGAAGTCAACTGAACATTAATACGGCTGATCAAACTGGCTGACCAAGCCTGAATCTAACAGAGTTTATTTGGACTGAATTTGGGGAGGACATAAATTAGTACAACATTTCACCTGTTTTTTTTTTCGGGATTGTAAAACAGTCTAACATAACATAAGTATAAAACTATGACTGGAGTTACTACTTTTGGACGCTTGATTGAAGGAACAATTTAACATTTATGGTTTGTTGAACGGTTCAGTATAATTAAAAAGTAAAACTTGGACTGTATATTTATTTGGTTAAGACAGAGTATAATACATTCATTTTTCAGTGGTACTTTAATCCATTGAGAAACATTTCTGTGTTTTATACTTCCATCTGTTACTGTGTCTATTTCCTACTATGCATTGATTAAATATTTAAATTCTTTATCCCAAAATCACCAATATTTTAAAAGGTCCTCAAGAGTAATACAAAGTTTAAGGCAGATATATAACAATTGCCTTTATAATGCCATTTATTGCTATGCTAATTTCAGTTAATTGTTTTCAGTTTGGTCTTTGCTCCTTTAGGCGTTGGTTTTAATCTCCCTGGTGGTGAAGTTAATGTCTTAAATGGGAAGAACAAGAGGGAGGAAAAAGTGGACATGTTGGACACGGCAAAACTAAATGCACATGAGCCTGAACACACCACCACAGTAGTTTTCAGTTTTGTTTCTATTGAACTGAGATGCAGGGATTGAAAGTGAATGTTCTGGGACTATTTAGGTTTCTCAGTTGTTTGTTGCAGTTTGGTGCATTGTCCATCAGTACTTTAAAGTACAATCCATTTACTTTACTTAACATGAACAAAGAGTAAAACTTGCACAGAATTGATCTGCTTTTGTTGTCTTTCACATTACCAATAAACACAGGCGACCCGCTGTTACTAAAATCCACACAACAGACGTGTCTATGATTATTTGACATGTATTATAAAAGATGTTGTTTTCTTGATACTTTTGGTTTAAAAAACCAATGAAAAACCAATCGGTGATTGTATTCCTCACATGGGCAAATGCCAATACTCTAATTACATGCAGGATTCTCTGTTATTCTAGGTTTTTAGCCATTTTCTTCGGAATGTGCCAAACTACTAATTTGGCCACTCACCTTGTCCCCACTCCTTTTCTGATGGATGTGCTGCTGCAGCCAAAATTGCCTGTCTCACTTTTGCTGAAAACTCTTTTGACTGCATGTAGTGAGTTCACAACAACCTAAAAATGCAAATGCAGATAAAAGCGTCTCAAATCAATTCCAGACCTTTTATCTGCTTTTCTCGATGGGAAAATGACAAATAGCCCACACCACTCCACAAACGATGTGTCCAGTTACACGTGAGGCACCCAAGTAGATGATTTTGCAAGTTAAAAAGCTTTACATCTTAAGCTGAAAAAGTTATCTTATTGTAGAGTAATTTTTTAGAGGTTCATAGTGTGGAAATTTGCGGTACTCTGAATGACTTTTAAAGCAATTTAAAAGTGGTGCAAATTTGTGACTGATGTGTTGGATTTAACTTTTCTTCTAAAACTGACTATTTTATATGTTTTTATAAAATTTGCAATGTCTGAGAAATTGTTAATCAGATAAAGATGAAAATAAAAAAAAATGACAAGAAGATATTTATTGTATTTAAAAAAAAGAATAAAAATTGTGGTTCCAGTAATATTTTCAGCTTGAAGTTATTGACCCATAAGGCGACTGGAAACCACTTCTCTGGCAGTGGTTCCCAAGCCTGGTCCTGAAGTAACCTCGCCCTGCATGCTTTTGGTGTCTCACTGCTTCTAAACACTTGACTTAAATGAATATGGACTTTGGGAACCACAAAAATATGAGTCGTGCTTCCCCTAGGGGGCGCCAGTGTTTTTCAGTGGTGACACCACATAAGGACAAAAATTTATCCAGAAATGTTTAATATCTAGAGCTCTGGTGAGTAAAGCTAGGTTCACAGTTAACATACTGAACTGAGTCAACTAGTTTTATAGTTAATGCATTGAACCCTTGTATCAATCCTTTGTTTGGCACAAGACCAACGCACCGTTCTGTGCCTGTGCGTTGGTCTTGTACACTGTCATGACAGCAGGTCATGCGTCTCTAAATTTTTGTGACTCAGTGCAGACTACACTGAGTTACATGTGGTACATACTTTCCTGTAGCCATCTTTTGACTTCTAGAAATGGAAATGATCTCTTCTTTTTCCCATTTTGAAGTTTGACTAAGAAATATGGACTTCTGTGTCACATATACCGATTGCTAAATAAAAACTCACCAACACGTTGATCAGCTTTGCAAAAATCACCAAAAAATGATCTAGTTGCTGTTCTTTTGAATGAAATTGATGCTAAGAAATGTTGCACCATGGATTTGTTATTATTTCCTAATATATAATTTCCCCTCCACTAATTTAATGTGAGTTGGTCCAAGGTCAGGATTGTTTTGAGTTTTAGGTTTTTTGCATTTGAATTTTACATTTTTCACACATTTTTACTTGAGGTAGCAAAAAATGTGGAGGCTGTTGTATATACGTGATTTGCTGAAAATAGTTTCAGAAGTGTTTTTCTTTTCCTTAATAAAGTCTGATAAGTAAAACATTGTTTATACGATTGTGCTGAGACCTAATTGAGTGATATCTGAATGTTCTGACGTCAACAACAAACCACTTTAATGGATTTTTGGAAAAGCTGCTCAGAATCTAATATGCTGAGTTTAATTTAACATCGAGTTCTAACCGTTCCTGGCATAACAAAAGACCAGAAAGTTATTTGTACTGGAAATTGCAGCATAATTAATATGGATTGCAGATTGTTACATTGTGACCTTTTGATCATTGTGGTTTTGAAGAATCTGTCTACACACTGATGTGGCTGTGGCCGATGGACTTCTTCTGCCTTTAGATCAATTACTTTATACAGCAGCAAATGTGAACTAAATTGTGGGGTTCAGGTTCAATATCCAACTCAAAATTTGAAAAAGATGATGTAAGGTCCTGGAGATAAAATACAAATTTTGTGTTAACATAAAACTTGCCATTTTTAACCATGATTGTGACGCTGTCACTTTCGGTTTTAAAGAGCAGTCTGGAAAATACATGATAATGACATATGAACAATCTTCCAAACACAATTATAGAAACAAACAAACAAAACAAAGTAACGCAGATAATAAATCATAAAGCCTGCAGTTTAAATGCCCATCTACGCTCAGTTTGTGAAGACCAGGTGAAAAATATACAACAGTATTGCATTTCCAGACATGGTTCAAAAAGTCCTTGTCAAGATTGATGTCCCTCATGTAGCTATGGTTAATAGTAGGGAAACACTTCTGAAATTAGAATCCACTTCTTTTTGAACGCACCACCTGTGAATCGAGGACATCTACGGGAGGGAGGGGGGGAAAAGGAAGGTTACATGTCATTTCTTTAGGTTTCCAAGACACAGGGAAAAGTGAACACCCAATCTATGAGGTGTAATGGATATGTCAAGAACTGCTAAATCATAGGTGTTTGAAGCAGAAAGACAACCAACCCAAACACAATGTCATTCTGAAGGCAGAGAAGGAAGCAACTGCAAGAAGGACGAGGAAACAAGAGTGTAGATAGGATTGGGTTTGATTTTTTTTTCTTTTTTTTGGAAGAAACTGGAAAAAATTTTATTAACTGTTTATTTGCCTGCATGCTTTTCTTTCTTTATTATTACCTATTTGGCATCTCTGTCTGGGTACATTATGGAAATGAAGTAATGCCGCTTTGCTTAACAATAACACACTGACTTTGAATCCTCTTACTTAAGGTCTGATTGCTTCTTGACGGTGGTTTTAAAAGAATTGTGTTGAGGAGTGATAAAGAGCTTATTGCCAGGAATAAAAGCCCGGAGCAATGAGGAAAAGCTACACATGGAGTGGCGAGGCGATACAGGCTATTACGGTGAGGGAATGGTGTCCTTGACTGCCAGGACGGCTTAGAATTTTATTTCATCTTGTTTTGCCGGCTGCTGACAATGATGCGTGACTCTGGCACTGGAGGAAGAGGGCACGCATGAGAATCGCTTTGGATTGCATTTACATAGGCTTTGTCTATAATGACATGAAAATAATTGAGATCCTATTTATGTGGACGCAGAGATGCAATGTCCACATCTAACTTGTGTGCAGAAATAACTTTTGCAGTACATGCAGGCGCTTTATTGAAGAATTTCCCCAAAATATGTGGCATTCCAGCTTTCATTTGAGAGAAAGTTATGTTTACCTGTGTTGTGTGTTTATCTGAATACCTTGCTCTGACCTCCGACAGTCATATGTTTTGGAGCTCGTAACCCCTCAAGTAAATTTGGACAGTCGATGACTCAGAGACTCTGGGAATTGTTGTTTATCAGCGCAGAGAAAAGAAGCTGCAAAGCTTCAGTGTGCAAACTTCACAGAGCAGCAACTCTGGGGCCTCCCCTCTGAGCTGCACATCCTTGTGTTATTTCAGTTGGCTGCTTGATTAGTTTGGGACCAGTTCATTTAGAGGTTATCGCTGTTCTGTCAAGGTGAATCAGTATGTTTTTGCTGCACTCACCGGTTCCAATGAAGTTAAGAGGAAACTTTTCTTATTCTTTTTCTTGTGGTTTTAATTAAAAACCTGCAACACAAAACGAAGGAAAAAATGTTAAAACAGTTCTTAAAATTAAAGAAAGCTTTTGCTTCATGGAGCAAAAGTTTTCTCAGTTTATTTGTCCGGTGCAATCATGTATAATAAGAAAAGAAAAAGGCATTAGCAATTATTTTCGAAAAGCAGTTGTTAGAGCCCATCAATCTCGGTAGGGTTGAAAGGCCATTACCAATTTAGAGCTCATCATTCAACTCTGAAAAGGTTATTCACATGTGTGGAAAGACTTAAGGCAGTTATTCACCCAGCCACAAGAAAAGGTGAAGTTCACCTCAGATGACTGCAAAGTGCTTTGAAAAATTAAAAAACCCCATAAAACCATATTTATCATATCTCACAGCAAAATGGCTTTCATGTAATTTCTTGTAATCATTCACAAACTCATGACCCACAGATGAAAGAAAGCACAGAGGCTTTCTGTTTCTGAACAGCAAGGCCTCCAACGGCACAGTTTAAATGGAGTTGTTGGAAATTTATTGAAAAACCCTGATTGGTTACCCTGAAACAACCCAACTGTCTTAACCCAAGTTTGGAGAAGCAACACATCAGACCTTATAGTCTGCATTCATTGTCTTGAAAACCACAATATTTGAGCTCCTTTCAGTCACAGAGTCAAGCACAACCTCCAATATTTACACTAAACTGACAGGCAGTTGAAGCAACGTTATACTAAAGATGAGGCAAAGATGGTCGGGCAGAAGATGATTACATCATTGATGGTGGAAACATCACAAGCCCGTTTTTTTGCAAGTTACTTTAGTATTTCAGCTACAAAAGTAGAAATTAACCCTTTAAGGCATTTTCTGGATGATGTTGGCTCTAGTTTACTTTGATCGGACCTGCTGATTCTGATTATTGTTCATAAAACCATGGTCTAAAGGGCCATAAAGGCAGGCAGGCAGGCAGCCGGCAGGATGACTTTAATCAGAATAATTGAACAGAAATGTAAAAAAACTATAGCAAGGTACTCCCAGGTTGATCAACCGTGGTATAATGGGATCTGACAAAGGCAGTTAAAAAGCCCAGGCTTAAATGAAATAAGAGTGGTAGAGACAATGAGCTTCAGGTGGTGTTATTGCAAACAGAAGCCTAGTATGACACTCTAGTGGGAGCCGAGCTCCACTGAAAGCACAAGAGAAAGACTCAAAACAAGGCAAGCAAACAAGGTCTACCAAACAATACAAAACACTGTCCACCTCATTAATGGCAGTGTTGCTGTGGCATCGATTGAGAGTGAAAGCAATGGGTATTGAATGTAACAAGCTTTATTTTTCAGCCAACCCTTTTGCTGAACATATATATTTTGTCTGTTTCGATAATCACAGCCGTACTTGTCCCTTGAAGAGCTGATACATGTTGTGCTGCTTGGGTCTGCACTGATAATCAGACAAAGCTCTACTTATGGCTTCAACAAGTGTGTGTCGAACATGCACATAAAGTGAAACAGGACGGTTCCTGAATTGGTTATTCCTTAACAAGAAATATGAGAACCCAAATCTAAACAGCAGCTACCAGAAGGGGTTTGACTTTGCCACAAAAAAACAACAACTTCCAAAACTAGATCTGTTATGATTGGTTTGTTATGTAATGAACACATTCTCGATCTCACAGTTCCCCCAGCAAAATAGTTAAACACAAAAATAACTTACTGTATGAAAAACACTGTAAGTTATTCATTAAATTATTAACGTTATTATTAAAGTTAAAATTATTCTTTAGAAAATGTTATAGAGGATGCAGCCAGTCATGTAAGAATAAAATATCAGGCTATTTGTCCAGGTTTTCCTCCCAATCTTTGAGAGTTGAAGGAGCAGCTATGGATCTGAAATTCTGACTCTTTTAGCTTTCCACTGACCAGTAAGATGTGACTGGTGGACATTTGGTCAGTTCTATCCCTACGTGACTCACTGGTGCACCAGTAAAAAAGATGATGAAACTATGAATGAGTGCATGTGGATGAGATTTGCTAAATGAAGGAAGTTCAGCAGATTTTTGTTTTGTTGTCATTCCTGCTCTTTTCCCATAAGATATCACATGATGTAAGCAAAAGGATTTTCTATTTCCCCCCAAAAAAAGACAAAACCTTGGGGTGCTTTTTCATACAGGGTATGTTATGAATTGCTTTGAGGACTGGAGCTGATTATTACTTTTTTTGCTCATCTGCTCTATGCACATCTCTCCACAAAAATCAAAATACTTATTGCCGAGTCTCATTGTTGTGTACAGATTCTTGTTAAACGGTCTGCTTGAATTGGGTTGCAGGCATTTAAAGTAGTCTGGCATGCAGATAACAATCTCTACAGGGAGACACATTGTAGCTGTTAGAAAGACAAGAGTAAAATTTTATTACTGCTGCTGTATTCCCTGACAGCAAATGCTTTACTGTTCAGGCTGTATTTTACCAGTTACTCTTATATTTACATAACAAGCCATGCATTTAAGCTTACAAGTGAAAGACTTCATCTCATGTCTTGTCATATGGGAAGATGTATATGAGTAGAATTTTTTCTTGGTGCTCTGGATGTTCATTGTGTTAACAGCTATATTCTGGATTAACCTCAGATTGAGGATTTGCCATCTTTAATCAGGAATCAGACACAACGTTAATGAGGAGTCAGACCGTTACTACATCTCTTACCCATTCGATCCAAAAAAATCCCAATTTAAATCAAATAAGCTGTCAGAAATGATTTGTTTAATTAAAATCTTGCACTTGATAAATTCTAATATATATATTTTTTGTCCTGCCAGAAAATTGCTGTCACTCACCATTATTCCTATTTACTCTCACCATTAAGTAGTTTCAGTTTGCAAGCTCACTGTGAAGGTCTTGCTTTGTGAGACTAAATCTTCTCAGTGTTAGGTAAGTAGTATATTTTCAACAGAAACCTGGCTTGAGTTATGTATGACTCAGCTAGACAGGGTAATATGGATGCCATAATCTTCCATTGCATCTCCTGTCATACTCCTGATGTGACTTTGGTTTTGTGGTTTTGTGTTTTGTTTCGTCTTTAGGGTTCTCTGTTTGGCTTTGTGGAGATAATCCTGTTTTTAGTATTTCTTTGATGCCCTATGTTTGTCTTTTTTGTTTTTCTGATTGGTTTTGGTTTGTTCACTCTACGTGTCTGGTTCTTATTTAATGGTTACTTCACCTGTGGTGTTCCAGCCATTATTTTGATTCAGAATAAAAAACCCCTGGATTCATTTAATCCTTTAGTGAGTCCCTTGTCCTGTTTCTCATAATCATGTTTCATGCATTGTTGTGGGAAACCTCAGTTGTGGTTTCACACACTCAAGTCACCAAGTTGCTAACAACTTGGTTAGTTGCAATGTACACCTTTTTGAGTCAATTCGTGGCTAGGTGGATGCTGATGTGAACAAAGAGAGAAATGTTCTGTTATTGTTTAAATTACTAGAGAAATACAGATTTTGTTCTGAATCTCATCTGACCTCCCAGGATTACAATAGGTAGCTGTTTTCTCTTTCTTCTCTTTCACCAAAAATTAGATTTTCTGCTCAATCTAATTCACACAAACAAGTCTCATCTTTCAGAAAGCAATTCTTTTAGGTCTCATTAATTTATGCAAATTATTTATGATTACGCCTGGTGTTCCAATAAATGCATTAATGATGCCTCAAATGTGGGCAGACTAGTATTTTATGAGCAGATCTGCATTGCAACAAATGTGTTGTAAGCCATGCAGCCCTCTTAATGTGTTCAGAGAGACTGAGAAAGATGATAAAGTGAGAAACTATGGAATGTCTGACTCTGTAAACCCAGTTTTTGTGCTTCGCAAAGGTTCTTGTTCCTATATTTTCAGTTGAAAATATAGGAGAAACACCAAATTAAAATTACAACTGAAAATTCCTTCACTTTTTTACCGCACATTTATCCATTTTTTACAGATTTTCTTTTTACAGTGTACCTTTTTCTGGACTGAAATACATAAATACTGTGGATCAATTTGTGGGATTAGTGGACACTGTTGAGATGAAGTTGGTACTGCTGCAGCCCATATGACTATTGTCCTTCTCTCTCCGGGGTGCCCCACTAAAGTCCTGTTACAGCTCCATTCTAAGCCCACCCAAACCTCAAATGCAATCACACACCAAGCTCAGTGCAATAATCATCTCTTACAACACAAGCCTAAATTGCAGCTCTGTCCCTGATCTAAAGCCCTCCCTGACTTCTCTACCCCTTTCCCGCCCCACAGAAAATTATTTAATGAGTAAAGTTTTGTGGTGGGAGTTCTGGGGGTCTCACACCAGGCCTGGAGTGACGGATGAGGTGCTTTCATAAACCACCGGTGGACAAATGGGATTTAACACACAAGAGGCTCTGATGGCCTATTAATTTTGCTTTGGCTGGAATCCAGAACGAGTCCAGCCTTTCTCCTAATTCATGGCTAATTTCTATCTGAGGTATCGGGGGACTTTCCCCCGCCCCCCTCCCTGAGCAGGATGCATCCACATAACTTTAATGGATTCATTCAAGGGATACGGCACGCAGACATTGATTAGATTGCCTCTGAGGCCCTGCTGCTGGTCGCTTGACATAGGCAGCAAATGAAATGTGACCTCTGGTAAAAGGCCTGGACCAGCCAGCCCCAGTCTAATCCATTAGCTCGCAACCTTTCTCAATCCCATTTAATTAATGAAGTGATTTGAAAAAGGGTGAACATTTACCAATTCCCGGAATAAGAAAATAGTGCATGTAAAGAGGGCAAAATAATGAGGGCCGCACCTGCAGTGTTAAGGAAAAACAGAAGAGTTGTGTTGCTGACAATTGCTTGTAATAGAATGGAAAAACACTCCAACTCTGGAACCAGAACTCTGGAACATTTAAATAAACACAGATGTGGGGTAATGAATATTCTTGAGGAAATTGGTCATTTTTTATTCGTCAGTGAGAGAAAACGTGGAAGGGTTAATCAGCCTGATGTGAAAATGAGAGAGAAATGGCATCAAAAAGCACTTTTGTCTGTATTAAGAATTTGCGGTTCTAAAACCTCTACTTTGTTCACAAAGTAAATTTTTTTCAAGCATCCATTTTAATGTGCCCAGTTTTTTTCTGAAAGCTGCAAAAATCAAATATGATATGCTGTTTATCCAAAGCCAAATCTCAATGTCAAAAACAAAGGCAAACACGGGATCTCTGTTGGCGCATATGTTACATTACTTATTTTTCTAATTGAATTCATTTATTTATCTCCAATTAATAATTTACGATGCAACACACAGTGGTATGCAAATGAACAGTTTAAATTTAATGAGTTTTTAATGACCAAACAAATAATTAGCAGAGCCTGCTGCGGTGTGCATGCAATTTGAGAAGAAATGAGCTCGAGAGCTTTGTTCAGACTACAGAAAGGCTAATTTACTTATACTGCAGCTTATGGAGGAAAAGGACTTGTGCGGTTAATATAAAACAATGTAAAGTCATTAACTTAAGGTCATTAGGTAGTTCCTTTAAAGGCCAGTTTTGGACATGCAATGTTCAAGAAATAATGCAACCATTATGTTCGACACAATCACAGCAACAGAGAGACGCATTGCTCTGAATATAACTCACATGCTGACAACTGAAAAATCCACTCTGGATTTTCTAAATATTCCAACTATTCCCATTGGTGTGAGGGGGAAGAGGCAGCAGGCTGCATGCCACTAGAGCCAAATGGCATTTGATAATGGCTTTTTCCCCCAGCAAACCCAAAAGACATTGTTAAGATTTACATTTTCAAATATATGCTGACCTTTTTTTCCCTCCTCTCCTCTGTTCGCTTGTCATCAGCACTGTAATTGAATCAATATATTTCCTGATCAGCCCAGAGATTGAATAAGGTCACAGGAAGCCATGTGTGGACATTAAAAATCATTATTCTACTCAAATTGAGCAGAGATGGCATAGACCATTCAGGGTTCAAAATGAAATTATATTAGAGTCTATTACACTTTTACAATTATAGAGACGTTCCAATATTACAAGGGGAAATGAAGTCATAATAAAAAGCCCAGAGGTGTTTTACAAAGAAATGACCCAACTATTTTTTTCCCCCTCACACAGTGTGTTATTGAATTGATGAAGAGAACTTGGTGACATTACATTCACTGATAAGTGACCTTATTCATGAAAAATAGAAGGGCCCGTTTCTCTTGCTCCATTTCCTTACTTCAGGTTCGCTGTGGAGTCATTTTCCACCTACACGAGGCTAAGAGTCAGTGCTGCACCATGCACATTTCCTCTCCTCTCAGACACAAGTGGTACTAATGTAGCTGCTGAAATGGTTTAATTGCCTTTAAGCATACATTTATTTTAATTATTCATTTATTTTCTGGGTTACGGTCGGGATTTTGCTTTATGCACACGTCTGAACAGCAAAACGGCTAATTAAATAGGCCAATAGAGTTGTGCAAGTAGTAGACAAAATTTCAATCCTTTAATCCAATGCTCCACATAAAAAAGTGTAAAATTGAATTATACCATACTATTAGTTGGGAGTTTTCAGTCTAAACTCTTTTGCAAATTACGTCTAACTATCAAATTAGATAAAAGTGCCTTTTTAATTGGCTTACTCATTGTAATGAATAACACTTATCATTGATCAACTTATCAGCGCTGCATGAAACAGAAAGCAGCAGCCAGCACCAGAGAAAAAAAAATAAATAAAAAAGAAGATTCCTTCTGGGTTTGGAGTCTATCTTGTGGTCCAGTTTTCTGTAGTTTTTGCATTTGAAAATCAATCTCAAATTAGAAAATTATATGCCATCACACTTATCAAGAAGTGACCTGTGACTGTTCTGCAATGTCATGTCTAACTGCAGAGAAGGAGATTCATTTCTAACTCATTTTTGTAGTTATGTTTCACTTTAGGCGCAGCCTCGCTGCTTAATTAGGTGTGATGGTCACAGAGCCTGCATGGCTCCAGCAGCTTTCCCCCTTAAAGCCTTTCAAATGACGGCGAGCCGCAGTCGTCTGGAAACGATGCTGGCTCCCACAGCCATCGTCATCATCATCTCAGGATGTAAATAGCCTTTTATCTCAGGTGGAACAGAGCCATTGAGCCAACACGTTTATGTTGCCCTGTTTAAACTCTGTGTACAGAGGGATGAACACTAATGAAGGGCCATTTATGCCGCCTATTCCATCTCCACCTTTCCAGATTTTTGCAATATAACACCTCTGAGTGGAGCGTTTATGAAACACATAATGACAGGCTAAATCAGTGGGCGGCTTCACTCTGGATTAGTGGGCTTGATGTAGTTCAACATGCGAAGGTATACTTGTCACCTTATTACTGTAAGAGCTTTAGAAGTCCTCCCCAAAGGAGTGAATTAAGGGGAACTCAAGTGTGCCACCGATCTCTTGCAGCAAATGAGGAGCCATGTTCTTTATTCAGAGTGGGAAGAAGAGACTGTAGGTACTTGTTTCGTCATGAACAGTGCTTTTTGTTTTTCTTTTTTCTTTACGAGCACACGGACAAGAAATGCCAAAGAAAAATGTCATTTTTCTTCTGCAGCGATGAAAACAAAAATGTTGTCTAGAGATACTGCTATAAATGAGGTCAAATATAAAATATAGTGAAAGTGAAACTCCACTTGTTCATAATGTTAGCAACAAAAGCTGATCCAGGAAGCTAGAAAAGAAAAAGTCTTAAAAGCTTTGCTTTAAAGGCAAATTGTTAACTTATGTGAATTTATCAATTTTTTAACTCAGAAGTGAAGCAATTATTGATTAGCCTAATGGCACTAAACATAGAGATGAATTAAATCATGCAGTCATCTGTTCATACGAGGGACTGTTTACTTCATGCTCAGCAGTCTGATCACCTCTTTTCTCAGCCAAACACTCTGGGTCTCTGTCACCCCAGTTTGGTGGAGGCCCGATGGTGATGAATGCCTTTTTCCTTTTTTTGTGAAGTCCCCTTCACTGCTGCAGCATGCCAGGCAGAATGAAAAACAGATTAAAGAGGCAGGAAACCGACATTGAGAGGATGTTTGGCTGTTGGCTATTGAGTTATCAGCCCTTTTCACACCTAATGAAACAACTTTCAGCACTGCAGCTTATTAAATATCCCCCAGTCACTGGGCAGAGCTGCAGAGCTGCCAGGCCCTGAGAAAGCTGCATTAGATTTTAATTAAAAACAAACAAATTACCCAGAGCTTTATGCATCCAGGAAATTTAACTCCATCCAAATAGAACCCAACTTTTAACAGCGGAATGGTTCCTGTGAGAGGTTTGCAGATACACAAAATATTTATTAATGCTGAGAGGGGGTTTAATACATCAAAGGAGTTTACAGTTCAAAAAATATGCAAATAATCTGCGATAAGATGTCCATTATATGATTAGGCGACTGGCTCTAAATATCAACAAATATATTTTATATGCCCAGCAAACTGATTAGCTGATTTATTATTTGATAATCGGTCTAATCGCTTTAACCTTCATAGTGGGCACCTTAATATTCCCACAATAAATAATATCAAATAAAGGTTAATGATGTTGTTAGTGGTCTTAATTAGAAATTTCATATTTTTTTTGTTTGATATTTTTCTTTGTCTCTGAACAAAATTAACCAATTATACACTTGACTTTATAAGGTCAATGAAACATAATCCATACACAGTTTGTTTCTGTGTTTCTTGTTGCTTTGGGTAAAAGTTAAATCATCTGGCTCCAGCCTCACCAAAACAACAGACCAAATGCTTTTTCATAAAAATAATAAGCTTTAACTCACAATGATTTCTGACAGTCTGCCCCTGGCTGATTCACAAGAGATGCTGAGCGTACACATATCTCCCTTAAGTAGGTCCAAAAAAAAATCCCTTTTGAAGCTCGTGCACTTGCGGATTATCAAACAGAAATCTATTTAAATTGACAGAGCCTGTCTTGTGAATTCCTCTCGTTTAATTAATGCAGTCGGCCTTTAAAATGTTTCTATTTTAGAGAATCGCCAGAGAAAAATACAACTCGAGTCTAAAATGTTATATTTAAAGATGGGTTTCTGCTTGAGTCATCCTTCAACGTATTTCATTTTACTGTAGCAGTACACATAAAGCAAAAATAAACTCGGTCTTAAAATATAACGCATATATACGGCAGTGACTAAACTTTTTTTTTTTTTTTGTTTGCTGTTACTTTGCCACAAGACAAAAGACAGCATAGTTAAAGCAGGGCTTTGGCTGCGAGGCTAAAGGGTCCAAACCCATGTGGACTGCTTCCTCTTCTTTACCCCATTTCCTCTCTGCATTACTCCTTCTCTCCCTTTGGATTTCTGCTCATTCGTTTCATTCGAGTTTGACCCCTTCCTACCTTCCTTCCGAGTGGGCTTCATTAAATGTCTTTCTGTTTCTTTCAGGGCCTTCTCTTACGCCGTCTCTCTTTCTCTCTCTGAGACACTAAATGGAAGAACTGGAACAAAGGGAAAGCCTCCAATGTGTAATTCTCAGTGGAGAGGGTGACCCCAACTTTAGGGAGGAAAAGAACCTGAGGATAATAGCAAATGAAGCCAAAGGCTGCTTTAATGGGCACACACAGTGGCTCCTAGCGCTGCCTTAACTGACAGACATGTATATTAATACTCAGCACTTTTTTTTTCTTCTTATTGAAGTGGAAGGAATATGAATATTCATCCTCATTTATATTTCAAGGCATTCCCGCTCCTGCGGGGGGCTTGGTGGGTTTTGACCAATTTCCATCCCCATTACGAAAATGACAGCTCTCACTCTTGGGCCTTGACAGAGGTCTGCTTGACGCACAGGAGGTCCAACGAGGAGGGAGCCGGTGCCCGTTCCCAGCTGTCCACAAACACTCATTAACAGAGGAAAATATCCAACGGAATCTCTGTGAGAATTTTTAATCACACAAAGGCCCTGCTAATTAGGCAGCTGATGGGGCATGGAGAGCACAAGGACAAATTCTTTAAACAAAGGACTGGAAACTTTAGGAGCCTTAATTACTCGGGCAAAGAGTTCACTCTGGAATGGCAGAGCACATCATTCCACTAATGAGACCAAGTGGCAGCACATATTAGTGAGAAATAATGTGGAAAGTTCAATTATATTGTGCTTTTGGAGCCTTTTCCCATTTTCCCCTCCTTCCTACTTATGCACACACATAAGACAAAGTCCGGGGCCAGCACAGGAAGCAGGCAGGGGCGGAGGACACGTAATCGCTGGCACCAGCACTCCGCTCCTCACGTGTATCTTGGCAGGCTTGATCATCTTAATTGCCCATTAGAATGTTCTCCTGTTTGAAAATGAATATCATTATGGCATTCAGTTCTGGCCTCTTCTGGAGAAAGACTTGACGCACTTTTGCCAGCATGTGTCTTGAATTCCAAACACTTGGTTGACTAAGAGTTTGCAGCAGTGAAAGTCTTAAAAATATCATGACTTCAAAGGACATTGGTGGAGTTAATTACTGTTGCCGTTTGAATTAACTCTTTCTTGCTCTTGTAGCTTGTGCAAATTCTCACCCTGCAAATATTCGAACCAATAAAACTGCTCCAAGAGAAAAATTCACATCAAAGTTTCTGGAGTTTTCAGATATTTCCAGCCTTCGGGCAGTGAGCCTGCCCAAATCACATTAACTCATAACATCAACCACAATCTTTGACTTTCTTCACGCAGAGTATGGGTAAATAATTGTGAATGGCAATCAAATAATGTGCTCCCAAAAGGGTAATATATGCACACTCTCACCTGTGTGTAAGATTGTATTAAAAATCCTAATGCCCACATCAGGAGGTAGCTACATACCAATTACAGCAAGCAGGAAGCAAATTTCCCGTGAAATAAAACAGTTAATGGGAAACGGAGGGCGACAGGCAGCATTCCTCATTGCACACACAAAGCTGAAACACACACAAAAAGGCAGAACCAAATGTCTACAACTGGCCTGGTTTGACCGAAGAGGAGCCAATTGAATCATATGTGCAAAAATAAAACTGATTGTACGACTTTTGATCTTGAGTGAGACCAAATCGAGTGCTTGGTTTTTAAAATATTTGATGATATTACATCTTTATGTTTGAAATCAATTGTATTTGTTCAATCACTCTCTGACCTTTAAGAGTGCACATGTGTAATGCAGACAAAGAGACATAATCAAGCAAGCACATCAAACATCTTGCTTTCAAAGGAAGTAAGAGGGCGAGCGTCAGCCAGGTGCTGTTAATCAAATGCATATGATTAACTTATCATAAGCAAGTGTGAGCCCCTGTTTAAGAGCAGATGTTTTATGCTCTAGGCCATTCAGGTGTGTGTTAATGCAATGAGAAAAGACATCAGCAGTAATCTTAGAAGAGTCAGTGGTGCAGCCCATCAATCTAGAAAATCAGACGGTCTGAAAACAATTTGCAATCCCAACAATGCTTGAGTGATGAAAAATGCATCCATCAGCGGAAAACATTCGACAGAGCTTAATTTAGCACTTAGAAAAAGAAGCAAAATAAGTATGTGTGGTGGCAACAGGAACTTAGCCCTTTGGAGTTGTAATTTATTTTAATTTAAAAAGTTCAGTAATCACTATAAATTACTGAACTCTGTTCAAGAGTCCAATGATGCAATAAGTAAATGGGCTCCCATGGTTGCAGCTCACGTCCCAGTCGTTAAGGGACAAAGAAACAAAAGTTTTACTCAAGCAGCAGCAAAGAAATCCACATTGCTTTATTTGTAGAGACGCTTCTATGAACTGTACAACAGGACAGGAAAATCAGTAAAACCACGCGTCCATTTCCTGTTGAGATACCAGGCAGTGTAGCACAAGTAGGTGATTCAGAGAGTAACAACAAAGTGACGACACTTAGGGACATGGCCGAGATTTACATTTCCTCGGTTTTGTACGCAATTGCTTGAAGACATGAACTTTGAGTTATCTGGAAAATATCCAACAGAATTAGACAGATTTGTGGAGGTCCACATCTCTGCTCTTGTTGTCTTCCCTGAGCTGTTGTTTTCATTTTCAAATGATTTCACAGAAGGAAACTGCATGTTTGAGGTATTGCCTTGGAATACATCCAGATATCTGTTTTGAGTTCACTCAAATATTTTTCCAAATCAGGAAGGCAAAGTGAAACAGTGGAAGAGAGTATGTAAACTTCTGACCTTGAGAAAAGCACCAAAATACAGAATAAAAGAACAGAGTTCCTTTATTTTAATATCTGAAGCAAATAAGTTCATAAAGATGATAGCTTCAGCTTATTAGTACTATTGATTTTGAGGTGCACTTAGCTGACACGCATATTGTCTTATTGATCTATCAATGTATGATGACAAAGCACAGTATGACCTGTTCTTTTGTTGATTATTACCCTTCAAGACAATCCAATATTAGGGAAAATGTCTCGAGAGTTTAAAATGGAAAAGTGTCTATGTAAAACAATATTTTATCTTTTTATTAATATGTTAAGCCTACACATGGAGTGCTGCTCAAATACAGACTGGCATGCAAAATTGCTCAAGAACCCAAACTAAACAAAGTAACCATCTGCATCACATAGCTTACAAACCTACCTCAAGTTGGTGTGTTTTTTTCCCCATCAGTGTCTTCAAATTAATTGAATATAAGCAGTGTTTCCTGTTCCAGTTTCATTAGGACAGAAGTTTGGGAATCAGGATGATGTTGACTGAGTGCCCCTCTGTCTCCCTCACTGTCTGCACAAAGCCAAACCCGCAGAGAATAGTCTGACCAGAGAAGACCCACCGCTGAGGGTATCTATTGATTCCCCCCCCCGCCCCCCATGTTCTCTCTGCCAGAGCTGTTTGTTTCTTTTTTGCCCACCACCCCTGTTTTATTTACAGGCTGAAGGATCAATGGAGACACTTCCTCACTCCTGTTCCAGCTTCATGAAAACACATCTCTCAGTCTCCTAAGCACACAGGCAGATCTACATCATTTCACTGAAGTGCTAATAATCAGAGCCGAAATGATGGACAGGTGAAATTGTGCAAAAAAAAAAAAAATAGAAAAAAGGTGGCTTAAAGAGCAAGATGAAAAGCTGCAGCAGTAAAGTGAAAACTGTATATTTGTTCAGTTCTCCTCGGAGCTGTCATGAACTTGAAAACCATCTCCTGGATATTGACCTTTGCAGCTGTCAGTTCCTAAAAGAAAGTTGTAAAATGTGCTTCGAAGACCTTTATGTCTCAGACAGTCTCAATTATTATTAGCTGAACTTGGTTGAGGCCATCAAGCATCTTGACTTGTGTGTTCTCCGCAGTATCGTATATTAAATATGAAAATGGTCATGCTTTCAGTTCTTCACTCAAAAATACGCCACTGTGAATATTAGGATGGTACATATGAGACAGAAGAACTTCTGCCTCTCAGACTTCTTCAGAGATTTTGAATTTCTCATTTAAATAAATTTGATCTTTTTATGACTGATGTGTAAAAATCATTAAACTTGTAAAACTAGGTGAAGTTGTTTTTCTAAGTGGCATTTTTATCTTTGGGGTAAATTCTCAGCTCTCATTTGTCACTAGAAGAGATTTTCACAGAATTACTGAAAAGATAATTTAACCCACAGTGACTAGCAAAGTGAATGTACCTTTTTATGTCTCAAGAAGGTAACAAGCTCTGAAATATGGCTGGTAAAAAATATATATAGTTGGGTTCACAATTTTAAAACTTTTGAACTGAAATGAAGATGAATATTACAATTACAGGACTTAAACTCTAATAAAGAAAATAATTGACTGGAAGCCATCACAAAGTATTCTGACATCAGTACTCACAGACAAAAAACATTAATGGCAGAAAATATATTTTTAACAACTATCGGAACAAACATTCGTACCCCTGGAACTTGTATGCATTTGTTACACCACCTGGAACTGCAGTGTATTTTGCAGAAATTGTATGTGACAAACCAATACAAACTCGAGCACAATCGAAGTGAAAGAAAAATAATGTGTTTTTCAATTATTAATTTATTTTACAGATATCTGAAAAAATCTAAAGTGCAGCTCTGTCCTTTTTTCTTTTTACTTTAACAAGTTATTGGGATTTGAAAAAAAAACTAATCTGAAAAGTTACAAGGCTATGCAGACTTTATAGAAAAATAAGGGGTACATTTTGTAAAGCAATTGCCGCTTTTAAATTAATATCTACCAGGTCAACAATTTTAATATCTTTTGTCTTCAGAGAAATTGTGTTTCATTGCCTCGCCGCTTGTTGACTGGCAAGCTGCTCCTGCTCTGATGCACAATGCTTACACGCTCTCATTTTGCTGCAGAGCGCGCTACACATTGAATTAAAAGAGTTCTGATTGATAAGGCAGTTGAAGGCAAATCTGCTCCCACTAATTGTCTTTCAAATGCCCTCATTAATCAAAGCGGAGCCGACCCGCTGTCGGGCGGCCCTGTCAGCCGCTCCGCTACAGGCTCTCCTCCGGCCGCTCACCTCCCAGCATGACGCCCGCTTCTCCCCTGTCAGGCTCCACTGTCCGAGGACTACAGGAGCACAGGCCATCCGTCCGTCCGCCGCACACCTGCCTCCTGCCAGACAGGATCTGACCGCCCCCTGCCACTAGGACAGCCCCAGAGACCAATTTAGCAGCCACTTAATGATTCATGACTTCAAGTGGTGGAAATGAGGGCAGCATATGATAACAGGAATAAACACATTTAATTAGCTTCTCATATACATTATTTATTTATTTACCTGCACTCTGATTAATTTATATATTTTCTGTCACGGGGATTTTTGGTATTCACAGCATCTGGCAGTGAGCCTTTGTTGTGCGCCTTGCCGCACATGTATCTTTCTTTCCTTCTGTGTGTGCGGTGTGTGTGTGTGTGTGTGCGTGTGTGCGTGCGTGCGTGTGTGTGTGTGTGTGTGTGTAAGACAGGCTGGGGGTAGCCTTCTTATCCGGTACCTCCTCCTAATCGCAGGACCTTTTGCGGGGTGTGTTGGGGTGGGGTATCAGTGGGGATTTGGCAAACTCCCCTTGCTCCGATGAAATGAAAAGAAGCAGACTTTAAAATATACAGTTCTCCGTGCTCTAAGTAGCCTTGTTTGTGAATTTCCTGACAGGTAGTTACTCCCCCAGTTTTCTTTGAGGCTAGGGCATACATTTTTATGGAGGTACTAATCAAAGCGGTGCTGCGGCAAACAGCGCAGCCACAGAAGGCCCAATCAAAGCCGCGTACCTGGCACTCTTCCACGAGCCTCTGGAGCGCTGATGACAACTCTTACCCCAGCATCTGCCATCGCATCCATCACAGGTTGACTCCCTTCACTCTCACTCCCTCTCATAGACACTTGACTGCTCTGTGAGCTCTCTCTCAATAGTCTTAACTTGTTTGTGAACATGTTCCCAACCCTAAGTTACATCTAGGAGCTTTAAGCACTAAATGAGTCTGTCAAAAGAAATCATAAATAGGAAAATTAGATTTAAGTGTCAGATTTATGTGCTGAATGTTAAGTAAGTGACATTTTCCTAGAATCTCTCAGCTTTGTACCCACTGCCGCCTCCTTGCACTGATTACCGAGGCTGTAAGGCGGAGGAGGCAACTAAAGAGAGAAAATGCTTTAGAAACTGTCACTGACATTCTCTTAATTAGCTGTTGTTGAAGAAATAAACCATAATTGTGTGCATGGCAGGAAATTAAAAAGCCTTGTGTAAAACAAGCTGGGAAACACAATGTGGGAGTGACCTCCAAGTGGTATTATCTGCCCAAAGCGTGTTGTCTTCAGTGGTCATTTTGAAGAGGAATCACATGGAGTGCACAGAGTTGGTGGGGAGTTGAGGAGGTGAGCGCGCCCTACGTCCCAGGAAGGGAGCCAGGGTGTTTCCACTCACTGCTGTCCTGCTCTTCTCTTCGCCGTCTAATCCCTCGCCGTTGAAGAAGACCTCCAGACGCCCTCCTCACATAATGACACAGCTATCAAACCCAATTGCTGTGGCTCAGACCCAAGGCAGTGCATTAAACCCCTCAGAGTCTGATTGCTCCTCCAGAGTCAAGTGGTCGTGTCTTCACCGTCTTTTTGCTGACCACCACCGCCACTGGTGCACTTCCTGCTCGGAGCTGCTGAAACGAGAGCCCTCACGCCGACTGACCCACTCAGTGAATCATGTTGAGATTATGTGTACATGCCATGAGACAGGGGGCTTGGAGGGAAAGAAACAACTGCTGTTCTGATTGCATGACAAGCTGGAGGGATTACCTTTTTTTTGTTTGTTTTTGAGAAATACAGATAGAAGTAGCAATCAGCAACGTTTGAAGGTTTAACTTTCTGAACACCGCAAATTGTGAGACCAAGACCAAAAAAGTCAAGGTGTGTCATTCTTTTTAAAAGAAAAAAAAACACAGAAAAGTAAAACAAGTGGAAAAAGGTGAATTATTCAACAAATCTAAAATTTTGAAAATGAAGCCCAAGAACAACATTATGTAAAATCTGAAATGGGTATCCAGTGTTGATCAACCAAGTAGTAAATAGCAATTAACAACCAACCCTTTAAAATTTACTTAAAGATCCTCTTTACACCCCTGATTAGTGTTTTATGACCAACTAGAGTCTTGCAGTCCCAAATCTGTAGAAAAACGAAACTTAAAAAACAGTTGTATAACGTACATGGAAAATTGGAGCAAAGACGAGAAGAATATATGTTGATCAAGGCTTACTTAAAGGTAAAGCTACGTGTTTATTTTGTGAATTGTGTTTTAACTTCACTTTATCAGTAAATATGGGATATTATGATTGTATCGCAAGGATGCTTGCAATACCGTGGATGCTTGGACATCCACGGTAAAATTTATTCTCAACTCTGACAGATTTAGGTGTGAAACATTTTTGATTAAACCAAAAAGATTGCCACTTGAAGGAATTGAGGCCTTCGTCTCTCGAAACACTAAAACAATGAAACAGGAGAATCGAGTAAGTTAAAAAGTTATGTTTTTATCTATATCTTAATAATAAAAAAAGACGACATGTTAAACATTATTTAAACTGGTAAAGATGTGTAAAATCACAAAAAGTCTGCTTGGTAACAAGCTAGTTGATCCTAAATGTTGCCTTGTGTAACAGATGACATGGAACAAGCAACAAGAGATGAAGGGCTTATGGATGGATCATCATCAAAACCACATGTTTTATATAAAGAGAGAAAAACAATTCATGTACCAGGAACAAAAACAAACACATTTTCATGATCTAAATAAGTACTATGTCTAAGACAACTAATCTATTAAACAAGACTGCTGGAATGTCTATTTGAACAAAAACTCTGCAGTTTACACTTAATCCATCAGAAGAGCTTTCAGATAATTACATTGCTGGGTTTGAATAAAAATTAAAAAAATTAACACATACTTTTGTTGAAAAAAAAATCTGATTGATTTTCATGTTTTTATTAAATCAACCTAATAATATTTCTTTATTTTTTTTTTCTCCAACATAAAGTACAGGAGTCAATCATGGCAAAACTGCTGGACGTCTTCTGGGAGACGTGCCATTAGCTCGTGAAGACAATAGATAAAGAGCTTTATGAAAAGTCAGCATAAAAGTAACAGGTTAGAGGCACACTGTCAGCAGAGAGCAAACAATCTCAGAAAAAAGAAACATGATTTATGAAACGTTTAACAGAGTTGAAACTTCACGACACAATGGATATTGCCTCAGTTTGTCAGAAACAGAATGAAAACCATATTTTCCCTATCCTCTAAGTCTGTGGAGATTTAAAGCAGAAATCTGATCAAGCAATTACCAAATGTTATATTTTTTATACTTGGAGTCACATAAGGTGCTTCAGTGTATTTCAAAACAACATGTTTTGATGTTATGCATAATTAAATGCTTAGTGTCGTGGACCCGCACAACAGTAATAATTTGCAGTCACCAAACATTGCTGCAGGGATATTCACAGAGTGCAAATGGCAACATGGGCAGCATGTTGCCAGTACAACCGGGAGCACTGAGGAGAAAAAAATAATGGGAATGAAAGACCAAATATCTGTAAGTATTTGTTTGTCAGTGGGAGTGTGTTCCTGTTTTGGAAGTGTGTAGAGCTCCGCGTGTGTGTTGGTGCATAAGATGGAGTGTGGTGTCGCAGTTTGGGCAGAAGGTGAATAACTACAGTGCTTACAGTGTAATCATGGTTCCTGTCAGCTCTGCTGCAGGAGAGGAGGGGGCGACCGCCAGACTGAACTCCTTGGTGATGAAGTACAGGCACAGAGGAGCGGTTTACACCTGGATATTTATTAACACAGGGGCTGACAGTAATGAGGGCTGAACAGGTGGGCTGGGACACACATGGAGTGAGGAGCATCCGCCAGGAGGCAGTGGGGGAGATGGTGAAGGCATCTGGGAGAAGTTCACCCTGCAGAAACACAGGGCTACGGAGAGCTGCAGCTGCACTCCCACTCATTGCTACATACACATGTGACCAGAAACAACAACAACAAGTAGGTGTTTTTTGCCTGCTATTCTGCTTTAACATGTTTTGCCTGCTATTCTGCTTTAACATGTTGGGCTGTTGGAAACCAGTGTTTTTTTATTATTCTTATTTATTTCAATATATATCTCATCCATTGATTTTAACATGGAAAAACACAGAAAACAAGCCAAATGAACCACCTGCCATAGTTCAATTCAGTTCAAGTCTTTTAGTTTACATAGTGTCAATTCTTACCAAATATTACAAGATTTTTTAAAAGACAAATAGATCCAATTTATATACAAACTGTATGTTATCATATGCACACATTAAAATTAAATTCCATACATCCCAATTTAATTCAGTTCATAATACAAAGTAATTGGGTTTTTTTTTTTATTGTTCAACATGGAGACAAGTTCTATGTCTAAAAGCCTCAGCCGGTTACACAATCCGGTTACATGATTGCTGTAATATGCAGTTGAGACTGTAGTATGCACAATTAGAGCAGCAGGTGAGATAAGATATCAGGGCTTTCGATGCCATGTCCAAAAACCTTCCTGAATGTCTCCCGCCAAACCTACATTGAATATATACTGCAGTTGTAACACTGCTGCTGAATCACAGTAACTAACTCAAGTATTGCAGGAAAAGGTGAATAATAACATGAGTGAGCTTCACACCACGCCATACATTCCTGTCACTCACCTCGGCATGCTATATGCTTTAAACATGTTTAATGCTTGAAACTGAAATGGAAACATATGGTATGTGTTTCAGACACATGAGACGTCTGGAAACAGATTTCAATTTGATGTTGTAGAGCTTTAAATCTTTTTTGTTGTTGTTGTTGTTGATTAGGGCTTAGCTGTAAATTATGTGGATTTCTAAAAATACATTCAACTAAAACTGAACTGAATACAGTAAGATGTTTCCTTTGAATTAAAGAAGCTGCAGTGAGTTACAGACTTAACAATGACAGTGAAAAGTGATCTTACTCATTCTTCAGTTCGACTGAAATTTTTTTTATTTTTTCCATTTAGCAGCACTTTCTTAAATAAACCTCACTTTTTTAATAAATTAACCTGATAGTATCTAAAGTATTAATACTTCCGATTTTAGATTCTTCATATATTTCAAACTTTGTGCAATGTATTCGGATTGAAGGACAGATGAGCAATAAGAGCTTTCAAAACAAAATATACTGTCTTTTTTTGAGCCGTTTTTACAGAAAGACAAAGATGGAAAAGCAGATAGATCATTAAAAGAAGGGAAATTTTCAGACCTCATTGGGGATGAGCGTCTTCATCCCAAAAGGGAAGACGAGACCCGGACTATGGTCAGGTTAAGTGTAAGTCAGTAAAGTAAGCACAGAAAAGAGCATGTTGTGTTTACAGCTGTGTGTTTCGATGTGTTTGTGAGTTCATGTTCACCTTGCACTGGCTCTCTGTACTCCGGTTGTCTTATTAAGACCCTGAGTGAGGCTAATCAGTGCTGTCATCTGATGCTGAACAGATGCGCTGAACAAAGAAGAGGAGGAGACTGCTGCTGGCCCAAGGTGCATCTGCGGGGGAGGAGAGTGCTGCGCTGCCTGAGCTGATGCTGGCTGATGGCACTCCCTGTCAAGTACGCCTCTCAGAGACTAATGGGTGGGGAAAAGGTAGAGGGTGACTACGTCCAACATTTCATGTCAAATCCACCTTAATAATTTGTCATTGCCAGCTGTGACTGACACAAACTGGAGGTAAGACAGCTTCCAGAGCACACCCAAGATGGCACATGGGGAAATTCACTTAACTAACGCAGTCCACTCTGGATGCACTCTGTAGCACTGTGGGTAATTTGAATTTCTGGTGTGTGAATAAAGAGTGAAAGTTGAGCCTCGCAGAGGGGACATTTGAAATTGATTACGGGAAAGGGGTGGATGATGGTGCTACGTGAGCGCTTTCCTGTTCTCTGTTCTTAAAACTCTCTCACTATCATTTTTGTCACCTGCTCCCCGTCTTCCTGTCTCGTTGTCAGGCAAAATCCTTAGCAGCCACGGCCTGAGAGTGAAGAACTCAACTAGGACTGCGAAAAGTCTTTAAAACCAGAGCATGGACTATTAACTCCTCTCTGCGGCCTTCCTGCTGAGTCTGCTGGGAGCTTAACCTCATTTCCAATGCAGACACTTCTAACAGATGACCTTGGTCTTATCAGGAAAGCTCAGGATCTTGCCAAAACTGGGAAGACATAATATAAGTACTGAATATATTTTAGCGCAATGACACTAGTATCATTGTTCATCTGTTATTGCGTCCCAGTTCGGCCTCCTGGCTGTAATGAGAATCCAAAGATCTCTTCCATCTAATCAACGGCAACAACTTACAGATAAGTCTAATTTCAAAAAAAAGTCTGATACTGTGGCTTTTGGTTAATCTGTTCAGATGAGTATCTAACAATGATGGACCTAAGCCTAAAGTGCATGTTCTGCAACAAAATCCACCGCCAGTGAAATTAGAAAGACGTGAACTATATAAAAATTTAAATTAACTTCATACATATCCCACTTTAAACATGGGTGACAAAAAAGGCTTTTTCTCATTCAGCTGTTTCCCTTTTTAGCTCTCCAGTTGAAGCAGTCACATTGGCATACAATAGGCCATTATTAAACTGTTCAATGAGTACAGATCTCCAATCTGAAGAGTACAAGCAGTTCCTTTTAAATAACCCTTGTCTGCGACTAATCTGGTAAACTCTCATAAATGCTCCTTAGGACTCCAGATGGGAGGAATTAACTGCACCAGACAGTGCAGAGAGGCCTTACGCCTATGCTATACCTCTGAGACTAATTAGCTCCCAACTTTAGTTATTATTAAAAAAAAAGAAGAAAATCCTAACTTGCAAAAGAAACTACCATATCTTCACCTCTATTAGACAACTTTGTGCAGCAGAACCGGTGGAGAGTCGAGGTGCTCTGCAAAGCACTGTCTTCCATAATGCATGTTGGCCTCATCCGTTCTCTGACAGCACTTAAGAAACCTGCAGCCATTTGAGTGACAAAGATCTCATCCATTTTTAAGTTTTGACTCTTAACAGTGTAAGGGGGAAATGTGGCACTCCAAGGAGAAAGTGTGCGCACGAGCGTGTGCACGTCAAGACAATTAACGGTAAAGTTGTTGAACAGCAGCTTTGGATTTACTCACAAATGATCTCAACTGTGTGCGAGCCGGCACATGTTTTAATCAGTTCTCTTCATGAAGTCCTCCACCACTTCGCTCGCTGGTGCTGCAGATTCACTCTTCTGCTCTTTACAGAACCATGCGTCTGATGAGGACAAGGGAAGCAAAACAGGCTCCTGCTAGAAATTGCTCTGTGGGTGTAACCCACTCTGGACACCTTAAAACTCTTCCGAATCACAACGGTTTCTTTTCACAACCATCTTCCTCTGCTCTTGTGAAAATGATTAATGAAATTATGCAAACCAGAAACATTCGTCAGTTGTTGCAATTTGTCATATTATAAAATGTATGAATTTTCTGTTGAAGCAGAGTCTCTGTCCAAGTAATCCATTAACTCAGCATAAGATCAAACTTTGAAGCTTTTCTCAGACAAGTCACCTCCATCATTTGGCAGTATCCGAGGTGGGCAGCTGCTTATTGCACATTAAGTGCTTTTAGACTTGAGAGCAGAGCATGTGGGGAGGGATGCATTAGGAGGCAGACTGTCGAAGACGTTCTCGCTCACGGATGCTCCTCGTATTGATTTCTATAGCCTTTTAATTTAAGGCACTTTCACTTAAGGCTTGGACAAATGTGAGAAAGGGTTGGCTGCATATTCAGCTGGTAATGCTACAATAATGTCCAATTAAAAATGCATGAGACCACAGATTTAAATGCTGGGGCTTGGAATTAGCTCGTGTTTGGTTGTTATCAAATAATTAGTGTTGTTAAGAAAACCCACGCTGCAAAATTAAAACACCGCCTAATGATCAGCGAGCACCTTAAACGAGAGAGAGAGGAGTTATGAATCTGTTTGTCGTGATCGTAAATAAGACAGCACTGGGAAATTAATCCCTCAGAGGCTGCGGGCTGTCAAACCGAGCAGAGGCAACCTGAGTGTCTGACCTTTCCTAACAGCCTTGAAAAGCACAGGTGACCACTCTGCTGCTTGATAACTTCCCCATTGTGCATGTGCTAAGTGAAATCACTGTTTTCAGCTGCAAGTTGACGGCATGCAGAGAGAAGAGGGGAATGAGTGCAAGGCTGTTGAGCAGGGTGAGGGCACTCAGTGTCAAGCTTATTAACCTCGGCAAAAGAAATGTTACAAAGGAACAGAAGATATGCGTGGCACAAGGTCGCATCCTGGAGTGCTGTAGAACCTGAACTCTCTCAAACTGACACAGCAGCGCTGGCATTTCATATATTAAAGACCTTCTTCTCTGAAGTGGTGGGATAGCTTTGAGAGGAGCATGGGGAATGAGGTGATACTGCGAGGAAATTTAAATAAGCAAATGCAGCAGTGGATCAAACAAAGGTGATGTGTGGAGAAGAGTCGCTTTGTCTCGTGCGCCAGAGGAATTTGCCTCTATCTTCATACCAGCGCCTTTTCAGAGTATCTGCATTTATAACCCTTTGTACAGTCTTTGATTGTTTTGACCTGTCTAAATAAAGCCTTTGTCCCAGGTAGGTACCATCAGAGTGATGAGTAAACACATATGCTATGTCTATCTTGCCTATCAATCTGGGCACCCAGCTGTAAGGAAGGCTTTGCTGTCCTATCTCCTCTGGTCCACACAGTAGCCCGCTGGTACTGCTGCCCGTGTTTAGATTTCATCGAGAACTCAAGATTGTCTCGGTGCAGTACAGATCAGAGCACACTAGTGAATGGATTGTGTCAATATTTCTGTGAAAATCTTTGACGTGCCTTTTTGAAGTAGTCCTTGTGGTTTCAAAATGTGAGTTCCTTGTGTTTTAGATATCCTGATGCATAATGTAAGGGTCTAATGGCAACATATTCTTGTGAATAATTACTTTGGGGAATCATTAATAAAACTAGTCATTTAGAACACAGGAAAATAATAGTCAATTTGTTTAATCTCAGTTATTGTGTATAAATACCTGCCTGATAAGCCTTAGATGTTAAAATAACAATGGATGGTGGCATAAGGCAAGCGCTGGCATTTTTCAAACAGACATTGCACATGTAGGGAATAGACACAGGCAGCTTATCTACAATGAGTTTATCTAATATTACATCTCAACTTATTTCTGTAAATGCACTGAAAACCACTCTCCCTAAATATCTTCTCAGTCTGTCGAGCCCGAGTGTATCTGTTGGAAAAGTCCCAATATAAAATAATGTTCTGCTCATTCATGATCTGAGACAGTGATGAACCTGTCCCAGTCTCACCACATCTCCAAAGTATCTAACTTCACATTTCCATCCTATATCTCCATATAAGACCAGTTTTGAGGTGTTTCTGTGCACACCTCAGCACAAGTCTGTGCAATGCTTTTTTTTTTTTTTTTTCTTTATCACTACAGAGTTGTTGAGAGTAACCTCAGAACCACTTCTCTGTAATCTAGAACTGGACAGGCATAGATTTATGCACTTCAGTGTTTTTCAACTGCATTGCCATGCAGGTAGGATTGTTGTATTGGGGTCTTTCCACATGACATTCGCATGTTCTCCCTGTGAATGTGGGGGCACTCTCCAGGTACTCTGGTTTTGTCCCACAGTCCAAAACCATGACTCTAAAATAATTGGTCTCTCTAAATAGTTCTGAGGGGTGAATGTGTGCGTGCCTGTGTAAAGGATCTGTTACACCTGGTTATTTGATCTGTCTGTGTCTGTGATGCCCTGTGAAAGACCAGGACTACCTGTCCAGTTTGTACCATACCTGTTACCTAATGACCACTGGAAATAGGCACCAGCTCCCCCTGCAACCCTGGTTTCAGACAACGATGGATTGTTATGTTGGTCATTTTGATCTCTTTTTTTCACTAGTTTCAAAGAATCAAAACAGTTTACAATTAAGCTTAATTTTTTTTTCTTTTCTTACTACAAGCTACTAATCAAATATATGATCTGTAAAACATAATAAATCTTAATAGTCTTCTTTTATTTGCCATTTTGTTAATGCACTTGTTAGATTGTCTCAGGGGATTCCTGACATAGGCATCTAACCATTTCTGAGCATACTGCATTTGTCAAGTATGGGTAATCTCCCATGAACTGGTACTTTGTTGGCTATCACTCTAAGAAAGTACAGTTTCATCTTTCTAAGTGAGCAAAGCCACTTAGAAAGAGATCACTCAACAATTCCTCATAATGGCAGTAAAAGAACAAGTTGGAAGTGACAATGACTTGCTGTCATTGTCAAATTTGTTCAAGATTACCCTGTCAGTGTTTATATTATTGGAACATTCTGTTTCTTTGCAAAAAAAAAAAAAAAAAGAAGAAGAAGAAAAAACAAGTGGGAAATCTGATTTGAACAATGTGCTACTTTGGTAGATGTGCAGGTAGGTGTGTTTAAAAGTACATTTGTGTGAACATTACATCTAATTCAGTATATAAGGAATTTTGTTTGTACTCTCTTTGGTATGTTCCGATGAATATTTATCAAAAGGTTATTTAGGATAGCCATGAAACAGTGGAAAGATGAACTCATCTGCAGGTGGAAACTCCATGAAATTTTATCACAGGTCATATTAAAGTTTCAGATTACTCTGACCAAGTGAGCAGGTATTTGAATCAAGAATACAATCTACAACATAAAAAGCAACAGTAAAAGTTACAGGAGATAACACTGTTTGATGGCATGACAGATTATTGATTATTTTTAAAATCACACTACATAAAATTCATTTTTTGTCATGACCATCGTCTTGTGAAATCAAATGATTGACTTCACTGCGAACATAGCTGCTGTAATAGACCATAAGAGGAATATTCCCATTCTTTTAAATCTGAGTGTGAAAGGCACAAATTGCAAATCGGAGGAGATGTAAGGAAGCAGTTAATGAAGGGTTCTGATTAGCATTTGTTAAAACTCAGTGAAGTTCTTGCATGCTAAAGGTCAGGCTGCTATCCTGACATGGTGAGATGAAAATGTTCCAGTTTGGGGGGGAATGTCATGATTTGAATTAAGATTGTCAGATTGGCTGTAAGCTCGTATCACGGTGCAGGCATCTTGTATGACCTTTTCAAGGAATTGTCATTTTCCGCCCCTGTGATGCCACCATGGCTCAGCGGGGGAGAGGCCCCTCTTCTGTCGCCATGTAATTTGTCTGGGGTGTTACCATTCACACTGCGCTACTCTCAGCCACTCACCCAAATGCCTATGTATCTACAGACCAGCAGGCTGCGACCGTGGAATAACAAGAATGTTGCTGCTCAGGTTCTACTCTATGCTCTGCGTCAGGCAGGAAAGGCCTCTGCTGTGTGCTGCTGCTGGTCTGAGCATCACACACTCAGAGCCCGGCATGGCTCCGCTGGTGGAGCAACCAGTGGGCTACAGCAAATATGATCACAGCTAACGATATTAACTACACTTGCTGCAACAGCTACACTGTTGAGTGATCAAGCACTAAAGTCAGCCAAAGTTTTTTGTGCACTTTGCAGTCTACTTTTATACTTACAGTGGTGTGTGTTCATAAGATAAATCTGCTGCTTGCATGATTTAAATGCTATTGTTCATGTTGCAAAAGTAAAAAGTTCTCTTCACTGTTTTTACAAAATATATTACCATCCATGATAAAGGAACATCTTAGACATTGTGGGATATTTTTTAATAAGCGAGTATTTATCTTCTCAGGTTCAATGTCAGAAGATATTTTTTCTATTTTTTGGACTTTTTTTTCGCCAATGCAAAAATAGTCCAACAAGCATTCCTTCAGTTTCTGCTAATCAAAACTTACTGCAAGTATTTGTTCATTTAAAGAAAAACAGAACAAATGGTAAATTACTTTTCCAGCCATTTTGACCACTCAAAGTACTTTACACTACAGTCACATTCACCCATTGGCTCTCACAAATGCACACACACTTATACACTAATCGGAAGGATATTTTGGGGTTGAAGTCCCTTGCCTAGAGGCACATCGGCATGTGGAAGCTGGAATCGAACCTATGATTTCTGATCACAAGATGACTGCTCTACCTACAGAGACACAGTCGCCCCAACAATACCGCAGGGTTGTGGCTCGGAAAAATATGTGCGGTTCCTCTACTCAGCAGCTTCTTTACTTGCACATGTTATGTGATACATAATACTGTGTATAATTTTGTCCATGCACTGTGATCTGTTTGTGCCTGATTGGACTTTTGATGATTAAAGTAGAACCTCTAATTGTGCTTTATGATTAGAAGCACTGCGTGGAAATAGTTATGTGATTCCAGTGAGAAATATGTACTGATTATGATTTAATCAAGGGCCATAATCTATCATATGTCACATGAGTCAGTTGGTCCACATGTCTATCTGAACCACAAACAAAGTAAGATTTATTAAAATCTTAAGTAAAATAAAATATAAGAAGGTGACAAAGTTTCCCAGTGGGAAACAATGCGACCCAAATTGCAATTCAAATGGATGAATTTATAACCTCTTTGTGTTTGTTATATTAATGCAGCTTACTACTTCCATCTACAGTCTTAAAACTGCAACGCTTTTACAAAAAAAAAAACAAGCAAAAAAACAAATGTGAATTTTACACAAAACTCACTTAGCATAACAACTGGGAATGCAAAAATTATGTAACTGGCAGACCGTCTCCTCGTCCTGGAGATCTGCTGTCCTGCAGGTTTGAAACGCATCCCTGCTCTAGCTGATTAAAATGATGGGACTATCTCTTTGGCGTGCCGTTAAGTTTGGCAAAGTCCTGGTAACGAGCCGTTCATTTGATGAATGTCAGTGAAGGTCATGAGAACAATCATGTTTCACAAGAAAAAAAAGAAGAAAAAAACAACTAACTAACACAGGAGACAATAATTTGCTTAGAACGAATTCAGTTGCCTGAAAAGTGAAAGTTACATGGAAAATAAGTCACATAAAAAAGTGAAAACTTCCTGAACAATTCAACGTGGCTGCATATTATTTTCAAACCTGCTAGCTCTCAGATACCTCTGCCTGCTTAGTGTAGCGGAGCTCCACACATCTAACCACAGTGACGAGACCTTAGCAGAGTGCCTTCAGAGATTTACACCTACAACAAAGATCATGCAGCATAGCAGCGCAGCAGCTGATGTGGTACTGCTGCCCTTTCACAGCTAATTGGTCGCTCTGCGCTCATCATCTGGTTATCAGTGATGATTGGCTGATGGTAAGCTGCGACTGGTCATTCGAGTGTCACCGGGCTGTGTTCCTGTAATTAAAATCTGTCATCCAGAACCACATCCCTCGTCGCTGCTAAACCCTTTCGTGAGATGGCAGCACTCAGATAAACTGCCCTGCAGCTCTTTCTCCGATGAGACAGTGGCACATTTAGCAGTGCAAGGTTTAGAATATTCCCTCAAAGTCTCCCTGAAGTTTGGCTCCTTGTCACAGCCAGGAGCAAAATGTAAATATTTAAAATACCACATTAATAAACTAATAAAAAATGGAATCTATGTAGAGACAAAATGTTGCTGCCTTTGAACTTAGAGGAACTTTTAACTGTTTTCCCACTGTAGCTGCAGTAGCAGGACTCAGAAAGGAGAGGGTACAAAAGATACTTGATATTTTTTAATGATGTGGAACATTTTTTTTCGGGGCTTTAACTGCTGGAGGGCACTCTGCTATTGAGTTTCCACCAGGGCTGGCATTCAGAAAAGTGGATGACCAAATTCTTTGGAAATTAATTAGAGACAAATCCCTTCTCGCTGCTGAAGTGTGGCATTTAAGGCTTTGTCCTTGGTGCTCGCGCAGCACCACCTTTCAGTGTCAGCCCTTCTCCTTCCACCGGCTGGATAAAGCAGCCTAATCCACATCAGCGATCACTCCCTCCCCTTGTTGTATAGTGACGGCCCTTCCTAATTGCCTGGCATTATTTGGTACTTTACTTGTAAATTTGAAGGGGAAGAAACATCATTCTTCTGCATCCAAGCGGCAAATGATCCAATTTGCTTAATTTCTAACACACACATGCAGAATGATCAGAGTATCACTGCTCCCCCTATTGTATGCTGAGGGGACTGATGTTGCTGACAGACAACAGAGCCGGGTGTTGGGGTATTGTTTTCCTCTAATTATAACTTGAAAGCAGCTTCAGGTATCAAATATATATCCACAAAAAAATAATAATAAAAAAGCTGTATACCCACAGACTGAGAGCAATGAACAGCAAGAGTTGCATCAGGCTTGTGTGTGTTGGAGGCCTCAATCAAAAGAAAAATCTTTCTGAATTCTGCTTTTATTCAAATGATCCAGTGCCATTGTTTAGAATTTTTCAAAGGAGGCAGAAGAAGAATACCTTTGATCTAATGCGACGCCCATCCTTCAGCACTGCGGAGTTGTTTACTTAATTAGATTAGGTGGATGCGATAGCTAGTACATCAACACGAGGGCAGGGAAGTGACTCACACTCTGCTGATTTAGTATTGCAGAAGAATATTGACTTTAAATCCCCAATATGTGAATATCTGAGTGACTTAATCTGAAACTCAGAAACTGGCCTGAGGGGCAGGGGAAGCAAAACAGTGTCATAATCTGTAAACCTGTCATTCTTGATCTCCTTTCTCTCTGAAACTTCACAGCTCTCGTTTTTTTTTCTTTTTCTCTCAGCCTCCTTGATGCTCCTTTTTTAAAGTTTTATACTAACTGTCTAGGCCCTCGCTTTCAAATTTAAAGAGATTTACTTATGAGTTGTTGACTGCCGGTCGGTCTTTATTTCTGTTTGAATTAAGGGGGGGCATATGTGGCTCATCTCTCCCTCTGCCTGTCAGTCAGGCAGACGGCCAGCGTCCCTGAACCATGGAGGGTGGAGGGGAGGAGGGGCAACGTCGCCCAAGGCGTGCTGCTGCACACCAAGATGGGGAACAAGGCAAACATGACAGCCTGATGACACTTGCTTTTGTATATCGTATCATTTTACCAATCATCTGAATTTCATTTATCTCAGACTGTTCTACTTCAACGCAGAGTGTCAGGCCTGTTGGCCCAGTTAGGTTGGAAGTGAAGTTGGCTATGTGAAAAAAGTGAGCTGATGAGACCCTCCCGTCCGCGGCCCGCCGACATCCCCGGTGCTCCAAATCAAAGTGGAAAGGCGGCCTTATTACAGTACGTTTCAGGCAGCAAATGGAGAAACAAATGTGACTTGATATCCCAGGATGGCCTTTGTTGTTGTTATTACCGCTGTTGCTGTTGTCAATAATGGTGATGATAATGCCTGGTGTTTTTGTTTCTGCGCTCCCTTTTGTTCTCTTTTTGTTGTTTTTACTCTAACAGGGTTTGTTGGCAGACGAAGCTGCTGCAGCAGGGAAGAAACACATTTCTCACACTGATCCTATAGGTCGAGTTTTAGAAAACATGAAAACTGAAATCTGATCTCTCTTTAAGAAAACCGAAGACTGAGCGTGGATCTGCTTCCAAAGCTAAATGTTTTATCTGAAAATGTATCCGATAAGAACCCAAAATATCTGTTTGGTTTGAATTATGTATGATTTTCTGAACTAATGACCTCTTTCATTAGATTTTCTGAAATGTTTACCATCAGCCTGTCTGTATTGGATGTGTTTTTAAATAAGTGATCGTTTGTAGACCAATAAAACTCAAATTTTATCTTGTTGTTTCCTGCCTTGCCAGTATGCTGGTGAATTAAAAAATGTTTAAACATGACGAACTAAAGGGAATTGTGTTCACGTCATTTTTTTGTCCTTAATGTTGAACAGATTCACTTTTTAAACAAGGAATGAAATCCACATCCTCTCAAACTAGTTTTATGTTGTTCATACCGGACCGGCAACTCTATGTAAATTATAAAATGTAGTCATTGTGACAGAATCATTAATTAAAACATTGCTTTAAGTTATATTCTTTTTAATACCACAATGAAACACTCCCTCTTGGATTCTTGGTTTATACTCATTTCTGTTCTCAGATGTGCATGACATCTTGGGCGATAGTTCAATCCCCTATTCTGTAAATGTTCTTCATTTTAAGAATTTGTAAAAGCCAGGGTTAAATATAAACACTTGGATAATAATTATCACTAAATGTTACATGCAAAAAAGTAGCATGAGGCAAATTGTTCTATTGAGAGTTTGATAAAGAACACACTTACTTTTTCTTCTCCTACCAGTTGGTGAGTACTGACTGATTTTATGTGGAGTGACATCTATTGTTTAAAATGAGAACTGCATTAAATTCCCGAAATGCAAATGAGGTATGCATGTCAAAGTGACGATCTGTACGTCTAAATTTTCTCAAGAGGTCTTAGGCTTCAGCTCCTGTGAGACCTTGGCTGACACAGCTGCAATGGGAGGAGCCATTGCTCATCAATGGCCACGGACCTTTGGCATTGTGTCTTCCTTTGTCAAGGAAAAGAGATGCAGATGAGCAACATTGTGAGTTGTTTCAAAGACTCAACACATGACCTTTAGATCTGATCAAAGACCACTCAGACTCCCCAAAACCTTTAAAATCATTTCTGTGTCTGTTCGTTGTTTTCACGTATTCCCAGATGTACACACAGAACTGATTTAACTGGTTTAAGCAACGTGCACGCTCTGGACGTCTTAAAGTGCAAATACAAATGCACCTTATATTGTTGTGTCGATGCACTTAGGAGGAGCACAGATTAGCAATTAGGCCCTCTTCCACTCTTCGCTGGCACTGCTGTCAGTTTTCCGCAGAGACGGCAACACTCTGAGACAAACATTTAAAAGCTTTTCATGTGAAAACACTCGGCGAACTCTGTCTGAGGAAAAAGTATAAATACAGAGATGAATAAATAAATACAATAAAATGTGGGCACTGTTCTCATTTTGCAGCTTGGATGCAGCCTTGTCAGAAGGCACTTAAAAGCGAAGGGGGCTGGTCTTTTGGGATTTTGAGATGTTTATTCTAATGGATGCCATAATGAATGCTTACAGAGTCAGGCCTTGGCTTCGATAGGGGGCTCTGTGCCAGCGTGGTTTTAAAGGAGAGCAGTCATCGCCGCAGCCCTGGGCGCTTGGCACGCCGAGCCCTTCCACAATCTTCCCGGCACACACAGAAGAGGCAGCCAGAACCCGGAGATAACCACCCGTAAAATCTCTCATCACATGCCTTTGATTACTTGTCCACTATTTACTGTTTTTAAACCTTGAACTTCAAACAATCCTCGCAGGGCTATGTTTATTGAAGAGGTCTCACGATAAATTGACCTGATGTGTTTCTCAGCAAAGGCTCTTTGGAGGCACGAAAACAGATTTCACCAACTCTCTTCCTCCATAATAGCAATTCTTGAAATCCTGTGAAATATTGAACTAAGTTCTGGGATACGTGGCTTTCTGCAGAAATTAGGTGTGTTTTGCAAAAGTGTGTCTGTTTTTTCAGCTTAAATAGAGCCCGTACAGTTTGAAGAGCGCATGTGTTTCAGAGCGCGTGTGCGTGCATGCCTGCTGGGGGTGAAGACTGAAGCGCTTTATTAAAATGATGAGAGCAAGTTCAATTTGAATCATGCAGTGCCTGTCAGTGGCTTCTCGAATTGCAGGGCTGATGAAATTGCTCTTGCGGTTATTTAAAAGCAGTTGTAATCCATCTGAAAATGCTGTGATATAATCCATTTAATTTCTTATTCCTCGCAGCAATAACAGTGAGTAACAAAAATCTATCAAAGCAATGTAGCCTGGTGATTTAGTAATTATCTTTATTTTACATTACTGCAATTCAGCCTGGATTAATTGGAGTCTTATCTGTACAGAGCGGCAGGTCACTTACCTCAATGCACCACAATGTGTTTTTATCTTAATCATCAACCTCCACAGACTCAATTGTGGCCTACTGTGCCAGGAAATGATTACTTTGCGATGCATAAAATCAACAGCATGTTCAGACGATCACATTTAAACCACTGACGGTTTTCATTTTGTCTGAAAATAAAACAAAAGTTGTTAAAAAATAAATAAATGAAAAACCACAGTTTGGGTATAGAGAGAAAATATTACATGTAAAAAATAAAAAAAAAATCTAATTTGGAAAAACACCAAGGTGGGTTCATGTGGGTGATTCCTTCACAAGGGAAATCACAAAATATCAGGTATCGATCAGCTGTTTAAGTTGAGTTAATGTATGAGTGATGTTCAGTGTATTCCCAAATGGGTATGCTGCCCGTGGGCAGTGCACTGGTAATAAGACCTAAGACAGCCACATAACTCAAGCCATCTACGAGACCACGCTCGTTTTCCTCCACCTGAGCCATCCAACATCTGACATTACAGAAAGAGGTGGCAGAACAACTGCGGAAGAAGAATCAAGCTCAGATTGATTGTCAGAGAAAAGTAATTATGGCATCATCTCTAGAACTTATTCATTTAATTTCAGCATGGGCAAATTATGTGTGTGACTTGAAAGATCCAGAAATCTACAGAAGAGTCAGTCACTGAGCAAAATTGACAGATTTGGGTAAACGGTAGCTGGACTGGTGGGACATGCAACACACGTTTTACCTCTGGTTTTGCACAAGCTGAAGTGGTGAGGAATATTGTTTCAGTGAAGTTTGAGAGGCAGAAAGTATTAGAATTACTTTATGGCTTCTCTCTAACGTAGTACATTTGTTTTTGTGGAAAAAATCTGACTGATGCTTTGTGCAATCAAATCGCATAATACCCTGTTCCCCTTTTCAATTTTTTGATTTTCATTTGTATGTATTTATCATCAAATATTAAGTACTTAATTCCAGTGATTGAATTACAATAAAAACTTTTTAAATGCAAATAAACCCTGTAACTGAGAAGATCTCAGAAGAGATCATTCAATAAAAGGTTAAGCTCAGTCAAACCTTTAGATAAGATACACATTTTACTAAAGCTACAGCAGTGTTACTGCTGCAAAGATATTGAAATTGAAGGCCTTTTTTTTTTTTTTACAAACTTGTTAATCAGAATCCCTCCAAAAAGGATATTTGTTTAAATGTCAGTTATTCCAAGACTCATTACGATCAAGCCTAACAAAATATCTAAATTTAAAGTTTGATATCAGTAAGTCTCAATTTTTTTTTGTTGCCACAAAACTACATAAAAAATATCAACAGAAAATAGATTAAATTTGTCTCATTTTTCTCAATTAGAGAAAGTACAGAGCAGTGGTGAACCTTTTCATAAGTTGTCTAGCTCTCAAAATTACTTATGCAGGAGGTTACAACATAAAAATCCAATCCCTCCTTAGATCCTTCAGACTAGTGCCAAAAGTATTTAGTAAATACCTAGTTGAACGTCTGCTGAGCTCATCGTACCAGTTACTTTTCAATTCAATACTGCTGCGGTAGAGTGAATGCTGACGTTAGAGTGTCAGAAACAGAAGCAGCTTCTTAAAGAGACACAGACCCAATTTCAAGACATTAAGTTTCAAAGTCAAATTTCTTTTTAAGTCAAACACATGCTGAATGTTTATGCGTGGAACTAAGTACGCAATGTAACACTCTCTGTCTTAGCTTTTAAAATTAGCACCAAAACAAAACAACCACATCTTTCAGCTATCATTACCTCTGCTATTTGGGAACCTTGAAGTTTCTCATGTAGCTACAGTGAAGAAGAAAAGATGGATTGAACCAAAATTGTATGTTACTATACAGATTTTTCAACAGCAATAAGCTATTTAGCTTGCTAGCCTGGTGAAATCCAGCCCACTGTTCTATGCTTTGCTTCATACAGTGGGTCTGGACTCTTGGCTATTGAGAAACAATTGTTTGTTGAAGGCATAGACTGTTGAAGTTCAAAATTTTACCCAATCACTAACATTTGATCGTGATGTATGTAATGTTCTAGTTCAATGTTATGCAATTTCTGCATGTGGAAATTGCATGCACTGTAAACAACCACCCTCCTCTCAGCACATGAGATGCATCAACACACTGGTGCAGTTCTTATGATTACCTCTGAACAGAGGATTTCCTGATAGCAGTGCTTTTATGGTGTGTTCATACATCTGTACACTTGATTGTCCTGACATCATTGCATCTCCAAAGAGATTTTAACCTTTTTTGTTCTCAGTTTTATTGAAAAATTCTTAATCAACAACACTGTCCATCTTAAACGGTTTTACTATTGTAGCATCCATCCCTCCATCCATCCTGGCAAGGTCACTGAACGGCGATCACTCGCTAACATGTGCCCTGGACAAATCACCAGTCCATCACAATGGAGCAGTTTAATTTTTGAAAAAGAAAAGTCTGTTTATTTTTACATTTTATAATAAAGATTGTTATAATTTAAGAAATCTGACACCATCAATGTATATTATACCCATCTTTACTAGCCTTGTATTAAACTTTTACAACGTGACATGTGCACTTTAAATGACTTGCACTGTGTTAATGGCAGAGCAGTTTTCGTTTGAAAATATTTTCCCATTGCTAGAAATAAATACATCACTGGCACCAGGTAGAAAAAAAAATAATTATTTTTGATTTGAATTTACCTTGCCTGTAGGTACGAGGGTATTGACGTCCCAGCAGTACTTGCACAACAGGCCAAAATAGAAACATGTAAACCCTCGGCTGTGGTGGGACTTCATGATGGCATTTTCATGTAGTTTGATCATACCCTCCGCTCTCCCAGAAAGCCCCTCACATGTTTCATGGCATAAGTGCTCATATCTAATACCCTCGGAGGATGTTTTGGTCTGTCTCTATGAGTCTAATTTACGGATATCTGCATGAATTGAGAGGGCCTGGGGCCAACCATCTCATGTCTTTTTAGGGGAGGGGGCGGGATGTTGCGTTAGTGGGCCCTTTCGGGACAGGAACGGCATTTCAGATAAGATCGGCGGCGGGAAGTGGTGAGCCAGGCCGTTTGTTCTTGCTGGCCATCTCTCATGTTGCACCACTGATTGGTAGGAAAGCTAAAATTGCTTTCACCGGGGCTCACTCCAGCAGTAGGCAATGATAACTAACAATGCCCCCGGGACCTAGTTAAAGCTGCATCACACGCGCTGGAAAACCACTTTAATGTGGCAGCATTAGGAAGCTGTCAGTTGGGTTGGGGGGAGAGCAGAATCCAATTCATTGTGGATTTTGAAAACATTTGTTATCCTCACAGCAAAAAAAAAAAAAGAAGCATCTAATCAAGCAGGCATTTTTTTAATTGCAGTCCGCGCAGCTTACCATGGAGGAGAACGGGTTCAAAGATCAGAAAAGTGAGAAAATAGCTTTTCTCTCAAATCCTCTGCGTCACTCAGTTGTTGGGATTGTCAAGCTCTTCTCAGACAGAAACATAGTGGTTTGCTGGAATATCTTCTTCTTTTTTTGCTTTATTTTAGCCTTAATGGAGATTCATTTTACCTTATTTATTATGTTCATCATATTAATGATTGACCTATGCAGCATAAGTTGTAGCTTTTGTACGCTGAAGCTTTTGTTAGTAAACTGTACAATTTTCTTTTTCATTAAAGTCGAGTATTACAGGCAGTAATATCTGCCATATTTATAATTATTTAAGATTTTATGTTTCTATTGGTAAGCAAATTATTGAGAGGCTGTTGTGTTATTTAAATGAAAGGGCACCTTGATTACTGTTTTGTTTATCATGAAATATTCATATTTCTTGAACTGACTTTAAAATTTCTCCTTGAATTATTGCCCTCCCGTATGTTAGGTTACTGGGGAGCTGTGTTGCTTGAAAATTAAAATACTTGCAAGCCGCTTAATTAAGCATAATACATAAGTAACATATCAACCAGGTAAATTACAACAAATGCATTTATGCATCTAGGTGCATTGATAAGAACTAGCTGAACTTCAAACCAACCTTTACAAGGTGGAAGAAAGGGGATTTAAATGACTTTGACCTTGGCTGGTCTGAGTATTTCAGAAACTGTCGATACTGGAATGTGACTCATGACCATCTTAAGTTTTTAGAAAGTTGTCAGAAAAGGAGAAAATATCCAGTAAATGGCAGTTGACTGGAAAATGTCTTTTTAAAGATCGGAGGAAAATGTGCAGACTGGTCTGAGGTGATAGGAAGACAACGGCAGCTCAAAGAAGCACTGGTTACAAACAAGTTATGCAAAAAGCCATTCTGCATAACCCACAGCACATCAGACCTCTTGTGACTGCCAATAAAATACAGCTGGTATGGCTTTGTTTTTGTGATTTCAACTTACTTTTGAATATTTAAAATTGTGGCTTGATTGAAATGTCTTCTTTTTTCTACTCTTTGCTTCCATATATTTTGTCTCAGTGTTAATGAGTTGTGAGAAAGATGCTTTCATCACTCTGTCTTGGCTCTGCTCCAGTCAGTTCATACATCTGCTGTTCATCAGCTCATCCTTGCAATACATCTTTCTAGTTCACCAGTCATTCTTGTTAGTGTGGTAGTTTCACTTACATCTAGCAGGTAAAGGCACCAAAGTTTATGCCTCCCATTTTACTTTTTATTTTTTTCCATGAACAGATTCAGTTCTGCTGGATCTGCTTTTCACTGATTCATAAGCCATTCCAGCTTCAACTTGTTTGATCATCCTTTGCTCTTTGTACCTGCTGCCACATCTGCAAAATGACATTAGGCTCAACTTCAGACCAGTTTTACAGCCAGCTCAGAAGTTGATTTTGGCTCACATTTACAGATGGTGCACAAGTGACATCTACATTTTAATTTTGGGGGGTTAGGCCAGTATCTTACAAACTAAATTCACTAAAATATATCACTATCACATCATGGTCATGTTGACCGTAATTCTGAAACAGTACATCTTTTGAAATAGTTTCAGTGTGTAGCCAATGTGTCACAATCCTTTAGAATATATTGTCTGTTTATAACAATGAATTTGTCTTCAGTTCTGTTGCTGCATGCATTTGGAGTTATGGTATTTCAACTGCTCCACTCTCCCACTCTTCTTGTTTCCTACTTGTCAGTCAGACATCTGTCCAAAGTTTTCCCATTCATGATTTCTCTCTATTTCGTTGTGTTTACAATGCAATAACGATTGTAGAATATATTAAACTTATATCTGCCAATCAAGACAGAACTAAAAATATTATTTTAAAAAAAGGCAATTCAGATCTGCAAAAGATATTTGAACTAATGCTGACACTTATAAGAATGTTAAATTCAGGAGAAACAATGGGATGGTGTCATGTTAGCTAAAAAGGCCTTTGTGTTTGTAGTCAAATAAATATGAAGCTAATGAGCCAATCTAATTATAGGAGCATAAAAAATTCATTGATGAACAGAAAATATTTGTATAAATGTATTTTTGTTAAAAAATGTTTCTTTTTTCAGCATCCATAAAGCAGGAAGCTCTTTTGTGATTTATCTCCAGAAACATGTATCTGCATATTAATAAGCAATATCTGTAAACAAGGGACACAAACTTTGATGTCAGAAGCATTCTGGATTCTGTTTGAAGTTCATTTGTCATGTGAGTAACAATGAGCCACTGCAGCCTCAGGCTGCATGGATGTACTGGTGAGACATCAACTCATACCTATCATGGCCATGGGTGATATACCTTTGGAGACTTCTAAGTGTACATTTAAACCAGTCTTTTTTTAGAGTTCAAAAATAATTATTAAAACCACACATAGTCCGGGTTTATTCACATAGAAACCAGCAAAGACATGAAGTATATTTTTCTGCACAATCAAAAACATTGTACAGTGGTTGTATGGACTTTGTTGCTGTTTTTATTTTTCATAGAAGTTTCTGGATCAGTTTAATAATGTTTCTTTAATTTTTGGAGAGTTTAGTGAGCTAGATGGTTGAAACTTGAACATAACCAGATATCCCATTTAAACTGGACAAACTTCAAGCTTTGGAAAGCCCTTTTCTCAACTATGCCATTCAAATATACATAGTAAGCTAAAGTAAACACAGAGGTCTAAACTTGATAATGCTTTTCAGTAGATCTGATGGCAAGAACATGAGTTTACTGAAATAACTTTCTAATTGTTCCCCTTTAAAGTGGACCTCTGAGAACATTGGTCAATTTTATCACAAAATTACTGAATAACAACATCATTTCTTATCAATACTGTACGGATGTATTCCCTTGTATCTATGCCAAAATAACTTAATTATTAATGTCTCAGTTATTGCTATTTCCAACTACATTTCTTTTTTATTTAATTGAGTCTGACATGTGAATCAAGGGGAAGGGTTATGGTCAACAGGTTTGTAGTTGACAGCAAAACGATGTGGCTTTCGATTAATTACATATTGCATATGCAATTCGGTGTTGGCCTTTATTTTCTAACATCACAACATGCAACCCCTTAGTTTAAAATAAAAGCATGCTCAAGTTAATGCACTTTTTAAAATGGCAGCTCTTGGTATGACCCATCTTCTAAATATTCTAAATTAAAAACAACATAAAATCTGTATAAAGTCTCAGCCATACACATGCTCCATACTGACAAAACATTGCTCACTCAACAAGACTCCGTGTGTTTGCTTAATGCTTTCTGTTCCATTTGCCAAAGCTCTCAGAGTGTTCAAGAGGTGTTCTTATCCATTTAATACATGCTCACAGTGTATCCTGTCAAATATAGATTTGAATCAATAGCACTCTAGAGTGGCTCGTTAAACTTAAATCAGCTTGGAAGTGGTGCATGCCTGCCTCACAGCTGCTGTCATTAACCACTGCCTCGCAGATTATTGGACAAACGTCCTTGTGTGAGGAGCTTCACCAGTTTACCTCAGGACTATGGGCTGAAACTTCGATGGGTGATGAGCCAGCAACGAGGTGCTTGCGTTTACCCAAACTCGAATCTCAAAGGAAACACACAACACCCAATGCTGCCTGAATAGCATAAATTACAATGAGAGAAGTGATTACAAGAGTAGCTTTTCACGTCATATTTGCACGATGTGTTTCTTCATTCATTGATATTGTTAATTTCTGATCAGGTTTTCCCAGATCGACGCCTCAACTCTATAATACCGTCCTGCTACCTTCTGGAGTTTGAGGCAAGCCACACAATTAAAAAGCCAAATTTGTGCCAAATTATCAAACTTAAATGCAAACCATTTCAAATAATGTATTTAGACATAAGTTAGTTGTAAATGTTGCTCAACTGAAATCTAATATGACCATTCTCACCTAAATGCCACTTTGAGGAAAGACATACAAACACATTACAGATTATCATAAACATGGAAAGCACATTTCTCCAATTTATCTTACTTTGACTGAATCCAAAACAAAGATCTGAAACAAATCATATATTGAGAACAAAATATAAATCTAAATGTGCATTGTTATCTGAATTATAAGTACTAGACTTTATTTGAATTTAGTTTGATATTGATGCACATGAAGCCCAGTGGAGTCATTTAAAATGGCACGCTTATGACCCTGAAATAGTAGATAATATGCATTTCAGTCATAACCACAAATTAACATGGATACTAATCAACATATTGTGAAAGTTGGGTATGAAACAAAACAGCAAAGTTAGGAAATGGATAAGGATGAAATGACCAACAGCCCATCATTTTTATGTTACTTTGCATATCAGTATAATTAAAGAGATAAATACATTTCAGTCAAAAACTATTTGTACTCTTAGCAGATTTAAAATGTCATGACTTTTGAATAGAAAATGTCTTATCTTTTATGAAAAAAGATTATGATGAAAAGTAACCATTTTCATAATCAATGGACTCATTTATGTCCTGCTTTTTTCACATTTCCTCATGTATTTATAGAGTTAATCTCAGCTCATGAGCCTGCTTGCCATCTGTCTAATCTTAAGCTTTCTCCATAGATTTTGTATTAAATTCAACTTGGGACTCTGGCCAGGCCTCTCCGAAATGTTAGCATAATTTTCAGTAATAAGGAACGTGCTAACTCTAAATAAAACAAAAGGATTCAATTAAAGGTATGAATCCTTTTCTTCTTAAACGTAGATGTATTCTAATGGAAATGTCCAAAACGGATTGTTTTGACTAAAAGTCCTTCTTTGCATCTATATTTTCTTTCTTCAAAATAATTTCCTTCATTGTGTTTTTATTTTTATTTTTTTGCTTTTAGGTGCATGAATAAATGAAAAGACATCAGTGGGTGTAAGTGATTTATCTACTTTCTGGTTTCAGCTTAGGCAGCCACACAGCACCACCTTGTAGGAAAGGGTTAACTCCGACAGCAACAATAATGAGAGCGCAGTGAGACGTGTGAAGTAATTAGTCAGTCTCCTATCCAATATTTACCCAGTTAATTATTTGTGAGTATTACTCTTGTCTTCCCTTCAGATGGCTGCCTGTGTTGTTTTTTCCACACCATTTGTCACTGTCCACCTCTTGTGGGTTCTCATCTCTGGTTCCTGACATCTTTTTTCTCCTCTTTTCTTTTTCCTGCTTTGGTAGTATTATGGTGAACCTCTCCCAGTGTAGAGGTAAGACCGCTGTCCCTTGTAGTGTGAGGTCAGCTGTGATTATTTATTCATCTGTCTATTTGTCTAACGTTGGTAGCAAGATGTGAAAATGGTTGCTAACCTTCTGGAGTGATGCACAGTTTTAAAAGGTCAGAATAAGGGCAGAGTGAATAAGAGGCCTTTTAGGCAAAGGATAAGTTAAATATCACGTTGCAAAATTAACCCTTCGTCAACATTTGTCAATGGATGGTTTGGATGATGTTGTGGAAAATATCATAGACGGATGACCTCAAAACAACACTTATTAAAATGGTGGGGTTGGGGAGGGATGTCATGTGAGATGGAAGTTTGACTAGAGATTCAAGCACCAAGGAGGAGCTTTGTGGAAATAGGAGGTGCTGTGTCAGCTTTTAGGCATCGCAGAATGTCTGCCACGGAAGATTCAAGGATTCCTCAAATATGCTTGAAAGAATCAAAGCAACACTTCAGATTTTTTTGGATGTGGGAACAATATAATAGCATGATATAAAACTCAGCAAAGTCAACTTTAAAAAATACCCCCCATTGAAGAATAAGACTGATATACATGTCTGCAATAAAACACTTTTGAGAAACCTTTTATGAATAACTCCAGAATAAACATAATGTAAGCTAGATAAGCGAGAATTAAGGTGTAAATCTGTTTGAAAAGGAGGATGGCCAGGTGAATTCTGCCAGAATAAAAGAAATTCAAGCTCCAGGGACTCAAGGAAACGCAGCTAAAAACAAATTGCTAATAAAAAATCAACCTTACCAACCCAGATGCATCACTGTTTACTCTATTCTTGGATTTACCAGAGATGCACAGGAGTTATGTAAATTTTTGGGTATAACTCCTTAGAAGAACAAAAACAATATGATAGTCATAAAAATGTCGCTCCATTCCTTTAAGTTTCCAGAAACATAACTCGCCATCAGCTGCTATGAGTGACACAAAAGCAGCATAGCTGACAGAAATGTGTCATAAACGTCATTATTTAATTAATGTTTCACATATGAAGGAAACACGTCTTCAACCAATGCAAAAGGGGGAGTGAGGGATCAAACGAAAGGGAAGGTGGGCCCAGTTGGTTGAAAAGAAGACAAAACAGTAATTATTTCATTATGGAATGGCATGACAGCAGTAATATTAAAGCTGTGCTGTGTGCAGTGTGGTTATCTGTGGAACAAATGAGCTCTCCCAGAGGAGAGCAGACTGCAACACTGAGCCTGAGGTTGGGTTGCATTGCTGTCTTTCTCTCCTTCTCAGACGTAGTTCCTTTCCCCTCTCTCAGCCACCTTTTTAATATTCTCATTCATAGCACATGCAATTATTTTAAAAATAAATTTAGCGCAGATAAAAAAAATAAAAAAATTGGGCCTCTTGGGTGACGCAAATGACTTCCTTGTTTTTATTAGAAGACAAGGTGTTTATTACGAGCCTTGTTGGCTTATTGCATGAGGTTTCTGAGTTTGAGTAATTGTCCAATTAGGTGTAATTTCAGCATTGGTGCTAACCCAGGCGATTGTGCTGTAAGAGGAAGACTACCACCGGGACACACATTAATGAATCCCAGTGAGACCTGTCTACCTTTAAGAAAGAGAGAGAGTGTCTGCTTCTGTTTCGCCTTCCCAAATCTTTTTAACGAGGCATTATAACTGGGATTTACAATTGAGACAAGGCACCACTTCCCCCTCCCCCACTTCATTGTTCGTTATTCTTCACCGTCTGTGCACTGGGTTACAAAAATAATTTATCATTCATGTTATTTCAGTTCTCTGAGCAATTGCCTCTTATTCAGACAGAAAGGTTACCTTAATTGTTATGTAGCTCAGCTATTTATGCCCTGGCATAAAAATGCATGTTTGCTGCTTCATGGAAAGGTCACTCATTACAACCCAAATAACTTTTTCTTTGTCAGAGTTTTCTGGCTACTTTATACTGTTAGATGGTGCAAGGTTTAAAAAAAAAAAAAAAAAAAAAGCTCCAGAGGCCTATGAATATGCCCTCTATCTGATGTGAAGAACTTGCTCTCTCTTTGGCCCAGTTCCAGCCTCCCTTCATTTGAGTACTCACCAAAACTTTCACCGACTGGATTTACGTCACTGCTTTAATTCCAGAAAGTGTTTTAAGTCAGCCTATTATGTTGGCATTTTACGTCACTACACAGAAATATACAAACTTAGCATTTTCATGTTGTTATTACAGGTGTGTTCACACACATATTTGCTTGCCATAAAATGGAAAGGTGATACTTTTTTTAAATCAGTTTTTAGCTTTTGACTCATTTGTTGTATTTTTCTTTCATATTTTATAAAATATGTTGAAATATTACTTCATGTTTAAATTTGCTAGTGACAAGTTGTTTGCCTTTTGCTAATGGCTTCTTCCCAAAGTTAATATGGGTATTATAGTCAGGGGAGGGTAAGAACAAAAAAGTATGTCAAAATATGATTTGTTAATAAGATCAGAATATATATATTTTTTCATTTTACTAAGATTACATTGCAGTGTCGAGTTCTTATATTGACTAGGTAATAAGTCTAATTGTGGTGACTGGCATGCTCCTCCTATTGCACTAAATTTTTCATATCAGTGCACATTGATATATACCACAAAATAAATCAAATTACTATTTTTGTCCATCTTTAATGTTCCCTGGTGAAACTGAGTGAAATTTGAAGATACCAGAAGTTTTCTTTTTTTGTTATTTTTAAAAGTTGAACATGTCGTCGAACATTATGCAACTGCTTTGGATAAATAAAGCGATGGACAGGTGACCCGATCAGGGCGTTCTCAGCCTCTCACCCGTTGACCGCCGGAGACAGATACCAACACGCCAGGCAACCCCACTGGGGTTAGCATGTTGCAAAATGGATGGATGGAAACAGTTGTTTTACCAGGAGCATAACTGTCTAGTTAGTTTGGATATCCTTTTTTCCTTTAATACATGTAATCAGCATTCCAAAACTTAATGTTGTATTTAATCAAATCGTTTGTCTGATATTCAAATCTGGTTGCTGATCTGGTACACTAAACGGTCAGAAACAAAAAAATTATTTTGCAAGGGGGAAAATACTTTTTTCACAGCCCATTGTCAAACTAAAAGAGACACAATGGAATGAAAAAGCAAATGGGTTTGTTAAAATGTAAATTAGTATTGTCACACCCTCAACACATTTAATACTAAAGCATGCATGTAAATGCAACATAGTCTGTCCTAAAGATGTATCACACCCTTCACCTGAGTGCACAGCTCCTCAAAACAAACAGGAGCCAATCGTAGGGAACAGACATACTTCATATATATTAATGAAGATGGCATTTCAGAAGATATGCTCATTTTTTTAAGCTCAAGGACAATTAGAAGTAAGAAACTAAAAACTCAACACATCTGTTTCTCTGTGCAAAGGTTGAAGCAAGTTTTCATACCAGCCCTGAATGCAACAACAAAACGATAATTTGTGGATTTTCTTTTTTTTCGGGGTAAATGTGCTGTAGCAAATTCCTTGTTCTGGTCACTGAGCACTTTTACAGCTCAACAAATGAGTTTGTGCATTTCAGAGAAGCTTTTAGAAAACTTCTCTTTACCATTTGGTCTCCTTAGTTTCAGACCATGTTCAAAACTGTAGCCAGTCATTTGTAGCCTGAATTTGAAAAAAACAAAAACAAAAAAAACAATGAACAATAAGAGTATATCCTGTGGCAGACTTTGAAGATTGCTTACCAAGGCAGTGAGCCAGAGCCTCAAGGTTTTGGGAGCCCTAAACTGATTTTATTTAATGGGTGTTAATATAGCTAGATAAGCTCAAAATCTGACCTAAATTTATTTTATTTCACAAAATAATGTGAAAAGTGAAAAGAAAAGCTGAGAAAGTCTCAATGTTAAATAATAACTTTAACATTGAGAAATGGTAAAGTTATCTAAAAGACTTGAGAAGAACTGGAACAAACTGACTGATAAGTGCTCTGACATCGTTAGTTCAAAGGACTGTCATTTATGGACAAATAATAGCTGTGGGATTGGTCTGAAAAAAAAAAGAAACTCAACACTGAACCTAATGCAGAGGTAAAAGAAAAAGGTAAGTGGCTCTATCCACACTGACTCCACACTCTGGCACTGTCATTACATCTGTATGGTCTCAATATTCCAGCAGTGTGGAAGTGAACGAGAACTATACAAGATGTACTCTCATTCTGGGAAACTCTTCATTAACTCAGAAATTGGTGCAGCAGACAAGGCCTCCATAGCCACCACCTGACCAAAAGGCTTTTAGTGTGCACCGCCACAGAATGGACATCATGCAGGCCCACTTGCTTCTAACCAGCAGGGTGATAAATCACTAAGCTGCTCATATGAATGCCAGCAGCATCGGAAGAAATGTGCCTGAAGCTCACATCTAGCTTGGGTTCACATCGAGGTTGCATTACACCCACCCACCCAGCAACAGCACCCTCTCCTTCCCTGCTTCATCCCTTCTCACATTAGAGCCTCTCACAGTCTCACCACAACCACTGACACCACCAGCAGCACATCACATCCTCGCAGCAGCAACCCACTGCTCATCTTCGCTCTAAACCTTGTCCTTCTTTCAGGCTTATGTCTCGACACCCCCTCAAAAATAAGCCATTTTTAAAAAAAAAGAAAGAAAAGGAGGCTCATGAGCCGCCGGAGCCGCCATGCTGTATAACTGCAGCCGTCACAGGCTCCTTCTCTGATGCGGCCTGACGTCTCAAAAGGCTGTGGGATTCAAAACAAAATCAGGTTTCCTCATCCAATGACAAACTGAGCAATTGGGGAAGCGCTTTCGCTAAGAGTCTTTGTGACATGATGATTGGAAGACAGGCTCAAATTCCCTATGAATATGGATGCAACTGTTTATGCCTTTGGGAGAGAAAAAAATAATCAAGCACATACTTGACAAATATTTGTTAAAAAATAAATTATGGAATGCTTTTGGCAAGGTAGGCTATATATCAGTTTTGTAAGGGGTAGATTATTTCTTTCCAGTGTGTGGGATTGGCCTGTCAGTTCATACTATCTTAAAAAGGATTATCTGATGCACCTAGGTCTGATTTCAATTTGAATAGGTGTGAATTTATTTTGCACTGCTCAATATCACATACAAATAAGTCTGCTATAATCCAATTCCACCCCCACCAGGAAAGAAAAGGATGAAATAAGAATCTCATTATGCTTTTCTGCTTTATGTTAGCTTGTTTTCTCCCAAACAAGCTTTTGAATTTAATATCTGTGTATTTACTCACAGCTCCTGAAAAGCAGGTGAACGACAGGTGATATGTTTTTTTTCTCTCTCCTTTCTTTTCCGTCTAATTTCATAAGATTCGGAGACAGAGATTCCTCTCAGAGTATTAATTCATTTTGAAATACCTGCACCCCATGTCTTATTTACTGCCCCTGTGAAACTGAATTAACAGTGATTGAATGTGGTGCTATGAAATTAGATTGCATTGTGTGTCTCTGGCTAACAACTCCAGATGGAATATCTCCTCACTCTGCTTGACATCATGCACCCCGGGAGAAATATGTGAGCAGAGTGGGAAAGTTAAGGTTGCTTAGGTTCAGTTGGAGACCTAAGAAGCACAATGAATCAAGCTTTAGTAAAACCTTGAGAGCGGTGAGGACCTGTGTAATTTGCTATGAGAAGTGTTCTCTGAGGACATGCTTCTGGCCTGAGGAGTGGGCCTGCCCTCTTCAGTGAGGACGGTGTGATGTGATGATAAGATGAGATGTCCTGTTTAAGAGCCTGATTAATGGCGGAGTATGAGATGGCCTCTGAGAACAGATGCTGTTTGCTTTTGCTGAAGCACACGCTTGTTCAGGCGGAGGAGGAGCAACCAGGGCGCTCCACTACATCTGTGTCCGAACCTGAAATTACCAACACCACCGTCAACACACCTTATCTTTACTTAAGGCATAATGGCAAAGATCACAATCAATTCTCACAGGTCTACTGGAGCAGGCTCCTTCATTATGTTTAAAAACCATTCACACTGATTGATCTGCGATGAGTGCATGGTATTGATAAATAATTAAAAAGCTCTCAGTTTAATTTGGGGGTAAGTAGAGGATGGAGAGTGTGCTGTGGGGGTCGGGCTGGGGTTGTGTTAGGCCAGTGGGCTCTTATTTGGTGTAATGAAGCCTTCCCCCCTGCCGCTAGACGCCCAGCCTCAGCTCCCTGTCTGCCTCCGTGCGATGTCCCAGTGGACGCACAACCAGATGGATTTGTCTGCCATATTCGCAGCAATCAATGCAATCCGGCTTGAAAGAAAATCAATAAGATGTGTCCACTTATGCCTCAAAGTCTAGGCAAAGATTCTTTGCTAAGACAAATCTGAAAAGAAAAAAAAAATGTACTTTTTGAAAGGTTGTACTATTTTTTCCCCAAGAAGTCATTTTTTTAGATACACTCGAAAGTTGATGTGATCTATCCAATTAGTACAATACAGTGAAGAAGAGGGTTGGTGATACAGAACATTTTTTTGTTGTTGAAAAAGCTGTCATGTTGTTGTTTAATCCCTGAAATGTGATATTCTTTAGAGTAACTTCAGAAGTAACTATTATCACCTTCCTAAAATAATGACCTAAGTCATTGTAAGACAGTATTTTTTTTAAATTGGATGTTAAAAAAAACTCAGCTTTACTAAATCATTGGTCCCACAAACAGCAAGAGACTGAAACAAAATGAGTTCTTTCATTTGAGATAAACACCTGGCAAGCAGGAATGGTGAAATAAGGGAACAATAACATTTGGATAAGAAGTTCAAAAGGATTTTAACTCTAAAGATTACAAGTTTGAAAATGCATTAGCCATTGGGAATACCCTTTTACGTTGTTGGGGTAGGCAATAGGCTACATCAAAATATAACTTTCTATTATCATGCAGCACATATGTTTGATGCTGCACTCTATTGGAGTGGTCAAAGTGTTACAGCTATTCTCAGTTGATAATTGGCCAACAGATGCTTTTTGACTGCAGACCTTGCTTGAAAAATGTGAGCATTTTGTCAATTATATAGAGAATAAACATAATATTAATGTAGTTGCATGTGTTTTGCATGTGGTATCAGATATCGCTGAACCAGTTTGCAAAAAGTTATAAGTTTGTCAATGCTAACCAGTTGTATTTTTCGTTGGCCAATCAAGCACAGTAACACAATGGTCACTGAACCAGCGTCTGGTACCTTTGGGTGTACTGGCAGGTGCCAAGTCCAGCTAGAAAATGAAATCAGCATCTCCAAGCAGAATGAAGCATAAAATGCTCTGGAGTTTCCTGGTAGATGGCTGCATTGACCGTGGACTTCAGAGAACACAGTGGGCCAACACTAGGAGATGACATGGCACTCAAACCCATCCAAACCCTTACTAACTGCATCTCTATTAACCATAAAATTGCACTTAATGGAAACACAGCAAGCTAAAACCGCCCCCCCCAAGAAGATAGACGCTCAGTATTGCTGGCCTTTGTGGAAGGTCAGCAAGAATTATCACCAAGACAAGAATTATCACCATTATTACCATTTGGAGACTTTGGAATTGGGCAAAAGGTTACTTTAATTGTACAACAGCCTCAAAGTTAAAGAAAGAGCTACAATGGAGTGGTTTCTATCAAACCATCTTAAAATGTTAAGAGTGACATGGTAGAAAATCAAGCGTAACTCCAATTGAGAATCTTTGGAAAGACTTTAAAATTGATGCTTAGTGAGGTTTGCCTACTATCTGACTGACTTTAGTCTGTTGTGGATGTGCCTCTTGATATACAAAGTTGGCAGGGCTATGCAATACCACCAATAGATAGCTGTAAATGCAGCAAATAGTGTTTCGACAAAGTACTGAATCATGGATTTTGAATAAAAATGCAACTGAAGCTTTGTATTTAAATGCATGTTTCATTTTCCCTCTACTTAATATTTTTCTTCTGCTTTTTGTTGCTCTAACACAGACACTCAAATTGACATGAATGAATGTTTGGAGTTTGATTTTAATATTTTATGCTGGCTCAGGTGATGGGCTGTAGTTGTGATGAAACATACAGCTGAACCACGTAAGATAAAATGATGCAGGAATTTTCCCTTTATCTTTAGGTTTCCAAAGATATATAAAAAGGTATGAAATCACATTTTCCTTCCTTTCCATGTGTCGGCTTAGCAGAAATGTGATCACCAGACATGTGAATTAAAAAACAAGAACATGATTCTTTTTTATTTTCCTAAGTCCAAGGGCAGGTGTTATTCAGTTTTTCAAATATTCAATAGGTATTAATTTATCGCAGCCAATAAGGAAGTAGTCCTTCAGACATTGCGTATTTCAGGTGGTAAATGTAAAGCTATCCGAATGTGTTGGACCTTTTTCAAGGGAGGACTGAATGTGAAAATCTGGCCAGAAGAAACTGTTCATCAGCCCATGGGGGATTTTAATGTTCAACCCTCCAGCCCCCTCTCCCACCACTGCCACCCGGCTAAACCAGTTAACACTGCAGGCTTGAGGTCATGGCTCACTGACCCTGTAGCAGACAGCTCCTGGAGGTGTGATATGAGGCCTCCGGTGGTGTCTGCTGAATATCACTACATGGCAGCCATGGACTCACACCTTAACAGAGGAGTATGATGACTGTAAATCTGAAACAAAGCAAGGTCAACACTGCAACAGGCAGACTGGACACACAAAGCCCCACAGCTAAACTGGATAAGCAAACACACTCTGTGTCTGAGATACACAGGGGAAAAAAAGATGAAGAATTAAGAGTATTATGCTGTGTCACAGTTTTTAGAGCTGATTTCTGTCTAATTGATGACTCTGCAGCACATCAATCCATTATGCATAATTTAACATGGATCAAATCCCATATTAACATAATCACCCATTGGATATTCTTCGTCGTGTGACATGCAGTTGTGAGGAGCAGAACTCCAGTTTGAGAAGGAGTGACAGGGGAAACACACCCTTGGATGAGTCTGCAAACACGTCCACACTTTCCTTGATACTCAATTCAACCCACACACATCGACACTCAAACAGCGCTTGCTGGGACAGGAGGATGTTAAGATGTCAGATCCTTATTCGCTCTGAGCGAATAGTGGGAGTCCAGTCTGAGAATTTTGTGTTTATGCAGAGCCACATTTGAATAAACAGCCACACACACTTGGATTGAAAAGCTCGAAAAGTGAGGGGTGTAGAGCTGCCTGCTTAGACGCTACCGTTTGCAATCACTAAGCAGCTTTAGTGTCTCCTACCACAGTCCTGATTTAAAATTCATAAATGCTAATCCTTCATAATTTACAGTTTAAAAAGCAGCCCTGCTCACAGGCCCTGTGGCCACAGCTCTGTCAGAGTAATTATACCAAGGAGCTGGGAATGGACTACTAACAGAGACTTTCAGCAGTCAAGGAAATCCCCCTCACTGGCACCAGACCCAATTACTCCAAATACCTAAACAGATTAGCAAGTCATTTTCCAGTTCAATCTGGACATAGGTGCCAAATCAGTGTTATACTTTAGTCAGGTGGGTAAACAGTATTAAGATCGGGACATGCCTGTTTCTCATTAGAGGGACCGTATGCTCAGTAATTTTATTACCTATTTCATTAAATTTGGTCTCAGCGATTGTCTTTTTACAAGGTAACCAGACTCCTCCTGTTCTTCTGGTGTCACAGGGTGATTTTCTGCCCCCCTCTCCGCTCCATGACATTGCACTGGGTTCATGGTTGCGCTTTAGACACGTTTGTGTGTGAACAACATCAATGAGAGGGTGGCTCCATTTGGGGAGGTGCCAGTTTCCTAAACCAAACTCTTTGTCCCTCACAAGGACAAAACACATTAGTTTAGATGTAGATTATCTGTGATTCTTTTCTCCAAGGTCACTAATAGAAGGCCATTATCAAATTGGTCTGATTTCAATGTAATGGTTCACGATGACACCACAAAAAGCATTAAAGCTCCTGTGAAAGGGCCCCTGTTCTACATGTGAAAGCTCTCAGTGCAAAATTGCTCACCATCTCTTTTTAATGCATAATTTAGAAGCCGTCTCAGATATCGATTCATCTCTCATCCTGGTGTTATGTTGTGAAGGAGGTATGGAAATATACAAGACAAAGTGATGTTTGGTCATTTGCGGATGCAATGCACCACATCTCAACAAAAGTGTCTCCATTTTATTTGAGATGAAAATAATTCTGGTTTCGGTTTTAGACAAAAGCAGAATTAATTCTCGTCTCTATTTTTCTTTTTTCAACAACAACAACGATCTAAGCCAAGCTGTAAGATAGAGAATTTGTACATAATTTATATTTCATAATGTTGTGCAGCATCGAAGTTTAGACTGTGTCAGAGGGAAGCATAAGCTACCCTAAAAATGTACTGAATCCTTTTTTTCATGCAAAGTATGTTGTAAACTGTTTTAGAAGCGATAGCAGTAAACCGGAGCTGGCTAATGATGATGGAGTTTGTATTTGATTCATATTTTTTTATTTGCGACTGAGTTACTTTTTTAAACCAAATTTCAATACTTTATCTTTACCTTTACACAGGTAGACTGTCTTTACTAATTTGGTGAAAGCAATGGGTTGCACTTAAATTTTATTTAGGGTTAAAAGGGCTGAAAACAAACACAAGTGTTAATTCAAGTTTGTATTTGCGAAATTATTTGAAAAACATGTATTTTTTCTTGCCTAAATCACATAATATGTACTACTTTCTTTTTCCATAAAATCTTGATATAATTAATTGAACTGCATGAGTTTCTCACCAAGATCCACCACTGAGAAATGCAATCAGTGAAAGTGTAAATCTACTAATCACTTTTCTTTTCCTTTATTCAAATGCAATACATTTTTATGATTATTAGATGGGATCAGTAATTGATAGAGCCTAAAGTGATGCAATCAAGAAGCAGACTTTTAAAAGCAATCATTTATTTAAGGTTGTTTTCTAGAAAAAAAAAAACAAACATATTTTTCTGTCACTCCTAGTGATGAGGGCCGTATGAGTTTTCAATCTTTTTAAATATATCTTGGAATAAATAAATTCAAAAGTTACCTTTTATCATGCCACAGTGCAAAACTTTTAAAACACACTAGCCTTTGTTATTTCCTTCTGGATATTTATCCGTCTCGTCACTAGTGCCAAAACTCTGGCTGATGCCTGAGCTCTGCTGAATATCACAGTGACTCTCATCTCTAAGTGAAAGAAATCAGGATTCTATTAGAGCAGATTAGGACCACCAGACTGGACATCATGTCACAAATCCAGAGCTTTGAAAGTCTCTCTGCAACCGTTAGCCCTGAGGACTGATTCATCCATACACGCAGACATCTCGCTTCTCCCTTTTCCTTTTCTTCACTAGTAAATCTGTAAGATGGTTCTTACTGCAAATTGATTGGTATGCATTTTTGAATATGTCCCTGCATGTTGATTTAAATGAAATATAATACCAAAAATTTTCCACACACATCACTGAAACAACGTAAATATAATTTGCCATAGGTGTTTTGTTGTGAAGTACCTTAAGAGTAAATACTATTTGAATGCAATAAAAAAACAATGCAGAATGAAAATCAGAAGGACAAATTGTACATGTTAAACTTCACTCATTGGCCATTTTTTCAGGTGTACTTGTTTAATTGCAAAACTGTCACATGAAAGCCATTCAATGTATTTAGACACCTAGATCTGGTGAAGTCGACTTGCAAGAAGCTCAAATGGAGTATCAGAATTTGGGAAAAAGCGATTTAGGCAAATAAAACGAGACCTGTTTAGTCTAGTCTGCTTTAAAAACTCTTGTTGAAAATGTCCATCCTCTTGAATGCCGAGAGCATGTAAAACTAACAGCAAATCGTATGTATGATGAGAAAGAGGTGCTTAAGTACTCTGAGGTTGAATGACGAAAATCTGGGTTGCAGGTGTGAGGGGAGAGAGCAGAAGGCAGACTAATGACTGTAGCAGAAAGAGGAAGTGACACGAGGGCAAAGGAGAGCACACTAAAGACTAGAAAAAACATCTAACAAAATAACTAGACAAAGAAACATAACTGGAGTAATTAAGAAAGGACTAGACACAAGAAATAAACATAGCTAGAATCACTAAGTAGGAACTAAAGTAGAAATAATAAAAAAAATTACTTTAAAAATAAGATATTATTTTCTTAACATAAATAAGAATCTCTAAGGAACATAAATAATGACAAAATGCAAAACCAACTTAAATAAGTTGGTTTTATACATAAAAGTATATACATAAATAAATGAATATACATTCAAGCTAAGTGCTGGTCAGTTGAGACCGCCTTAGAATAAAACCAAGATGCAAGCGTTGCATAGAGGTACTTGAACATTCTCTTGATTGAAACCTGATTACAAGCTACTGCCGTCATCAGTGTGGAACAGACAAGCAGAACAAACATCCCAGATGCAGAAATGGCAGATTTAGTTCAATAGACTCCAAAGTCAATAGACTACAATGTCCTACCTTTTCTTTTTAGATTATTATCTACACTTAATAATCGAACAGATTGTTAAATGTGACTTTGATGTGCAAGGAAGGATTTTTTATTGTTATTATTTTTTTAAACAAAACTACGGCCAAGGCTTGAGTGATCCTCTGCCTTCAGCAACCTTCAGGCTCCTTCTCAGTAGAGCAATTTGTAGCCACATATTTGTGACCTTCAACATGATCTAGTTAGGCTGTTAAACTAAGGTACTAACTTCTAAGTTTTCTTGAACTATCAGGAATGCAACCAATGGTTTAATTTTAAACTTGGCAAGACAGCAAAAAATGAACCAAGGCTTTTTGCAGTTTAACAAGTGTTTACTTTGTAAAAAGTGTCAAGGAGATAAATATAAACAGAACCTTTTGCAAGATTAACAATACGAGTCTTAAGCATTTGCAGTGCAGTGTGCACTTAAAAAAACAAACATGTTTTGTATCTTACAGCATCTTCTCTAGTCATAAAAGTGTTTCTGAAAACACTGAATACTGTGCGGTTCTCAAAAATATTTGTCATATATAAAATACTATCAAACCATTATTAATGGAATTAAGATGAATAAACATATTAGTCCAACTTGTATGTTGCTGACACTACCCTTATCATTATTTATTTCATATTTGTACTGCTGGTGTGATAATATTGATCACAATAATGAATTTGACTGCAACATTTTATGATGTCAATACTGTTACCAATCAGTTTTTGATTTCCTGTGTTTTGTTGAAGTTGTCTCATGACCCTCCTTTGGGGTCTGGACCCACAATGAAAGTCCTGACCCAAACTGTGGCCTAAAAAGTGAACTCAGTCAGTATCCACATGAGTAATAATTAAATCTTTGTAAATATCATTCATGCATCCAACATAAGGGATGCTGGACAATGTCTTTATTGGTCAAAGTTTGTCTCATTTAAATCAACATGTTTTGGCATTTTCTGTTTCTGAGGCATGAAGAATGAAGTGAAGTGATTAAAACACTGCGAGGTGGAAGTCATAGTGTGTCAAAGAGGACACAACGTCCATTATTAATGAGTGGTCATAGCTCGGCTGATGTATTTGCATTACTAGCCCACATTTACCAGGTTCATTTTTCTAATTCTTCACAATGACTTTATCACACATTTTTCACAGTAGAAGTAATTTAGCATCTTTTACCAAACATCTTTTAAGATACTATTGATTTTTATATTTTAAAAAAGTGACTACTGCAAAGCTAACAAGCTGGTGATCAATAATTATATTGAATCACTAAAATGTATGATGGATCTATAATAATATTTTGCTGAGGTTCCTGTGCCATCTTTGTTTGAGGAAATGTTTGTGCCAGAATGTGTCAGTTTACAAAGCGTGGTGCGACGAGACAACATGTATTTGAACGGAATCCCAATATCAGTGATTGAGTTGAAAGCCACACAGCCAAGCATCAACGTTTATCAGGGAGCACATTGATCTGTCACCCTCATACCTCACATAACAAGAAATTATCTGTAGAGAATCATCATATCTAGCAAGACAGATTCTCCAAAAGTCTTCTGTGTTTGATGCAGACGTTTTTGTTCATTCAGGCCCCTGAAAATGTCAGCTGCAGAAAAGTGCAGTACTGCAAACATATGAAAACCACATTTAACAGCTGCAGTTTTGCTGCTCTGCTTTCCAGTTGTAATGTTTGGAAAACTTTTGTTTCTAATGTACCATAACTGAACTTGTGGGAAATATGAACAAAACTCTAATGAGGACGATCACAAGCTTTATCACAGCAGCTAATCGCTATCTAATCTGCAGTGATCTATTAACCTGCTCTCATTTAGCATTTGAAGATTATTTCTTCTGTACCTCTTTCTCTCGTCACACTATTTCATCTCAGCTTAAGAGTCTTGAATCTCTTACGAAATATGTTTACAGAGTCAAAAAAAATTAATAGTAGTGAACGTTCTATCATTTGAAAACTACATTTGCATTTTCTCACAAGATCTTTTTCTGACACTAAAATTTGCAAAATCTCAGACAAAATAAGTGAAACAGAATTATTCTATTTTAGGAAAATACTGTTTCACATCACTGTAAATCAAGAAGTTATAATATTGTTCATGCTTCCCTTACTGAGGACGGTGTTACTCAAAAAAATATCAATGGGCTATGATGACCATAGTAAACGCAAACAAAATGAGAATAATAAAGAACATGTTCAAAAATGTACATTTTAACTCATTTCATTTTGACCGAATAAGTCTTGTTTACAATTTTATAAATGTAGCATATTTCATCTGAAAAGATATGACATGTCTCTGTGTAATCGACCTTTAATGGAAAAATATACAAAATGAACTGTATTTTATCATTTTGAATTATTTCTCTGGCTTTTTGAAACCTCTTGCTTTTAAATATTTATATTCCATATCTTTTACCCTGGTGAATAATGTTGCTTCAGATCCTATTTCAGTTTAAGTCAGTGCTATCATCCTATCTCACATTACACATGCTGCTTTTGCTCTGTTGATGCCGCATATGATTGGATGAGAAAGCTGGCATTAACCCACTTAACCATCAAGGCAATTACCTTTTAGCCTTGTCATGTGACAGTGATGAACTCGCCTCATGAAACAGGGCCCGAGTCTATTACTATCAGTCAGAGACGGTCTTAAATTGACAACACAGCCGCACATGCTACAATATATCTGCTTCAAAACACATCATGGCTTCTAATGTGTCAGGCTTCTGGTGCGGCAATTTCACAACCAAATAGCTCACAGGAACGATAAGGGTTTCATTATTGCGCGAACAAATCAGAGGCAACAAGCAGCATCATTCATAAAACAGATTTCAATATTTCACCTGCTTTAATTTAGGTGTTCAACAAAGCAACGGGACGACGGGAGACAGAGCAAGAAATAATGGAGAAGGAGGGTATAAGTACACAATGAGAGAAACACTCCAAAGGATATTACTTTTAGTCACTCTGGTTGGGTGCTCAGTTTTGTGGAAAAATAAAATCTAATCAAAACAACAACTCGAGAATAAAAAAGCCCTGTCCTCAGGCTCTGTTTTACACTTTATGGAAAAATATGTTTAGCTTCAAACCCAAACACAAAAACCAGTTTGACGTCATGCCTGCAGAAGTGTGAGACTTGTTCACCAATCATGTTTGTGTGTTTTTGTGCTTTTTATTTTGTTTCAAAAATCATCAGGCAATAATCACTCAATGGAGTGGACATGACAAAGCTACACCTGCTCTTAAGTGGACAATAAACAACTCCAATAAATGTTTTTAAACTCGTAAAGCCAAGCTTTTGTCAGCTTTGTGTCAAAGTGACGCAGTGGTTCAACTCAATGATCATTTGAAAATTTCTAGTGTTGTGGAGCCAAAGTGCAAAATATTGCACAGGCGTGTTACTGCCGTCTGCTCCCACAAAACCCAATTCAATGTCCATGACAACAGCTGCCATGTGTTCCAGTTAACTATTAAAGCCATGGCCTTGGACCTACAAACAGCAGTTAAGTGCATAATCATCTGATGTAACAAGGACAAAAACATCCAAATTAAACATTTTATTTTCCCTTTGTGCCTGCTCTTTTTCCACTCATTGTTCAACTTGTACACACAAAAATGCACAAACACAAAGGAGAGATGGATTTATTTGAGAGAATACACTGAAGTTCAATTGATGAAAATCCAAAAATGATCAAGGACCACTGCCTCTTGTGTACTCACAAACAAAAAGCTGGGTTTTTTTAGGTCAAGGGCAGAGCAAGGAGTGGCTGAGTGGTTTAGGCAGATAAAATGGTTTAAGCACAAGTGCATTACATGTAATATTTCAAGATGGCTCTGTGCTCATTGTGATGATAGCTGCAGACCAGGCAATATCTATTTAAGCTCAGAGACATTTAGCCATCTAAAAAGCTTCAATGGCATCTTAGATGGCAGCAAAGTAAACTGTGGCGCAAGTAATTTAAAAAATATATATCGAATTATTTCAAGAAGTAGCAAGTAATAGAAAAGAGCAAAAGAGGAGAAACCTCACAAGACATTAGAGCCCAAGTGTAAATCCGGCCTGCTGTTCTGATATGTGAAATCACATTGTTGTGACACGTGTGTTTGTGTAAATTCACTGTTTCATAACTTTCAGTCAGACTACAATTTGGTTTTCAATTACTGTATAGATAGACTGATTAGATGACTCCAAAAAGTTGTTTTTTGTTCAAATGTTTGCTGAAAACTATTCTGCTCAAGGCATAAAATGATCAGCATACTTCAGTCCATTTTAAATTAATTCATAATCAAAATAACAGCTTGACAAATATAAAATAAAGGTAAATTGAAATTGTTGTCTTCTTATGATTACCCTCTAAGCCATCATTGGCCTCCTGCTGATCTCAGCTAGGAAAAAATCACTTTCTGTATTATTGCATTTGAACGGCCAGATTTCCACCTCATCAAGGTCTTATGTTCAGTCGCACTGAAACAGCCTTAAAACATCCAGTGAGAACCAGACAAACCTCCTCCCGAGCAGTGGGCTACAGATTTGTGTCAGTACCTTTGCGGAGCTTGGTCTGCTTTAGCATTAGATTGCTTTAAGTGCATCTACACTCTGCCTTGTGACTAAAAGAGGAGCAAAGGAGGCTCTCTTCAAAGATAAGCTAAATTTCTGTAGGAAGAACTGGGCAAGACAGCTGAAAATCAATGCAATGGATTGGGTTTAGTCACAATTCTGACAAAAACACTGGCATGAAGAAAAAGTTTGATCTAAACCTCTTCAGAATGAAAAAAGCTTTGTTCAACAATGCAGGCACAGTTCACTGCTTATCTGTTTTTAAGCATGTTGCCATGCTCTAAAGTGATAATAAAGTGGCACAAATGTTTTAATAGGTGAAATTTTAGACTTGTGGTAAAAGAAGTCCAGTAAAACAGGCTGTTCCAATGCGGGAAGAGCAGGAACCACAAAAATGATCACAGCGCCTTTATTTTTTACCCGATTTCTATAAACATGACTTCAATTAAAGCTGAGAAAATTGCTGATGTTTGTAAGTATTCTCCCTTGATATAAATCTATAAGCAGTTTGGTTTCTATCAAGATGCAAGAGAGGACTAAGCAAATTCCTCCATTCTACTTGATGATTATGTTCAAACGAAGGACGCAATTAGTTCAGTTTTTGGATTTAAAGGTTTTAAAAATTGCAGCAGCTGCAGGGCGCCACAGCAAAGGGACAATAAGCTGATAAAAAGTCGTTAAACAACTTCAAACCATTTATATTCTGCTGTTCCTTGCTTAGTGTCGGCACGCAAAGCCGTTCATATGGCAACCGACACAACATCTTGGTTAAGCTGCAGAGCAGAGAGTAATATATGATCAGAATGTCCTGCACTGTAGCTAACTTCCTGCTTTTGGAATGATCTCGAGACAGGTTGCATTCACACAGGTTTTCTACCGTTTTAGAGTCCACTTGTACCGTATCGAGACCTAGGTTTTTAGGTGGATCTAAGTCCATTTTGGAATTCAAATTTGCATTCAGACCTCCCCCAAAACTCAGGCTTTCTAGTAAAATGGAGTAGAGTCTGATTCAGGACTCTAGTCTCGGGTTGGTCTGAATACACCCTAAGTCTCAACACCATAAATGTTGAGTCAAATTTACTTTATCTGCAGGATAAAGTTTGCCATTATATTTCTGAGGCATTCCCTGTGTATGGTGTTAATGTAATCAGATCAGTTCTGAATTCAGACACCTGAGATTATTCTCCATTTTCCAGAACTATGACTGTCAGAAGACAATTCATTTTAACTTTACAAAATGTAAAATATCAATTCATCTTAAAATACATAGGGCTGAATAATAAAGATAGTTTTTTGTTTTGTGGGGGGCTTTTATTCACATTTAAGGCCTGATATTTGTTCTTTACGTGGCATTGGTTTAACCTTATGCTGTTACAAATTGACATAATTCATTGTGAATTTATTTACGCACAACTGCATGAAGAGATTACCAATTTGATGTGAAATCCTTGAAATCTTTGCAATTCTAAAAATATGTTTTTACTGCCATGAACTATAGACTGTGGAAATATATTTTTGTAATTTTCACGTTTTTGTTTTCATCTGAATTTGTAGTATCAAATACTGCTGTTTATTGTGTTTAGATGCAAGAATGAAGCAAAAACAAATCTAGTATATTTTTACGAGAACAAAGATAACAGAAAGAATAAAGAAGTTTTGACTGTAGTGATTTTCTTTGATCGTGTTATTCTTGAAAGCACTGGTAATAATCTCATCTCCACTCAAAAAAGAGAAAATCTAGCACATTTCAATAAAAGTAATTGGTCCTCATAGAAAAAAGACACACATTTGCCATCATTTTGTATATGAATGTGAATGTAATTACCTTGCTTGTGGAGCCCACCTTCCCGTCTCGCTCCTGCACTCTTGAAAATTATGTTTTTTTTTCCCTGCCTGTGTTATCTGTTAGAGAAGAGGGCTGCTTTGCTGATTAAAAAATAACCTCATGGTGTCCGCGCTAAAGTTCAGTTAAATATTTTGCATTTGAACATGGTGTTGAAGACTTTTTGGGACACAGAAATTTGCAGATTTATGCTAGCGAAGAAGAAAACATTGCTATTGTTTCTTTTGCAACATTTTCTAATACAAAACAACTCGAGCCGCCTCATTTTAAAATTGTAATCAACCACTGCTGGTAGACGTGCAGCAAGCCATCCAAAGCTGCACAGTGTGACTCTTACAACATAATTAGTCTATCTCTCTGGGAGGGTTTTGCTGGATTTACCTATATGCCAAAGAAAAGTGGAGTTACTTTGATGATAAAAGGGATAAAAAGGCGGCGATAAGGTGGAACGTCGAGCATGGAGCGGCTGGTGTGAGCCAGTCAGCAGAGGTCTAATTGGATGAAGGAGCCCTGTTGCATGAGGTGTTCTTCCCTGAGAGTGCAAAGACATTATGAAAAACTCCCACGCTGCTTCCAGTTGATTCAATTAATTTATGTTTCTGTTAAACTGATTGAAATATGGCCTCTTTTCCAATAAATACCTGACAGCCTCCGCTGTCCTGAGGCTGAGGCTCAAAGGCCTCAGCCTCAGGTATTTAATTGTGAATAAATTCTGTTTCTTTCACTTTGTCCACACAGGATTATGTAAGGATGACCAGAAGTCTTGCAGTTTGAGTAGCGGCCCTGCCCAAGCTTACCCAGAGCTCAAGTTGTTCTTGTCCAACACGATAAGTCCCTTTTTCCATGTTTGGTCCTGTATTTTGACTGGGCTGCGAGGGAACCTTAACTGATTGTCATGCCTCAAAGCAAGAGCTGAGGAAAAAACACTACTTCAAACAATAGGCAGAGGATCAGAGAGGTGGGAGAGTGAGTAATGTGTCAGGTGCTCCGAATGAATTAAAGTACAGAGCAAGGCTATGGAAAAACCTCTGCGTGAGGCCCTAATCAGTTGCAAACAGGGGAGGGAGAGAAGAGCAGGAGGGGGGAAAGCTTTCATTCCTGTAACTAATCATTCGCGGTTTCCCCATGCAGTCAACCAATGCCAAAGGCAGAGACTAATAAACTAGGAGGCTGTGTAGATTTATAAATGATTAATTAAGGAGCCTCTCGTGGGAACTGCAGCCGCTATAAGCAAAAATATTAATTAGTTGAGATGAGACTTAAACTAACAGGAAAACATCCCAGCCATGTTGGAAAGCAGGAAGAGGAGGGGGCTTGTTTGACTCCGTGCTGACAAAGAGGGCCCTCACTGCAGCACCACTGTGAGGTGAGGGAGGGGGCTGTTTTGAATTTGGCTGGAGGATAATGAAGAGTTACACAGAGTGTCAGACAGAGAGACACACAGGTCCTTAGTATTGAGTTGTAAGGAGAGATGACTGAGAGGGTTAGGATTGGGTCTGAAATGAGTTCTCAACTGCCTCAAGTACCTCCACCCCCACTCACACACTCACACACACACACACACGCGCACACATGCAGAGCTACATTACCATCTCTGGTTGCCTCTCTTTATGCCTGCCCTTCAGGGAGGTCTCTAAAGCCTCTCTCCTCTACTTCTTTTCATGAATGTCAAGATGCTGAGTTTAAAGTCTGGTAGATTAAATGGGAAGTGTTGAGTTTATTCTGACTCTAATGAAAGAACTAGGTAATTTCATGCAGAGGATCTCAGTGTCACGAGGCATTCCAACTTTCATAGAAAAGTCCTTTTACTTCCTGCCACCGCTGGGAAACTGGCAGCTGATTTCACCATTTTTGATTGCCGCGGCGTCATCATTACGAGAGCAGAAAGCAGTTTGGGAGTCTTGGGGTGCTAAACTGTTTATGACTGATCTAATTCAGGATGTCAATCATTTTGTAAGACAGACATGCACACTTTATGCAAAATTAGTAGTAGTATGCAGGTGGGAGGACTAAGTTCCTGTGATGAGGCACACGACTGTTTATTAGGACTGAGTATTTGGGACGGAGTAGATCAAAGAAATAAATAGTAATGTGTTTATGATTAACTAAATTTCCATCAAAATATGAGAATTTTTTAAAAACATTTTCTGATTAAAAAGTTGTGAATGTGCAAGAAAATAAAACATAAATTGAAATTACTGTAAGTTTATGCCATTAATCATTAAAAAATATATATTTATAATAAAATAAAATGACTATAAAATTTGTAAAATGAATCTTGAAATTTTTGATGTTTTTTTGGGTGGAAATGTATACCTTTTTTAACATTTTGTCAGCTCTAGAGGTCATTATTTCACCTGTTGTCAAGCAGGACAGTGGTTGTGGGAGAGGGAGAAGACATACAGCAAAGGTCATTGGGCAGGGACTTGAACCCGCGATGGCCATGTCGAAGACCGAGGCCTTTAAACATGGGCCGCGTTTACTGCTGCACCAATGCTAAACCCGGAAATGCTTACGTCTGCGGTCATATTATTATTATTTTAGATCTACAATGGCCTTTCTTACACACTAAACCAAATTATTATTGTTACACAGGGACAGTTGGAACAGCACCACCTCCTTGGCTGTACTGGAAATTTCTGAAGAAAAAAACAAACAACAACAAAAACACCCCATTACTGATGGCTACCCAAAAGGATTTAGTACTTAAAATAAGTTATGTATCCTAAGCGTTGGTATTTGATCATTTGTCTTTGTATCCTGATCATTTCCACATCAAGTTAATTTTCATGTTCACTATTGTTGCATAGTTCCTGCCATTTTGATTCACATCTTTACGTTTGGCTTCCTACTTATTTCTGGTGTTTTATTTCTGCTTTCAGGTTTTGATGTAATGTTCCTGTTAGTCTTGTTCAGCTTCCTCTTTGTTCACTGTGTTAATTTAGTCATCTTTCCTCAGTTTCACTTCTTGTCCGCTGTTTAACATTCTACCGATTGGAGTCACCTGCTTACTATGTAATTGATCACATGTTCTATTTTTCAGCTCCTAGGTTTCATTTGCTGTGTGCTGGATTCTTCTGTTACGCTCACACTAGTCCCCTGTCCTGTTCTCCATGTGACCTGCCAGTAAGTTTCTGTCATTCTGTTCGCCATGCATGCTTCCAAGCCCTTGTCTGTATTTTGGTCCTGCTACAATCTCATACATGGAATCATAAATATGCTGAATATGAGTTAGCCTAAACTATAAATAGAACTTATATTCTATTGCATCTTATCATAGTGCACATGTATGGGCATTGTACATGCTTTGCTAAACATATACAATTATAAAAAATTATTGAAAAAACTATACAAATTTGATTAATTTTCAAAAATGTTAACTTTCAAACAGTTCAAAATGGATTTAAGTTTAGCATCCTAGCAGATAAATAATTAAATTAGCTTAAAATCTAAAGTAGTTCTATGTAATATTAGTTTCTAAAGTTTAACTTACACTTCTGAGACCACTCCACTCTCTCAATTTGCTGATCTGAAAGCATCCACTAGGGGTCTCAGCAGAAATTTGTTAACAGACCAAATCCCTGTTTACGCTGGTAAAAACCAAATGCTAGAAAATGTCATACTATATTATGAAAGGGACTATTAACTTTTCCTCTTTTTTTTTGTTTATTTTTTTATCTACTACTAAATTGTGCACTTGTTCTAGCTTATCAGATGTCAGGTAATTACTTCATTTATTATGTTGTGCGGAAGAATGTGTAAATGAACACTGTCAGGCAGTGATTCATTTGCATAAAATAAAAATAGTCAATTAATATTCTGAAACATTAGTATGCTAAAGTTAACTTCATCTTCAAAACATTAAGGATAGTGATACTTGTAATGCTTCATATAAGCATTGCAAAGATTTTGATAAACTCATTTAAAATTGGGATACTATTGTTGGGGAAAAATCTGTTTGAAGATGAAATAATCGCTGACTTAGTGTGGATCCAACAATATACATCACAGCATCATCAGTGAAAATGCAGTGCTTGATAATTTAATTAAAAGGGCTACATACAAAATAAACAAATGTTTATGTGCAAAATTAAATAAAGAGGGCCCAGGACTTATCATTAAGGATCACAACTATCACATGAAGTACTTCAAGATAAATCTTCAGCATTCACAGTGTTCTACTTGAAAGATCGTATTTAAAACACAAAAACAAAAAATCCCAACAAATACCTATTCATGCAGTGAGATGATAAGTTTCTTTGTCGATAATATGTAATCTCCAATGTCAAAAAAGCCTTAGAAGTATCAATATAATAAGCAGCACAATAAAGAAAAACAAGTTAACAAATACAATGGTGTTGTTATATTAGATGCATCATTTCCACCATCAATCATTACAGTCAATAAAAATGTACAGCTGAGTCAGCTGACCTGAAAATTAATGCAACTTTTCCACACTGAGAGCAATATAAGTGGGCATGATTTTACATCTAGTCAAACAATTGCTAACAAGTGCCAGGCAGAGCTAATTTATCTCCAGTGCTCCACATTGGCTTTTCCTTGAAGTATCTATGTGAATGAATATTACCAAAGCAGTGGAGCAAAATAATTCCTGTATAAAATGAAGAGGAAGCAGAAATTTGTCAAACCCTGTTTGTTGTTTTTTTTTTTGTCAGGAAACCAATATCCTACAATGTGAACTCACATATTGTCTCACTGACATGTGGCTCTCCTCTGCGTTTTTTACTTTTACCTTATACTACTCGACAACCAGTGAAAAATGGCTTCAGATGGTAATCACACTTTTCACAAGTCACCCTTCTTTCCTTTTCCTCAAAACTTTAAAGTTAAAATGAGATGGCACACACCAATGCAGCACCGGCCAGCTAGCATGGAAAACAATTACACAAATAGGAATCTATTTGTCAAGGTTGCACAACTGTTTGAAGGTCAAGAGGATTGGAAAAACAACAGAAAACATGATGGGAGCACAAAGCAGCTGAAACATCATCACATCAAACCCTTGTTTAAGTAATGCTTTATAAGACCTGGAGCTATCACGTCCTTATCAACAGTGACGATTCAAAGATAATACACCCTAAGATTACAGATGAGGTACAGCCCTGATGATGAAATATACTCAAATGTCAATCTTGACTTCATTTTCATGTGTAGGTTAGACAGAGCAGCTCTGAACTGTTTTCATGTTACCAGTAAAGAATCAGATGAAAAGAGTCTGAGATAAAAAAATTAGGGCCAAGTAGACACTTGAAGAGAGTCAGACATTCCTTTAAGCCATCATAATTGACTCACTGGAGGGCCAGGCTCTGGTGGTGGTGAGGTGCTTCTGAAGTCAATTTTCCCAGAATCTAGTGTCAAGGGTGAATACATGTTTTTAGATTTCATAAATAAATATTTCATCCAACTGTCAATGCTATGGATGTGGTGGAGGAGAGCTCTTTCATGTCACTCCGGTTTGTGGATGGGATGGGGGTATGTGAGAGGGAAAATTGAGGCTACCAAAGGCTACCAGAACAAGTCAACAAAAAAGGTTCATATCTGAATGATTGGCAAACATTTGAAGAAAGTTTCTTTTTCTTTCTCTTGAGCTGCACGGAGTGGCCTACAAAACTGCTCTGACATTTGACAACAATTAGCGCAGCTGCTTTCAGCTTTGGCGAGCAAGAATATGCGAAACAGCCAACTCAAAGTACACTCTGGTTCTTAACTTCACTCAGGATGAGACCTCTAAAATATCAGAGAACACATAATACAGACAGCATTGGAGGATTTTTTTTCTAAAAGATGTGACAAAAAAAATAACATTCTGACCCAAAAGAAACATAAAAAAAGCTTGTCTCCATCTGAACACATTTATTTCAAAAAGTAGAATGAACTTTGATGAAACGACAGTTTTTTTTTTCTTCTTCTTTTACTTATGTAAAGAAAATTAATATTTCAATCACCTTCTGATCTGGCACCACCACAGCTCGTTCAGAATACGTATAATCCCCACATCTTCCATTAACAAACTTCAATAAATATGTCACACTGCTTCTACCTTCGCCCCATCAAGGATGACATGGATTCCTCAGGTCTTTGAAGTCCTTGACAGTTACATGTCAACGCATGTTGGCTTGAGGTATTATCACTAACTATTCTCAGGAGACATGACAGCACGTGTCCTTTAAGCCACTTTGCCAAAATGAAATATTTTTACATTGAAGTGACAAATCCCTTGTGCTGCCATAGCAGTAATTAACAAAAACGAAGCTCCTGCACCCACTAAGCCCTCATTGGGAAAAGACTTTATTTTACTAGCTAAAAAAAAGGCAGCCGTAACATATAGTGGTTACTGAAATATAAATACTGTTTGAACGTTTTTTTCACTTTTTGTCATGTTAAAAGTAGGAATTTTGCTGTTGTGTATTGAGATCTTAAATGATATACTAACAATATTATGGAGAAGGTACAATTTACTTCTTCATTACCAGTGACAGTTTTGATCATAAAAGGCTTTGATGGTATGAAAAAAAAAAAAAGCATGGTGATCTTTTCTGTAAAAATGAAAATGAATTAAATGAGATGTGCTAATTCCTGTTTCTGCTTTAGCTGTTGCAAGGGAAAGACTCAAATTGCACGATAGTAATAAAGGATATTCCTACACAGCTCCATCTTGTCTGTCTCACATTTTACAATGGGATTGCATTACCTTTTAAATATAGAGAATGATTTTTAAACACTCTGTACTCCTGCTGCCCAAGGCCCAGTGCTATTGACCCTTTGCGTGTGACGTCACGCACTTCAGAAACCCGCCTTCTCCGCCATGACTGACGTCGAAACAACCAACGCATTCCTGTAAATCATGTGAAAAAACAGACATCTGATGTCACTTTTAGCTGATTTCGCTTTAAAATGATCGCAGGGCGGTCGGCTGCGAAGACAAGGATAGAAACCAAACTTGTCATTTTACTGAATCAGTTTTAATGCGGAAAGATATCACCATAATGACTGGCGGCCCTCGGTGTAATCACGGATTTGCAGCAAACACTTTTTACAAGGTAAGAAGATTAGCGTTTATATACTTTAGAAGTAAGTATGGTTAGAAAGATATTTAGTATCGCATTTTGGAGAAGGCACGCGTGTAACCGTTGGTAACCATGGAGATGAGGCCGCACTGTCATGTAGCCTAACGTATGAAAAAACTGGTTAGCATCTCTTCTTTTGTGCGTTTTTTAAGGCTGTTCCGGTGTAAACAGCCGGAACAGCTGTTCCTTATATGTTATGGTGATATAAGTCATGTTTTGTGAATGCAGGCGAAGTCATTCATTTGATCAGCGCACCAGGATGGAGGAGGTATGGGTCGGTTTCTAAGCTAACTATTTCCAACTTTATGTAAATACCCGCCGTCTATGAGCCCAACCTGTGCCAGGTGTGTTACAAACCAGCTTGACTCAAACGAACAGAAGTCATAAATAAAATGGTTAAAAAAACAAAACAAAAAAACAACTTGGGAAAACTCTATACCATACTCTCGTCTCTCACTTCCGTCATGGGCCTCAAACGATTTAGTGACGTGATTGCAAAGGGTCAAAAAATTATTTAAATTGAGGCATGAACATGTTATACCCCAGATGAACATGTTATACCCTGCATGAACATGTCATACCCCACACGAACATGTTGTACCCACATGAACATGTTATATCCCACATGAACATGTTATACCCCGCATGAACATGTTATACCCGCATGCATGAACATTATATCCGACATGAACATGTTATACCCCGCATGAACATGTTATACCTCAGATGAACATGTTATACCTCAGATGAACATGTTATACCCCGCATGAACATGTTATATCCCACATGAACATGTTATATCCCACATGAACATGTTATACGCTGCATGAACATGTCATACCCCGCATGAACATGTTGTACCCCGCATGAACATGTTATATCCCACATGAACATGTTATATCCCACATGAACATGTTGTACCCACATGAACATGTTATACCCCGCATGAACACGTTATACCCCGCATGAACATGTTATACCCCGCATGAACATGTTATATCCGACATGAACATGTTATACCCCGCATGAACATGTTATACCTCAGATGAACATGTTATACGCTGCATGAACATGTTATACCCGCATGAACATGTTATACCCCGCATGAACATGTTATACCCCGCATGAACATGTTATATCCGACATGAACATGTTATACCCCGCATGAACATGTTATACCTCAGATGAACATGTTATATGCTGCATGAACATGTTATACCCCGCATGAACATGTTATATCCCACATGAACATGTTATATCCCACATGAACATGTTATACGCTGCATGAACATGTCATACCCCGCATGAACATGTTATACCCCGCATGAACATGTTGTACCCCGCATGAACATGTTATATCCCACATGAACATGTTATACCCCGCTTGAACATGTTATACCCCACATGAAGATGTAATCCCCGCATGAACATGTTATATTCCGCATGAACATGTCATACCCCACATGAACATGTTATACCCCACATGAACATGTTATACCCCGCATGGACATGTTATATTTCGCATGAACATGTTATATTTCGCATGGACATGTTATATCCCAGGTCAGGCCCATTGACTTACATTGACTCTAATTCTGTTGTAGTGCTAAAAAGGACAAAGCAGATGTAGAAATTTCCTCACATTTTCTAGATTCTCATATTTTAGACATACCTTCATGTTGTTTTTCAGATGTGAGATTTAATTTTCCAATTATGGGTGATGCCTTTTATGTACGTTTAACAATTCATTTTTGGAAAAAAAGCAAACTCGATATGGGGTCCAAATATGTTTTGCATAATGCTGGTATTTAAAAGTGACAACAAGGATTTGGTAAAATATCAGTCAAAACATTTCCCACCTTCAGGAGGCAAATCGGTCAAAACTGTCTGTCAGCCTCACATAACCTGAATCTATTTCCATCATTTATTGAACTTCATGAGGTTGCCATATCCACGTTGTATTTAAAACACACAAGCATAATCATCTTGATGTATTTCTCTAGTGAATATTTCCCCGTTGAGAATGAATAGCTAAAGAGAAAAAAAACAAACAAAACATTTCGGCAATAATTGAAATGTAGCATAAAATTGCCCCTTCAAATAACCGTGAGCCATTATGTGAACACATTCTCTCTCTTTCTGTCAGAAATCAGCCGGCAGACACACAAAACCCACACGCTTGCATTAATACACACACACACACACAGCCAAACTGGGACATACACACAAGGTGGGAGAGATCTTTGAAGGTTTCACAATAGCGCATTTATCCGCAAAATTAAAAATGGTGATTGATCCGTGGAATATTAACGGTCAACAATGTTTTTCATTAAGTTGTGAAGGGGAGCGCAGGGAGGCATTTTGAAACAAGAAAGAGAGCAGGAAAGAAAAAAAAAAAGAGCAAAAGCTTTATTTAATGTTGATCCTATACTGTACAAAGACCTGAAGAGAAATATAAATAGTGTAGTGCAGTAACACAACAGCACACTAATCATATTTACAAACTATATTAAATCTGCCCATTGTGTTTGCTTTGCGGAGGATTGGCCACCATGTAATTGTCACTGTAACAAGTGCTGGCTTAGGGGAAAATTTAACGGAAGTGATATAAGGTGACTGGTAGGATTATTATTACTTTATTATGACCCAGTATATGTTTATTAAAACAATTTGTCATGCAGAACAGGAGTGGAGAATGGAAACATTAAATCTTGTTCCACTCTGGGTGCAGAAATGAGTTACGATAAAATTAATGGTGAGGAGGCCTGGGCTGACACCATGGTGGTACGTAATAACCCGCTGCTTCATTTCATTTGCTGATCATTTCCTGTTGGGCCCTCTCTATTAAACATACATGCTGGGGATTATTGTAATGGCCTTGTGGCAGCCACTGTAGTGCAGTTTGTGTGTCCTACGCAGTCCTTTCTATGCATGTTCTTATGGGTGTGTGTTTTGGTTGCAGATGAGGCGTTATTTCAGGCTCAGCATTTGATCCTAAAACACAGGCATTGTGCCAATGTGCCACAGTGAGTTTGTCTTTCTGGTTGTATGAGAGGAGAGATGTTACAACATAGAGCTTGGGATCTGAAGCCTTAGGAGGAGGCATCATTTCACTGAGTGCCTAGAGGGGAAAGATTAGTCTGTCACTTCTGTCCAAAATGACTTTGAGGCTATAGCTAAAGGGATGCAGCAGAGGTTTGTCCAAGGAGTTAAATGCATTTACACTGAACACTGACCTTCCCTCTCTTTGTGTTCTGCTATTTGTCTGGACAAGCATGATGTAGAAAACGTGAAAAAAACAGAAACATTTGGTTCGTAAATATATTTGTTACGCACACCCTAAGCATAAAAGACCAGTTTACGCACTGGATTGTCATTCAGATGCTATGGGTGATTTCACTGTCTTCAATTTCACTCTTAGCTAAGTTTGCATAGAAAAAGGGAATACATTGATGTTGAACATATTTTTTTATTGTGTTCTTTTTTTTTCTTTCTCTTAGATATATATTGGGTTTTGGTATGATATTTTACAATCGTATCATATCAATGATATGATTGCTATGATAGTAGTAGTTTTGAAGTAAGTACAATGCTGTCATCATTTACCTAAACCTGTAGCAACAGTTTATAAACCAGTCTGTACCCCAAATTGTTTATTTTCTATTAAGAATTGTGGTACTGTCACGCCTGAAATACAATTAAATTAACCTAAGTGTCAACTTCTTAGTGCTCACATTGTTCACATTTTTGTGGTGTGAATTTTTAAAAACAAAAAGCAAAGTATTTGACAGACTAAGAGATGAAGTACCTCACGTGCCCTCAATGGAGATTACTTTTAGACCAAAATTTATTATTACCACCATCACATTCATTAAAGTATCCATGTTTTAATCATGGGACACAAACTAATTTACAGTAAACATTATCTTAATGATTTCTTTTACATCGTAGCTGTTTAAAACAGTGGAATAATATTTTTTTCAACGTGCAAGTAAAATATATTTGCAATTAATGAGGGTGAATTAAACAGAGTACAGAAAGACAGTGCTCCGCTGAGTGCAGAGAGAACCAATAAAACAACGAGGTCAGACATTAAATAGATGAAAAAGATTTAGAAAGTGGCATTTCTGGCTGAAAGATTTGTTTGGGGGCGTCACATTCCTATCAACCCACAAGTCATTTATTTTAAATATCACCTGTTTTAATGTGTCACAAAATAATGTAGACATCCTGGTTTCTTATTTGATGTCGGCATGTTAATTATACACGATGGCGTGTTTTGAATCATAGCATGCTGTTCTAATTTACCCAAGTACCTATATTTATGTTGTTTTGACTCTAAACATTATGGATGGATTGGAGTGGGGGTCTCTGGCACTCACTCGTATGCAATCATCATTTTACTTGAAACAGACTGCATTCTGAACTGAACCCACATCAATTAGTCATTTGCATAAAGCTATGGGTATTTTCTCTAAATATTTACACTAGTTAAACAAGTTGCTACATGATTCATTCATGTGCCAGATAAAAAATATGTACACCATTACATAGAAAAATGACCTCATGCAAAAGTACTGTAACATAAAAATTAATACATATTATAATAGTTCATCTGATTACAGTTTTGTTGTTTTTGGCCTAGGTTGCATGTGACATGTTGACCACTTATCAAAACATATTTAGTAAGATGTGATACTGTAATGGGCTGTTGATCAAGCAGAATTTCAGTTTAAACAACTGCAGTCTTTTATGTAAATAAAAAAGGTAAGGGATAACTCTATGAAAGCTTAAAGCTAGAGTATGTAACTTAAAAAAATATATGTCTTTTACATATTTGATAAAACTGTCACTTTGTCATGGCATATAACCTGTGAAAAGATAATGATGTATTGGGATAATGACGATAACAAGTGCACTAAATCACACTTGGAAAACATTGGTATATCCCTTAGACATGAATTGTTTAAGTGAAGCTTTATCTATCTAAATGTCAGCAATTACATGTGCTCAAATGTAGTTAAGAAAACATTTTCTGTTTAATAAGCCTTTTTTTATGATACATATTGTATGTCCGTCTTGACATCTTTGAACCAACTAAATCTCGATATCATTTCTGTGAGGGACATTCAGCATTAATTTGTCCACTGAGCACCAATACTTTGTGATCTCAACGTATTGTAATTTACTGTGTTCATCTTTTCCATGTGTAACTAATAAATTTTCCCTTTGATATGTTTATTATTATAGCACCATGGCCTTTTTTCCTGTCCCTGGAATTCCATCGTTGTGTGGAATAAGGAATTTCAAAAATAGGCTCCTCTAATCTATGAATCTCTGAGTATTATGTGATGTTTTTAAATTTACTGCATAGTAGTTATGCCAACAAAGGCTTCTTTCTAAGAAATGTTTCCTCAGTACACAAGATTCACAAATAAACCAGTCCCACCCTCAAATTCTTCAATAATTAAAAAATAAGCTCCTACTCCCCCATTGCATGACTCTGTTCTGCAATTGGATACACAACCTCAAAAAGCCTGTAAAAGGAAGAAAGTTGAAATGTTTGAGGTTTAAATTTCATCACTGTTCAGTATTACACAGGAAAATACAAACATTATATGTGCTTTATTACATTTTCCATGTGATTTATTTCACATTTTCAGAGTTGCTGAAACAATGGCTAACTAAATCACATCTTTTTATTTCAATAGTGCAGTCTTTTATGCACAGTAAAACCATAATTATCCATCACAAGGATTTGCTTAACTGTTATGTTGGCCTAAATAGAAACATAATAATGTGGATTTCTAATAACACTCAGTAACAATAAATGTTAGCTTTTTTTACTTTTTTAAGAACTCACAAAAACAGAGCTCACAAATAGTGCTTAGTGTCTCGATACATGAGAAGTTAATTGGGTTTTATACATTACACATTTCAGCTAAAAATGAACATTTTTAAACAGAGTTTTCACAGAGGATCAGGTTAGCTCTTTAACCCAATACCTGGTTGTGTAACTTCTTGTGGCAGGAACTGCCATTAAGTGTTTCTGGTGTTGCTGATGTGCTTCACTATGGATCATTATTCTGCTGCATAATCTGAGTACGCTAGAGCTTAATGTCATGAACTGATGGCCAACATTCTCTTTGAAAGTATTTGATAAAGTTCAAAATTTATGGTTCAATCAACTAAGCTAAAATGCTCAGGTTTCTGAATCTACCATTTTTCACTTTCAATATGATGTTATTTTTCTTAAATGCTGTGTTTATCCAAAGTGCTACATTGAAATGAATAATTCTTCTTTTATTTCTTGAAAATGTTTCACCTTTTATCCAAAGGGCTTTTTCAGACAGTCAGTACAATCTTACAAATAGGCCCATTGAAGTCACTATCAGGGCAAATTACTGGCCCTACTATCTATTTAGTATTTGGATTATTGTTTCTTGATGAGCCAAACATTCTTCTTAGGAAGCTAAATAAGTTGTTTTGGTCAAAGTGAGAATAGAAAAAAAGGCTTTTAAGGAGATGAGATAAGGATGGAGACAAGTTGTGAGAAAGATATATACGTTAATAATAAGTCTTATCTAAAACATAGATGGATTACCTCCCAGTAAACATTTCTGTTCATCAATCCTCAACAGAAAAGCTTAGGAATCTAAAATTAGTCTTTTGGATGAAAGACAAAACTTCTTCAAGAAATCAGACAAGAAGTCCAAAGCCTTCTTCTTCATCACTTAGGACTTTCATATTCTGAATGCCTGAGAATTGACACTGGGAAAAATGCAGGCTATTTATTTTTTACACCAAATCAAGTGGACTCACACTTTTCTCGTGATTGTTCACATTATACTTTTTAAGTAAAAATATTTAACGTTTTCTCAATTTTTTTCTTAAAATCACATCTGACAAGCTTTTTCCAGCTGTGTTTTTTTACTATGCTACTCTCCCATTGTTGCCATTTAATCTGTCTGTCATCCCTAAGTCTAGTGGGGAAATAATTTGCAGACTGGTGACACAACAGTAAAACCTTTGGAGAATCTGTTTCATGTTACAACTGACCTAAAACTAACAGAGTATTTCCAGATTAGGACCATCATACTGACAATCAAACATTTAGACCCCATGACCTAATCAGTTTGTTTTAATGGATGGAATCATGAATTTCGCTCTTGATCAGAAAATCCTGCAGGATTATGTCCAGTCATCAGCACAGAACCTTAAGCCTAATCACACTTTGGTTATGCAACAGAACAATAATCCAAAGCACAGTAACAAAGGCACCTCTGAATGACGATGAAACTTTATGGAGTGGCCTCGTCAAAGTCTGGACTCAAGTTCCAATTCAGATAGGCTGTTCATGCTCTAACCCTCTCACGTGGCTGAAGTTAATTTCTTCAAATGAGAGTGGGCTAAAATTTCTTAGTGGTGATGCTGAGGATTCATTGCCAGCTCTTGATGTCAGTTATTGCTTCTAAGGGTAACACAACTAGTTATTAGATATAGGGGCAACTACTTTTTCCAGTGAAAGTAGTTTTCCAATTTAACCAACATACTTATTTAGACTGGGGGCAATATGATTCTGGGTTGTTGAGTGTGTTCTATGTGTGTTTGTTTAGATTTCTTCCTTTCGGCTGCAGTTCTCCATCGAAGGGGCCAAGTCTGCTGCAGCCTGGCAGCAGTCAACAAAGCTTAAGGCAGCCACATCATCAAGCTGCTAAAGATTTTAAGGCAGTACTGTACACCAGCACAACGCCTGAATGTCAACCCTAGTATGATAAAGTCAAGCTTCCTCTCATGTATTTTTCTTGTGAACGCTCAGTTACTTACTCTGCAATTTCTCTCTGTTCTTTAGACTGGTTCCTCCATGTTCACTGTCAACATTAGATATCAGATTCCTGAAGCAACAAGAATGGACTCAACTGGAAACTCACCTGGTTGTCCTTTGCAGCTCCACCTTTCCAGCCATCTTACCTCCTGCTTTTGATCATGGGGATTCCCTGCAGAAAGAAAACCGTTCAGAAACCATGCCACCTTCCGCACCACTTCTCATTGCAAGCAGCCCAGAGCCAAGAGTGTTCTCCCCAGAGCCAGACTTCACCCCCATTTCAAGTAAGAACATTCATTATACTCACCGACAATACTCCCCGATTTCCTTCTGCACTTTTCTACTACCTCTCCTTTTCTTCCTACACCCTCACCTGCAAAAAGAAACCCAGTGTTATTGGATTATATTACCATCTGAAGATCCTTGGGAAAATTCATCTTCCTAGTACAGCTATCAAAAAATTTTAATATTGCGTAAAACTCCAATAATTCTCAAAGTGAAAAGTGAAACTCATGTGCAGAATCATCACACATAGAATGACACATTCCACACTTTTGTGACTTATAAGTTTGATGATTGTGGCTTATGGATAATCAAACCCTAAATTCAGTGTCAGAATATTTGATTATTGTGAAAAATTTAATTATTCAAAATTCATGGTTTCACACCTTAAATCTGCTGATTATCTCAAAACACCTGCAAAAGGCTTCCTGTCTCTCACTCTGGATCAATAGGCTACACAACCATGGGAAAACCTGCTGACTTGACAGATATCCAGAAGTCAGTCATTGAATCCCCTAACAAGAAGGGTAAGCCAATACAGGTCAATGCTGAAGAAGGTGGTTGTTCATAGATTTTAGCATCCAAGCATGTTAACAGAAAATTTAGTGGAAAGAAGAATTGTGGTAACAGCAACAAGCAAAATATAGTCTAGAATTTGGGGGAGCTTCCAAAGGAGTAGATTGAAGCTGGAATCAGTGCATCAAGCGCTGTCACAGACAAATTCTAGACACAAGTTACAAATGTTGCCTTCCCCATGTCAAACCATGTCCTGAACCAGAGAAGACATCAAATGTGTCTTAGTTTGGGAAAAGGAGCCGGACTGTGTGCAATGGTCCAGAGTCCTGTTTTTAGGTGAAAGTAAATTCTACATTTATTTCATTTGGAAATTAATGGATCCAAATCTAGATGAAGAATGGAAAGGCATAGAAATCAAGTTGCTTGTAGTAGTCCAGTGTGAAGTGTCCACAGTCAGTGATGGTTTGGGGTGCTGTGTCATCTGCTTGTGTTGATTTACAGAGTGTTACTAGTATCTGCGGGGCAAATATATTTTTCCAAATTTTCTACATCCGATTATGCTTGTTGAGAAAAATACCAACGCTTGTATTGCAAAAAATAAAATCTTGAAATATTTTATTTTATATGTGTTGCCTGTAAAATAACTTTCATTTTTTGAAATAAATTTTACACAATATAATTTTTTTTTTTTTAGATGTACCTCTCCTTTGGTGTATATTTGTAAGGAAATGGCACGAAACGTGACAATATTGCAATGTGGTGGCCCAAAAATGGTTCTGATGAATCTAATAGAAAATCTGTGAAGGAAAAATATAGTGATGAAAAAGAGGCCTTTCAAACTCAACAAGCCCCTCAGTTATTATTAGTAGGGTCTGACTACTGCAAAGACTTTCAAATTATGAGAGTGAAAAGTATGCATTAGTGATGAGAAATGCTTTAAAATAAAATGTGCATAGTTTTACTATTTTTTGAGACTCCTGTCTCAATTCCTATTGTGTCTCTTGTTCATTTCTGAACCAAAATGTTAAATAAATCAAAATCTTTATAAATGTTCTTATTTCCCGAGTATTCAGCATATGAGCCTTTACCATTGGTGTATTATCTGCATTTTTAAGACTTCACAACTAAAAACCAATTTGTATTAATATTAAGTGATCCATGTGATTAGAAGGTCTGTAATCTGAAAGCTGAAATGGCACTTTCCTCTTTTGGCAGTGGCGTTTTTGACAAAATTACTGTCAAAAAAAAAGCAGCGGATATCCAATGGACAATTACTTTTTAAGTGAGGTCGCAGAGCTCATTCCCAGTTTCCTAACATCAGTTCACTCCCCCCCCCAACATACAGTATAAAGCCTCTTATGACCACATTAATGCAACTAATTACCATGTCAATCACAAGTAATGCTTATTAATTGCCCCTCAGAAAGAGGCTATATCAAACAGAGAGAAGTGCCTTTAAAAGCCTGCTGAAAGGCTGACTGTGGGGTAGGTTATGGGAGAGAGAGCTCTGTTTCAGGCCCACTGCTGGCATTAGTCAATCTGCTGTCCAGATGTCTTCCACAGGTGACAGCTGCAATAGCCTAACAAGCAAATTAATCACGGAGCTTTTGTGGCGCTTCATTTTAGGGAAACTCATTTCATTTCATAAAAGGCTTCATCTCGTGTGAAAAATGACAAATTGCGGCCATGGAACGATGTGGAGGACCGAGCAGCCGGCTCTCATTTCTGCAGCATGCCTGCAAGGTACCGAAGAATAGAGAGGCAAGGAGAGATAGAGTGAGGGGAGAACTGGGCCAGAACCAACGACACAGTAATGAAGCCCAACTCTGCCCCTGTGGGCTGGAGTTCTGACGAGCCTCACAGGTGGCGCAGTCAGATTAAAACTTTGAATGAGGGGGTGTGCTCCATAGTCTGTCACTCATTCTCCCACAATTACAACACTGGAAGACATTTGGAAAAGCTGGCCCTCACATGTGTTTGATGTTTGGGACTTTTACTTGATTTAAACCCAGATGGATTGTATCTTAATGCCGTCTGTGGTTTACTATGATGTTTAATCTCACAGTTTAGAGGTGGTTTGGGAGAAAAAAATGTGGAGTGTGTTTCTTTGTGGAACAGACAAACTGGGATGATTGTGTCTGAAACAAACATACACAGCTTGGGAATAGTACACTTCCAAAAATAACAGCACTATCAGTTGTGCTACAGCATTGACTTATTGGCCAGACTTTTCTGTAAAATCAATCAAACCTACTGCTGTGCATCATTAGGAGTCCAGGTTCGGCTATGAATTACTGTGAATAACTGCTATGGCAATTATTAATAAAAACTTGCAATTTATATTGAAATTCCAAAGTTGAGGAACTACTTGATTATCAAGAAAATAGTAGCCAAATGGTTCAGTCTCAGTTATTACCTGCCTGACAATGCTTAGGTTTTAAAATAATAGATAAAGGCATCAGTCTGGTACTGGCTTTATCTGAACAGCAGGATGCTAGACCCATTTGGAATAAACAGACAACTTCTCATATATACAAGAGTTCATTAACAACGAGAATTTGACATTACAGTTAAACCTTTAATCGAAAAGATTGCTATGCTAATAACAGTCCCCAAACTACTGAGAAAAAGATAAAAGACTTATCAAACAAATTACTAATTATTTGTGCAGTTCTGTCCAAACCATCACTTATCAGATCCTCCAAATTTAATGTTTAGCGTTCTAATATTTTTCATATTTTTTACTTTCATATTTGTTATAACATGCTTTTGCAAAAGGTGTTTTTGTTTAATATACAATTTAATTTTTCCTCCTGATTATTTATTTTAGTTGTACAAATATTGAAAAGAAAATGCACTTTTTTTTTCTTTGATGTTCAGGAATTTTCTCTCTGACTAACTTTCAAGTGGATAACCAGGATTTTTTCAAGACTTAAACTACAGCCAGTCAGAATGGCCCGAGTTTCTAATTATATTTCTGCTACAAAAATGCCCGGTAGGTTCACATGCTTTGTGTAAATCTTTCATGTTTAGAAGCAGTCGTCGTTTACATTAAAATATAAGTGAACAGTGAGTACTAATTTATTCTCTTGGCTTATCACCAATAATCATCATTGGATAATTGGTGGAGTTAAACTGATCTAAGCTCAGTTTGTGTAAATACTTTTCTATAGCAGGTAATAATAATGATAATAATAATTTACATTCAGCAGCAACAGAACAAAAACTAGTGTTTTAATTAGTTTTTCTCTAAATGAAACCTAATCAACTCTTTCCATTAGTGGTTTCTGAAAAGAAGTTAATTTTAGAGAGCTTTGACAAATTATGTTTCAGCTGACCAAAGAGACCCATTCAGATAACGCTTTCATCTGTTGACCCAGAGAATAAAAATACCAACAATGTATTTAGGAAATTTTGAGAGGAAGCTAGCTTTGCATTGAATCCATTTGGCAGCACAAACAGGCTGACCTCCAGGTTAAACCCAAAGTGTACTCCACATTTTCCATGGAAATTCAAACATTGTGTGAATATATTTTAAGTGATTCCTGAGCTGTGAAAACATTTTGCTGCAAAACATGACAGGAATGTCACATCAAAACATAAAGATATTTCACACAAAAGTATGGTAAATTGAATAGCCACACAGGAGCAACGAATTAAACTTTTTGGATTTAAAAGCTTTAGAAAGCCATTAATACAAGGAGGAGATAAATCCTTGAAAGCTGTCATACAAAAACTATAATTATCATTGTCACTAGAAAAGAAAAGAGAACACGGAGGCGAGAGGATTACATTCCTTCAGAACAGAAGAACGTTCTGTGTTTATTTCTCCTCATTTGTGGAGAGAAATTCTGGGGTGACAGATGTCAGCAACACTTTATAATTTAGGACAATTATCATGTTCGCTCTATTCTACAGGTGCATATTGTGTTCAACGTTCAATTCTTCAAATTCTCACTTCAACAGGCTCTTGGTGTAAAGACATTCATTCCCACCCTCTTGAACATTTGACCATGGCAGGGAGCTCTTTGCTTAATGGATTAACAGGAGCAGATTCTTTGGCAATATGTTTAATGTTTTTTTCTTAGCATAACTGAAAACTTTTTATTTCTTTTATCCCTATTAAAACCTTCGACAAACTTTCTTGGTGAATTCATAATATGGAGTTGAAGAACGTTTAGCAGCATTTCACCAGGATCCTCATTGTTCCCACAATTTTCTTTTGAAAAGGGATTCATCTAAGAAAAAAAAAATAAATGTTTAATGCACTCCTCAAAGGCCTTTCTTGCTTTTCTTAACAGGTAGGTCTGCACATTCATCTGGTATTACAGTATATAAAAATTTAAGAGTTGAGTTAAAATTTTTAAATGAAGGTTTTATGTATCTCTCTGAAAACCGTGGAAGAAAACATGAAAAACGTGTTTATAACACCCGAGCATCTATTCGGAGGGAGAAAGCTCCTTTGACACATAACATAAAAACTATCACATAGAAAGACACCTAATGAACAAGTGGGCAATGTATAAATATTGCCTTTAAAAAAGTTTTTAAGGTGAGGATGATGATCATCTTGGCTTTGGAGACAGTACAGTGCCACAGGGCCCCTACACCCCTGATGCCCAGATGCACAATTTTGCCACGAGACTGAGAGATAGGGCAAAATCTCTGACTCCTCAAAGTGGTCCCATTGGCAGATATGCTCTTATCAGGACAGCCTGTAGCATGCATCTTTAAACAGTCAAACACAGATATATATATAAAAAAGCTTCATACAGTGTGGAAGGTGAAACTCAGCCAAGGAGGCACCTGTGAATGACCCACTGAGATGCAGTTCAGATCGAAGCAGTGAAAACAGCTACATAAGAAAAATATTTGCAGGAACAGATCTGCTTCGTGATAAAATTATCACACTCAGTAGATAGCTGCACTATTTGTACAGAACCAACAACATTTTGTGTTCCAGTTTATAAGCATAGAGGCTTGAAATGTCAAGATAAAATCAAAATAGCGCTTTTAAATTAATGTTTGGTTCTTAAATTTAGGGAAATGTCCTTATCTCCTTGCCTTTTAGATTTTTTTTTATTTTTTTGCTTTGACTTTGCCTTTTACTCATCGCTCGTTTACTAATTGACTGAAAGATTGATTTTTGTCTTTTTTATATCACTCTGTCCAATAATTTATTCAGGTTCCTAAACACAATTTGGACAAGACTCATTCCCATTTCATACATTTATAAACAAATTATAAAGAAACCAGTTTTTTACTGATAGAAAATTAGATTTTTTTTTTTTAAATGAGATGATTTCCTCTCCCCCAAAGATTATAAACAAAATGTTTGATTGACTTCTGGAAACAAAAAATCTAGCGCCCAGGAAGAAACATTAAAAGAAAGGGGTGGTTTGAAACCCGTTGAACTGATGAGAAACAAAGTCATTGACACTTAACAGTTTAGACGTGCTTACAAAAGATAGACTAAACATTCACAAACTGAGAACACATGGAGGTGAGTGGGCAGCGTACTAAAGAGACTCAAGAAATACATCACTACTCTTCCAGATGGTCACAAAAATTTGAAATTTTTTTTTGTATTTTGTCAGTTAAAGTAATCTGATGTTAAATTTTGTTTGATGATGTTAAACTTTACAGAACTGTAACACCCAGACACTAAATACCACAAAAACCAAAACATCAAATTATCCGAATTATTTCTGACTTAATCAGCTAAATGCCAAACTCGCTGAGGTCGCGGCTACAAAAGGGATCCATTTGTTCTTGAGCAAACCGCAGAAGAGAAAAAATGGATTTCTAAAAACCTTTAGTTCAACACTGCAAGTGGTTTTTAGGGTGCAATTAAAATCATATGTTAACTATTTACACCACAAGTAATTGCAGAATTGGACAAGAAACAGGGATTTTTGAACATTGTGACTTTACAGAGCAATTACTGCTCAGTGCAGTTCCATTCCCATCTTTGTGAGGTTAACACCAATAATAATGAAACGGGGATTAATCCATATTCCTCATTGCTGCCTTTACTGTGAACCAGATGACCAATCAGCAAACATGAGGCCCTTAATATGAGGGCTGTCAGAGTAACAAGAAGTAATGTACAAAGAAGTGTGTTTAAACATGATTGCAATTTAACTTTTTTGATAGACTCCAAAAAAACGTATAAACATTCAAATAAAAATAACATGACGCTTTTAATTTGTATGAAAAAAAGCAGCTTTTTTTGTTAATGTGATAACATTCATCTTTATGAGAAAGATGATCACTATGTATTATCTTTCAAATTAAGTTTCATGTATTGAAGAGATTAATTATCGTCTTCTGCATTTAGTCAGTTTTAATTTTAGTTGTTTTTTTTGTGGCTGCATAGGCAGGACTTCAACAATGGGGATAGTTTGGAGATTGTCAGTGTGTGAGGGGGTGGAGTGAGACAGAGCAGGAAGTGGACCAGTGTTGACTCGAAGATACGAGAATATGCAGAAAAACACACAGACTATTGCACACCCTCGGACACTCAACACTCCCCTCCCTTGAGGGCTTATAAGCTAATTAGCTCCAGAAGAATTTATTTATCAGAGATAAACTGTCAAACAATCTCACTGGCACATCCCCAACGGAAATAAGAACTACTCATTAGTTTGTTCAATTAAGCTTCCTTTTCCCACTACACTACATTCTTCCCACAGCATCACTGCAATGAGAGTACACTTTATGGTCCTACAGAAGTTGTTTCCTTCTTGCACGGCTGCAACAGTGGACACATTTTTCCAGTTTTCTTATAACCTAAATTAGATTCAGTGGGTAATGCTGAAACGTAAATTTCTGTCAGGGTGAGAGGTCTGTGACTCCACATTATCCTTAAAGACACTTGAAAAAGCAACCATCTGCTGGCACTGTTTGAATAAACCCATGAGGTGATCTTGCAGCACATTCCAAACTATTCCACATGAAGGCCTGTTCAGGATTATTCTAAACCGAAAGCACTGAATTTATATTGTTGACTCTGCTGCAATTCATTTATGGAGCATAACAACAAGCTGGGACACAGTGGATCCAGCTTGGTGCCGTGACAGCTTGGTGTCAATATCCAATTATTCAGTGTGCTGAAATGGTACTTTTGAGCTTCCATCTGTTGGCTGTTTGCAAAAACATGTTCTGTCAGGCTGGATGGATTGTGTTTGATCAGGAGGCTGTGATATGCAGTTCATATTTGCATTATATTAGGAATTTGACTTTTCTGCATTTAGATTTTTTTTTCCAGTCATATGGTTGAAGATGATAGAACTAAATTGCTCTTAGAAAAAAAAAAAGAACAAAAAATCACAATAGCATTTAATCTTTGATCTTTGGTCATTTATATGCCTCTTCCCTTACAAAAAGAGTCCAGATGGTTAAAGTTAACACAATCTGTCATCTGGTGTCACAACCAGTGTTTGGGCTCTCCAGGCATGTGTGAATTCAACTGATCTGATCACATTTTACTTTGATGATTGCCGAATAATACCAGATCAATGCATACTGAAATGAACTGATTATGTAGTTGTATTTATTGTATTTGTTGCATCCAACAACCCAGGATCCCCCCTAACATGCTATTTTTGAAGTTATTTCAATGGACAAAAATGCTCTTAAAATAATACAACAAACACAGAAGAAATTGTATTTAGGTCACGATCATAAAGTTCCCATTGCCACCCATAATGAAGAACTCAATCAGGGAATTTACAGTGCATCCAGAAAGTATTCACAGCAATTTATGTTTTCCACATTTAATGTTACAGTATTGTTCCAAACTGTTAAATGAATCATTTCCCCAAAATTCTACACACAAATACTCCATTTTGACAATGTGGAAAAATTATCTTGCAAATTTATGAACAAACAAACAAAAATTCAGTTGCCGTAAGTTTAATATTTTGTTGATTAAAATAAAATTGAACAATCTCCACTGATCTTCCTTGAGCTGTTTGTACAACTTAAATGGAGTCAAAATGTGATAATTTTAGTTGATTGGACTTGATTTGGAAAGGTACCCACCTGCCTAAGAAAGGCCCTAAAAAGGACCATCTCTACAGTGAAGCATGGTGAAGGCATCATGATAGGAGGATGTTTTACAGCAGCAGGAACTAGCAGTCAGAATACAGGAAATCATGAATGTAGCAATGGAGACATTGTGTTCCAGAGTACTCTTGACCTCAGAATGAGTCAATGGCTCAGGATAACAACCCAAAGCATATTCTTCAAAGGAGTGGCTTCAGAACCACTCTGTAATCCGGTCGTGACCAAGCCAGAGTCCAGACTTGAATCTGACTGAACATCTCTGATGTGATCTGAAAATGGCTCACAGATGTTCAGCAGAATGGAATGGAAGAAACTGCCTCAAGGTAGGTGTGCTAAAATTGTGGCATCAGAATCAAAAAGACATGAGGCTGTCAAGATGGATCAACAAAATGTTAAGCGAAGGCTGTGAGTACTTACATAATATTCACAGCATAAGTATTCACATATATTGATATACTGGTTTTGTATTTTTAAAGGGGTAGTATTATGTATCCTATAGGAGTATAGTGCCGTTTTACAGCACAATCGAATATCTTTTACTTTCAGTTGTTATAAAAATGCTATGTATCAAATATGACTTGAAAGAAATTTGAAATTGCAATTTAATGTCTTGAAATTTAAAAACCAGCTCTTTCTGTAACTTTGTTTTCAGGAAGTCATCACAGCACCGTTCTTCTATTAACCTTTCAACAATGTTTGACAACCCCCTTAATAAATTTGAAAAACTTTTTTTTAAAAAATCTTCCCACATTGTTGTATTTGGGTGTAGAATTTTGAGCTTAAGATGGGGTAAAATATGGAACAAGTATACTTTCCAGATGCAGTGTGTTCATGATTCAATATTTATCGTCTTTGGAATCCACATTAAACTAGTCTGTGGTAGACAAAATAAAGGATATATTTTTTTGGACACCTGAGGTTCTTTGGAAAAAGTAAATAAGATCTTTTGTTTTATACTTCGGTTACCGTTACTGCTTTGCATTACTGTAATACCACATGACATAAAAGCCTGTCCATTACTTTATCAAATTAAGTTATTCTAAAATTGTAGACCATGCATTCAAGACTCCATGAACCTTCCTACCATAGAAATATGGTGAAATTAGATAATGACACTGCCTCTAACCCTCACCACTCTCTGAATCATGAATGCAGATTATTGCCATCAGGTTGGGGGATACAGGGCTCTACAATTTAATGAGGATAAACTGAAAATGCTTTCATATATCAGTCAGTCCTGGATCTAAACAGAATATTTAACAGTGTGGATTCCTATTATTTTCCTCATCTCACGATCCATATGTTGCAGTTCTGTCTGTATATATGTTTACGGAACAAGTCTGCAAACACTATTCCTTTATTGTTCTGAGAGTAATGGAATATCGGGTTGTATCCCGCAGTTTAACAACATACTCTTTACCAGGACAGGGTGAGAAAGTTTTTTGGGCTGCTGATGAATCCACTAAACTTGGAGTGCATTTTTACTTTACTCCTGTTTGAGAATCTGTCCCCTAAAGACAACATTGCACAGACACTACGAAGACAATATTTGGCCTGTTCCATCTCTCTAATTCACTCCCTGCACATCCATATTTCATTCAGCTTTGGCTTTAATGAAACTCATGGCAACCTTTCCACCACTGCAGTCTCTGAGCGCAACCAGAAAAATCATAGTTTTGGGCAGTGGCCTTCACACAAAACAATACAGGAGGCAATGATTTCCATCAAAGTTGGGTGGAGAAAGTGAACGAAGCCGAGAGGATTCAGCTGTGCTGTAACTGCGGAGGCCATCTGCCTCGAAGAGATTATTTCTATCATTAGTTTACCTCAATCGGAAAAAAACTGTTTCTTTAACAGCACAGGTGTCACATTTCACAGACAATGCATCAATAATTTGTATAAATACTCATGCTTTGCTTTAACTTACTTCCTTCTTATGCATACATAGCTTATCTGTCATTTTGAGAAAAGGTTTGAATTTTATTGGAGTGTTTTTGCTTTAAAGAATGCAACTGTAACAAAGTAGTGCAGAGAGTATATTGCCATATTGAAAACATTGCATATAATTTGTTTACTTGCAGCTGTAAAGTATGGTTAAAGGATTGTGCGCACATTTTTAACAACACTGGTACAAGATCCCGAAATATCTCACTCTGTAGGTCTAAAGCTTGACTGGCAGATGATATTTCTGATGGCTGACATTATATCTCAAAGAAATTGCATGCTGTTCTTAAAGTAGTTTGACTTTTTAAAATAGTTGTTTTCTCAATCAACATTGAATCAAAATTAAAGTTAGAAATAAACAAAACCCTTCATTCGGAAGTCTGCTTAGAAACTGCAGCTCCAAGAAGGAGCTGTGTGTGAAAAGAGGGACTTGCCTTCAGCAATCGTTTTGCAAATAGAATGGCATTAAAACAATCAAAACAATACTTCAGGTATGCTTTTGATGAGGGAATAATAATATGACATGTAAAGCTCAAAAAAGCTGATTTTACATAATACTACCTCTTTAAAGTCAGGAAACCTAAACATTCTAAAACCTATAGCAAAAAAAAAAAAAAAATCCAATTGTCATTTTTATTGATTTTCACCTCAAATAAGTTATTTTGAAATTCACTTTCTGGGGACAAGTTTCCTCAAAAGCATCCAGGAGTTTTTTATGTATGGATCATCATGAAGTCTGTCATGTTCTATGGCTGTAAATTGAAAATACTTTTTTCTTTACTGAAACTATGAAATATGTCTAATAGATCTGGGGTGAACATAGTCAGCAGTATTACTACAAAGATCTTTTATGAAGGGCAATAATTAGAATATTGGATTTAAGTGAAGGATCAACCCAAGCTGAGGAAAAAAGACAAAACGGTGTTCCTGCCGCCCAGCTACTACAGACGGGTTCAGGAGGGAGTTAACAGCTAGACCACTGAGGCTACTTATAATGTTGTAGACACAATGTTTGTCAGGTAAGAAATGAGTATCCTTTCCTGTAGTTTTTCTCCTTCCCTGTAAGTACAAAAAGTCTGCTGATCACTTTAATCAGTCGCTGGTTTGTGTCTGAACCAAATAAAAGAGAGAAAGTTTGGCTTAATCTGTTGTATGATTATATGTCAGTAACTTCTATCTACCACTTGAATAGCAGTCATATTCATTTTGTGTTTCAAGTTTGTGGTCCAAAAGAAAATGCAGACATGTTCATTATCCTATTACAGCTGCTTACAGTGATATGATGTAGAGGTTGATACAAAAAGAAACACCTTAACCTATCTGAGAACATTAAATGGATGTAGTTCACATTCAGCTTTCACTGAAAGCTGGTATATTTAGTAGTATAAATTAAAGCAAAAATAAGTGGCACTTAAAACTTGACATTTGCAATCTTTTGCAAAACAAATTATCTAAAAGGTCTTTCCATTTGAGAAATCTTTCATCCTTCCATTAAACCAGTGTTGCAATTTAACTTCAGCATGCGACAAATATGTAAAGCAGGGCCATGCAAAACCCATTGCCAGTGGCTTAATCATGATTTTATTGTAAAGCTCTGGGTTGAGGAATTCATTCTCTCACTCAAAACTAGTGAAGTTTTTTTTGCCAATAGTGTCTAAAAGTGCAAAACTTGTTTTGGACTTCAGCTTCATTTTTTCACCAAATTCTTGCCTTATAAATTGCAAAGGATCAACATTTTATTTATGTGTACTCCCATTAAAAGATAAAAATCACAGTGTTTGGGGCTTTTGTCGTGAGGTTTGTTGCATTATGAAACAGAAACGGAAGACTGTTATTACTTGCAGGTGAAGAGTGCCATTTAACAAGAGAGAGTTTTCATTGAAGTTGTATATGTAAAGAAGAAAAGTAGCAATTAAAATGGGGGAGAAGCGGAAAGCAGCATCCCCTGAAGCCGCGTCTTTAAAGAAGCAGGCTCAGCATAAGGTATTCCCATTGCAGATAAACGCACTCTTTCCTCTCATGATCAAAATATACACTAATGCATCATTTTCTACCAGATAGCACGAGAAGAATGAGCTCAAATTATTTTAAGTTTTTGTTAATTACTTTTGGAGCCTGAAGCAGCCTGTGCTTCTGAATTGCCGGGAAACTTTGGAATCGCTCGGTCAAATTAGCTGACTTATAATTCATGCACTTATCACACAATTCAAAAGCAGCGCTTTATGGAGCATCCCACACTTTTATCTGTGTGTACACCTCCAACATGATCACAAGCTCAAATGATATTTCTGCCAACACTCATCCCTTAAATTAAAAAAGCAGTGGGTGTGCATTTCTGTGGGCATCACCTAATACTTCTGATCTCAATGAAGCATTTACAAAGGATTCTTATAACTCTATCTTTGCCCATTACAGTATATCAGCTGTTAGCCGAACATTGTATTGTAATATGCACCACAATACAGATTTCTCCTGTATGTGGCACATTCTATTTTTCTTAGATTTGAACTTGCAAAGACAAAACCGTAATTGGATGAATTACGATATGTCTGCTGAACTGCAAACAGGACATTTATATTTTTGAGCCTAACAGTTCTAACATTTATTTCTTGTCAGCTTACAGCGTCATTTGAGTATGATTTAATTTTAATTTGACATCAGTGGTTTATCCTACATAACTGAGTAACACCCCTACATAGTATGTGCAGTCTGTTCTTTGCCAGGTTATTTATTTCTGCATTTCTCTTCTGTTCTCTTTGCCCACATGGACTATATTTTGATATGACCAAATTATCAAAACAGCTGCTCTCATGCACATATTTGTGTTTTCATCAGGAGGAAGCAAAATCGGAAGGACATTTTTTACCTAAAGCCAGCCATTTTGTAAGTTCAGGCTCTACAAGATTGGTTGTTTGTCTTTAATAAATCAGAATAATGATCAAAAACATATCAACTGAAAATATTGTCAATTATGTAAACAAATATGCTCATGCAGGCTATGCTCACCTGTGCCAGCCCTACTGTAGTCGAATAAAAATAACATCACAAGACTCCAGTAATAACAGAATAGGGGGTGAATATCTATATGTTTTGACAGTTAAGGCAAAAGCCTTCTGTTTATTTTGTGAGGGAGAAGATATTGTAGTCAAAGAAAAGAGCATACATTATCACATTGTGTGCTTAACTTTAAACTGCAACTGTACCTGCATAATAAAAATAAATCTTTGATTCATGTTAATTAAATTAAGAAGTGAAAATTAAATAAAATGATACTAATTACTCAATACAATAAGACATAAAAAATGTTTTGAATTCACATACTTTTTTTAAAACTTTTTTTTAAAGTTCCAAATCCATTGACAAATTATTGAACCTAAAATTTAATTTGAAGCATCCGGTATGACATTTAGCAGCTTGAACCAGTCCAATATCCTCCATTTACACAAACTTCGATGGGTGAAAGATCTTAATGACCCACTAAGTTTAAGGCCTAGTTTAATCATACAAAGGTAATAAAAGCTGCAGTGCGTGTTATTCTTCACTAACAAAAACATAGAAATATGTGTACTGTATTTCTGTGAACAGATGGCTCTTAACAACCCAAGGAGGAGCTTACTGGAAAATATTGTCGGGTTCATTCTGTATGCGAGGTGATTCACTTTCTGCTGTAAAACTGGGTTCTGAGCATACCTGCATGACAATAATATTGTGTAATACTTTTCTGCCTTGCTTATCTTGTGGAAGCACAGTTTTAAGTAAATAATACTCCAGTTCTGTTGCGCATATCTATCACCAGCTACGATGTTTTTGGACAATTTGACAAAATGTGCTTCACAACTCATACTGCAAATGCAACTCCAATGTCACAGGAATTGCTCCGCCTCTCGCCCGAAATATCTCACTGGAGGTTGGCACCAGCACCCCTCCTGACAAGGATGTAAGAAAATGGATGGATGGATTATTTGATCGCTTGGGGGCTCTCAGACTACAAATAAGACACTGAACTGTTAGCAAAGTATAGAAATAAAGATGAAGATAATTACGTCACGGCAAACAATGTCATACTCCAGAGTGTTCAATGGGTTTTTTCTTTAGGGACACCATATGCAGAAGGTGCAGTCTTCAATGCAGCTGTCCCCTGTTTGATTCCTGACCACTTTAAGCATGTCCTCCTCTTCTCTCTCTGCCCTTCCTCCCATCCAGCTACTAATGAATGAAGGATCCTAGAGTCACAAAAACCTTTGAAAAAAACGTACTCCATCCTGATGCCTTAGTGGTGCATAAAAGTGACACACTTTCTTAGATTTGACAAGACTTTGTTTTACAAAATGTGGACTGAATTTTCTTATGTTTGGACTCAAGTGTGTTAAGAAAAATATATGAAACTCTACAAAAGCAGATTAAGTCGCTCCTTAAAGGGCAGTCTCGATCTGGTGAACTATAGCTACAGACTGATATAGTCGTTTTTGTCCTTTTTTTCTTCAACCACAGACACCTGTGAGTTGCTTGAAAGAATCCATGATAGGTTTCACATTTTGTTTCAGCTTTGGGTGACTTCGGTAGAGTACAGGATGGATAGGTCACCAGTCCATCACTGATCAACACAAACACACCGGACAAAAGGCCATGCATGCAACACTCAAACCAAATGGGAATTCAGAAAGATTAATTGACTGGATTGAGAAAAAAAGCCAAAAAAAAAAAAAAAGAGAGAGAGAGAAAATCTGTGTATGAAGGAGGGAAACATGTAATCTCCATGCAGAAAGACCTGAGGCCCGGAGTTGAACATTGCTGCAAAGCTACAGTGCTACCAACTGTGCCACTGTACTGTATCTTCGCAATGATCAGAAGTTGGCCTACTATGGTGCAGCCACACCAGCAAGAAAATGATCTCTTAATCTTCATATTCTTACATATTTACGCATATTTCGGATTCTAGGGGTTTCCAGATGAAAAATGTATAAATGTGTTTCAATTAAAGACTGTATGACAAAGTATTTACAGTACTTAATTTTAGCCATACCTCTTTTGGCAGAAGCAGGCCCGTTTTCCTTAGTCTAATACTGTGTTTGATGCACACACAAAAGGAAAATGACCAGTAGTCGATTTTCTCTCCAGTCAGCTTGGGTTCTGGTTGTTGATCCATGGTGTGTCCCTTCACATTTCTTGTGGCATTTTTATATTGTAAGTGACTTCTTTTTTATTTTTATAGTTTTAGAAAGACGTTATTTCTTTTCACTCCATATCTTTTCACCAACATTTACAACAATATATCCAGCAAAGTTCTACATTATTTTGACTGATCCTGGAAAATAGACACAGGATGGCAGCTGCACTAATGTCAAAAGTTGTATAGCTAATAAATAGAGCTTTCTCACCCTTCTAATAATATTGTTGAGCTTTAAAATAAAAAAAATGTATATATTTTGCCAAAATGCCAGGTGTTTACATGTATACCAGCTCTTTTGCTATACACTGAGTTGATGTATGATGTATTCTCTATTTACCTCTATACAAACTAAGAGGGCCTTGCAGATAGAGTAGTAAAACTCATGTTAATGTTTTGTGGCAGTACTTTGAGTGTCTTGAGAAACTTGAGGCCCCCGCCCTACATCTGCCTGCAGCTCAGCCACTGACAGAGCTGTTAATGTTCTGCAAAGAATGTGCAAATTGCAGAAACGAGTCCAAGTGTGGGCAGAAAACACTTCTGGTACTTAGAACCAGTGATGGAACAAATTTGGTCAAATTGGTAAAGTGCCCAAAGGGGGGAGGGAGATGTTCCACAGAAAACCAATTCCAAGCTTGGGTGAGCTCAGGATTGTTTGGAAACTCTCCAATCTGGGGGCCTGCATTGAATTGCGTGTCAGGCAGAGACTGTTAAATAAGATTAGAATAAGGACCAAGAGAGCAGCAAAGGAAGCACACAGAATTGTTGAATCACACTTACTTTCTAACAACCATATATCACCTGTGCCAGTACTAGAAAAATGTTACATGAGCTAACATGTAAACTCACTGGTTGTTGCAGGAAACATGAGGGGTTTTGTGCTTTTTTGTGCATTGTGAGCTCTGTTTGGAACCAGCCCTGTTTCCTGCTTTGATTTCCTCTTCATAGCACCAATTAGGCTATGCCCACTCCTGGAGGAGTTGAGAAGCTGACGATGGATATGTCATGGGATTGCATGATCAAAGCAGGAAGAGGAACAGAGAAAGAAAGGATTCTCATTCAGTTTCATATTTATTAGGCTTTCAGGAGACATGTTTTACAGCTAGTAAACGCAGTCACTTTCAAAAAATGCAGTTCAAATCATAAAAAACCTAATGCAGCCCCTAGAATAAAATGAAAAGAAATATTAGCATCTTTTGATGAGCACTCTGGCGAGCCGAAGTGACAGAGAGATCTTGAAGCCTTCAAATACTGACTGATCCTCCTGCCTTGCCTTTAGTTCAGTTCATCAAGGGCAGTGAATCATTATGTCAGAAACATTTAAAAGGTTTTACTTATGGCTCCCGTCGAAGTGTTATTCTGAATGACTTTGGACATGATAATCCCTGCAAAAAATGAAGGAGCATGGGTGATTTGAGCTTTTTTTGCCTCTTGCAATTTAAACTGGAGAAAGTAATAGGTAAGACTGTTCAATAAAAATTCCAAAATACATTGGAATTGAAAAGTGACTGTGTTCACTGTATAATTACGAACTAAAACCACTAAACAAGCAAATGTAAATTCAAATCAGCTATAGAGCTGCTTGTCTTTTTTTCAAATAAAGCTGCAGAGCACATTGAGCCATCATCATAAATGTTTCAGAGATAGCTACAAAGATTTTATAAATTTAGAACAAACATAATTTATGGGTTTAACTTTATGCAGTTAAATAGAATCTAAAAACATGCACACAACACTTTGGAATTTTAGAAGAAAAAGACAATGATTGGGTCGGAAAGATGAATGTTCTGTCTTGTGTCATCCCATCTCATTATGGTTACGAATCAGACTGGAAATTTGGGTTTTCTCTTGTTATCATAGTAGAGGTAAATACATCCACCAACCCAGAATCTTTATTTAAATTTTATTTTATTGTTGGCCACTATTTGGCCACTTTAGAGAAACTGTTTCTTTGTTTGCACAAGAAAATACTATTTTTAACAAAGGTGCCATCATTAGATATCTTACCAATTAAAATAAAAAGTCAGTTCCTCTCTTTTATTATATGCAAGTTTAGTTAATTACTTCAAACCTACAGAATACATATAGTGATGCTTAAAATTTTATTTTTTGGGATGTTTATTAACTTTGTTAATGTGGAGCTTCCTTCTAAATAAAGACTAAAAAATGTGAAATCAGAGATCATATAATTTAAAAAAAAAGAACAAAGCTCAAATGCTCAAGATGTGAAAAGATCCTAGCATTTAGTTGCATGTTTTTGTCAAAACTTTGGAAATTATACAATCCCAATACAATGCTGCAATGCCAATACAAGACAGACCAATTATATAGACATACGGTTTCAAGATTATAATTCCTTAATCTTTATAGTTTCACACACAGCACCAGTTGCTGATATTCCTAATATCAATGCAACATGTCAATGAGCACAACCGTAAAATATTTGTTTCTCTATTTATATTCTATATTTAACCAGGACGGATAATTATGAGCAAAAAATAAAAACAGCTAAAAGTTAAAGCTTGCTTTATTTGAAAATAACTGAAATGATGATTCAAAGTAGAAATATAAGTAGGGTTTGTGTGAAGTGAGTTTATGGCTAAATTCAAGGATGTGGAATTAATAGGCCACCTTTCCTCCAATCACTCCTGACTTAGTGCTATTTGACTGAGACAGATGGGGAAGGCAAATCAAGGCAGCTGAGTGGAGAGCACCAGTGACAGCACATTAGAGCCTCTCAATGAACTGTCACAAGTGCATAGTGAAAGTAAAGTTTGATCACACGTGGCTGCTGTCCTGTCAGACAACCTTAAAAGCAAATGGGGGCTAAGTGCTGCGGAGGTCTGAATGAGATGACAGTTGTAGCCGGTGCAAAGGCAGGACTTCAGCACGCCATCCTCAGTTCTACGAAAGGACAATGAGGTGAGAAGGACTCTGGCTCCATCTCTCACCATGAATTCTTGTGGTGAAAAGGTTTGACAAAGTGTCAGTCTTCCACATCATTTAGGAATGGGTATGAACTTCTCTGCCCCATCTGGGGTAAAAAGGTCATAGGCCTAATTAAATCTTCACACCTGCATTGATCATGCACAGTTTTATGGAAACATCAAAAACACATTCTGTCGTAATTTCTGTGAATTACAGGCTTTAAGTTTTGATTAACACAACCTTACAAAAGATATGTTTCTAAATGGTGTTTGCACAAGACTTTTAAAATGGAAAGTGTGCAGGTTAGAGCCTGCAGAGCCTTTTGTATATAAGCTTTATTCCCCCCCCCCATCATTTAATTACAGCTAAATCTGGTCGCCCAGATGTTATCTTATAATTTGCACATCTTCCAGACAGCCCAGTAAACTGACCTTTCAGCTCCGTCAAGCATTTGAACAGGGAAGCATATCACTGGTTTGCTCAAATGTTTGTGAGTCTTATCCATAATATATTTGTAATTCCCCATTATTATTTCATGTCATTAAGTTATGATAGTGTTCTGTTATGAAAATTTGAATGTTACATCAGACACAAAAAAAAAACAACATAAATTTGGTCTCAATGAAAAGTAAATTTAATACCTTCTTGTAGGTTGTTACTTTTAAAGGGTACTTTTAAAATATATTCAATTCAAGGCTGGTAATTAGCTGGTTTGTAAACTGTCTAACTCAGAGGAAAAGAATTAAATAACTGAAGGGAAATAATTAATTGCGTTACCAGGTAATCAGTGCAGTTCTTTTCTTGGGGACCCTGGGAGGTAAATTATCCAAATGGGAAAATTGCACATGTTCCTGCTACTTGCTTTAGATTTTCTTTTTCTGCTGCTGATGGTTTGTAACTTCTTTATTTGTTGTGGGTTTGATATTGCCCTTTGCCGGGGGGCTGTATTATTCCTACCGGCACTGACAGTAGGTGTTAATAAAGTTTATAAACTGAATCATCAGACTCAGGTTTAAAGAACAAAAGGAGTGAAGTGATCCATTATGATCAAGTATAGTCAAGTATGTTTTGGGGTTTATTGATAAAGAGCTTTGTGGCTGAGTGGGTGAAAAACAAATGAACACTGCTATATATGGACGTCCGTTTTAATTTGTTAATATTTGCTGGTCTACCAAACCAATTAGATGGTTTGTGAAACATAAGCACCTGTCTGTGCTTTGGACATAACTTGTGTTTTGAATGAGAGTGATCATGTAAGTTTGACCACATGTTGATACAATGGTTCCATACATTTAGTCCATCGCTACCGACTGACCAGAACATCTTTGTATTTCTGGTTAGACAACAAACTAGAGTAAGCAACCGCATTAAGTAAATCTGCTAAGTCTGTCATCTTTCTCTGAATCTACTCATTTGTTTGGGTGTGTAACAGAAGCCAGCATTATCTTCCATTGGGTCTGAGTTAATGGAGATGGACCTGATTTGATACAAAGATTTTAATTATTAACACGGGTGATTAACCTTCCAGATCTTCTCATAACCTAGTTGCTGTTTCCTCACTGTTCTTTCTTGGGATCTCTTTGGATTCATTCTAACCACTGAAGACTGGGAACAACCCACAAGAGCTTCATTTTTGGATATGCTCTGATTAAATCCTTGTGTTTCCTCAATTTTCTGTTTCTTACACATCTACTATGAAGACATAATCTTCACTTGTTGGCTAATACTTCCCACCAGATAAGGGGTGTCATGACCATGGAGTTACAGATGTCGTTTGATTAATCTAATAGTAGTCACAATGTAGCTCCATCTATGTATTTTGATTAAAATTGAAAGAAAAGCTTTGCGATGACATGGCTAGGGATTAAAGTCATCTTTTTTTCGAAGAAGGTCTACTTTTCTCTGTGAGTTGACAAACTGCACAGTGAAATGTATCAAATACAGAATGTAACTCCAAGAGCAGCATGGTGCTATGTGGATATCTTTTCTGATTCTTCCTGAATTATTATAATTTTTTTAAGTGACATAAATTCATCTGTTTTATTCACAATGTCCCCAAGACGTCATTACTTCTCTGTAAGTGTTCTGCTAAAAGAAGATATCGGTGTTGACACGGTTTATGACCAGTCGTGTGTGGGATCAAGTTGTAAATTATAATTCATGCTTGACAGTTAACATTTTCTTTTTTAAATATGTGAATTAAGCCCATCTCTTGTGACATACAGGATGCATCTTTATGTCAGTGCACAGCTTGGTCTTGTTCCATAACACTATGTAACAATACATTTCATCTGCCAGTGCAGTACAAATCTGTCAACATGTCTTTATATTTATTACTATTGTCACAATTTGTAACTTTCGAAACAAAGGTACACACTTTTTCAGTATGTTGACATTAAAACCACAACACCACTCCTAAATCTGATAAAAAATAGTGAAAACTACCTTTAACAGATTTAAAATATGAGCTGGGTTATGGGTTTGATACACTGAAGACATTAGGGTAATGTGACATTTTGACAGCAATGAATGGTAATGGATGATAAATAACATTGTTTTTAACTCCGAATAATGAGGAAGCTACTATTATTATTGTGAGTAATAAATATTCAGACAATATATTATTTGTGCTAATTATTCAGGACTATTCTTTATATATGGTAATAAAATATATCTATTAAAGGGAGAATGAATGACCGTAAAGACTTTAGGTAGAAAATTAATTGAACTTTTTGCAACTGGTAAAATTGTCTTTAAACTGTATGGCCTTCGTCAAATCTTGTGCATATCCTTCCACAAGACTCTTACAGTTTGCAGAAGCGTCTCCAGACAGAACTAATGCAAGTGAGATTTGTAAACCACCTTGTTCACGTATACATTTCAGGTCTGCCAAGATTTTTTATGGGACTGACAACAGGGCTTTGAGGTCACCACTTTAAAATATTGACTGTAAGCCATTTTGTAGATAATGTGGCTATACAACATGAAATGAAGACCCAGTTTTGCAAAGTCTTTAGCTTCATAGCTGATGTCTTCATATTCTGGTTCAATTTTTCCACATTTTCTTTGCTCGTCTTGTTCTTGTTTGTGAAATGCACTAGTTCTTCCTGCAGAAAAACACCAATACAACATGAGGCAGCCACCCTAGACAATTAGAACTGGGTTCTTAGTTTTTGCTACAAATGTAACAAAGATCGTTATGGCTAAATATTCAAAACTCTCTCACTGGCTTCAATCCACAACTTCACAACATCTTTTGCTTTTGTTTTTGAGTTGATATTTTGCACCAAAATATGTCCAGACCACAGGAGCAAAATCTGTCTCCTTCATTAACAGTGTGAACATTACTCTGGTGTTTACACTTATATCTGTTGAGCAAGAAAGCATGAAATCTTCATACATAAAAAGACTGTACCCAAAAATCAACCAGACGTTTGAAGTGACATTACACTATCAGTATCTATATCCTTGATAAGCAATTAAAATGTAATTGAAAAGAGGGGCTTAATTATCCCGTTCAGATAGGTATTTATGAAATTTAACCCACCACTAATTTAATCTATCACTTGAAAACATCTTTTACAATGCAATTCATGCCTTAAAACTATAAAATGGGATTGATAGAAGTAGAATATGTGGGTGATGTTTCTTTGATGAAAACTTGGTAGCCCTCAGACACTTAACTCATATCTGCACTCTTACACTGTATACTACTTCAGTCTTCCATTAGTATGTGTGTTGGGGCCTGCGCCCACTGTTTAGCCTGGCGCAGAGGCACTTCTAGCTGTAAGAATTTGGTCTCCCACATATTCTAAAACCCACTTTCATTTACTTCCCAGTGGGCCAACATACCTTATTTCTGATGCAAAAGAACACTTTCATAAGTGTCCCGCTGGAGTGCGAAAACACACAAACAACCCCAAAAAACTCAAATGTAAATTGAACTTTGTTGTTCTTAGCCAATTTGTTTGGTAGGTGGTATCGGAGACATGAGCCATCTTTTTCCAAATGAAATGTTTTATCTACTTAAAAAATTTGCTACATGGGTGAGTAAGACATGAATGTGGTGTCGTCATTATGCCATTAAAAATGTAAACATGTCTAGAGGCCTTTTAGTGTCCCCTAGTGAAAGCATTACTTCAACAGTGATGCTTTCCATACTGACCATTTCACAGTGAAGCCCCTTCTGTCCTCCAGGGAGCTTTTCCTTAACAAAGACTGTAGGCTAACTCAAACGCTCTGAACAAAGGAACGAGCAAGAGAAAAAAAAAGCTCCACAAGATGGCCCATCTCTTTCTAGTTGAATGCTTTTAACGTCACTGTTTCTCAGACAGACATCACGCCGCGTTTAAAAGTGGGTCTAAACCAGGAGACACAGCCATTAAGAGCAATTCAACTGCATGAAAGTAGTGTCTGACAGGTCCACTCTTAGTGACAGATGCCATTATAACCTTTAAAAATGTGATACTGGCACTTTAAGGTTATATCATTTTACCCTTCAACTTTGGCCACCCATCTGCTGTATAATAAGGGTCCATTCCTGTACTTTGGGACAGTCTTTATTGGTATTTATTATAATTATTTTTAGACTCATCTTTAGGTTAAATGAAATTGATTTGTTTAATAGTGTGTTATGGTCTACATTTACAATATGCATTATTTGCATATTATTTGCAAACAAACTTTTTTTATACCTTCCAAATGTTTCCATTATCTCCATTTAAAACCCCAGAACGTTGTGCACAGTGTTTGAATTTTGATTCCTAAATCAGACCAAATATACAGAATGTCTGTATGTTTAGTGTTGTGGTCTTATAGGAAGATAAATCCCCCTACCAAGTTTCAAATCTTTTGCAACCTTCATTTTCTTCTGGGATAGTTCTGTTTTTAGCTCCATCCATCTTTCTACCAATGCTGATCAGCTTTAATGCCCATGTTCAAGATCAGCATTACCACAGCAATATGCAGCAAATGTGACTTGTGAGTTTTCACATTTGTCCTATTAGCAAATTATTCCATCTGATCTTGGGATTGATGCAGTTCCTCAAAAGTGGCTCTTTGCTGATTTTCCTATATAGGTTTCCTGTACTCATCTTGTCAGTGCAGGTACATGGCAATGTTATGGTAGGTTTGCACTCATATTAGTGTTTGGCTATCTATATAGCAAAACACATATGAAATATTTCCAGAATATTTCCAGACATATTTAAAGCATATATATATTTTAATCTAACCCTGGTTTAAACTTTTCCTCAAATTTCCTGACCAGTCAGCTTTGTTTCTTGCTTCTTCCTGTTTGTTGAGTAGTGTTCTATCTAAAACCTTTTAGACCTTCAGACAACAGCTGTATTTATACTGATATTGAATCACATAAAGGTAGGCCTTATGAAAGATGACTTTTAAAGACAGTTGTTTGTGCTGGGTTTTAGACAACTACATTCATAAGAGTGGTTAAATACAAATGCACACCACACTTTTCAGTTGTCTGTTTTTCTTATGAAAAACACAACTATTCATTATTTTATCAATGGAAGTCAATATGCAATTTATTAAAATTTGTGTTATGAGAAAAAAAAAAAAGAAAAAAGGGGCCATAATTACTTTTGAACTGTACATTCTAAATTTCATAACACAAAATCTTGCTTCGGATGTCAGTAATTTCACCTTGGGCTATCTGATCATTTTTACCCAAAGCTTCAGACAGAAAGTTTGAGAAACAAAATACTCCCAAAAATGTACATTGTCCCCTCAGTTCAGATGGTAATTATGACAGCCCAAGTTTAATCATAGAATCAGGTAGTTATTTTCTCAATGTCAACATGAAACCTTGTCAAAAAATGAATTCCGTCTTTCTCTCAGGAGATAAGCAGGCTCCAGTGCACCCAGCTCATTCAGAGAAAAAAAAGAAAACTAAAACTCGCAGGTCACAAGGCAGCGACTTGCATGTTTTCTTATTTTTTTTTCACCCCTCCCACCTCCGCCCCTCTCTCAATCCCTCCACCCCCCTCTCCTTCTTTCTGAAAACCACCCAAGAAGAGATTAATCATGAAGGGAAAACTCAACTTCACCCTCTAGCTGCAGGTCACAGTTCTTATTTCGTGTGGAATTGGCTTTCGGAAAGCAGAAGGCCTGCCTGGGGGGCAGGGACCTGATATGAGAGGAATTTGAGAATGAAGCAGAGGGGATTGATTAGCCCACTTCATATCCCACACTCTGTAAGCACAGTCCAGCTGCAATCTAACACACCGCTGAGCTGAATAGACAAGAGAAATTGGATTCCTTCCTAATATTTAACCTTCAAGTCAGCTCTAACAGCTGTTGATGGGTTGCTCTCCCAGGTAGTTACAAGAGGACTTTTTACATGTTACATAGAGAGAGAACAGCAAAGTGGGAATGTGATGACTTTTCTGTAGGTTATTCAATTACAATGGTGCAAAGAGCAGCTAGGCCATTCAAGCACATCATCTGCATGCCGCTGCACTGTGGGATTTAATTTTACACCTCTACTTGTCTGAACTCACCATTTGAGTGTGTGTGAGGGCACACACACAACACCGTAATATACAACAGCGCATGTGCACGCACGCACACGCGCACAAAAAAGTGCCTGTCCATGTATGCAGAGAAAGAGCAATTAATGCCTTAGAAGTTGAGTGTGCAGCTAATGGATGGATCATATACTGCCATAATGACTTACTTTGATGTTGGTCTTCAGAGTAGACCTATTTTAGACTGAGAGCAAAAAGGGCTCTTGGAAATATCCTGTAATGCTTTCATTCTTTTTATCCCTTTTCACAAGCAGATGTTCAAACAAAGAGCAGTGCCATCACTTCCTTTCACTTAGATCTGAAGAGTGTATGTTCCATTTCGATTGCCAGCTTCCTTGGTCTGTACTCGGATGTGGATCAGTGTATAAAAACGGGATGAGTTGACGGATAAATGGTGCGTTTCAGTGACTCTGCAGCCATATTAGACACCAATGAATATTAAATGGATTCATTTATGGGCCAGTTTGATTGTATCCACCCACAATATCTTGTGCCAGTCTTGGGGAAGTGTTGATAAGAGGAGCTGGATGTCATCAGGCTCTTTTTCTCAAGTCATTAAGCCATACAGTTTATTCCAAGCAAAGTGTTGCCCATTTGAATGAGCACATTAGCAAATGTCTTATGATAATTGAGTGCTTGAGTTGCAGAACTGCAGAATTGTATTCATTAGTAGAGTCACACATTTTTTATTAGCACCTTATTCTGTTCCAGGGCTGCAGGCAGCATTGCCTGACAACATGCAGCTTCTGCCTTCGTCACAATGAGGAGAAATTTAAGCAGTGAACTTCCATAATTAGGAAAATTGTTAAAAAGAAATCTGATCAGGGACTTGAATGTCCAGAGTTTTGTGTTTCCATAAGAATTTAGGTCAATTTACCAAAGCGTACTTCAGGCACAGGAGAGCAATTCAATAAAGCAGTCTGGTACAAATCCATAGATAAATGATGCTTCACATTCAATTACACTGAGGATTTTATCTTTACATTTCAATGATTTTGTCAATTAGTCCACATGGTATTTCTTAATTCATCAAGGACTCTGGCCCTGTGTAAGCAGTTATTAGATTAGCTGAGGAAGAGGAAAGAAGTGAGAGCAAGAGCAAGAGATGGGCTTTAGTTCCTTTTACCTAAAATAAATTCACCAGTAAATGAGCTACCCACACCATGCTAAAGCTCTTTGTTATCTTACAATGATCCGTGCTATTTGAAGGTTGCACATCTAAAAAGATGGCAAACAGTCATGTATTTATATAAATTTGACACATCAACTGTCATGCAAATAGCAGCAAAACAAATCGATTCACAAGGGAGCCCATGCAGAGACCTTGAAAACATACTTGCAACAGAAATTAATTGGATAGAAAATAACTAATTCTGACATTCCCTGAAGAGGGTCTTTTATCTTATAAATACTGGCTGCAAACTTGAGTATTTGTGCTCAAGTAACACAACACTGCAGATGATAGTATTCGTATGGCTCAGCCCCAGGGGCCAAGCACGACAAAGAATACTTGTTTAGCAACTGCATAACCAAGTCCCAACATGGGCCTGTGACTGTGCCCAACCTCACCTAGAAACCTGCTCCATTTGCATTCTGACTCTCCTGACACCAACCGACACAATCGGAGGGGATACAGCATCCTAAAGGTGCCATTGGAGGTTTCCACATAAATTATTCCGCTATTCCCTGATCCATCCTCCCTCTCTTCTTCCACATGTGCTCCTCCCTTCCCCTCATCATTTGTCCCATGGCTTCTTTACATCACAGTTCATGCAAAGGAGAAAGTGAATTCCAACTTTTTCCAACTTTTGCTGCCTAATTAGAATCCTTATTTACCTTCCTGAGGCTGCGGGGTGACCCAGAGTATCAGGCTTTTAAAGTCTTGAAATCAAATGTTTTGTTCAGCATTGAATCTGTGAATAAAAACAGCATTGTGAAATAAATTGCACCCTAAAGAAAACCTACTGAACTAATAGCCAACTTAACAAACCAAAGACATGTTTATGGCACAAGGAACAAAACACCCAGTCTTCCCCTCTTGTTTTGGTTTTCAAAGTTAAGAGACACAAAGGTAGTTTGCCTCTCAATGGCAGCTAGTTTACACTGTTGTTCTGTTAATTAAGGAATGGGCAGTTAATTTACCCAAATGGCCACGTGTGTGGCTGTTTGCTACCAAGGGCCAGATCATTAGCTGATTAGATTAGATTAGATTTTCTAATTGTAGTTTCTTTTCATTAAGACTCCAGTAAAAAAAATGAAACATTTGCAAATTCTTGTTTTTTACTGTTCAGTCTGATGAGGTTAATTCAAACTGTAATCCCTGTCAGTTCCAGAGGTGGAGCCATTTGAAAATATAATTTTCAAATGGTTATGCAAAACCATTTGAAAATGGTTCAAATTAACTTTCGTATCTTCAGAAGAAAAAAAAATGATAAGAAGAAATATAAAGCCTTTTTTTGAGAAAGTCGTCATAAAATTTATTTTTAAATTTATGGCTAACTAATGTATTTTGCTTTCAGTGACAGCTGAATTATTATTTTAATTTTTGTCTGCTCTTTCAGGAGGAACTGAAGTCGATATTTACATGTTGCGCTGTCTAGCTGTGCCAGTCGCCACAATTTTTTATTCATACAATCTTTGGAGTCTATTTTGTCATCAAGCTAGGCTTATTCGATGGTAAATTAAGTCTTTAAGTCTTCACTAATAAATATTGTAATAGAAGATCCAATCTAAAAAAAATAGCAATTTATTCTGACTAAATTTCCGAATATTCATTGCCAAATTAGATTAAGATTATGTTTATTACATGTAAAATACTGACTGCTTACAGTTATCCAACAACAAAATGTATTCTCAAAAATCCAAAGTATCCTATTTTCTCCTATCTTTGTATCTAACTTAGCAAAGGGAATACATGGGGTCTTGGATGGCACATCCTTTTCTATGGCCACAAATTTGATCATTAATTTACTTTTCCTAGTGAAACTTCATATACCCATGACACTTCTTTTTTCTTTTGTCCAATTAAATATAATTTTGAAGCTCTTTAAATCAGACTTCATCCGAATGCACAATCTAATTTTTCATTTGCTTTTGTACATGATATAAGACATCAAGTCAATAATAAATTAAATTACTTTTCCCATTCATTTTCTTCTATCTATAATTGATCTCTTCAGTTGAAATTCCGTTGTTCTTTTTATTCAGCCAGTCTGTGGAGAGTCTGCGTGACATCACTGTGAACAGGGTCTTTCCCTCAAGATGCCCCTGCTGGAAAGTATTCACACACACGCACACACGCACGCACGCTGACGCACACATATCCTTGTACTTTTATTCAAACTGAGGACTTTGTGTTGACTTCCTTTCATTTTAGTAACTGCATTTATGCCAAACTAAGAAATATTCCCCAACTCTTAACCATCACCAGTGTATTCCTAACTCTAGTCTTAAAACTTGATTCACACCATACATCTAAACCTAACTATTAGAGCACAGTAGACCTGTAAAGAAAGTGAGGACAAGAAAAAGGTCCTTACTTTCCACAAATGACCACCTTACGTTGGTAAATGCTGAAAAGCCTCTGACACACACACGTCCGCACACACACAATTGAAACTTTTAATATATAACAATTTGTTGTTATTGACTTCTATTTTAGCCTTAGTTTCTAAGTTTTAATCAAAGCATATTATTTCACATACACTGGAGAAGACAACCAAATAATCTAGAACACATGCTTAGATATTTTTATGTGTTTTGTACAACATAAATATGTCCAAACTCAATCGACAACGCTGTCCAGAGAGACAATAGAATTATTGTGATTTCTGGGACATGCAATTTTTAAATATTACAAGTTGGTGTGTTCTGAAACACAACAAACAAATCTAACTATGTAGCAATAATAATATTATTCAAGTAAAAGAAAAAGGTACAGTGCAGTAAAAGTACTCTTATAAGTACCCTTTTTTTCCCAAATATAAGTTACTCAAGTGAATGTACTATGCTGTCAGGCCTACTTACTGGATACCAGGGATCATGAACCAGTTTGACTACATAAAGATAATCAAGACAGTCATGTTGCCTTATGCCAAAACAAAAATGCTTCCTAAATGGCTATTCCAATAAGTCAACAACCCAGATCAGCAAGAATAACGTTATGGAGGAGCTAGTTTAACCCACAAAATGATGTAAAATGAAACTTGCCTGGTGACATAAACAGAGCTGTTTCTAAGACAAATCTTAGGAATGCAGAGGAATCGTATAATGTAGTCAAGTTGTTTTAGGCTATAATACCACTTCAGAGGTGACTGAAGTTGATCAATACAACACAACACAGATCTGAAGAATTTCTCAGAAACTGTAACTATCCAGCTAAATATCAATTCAGGGATTTACAGGAAAACACAACACAATAAGTAAACAAAAAAGAGACATTACATTACAGTGGCAAAATAAAGATAAGTAAGGAAACATTCCAATCCAGACTAGAATATGACTGAAGCTGTGTGCTGACTCTTGAACATTCTTACAGTGATAACAAATCTTTTTTTGTTTGTTTTGTTTAGACTGAAATGTGCTGTGTCCCAATGCATTTATCTGCACAAAATAAAAGCTACCGTAAGGATTTTTGAATATTACGGCACTTCCCTGCTGTCATTTTGAAGACAGTGAACAAGTTTGAAGGTTTGGAACTTATCTTTTTTCTATGTGGCTTTTTCTCCTCTGTGAGATTTGCAAAACATAAGGAAAAATTTCTGATTCAGGCTACAAAATATTACCAAACCATTTCTGAAGCTGAACTAAAATCTGAAAAGACGTTGATTTTTATAACTGTCTAAAGAGCAGCTTTCATTTACAGTGTGGCTGCTGTTGGATTTCTTTCCTAGTACAATTTTCTTATTCTTAAAAAAATACTTGGCATGATTTCTACAGTGTTCCATGAAAAGTTGAAGGACAGAAATACTGGACGTTAGTCAAACAACAACAATAACAAAATAACATAAAAACAACGGAGAGCTGTTAATGACCCATCAAGCAGATGCTTCACTGTAAAGTGGAACTGACTTGTGCGACACTAAATACCAGACCCGTGCAGTCCAGGTGTTCAACAATGGCAGTTTCAATTTTTACACACCTTTTAGGTTTATTGGCAACAGCTCATTAGTTGGTCCTTCACTTCTCCTGTGCATGAGTTGCACAAGGGTTTTGAGCATCTGGAGAATAATCTCTAAATTGTCACGTGGATAACATCTTAGCCCTCTCCCCAGCAGCAAACATGATGTGATGTGCTGGAAAAATCTTGTAGGTGTTTACTGTTTGGAATATGTTTCTACTCAAGAACAAGAGTTTTTTCAGTCACTCAGTAGGGAAATGCTAAAACGTGGCCACACATTGTCATAACGCTTATATTATTTATAGGGCACAGAATAAGACGAAAACAGTGGCAACTCTATGCTTCTGTATGATTCAGTAAATTTCTTTTTCATTTGGAAAAATGTATAAAGTTACTTCTCAATGGTCTGTCTTTAATTATTAAGTCACTCTTCTTTGTTGATATAAAACAAAGAATTTTCTTAGCGCTTTTAACAAACAGACTTTTGAAGTGTAATGTTAAGTCAAATAATATATTTTTTTTGTTTACAGTGTCTTATTATTAAACATTAGCAGTGGATATGAAACGCATATGAGGGGTGGCTACATTGGCACTGTTTAAAGATCCAGGTTATAGTAACCAGAAGAATATAGATTTGTTTTTTCTTTTTAATCAGAAAGCAAACTTTCTGCTTTGGAGAATATAGAAATAAGTACTAATGTGTCTACATTGGGTTGCAATCAGAGTGAACATCTGTATGAGTCTGTACAGAGCAGTACAGACAGTCAGGTTAATATTTAACATGTGGGTTAAAAAACATATACAACATGCTAAATGCTTGAAGTCATGAGGAATGTAGTCATTAGAGAGACAAGAAAAGGAACAAACAAATTGTTGTTGGCTAATGTTTACATTATTTTCAGGTCTAAAAAGATTTTGCAAGTTTTTATTAAAAGGATGTAGTTGATGGATGGACCATAAGTCCAATCAAACAAAATAGTGTACAAGTAACATTTTTGTAGTTAAAGAGAGAGTAAGAGGGGAGAAAAACAAAAACCGCTCCTCTGTTAGACTTGAATTGCATAGCATCTTTCTCTGATAGGCTGTTTCCCCTCCCAGTTCATCACTGTCAGGTTTATACAGTTATGTCATAGCTGACATGGTGACAGCCTCAGAGAGTGATCTAATATATGAATCATCTCAAGGCAATTTGTTTCAATGGTATGTAAAACAATCTATCAAACACATGCACATTGTAGATAAAAGAAGATTGTGCCTGTGATTGCAGCTTCAAGGTGCCAATTTAACTTGCGTATACAAATAAGGAGTATGTTGTCATTTATTTCAGAAGAGCTATTGTATATGAGGAAGCCTGATGTTAGGTGAACTCAGCAATGGTTACCTTACAAACAGAGACATGTCTGCATCAAACGAAAGGCACTTGCATACTTAAGGTCATGTTTTCCTTAGCACTCTTCACTGAAAGAGGTGCAAGAAATCAGTCAAAACACAAACACCTCTTTGTCAGGCTCTTAAACAGTGGTCTGAAACTGCAGTTATTGAGAACCAGAGTCCTGCAACTTTTAGGTGTGTTCCTTGTCCAGCACACTTGAATTAAATGACAAAACTACCTCACTAGCAGTCAGTCTACCTCCACAAAGCTCTTCTAATGACTTGATATTGGAGCCACAGAGGCATCTAAAAGCTGTAGGACACCAGTCCTAGAGGACTGGAGTTTGAAAACTGCTCTAAAACCTTGGCTAAATAATATGTAAATCATCAGAATTATCCCTAACTTGCTCAATACTTCAGGAAACATTTAAACCTGCTTTTACATCATTTTACACTTTGCCATTTATGCTTGCATATTGAAAAAAACCCCCCAAAAAACTCATTGTCTGGATGTCAACATGAGAAAACCAAGTGGATTTTGTGGAACAAACTGTCTTGTCTTTGGAGTATCAACTCGGGGCCAGTTTTTGCCTAATTATGTCACTCTAGCAGGGCATTCCGTTCACAAAAGTGTTTTTTGATTCACTGTTACCTCATCAGTTTGAGACGAGGAAGGAGTTCATAAAATAAGAGCTTGGATTTGTCAGTGGCCTTTGACCTGCACAGCTGACTCATTACTGTTTGTCACAGGAGAGCTGAACATTTCTGACAAGCATGTACAGCAGAAGGAGATCAGAAGAAGAAATAGGTTGTTTCAATTTTCTCAAAATGCCTTTCTGCGGTTGAAATGGACTGAAGGGACATCAAACACTCTTGGCTGTGTTGCTCTCAGAGGGGAAGACAGACAAAATTGTTTGATGCCATCTCAGACTCACCAGTGTTGGGGTTCAAAATGTAGCTTGCAATGATTATTAGCTTGTAGTGAGTATTTATGGCACTCACAATTATTGTTGTGGAGAGACTGAACAATGGATTTTCTTCTGCAAAACAGTGAATGGTTAGAAGTTGTAACATGTGCCAAAACAATGACCCTGTGCAGTTCTTTCAACAAAAGGAGAGGAGGGAGGGTGTGGATGTTTCTGCCTCCCTTGGGTGCAATCTGACTCGGATAAATATTTGCTGTGTGGTCTGAACATCACACAAAGCCATTGTGATGATCTTGTGGAGTTGTTGTGATCGGTGTAGGCCACCAGAGAAATGGATTCTAGTTTTTGAAGAACTTTCAGTTGAAATTATTATTCCTTTTTATTTCTATTGGCCTATTTGTCTCATGCTATTACTAAAAGGTTGAAATTCAATAAGAGAAATAAATGGAAAATATTATTGAATTATTTCAGCAAAAATATGATCTAAAAATTTCAACAAGCATTCAGAAATGTAAATCTGTTTTTAAGGGTTGAGATTTTTTTCACAAAATACTGCAATAGTAAAGTTTATTCAGAGTTACCACAGTCAAAAATATGTCAATTTGTCTTTAAAAAGTGTCACAGAAGATTTTCTCTGAAATTCTGCCCACTGACCCATGTTAGCTTGTGTTTTACCATCACACACATCCATCACAGCGTCCAGAATCATATCAATACTTGCCCATTTCCCCAGCTGAGTAGATCAATTCATTTAAAAGGAACCACAGCCAGACATCCATTGGAGAGATTAGTGCATATATTGGCCAGTCATCTGATGGAGGGTTGAAGGTTCATTAAGTCAATGGAATCCTTAATCAATAGGCAAACTTTAAGTCTAGGCTTTTATGGGGGACTTTGTGCTTCAGATGTATTTACACTGGGATGGCATGATGCACTGACGAGCCAGTTTCTCATTTCCATGATGTTTATATTGTATTTCGGTCTGTGTATTTTGTCCTTGGCAAAGAGTGGATCTCACAAAATGCTTGAAATATTTGTAACAGGATATTTCAACCAAATATTTGGAAAATGTTTACAGCTATGTTTCATAACCTTGCTGCTGTTATGAGATTTTGAACTCCTTTGGGTATCAGATGAGACTTTGTTGGCGTTCTGCTCTCAAAGCAAACTGGAGATCCTTGATGGTTAAACTCAGTTTGTAAGCATCAATTTCATGGCTTCATTCTTTTTCAGCATGGTCCAAATGACAGTAGGTGAAAAGTCAGCCCAGCTGGAGGGGTTTTGTAAAATCCAGGAGCTCAAGTTTCTTGCAGTCCGGCATATCGCTCTCCAGTTAAATCACGGGGCACGCTCTGGCTGTGATTCTTAAGTGTCACTTGTGTCCACCTGAATTATTGTTTGTGTGTAATGCAGGGGAAGAGCTGGGATGCAATGAGAAGTGGTTGTGTCCTCTGATTGATTGTTAAGTGTTGTCCAGGAGCCATTGCCAGACTCCACTTAACGGCCTGCACAGCAGAAAGCAATCAGTGGTTGTTACTAAGGGTCTCGTGGGGACGGCCCCGGTCATGATTGATCTTCAGTGGATCTCTAAAGATGTCTGAGAGAGCTGGGTTTCACTGGAGTGGTGTTCAGGTCAGGGGGAATGCCCTCCAACATCACAACTGAAAACTTTTCTCGGCACAAATAAAACTCGACTTTCTTTTCCCCCCCAATGTAACTTTCCTTCTGTGGAGAAAATGAGACATGCCACGAGTGCCTCTGCCATATGAGGTTTTTTAATTGGCATGACAAATGGTGGACACTTGCATACATCATTCATAAGGCATGTTAATGGCAAATTACTGCATGAAGCAGTGGATTATAGTCAAATAGTAAATCCCAGTGGATATATTGAATGTCTCGAGGCACTACCTGAAGACACAGAACACACACGCACACACACACGCACACACACAGCCAGCTGTAACACCAGGCAGCAGAGCCGTCTGCTCTCCAGTGGTGTGTCAATGTGTTCAGTGACCACAACGCCTGGTGTTAGTCTCATTACAGAGGGATCAAAGGGACATGAGCTTCATAGCAGCAGGGATTCTCTGCAGCCCCCCCTAGAAGTAACTCCTCCTGTAATCTCAAAGGTCATGTTTAGTCATTCAAATATAAAACAGCATCACATCACTCTCACCCATACAACCTGCTTGAGTTTTCTCCTAAGCAGATGTTAAGAGGAAACTTGGGGAAAAAAGAAAAAAGGTGTGCCTTAAAATTGAGTGTGTGTGTGGGAGGAAGAGGTCAGGATATGATTTAATTTAAACAGTTGTTAGCTTCTTGAAATACCAGCTTTTTATATGTAACAACTTTTAAAGTTGTAACAATATACATTATGATCACACTGAACCCTACATCCTACATGTGAAAATAAAAGAGTGCAGGATTCAATAGAATCACAAAGTAGGTATTACACCACAAAAAGTCTATTGTTATGTTGGTTTGATATTTGTTATGGTACATTGCTCTTGACATTCCTATTACTTTTCACACACATTTGCAGGGAACTAAACATTCACTGGCCGCTTTATTAGGAACATCATGCTAGTAACAAGTTTGGCTTCCCTTTGCCCTTGGTACAGTGGACATTTTGTTTTTACAGTTGTTTCATATTTGTCATAATATCAATTATGAGGCATTTGAATTCTTGTCATTTGGAAGTGAGGTGCTCAAGAAGTTTCCTTAGACCAGCCTGCCCATTATTCTTTGAGTCAAATTAAATAAATTCAATTTTAAGGGTCATCCCGTTATTTGTTTTAAGAGAAATCTGGACTGAATTTTATCATCATTCAATCAAAATAAGTTTTACAATGCTTAGAGCATATACAGCTGAACCACACTACAAAGATTCCTTAATACACAAGTTGACATTTATAAGATGTAATTAGATTTGTGATACATCATGTAAACTGGAAAAACATACACAATACACAAATTCAAGTTCAAAAGTTGATTTGAGCTAAACCCCAAAATAACTTTTTTTTGCAGATAAACTATAAACTGGGCGTTAAGGATGTTTTCTTAATGTTCAATAGTGTTTTCAGCTTTGTACATCATTGATGATTCATTGGCAATGTGGATTTCATTTGCAACAGAGTTGAGTAAGTCTTCTCTCTTCTCTGACTGGAGGTGGGGTTTGCTGCAGGATGACTGTGAGACTGACTAAAGTGCTCAGAAAGCTTGCTGAGCTAAAGGCAGGATTCGCTGTGATTGTAGAGCGATTGGTGGTTTTACATGTTGTTGGGCAGTCTCCAGTCACAGAAAAAAGTCACTTGACTGGTCTGAAAAGTTGCTAAATATAGGGAAAAAGTTGCTACGTTAACAACAGTGCTTTTCCTGATCACATGCTAGCTTAACAGTGTTGTGTTATTCACCAAAATGATTTGTTCAAATCAACAAATCGTCTTAGTGAACTGAAGCAAGTCACTGATTTGTTCATTTCTCTAGGTGAGGTCAGTGCCAGCATTGAATGGATTTGCATCCTGTGGCTCACAGAATGTATAATAAAGATTCACACAGGCAGTGACACAAGGCCACTCTAGCACAGTGTACTGCGAATCAGAACGTGATCCGATCATTCACTCACAGTACAGTAGGATATTGTGAGTGAGTCGCCTACTGCACACATCACGGTATGGATGGTGTCTAACCCCTGAATCAAATATGCGGCCATAATGCAAACCAATAAAATGGTTCAGTTGATGCAATATGCTTATTTTGACTGAAGACTGTGTATTATGCGAATGCATTTCCAGTCTGTCAAATAAACAAGCAAATGGTATGTTAAGATAAAGGAGGCTTGGGCTTGTGTGCATTTGCTTTTATGTCTCTTAACATAAAATTAACTGTTAGCTTGGAGAAAGAAAGTGAGCAGCACTGTGTTGGATGCAGCGCCACTCCAACTAGTACGGTGCGCAGATTGTGCTGGAAGAAGCGCCGTTTCACTCAACAAAAATCAACTGTGTGATCAGGTAAATGGATCATGCGAACTGATCATTTTAATGGACTGATTATACAGATTCAATACACTCAAATGAACATCAGCTCCCATCACTCTTGATTTTCCTCCTCCAGTCATCCCAACACATGATCATGCCCCTCAGTGTCTCCTAAAATGCCCACTTTAGTGAAACTTTTATAAAAATTGTCTGGGAGTGGGGTTATGCTTTTACATTGTGTTTAGTTCCACTTTAAGGTTCTTCAAAACAAAGTTATGATTTGTGAAACCTTTATTTGTGTGAAATGGGCATTCTTAGTCTCACTTGTTAATCTGGGGTGGCATTCTTGAAATACGTGCCACTGACCCTACTAATTAACCCTTCATCAATATCAGAAAAACAAACCGGTCAGCCCTACCTTTTAGTGTGAAGGCAGACGCCATTTAAATAGGCCCAAGTGGGCAGGAGGTGAAACAGGAGTCAAATGAGTACATAATGTGTAGCTCCAAGTTTTTTTTTTTTTTTTTTTTTTTTTTTTTTTTTTTTTTGTATTGTGGACAACAATTTAATTAGAGACGATCCTTCAAACTGATAAAACTTTATTAACAGGTTGTTTTTTTATTTTTATTTACTTTGCGTCTTTCCATTTTTATATATGTCTTGCTGCTATGCTCATATGCTATCTGCAATTAAAATTACTTGACTGATTCTTGTCACAAAACGTAGCCCTTATTCTTTCAAATGACACAGTGAGTGGACAATGATGGTGACAGCTAATAACACTGTGGTGCCAACAGCAGTTCCTCGGGATCTGAGCAGCTGTTCTGCACTCTATATTGGCCTGTTCTTCAAGGGAAGGGAAAAAAAGAGCAACCTAGATGAGAATTTTGTGCTTCAGTGGCTATTGAAAGATGAGGCAATAAACTGCTAAACTTGAGTAATCACACAGTCCCTCAGGAATTCCTCAAATGGGGATGGTCAAAAAGCTTGAAATTTGAGCCCCACGCACACGACCCGGGCTTTAACATTTGATGAGATTCATTATTGTACAGAGCTGAATACAAGTGTCTTTGATTACATGGCCCACCATTATATTTCCCTACCAGTGTGCATTTCCATGCAAGAAAGTCAATGGGATTAAAATCTCAATTCATTCCAGTCAATTCTCCAGTAACAAGATTTCTTTAAAACCAGGCAGAGAGGAAAATGGACTCAAAAGCGTTGAAACAACTAGACCATAAATTATAAAGATGTGCTATCTGTTAACTGAACACACCTTTAGCTTGCAGATGCATTATTATTTAATGTTCAGAGGAGTTGGTTTTATGTAAATTGGAGTCTTGTATTCTCTTCTGCCCCCTTCTCAATGCCAGGTACTTCCGAACCAAGCAAAGGGGAGAGATTATGCAAAGCAATTAACATATGAAAATAACGTATTAATATACTGTCTCTGAACTGTATCCAATCAGTTCCTTTTCACTGGCGTGTGTACAAAACAATTAAAATTAAATTTATACTGCTCTTCCTTAACATATTCTGCAGAAAATGGAATCAGTGAGCAAATGCTGACAAAAGTTTTACAGGCCTGTGTTTTTCCTTAAAGGCACACTGACTTGGAGAATATTTATAAGACGCCTTGCTAATAAATTCCAGTCTTTGTTTCTCCCTAATGATGTGTGCATCTGAGACAAAGCACTGAAATCCATAGCGGTAGCCAGGTGCTAATGAATGGCTTGCATTATGCTGTCCACTAATTACTACTGCACCATAAATAAAACACAAGACAATCAATTAGTGGTGGGTGTGTCTTTGTTAGTCACGGGCAGCAAAGATCCTCCAGGCCAAGGCTTTGCAACAAACCAGCCTCTTCAGGGTGTAATTCTGCAACAGATAGGATGAATTCAGATAAATCATACTCTGAATCTTAGCAAATGTGGACTTCAGGCAGTCTGGCTCAGACGGATTACAGGTGAATATTATCAACAAAAGGATAAATGAAATGTTTGGATGTGCATGGACTAGTAAGTCCCTTCCAATGATTATGACAACAGAAAACCTCTTAGCAGTTCAAATTTAAATTGGGGAAAATATCAGTACTTCTTCTCCAAGCTAACACATGGGTGATATGTTAACCAGACACCAACTGGTTAACATATCACCCTTCATCTGGACCAGAGCAGGCGAAATCAAAGTGCATTAACACTGCATGTAGACTGCACTAAATGAATTACACTGGCATTGTGTGGCCTCTGGTCCGGCCTATATGCGTGGTAGGACGCATAATTTGCGCATTAATGTAATTTACATTTTAACGCAGTCCTAAAAGTAAACTGATTAGTTGATAGCTATCTACTAATGTGCCAAAGGGACCTGCTTGTTACTTGCATCCTGGGAGAGGGCTGGGATTACGCATGACAAGGTTGGCCTTGCAGCAACATGGACAAAGAAATTATGCCTGCCAGGAGGACAGACAATGATCAAGTTTGGTAGTGTAGCATTTACTTCAAAAAGAGGCCGTTTTTCTTCTTTATTTTCAAGGACCTTTAAAAAGATCACACCAATAAGTAGTTTGACCCATAACAGTAAATCCACAGGATAAAATAAGTTCTCTGGTATAGTATCTGCCTTTAGAGCCTTTTTTGTTCCATCAACAAAAACGTGTAAGATTTCAAAAGTAGCTAACTTGCAAAGTAGTGCAGTCAACATATGCAATTCAAACCAAACGCTGCCACATTAAATGTCTTTTATCTCTGTCCCAGCAGAGTTTAAGCTCTTTCTTGGGACAAATTCTTGTCCCTGTGGATGACAGAAGTTTCCTTTCTAAAAAAAAAAAATTAAAAAAATAACTGAAAACAGTGCGACCGGGTTGCAGTCCCATGATGCAACGCTCCCAGTGGTTACATCTGCTCCATTCTTTCATCTTTCCCCATTGTTAGGTGGAAGCTGTCACATTAGGAGGAGAATCGTGGCTCCTTCCCACCCCCAAGTACCCCTCATTTCCCATTCCAGCAGTTGGCAGGGTGGCAGGCCTATACAAAGGAGCGTGCACCAGGAGCGCAGAGGGGAGCACCGTTAGGAGGAAAAACAGTTTGGGAATTAAGGTCATTAATTTTCCACTTTCAAGGGCTGCCACACAGACGGAGATAAAGTCAGCATAAATATTCTGCCGAAGTTTCTCCTGTTTTTCTCCTCTCCCCATTTTCATCGGCAGCCCATTTATCTCCATGCTGTCAATTAGAGGCAAAAGCAAAGAACTAATTAGGAACTGTGCAATTTTAATTAGCTGTTTTGATAATTAAACTAATTGGTTCCCTTGTGTTTCTGCAATGTGTGCTAAGAACTTTTTGATATCTGGGCAGCAGATTTTCTATCCGCTGGTTAATTAGTCACTTTTGCATTAAAAAGGAGCCTTCCTTAATAGCCTTAATTTGCAGTTGAAAAGAGAATCTACCATCAATAATTTGTGTAATTGGTAACCGTTTGATTGTAATTTAGAGGCATGGCCGGACAGCTCTGCATGTCTAATTCCTAATGACTAGGATTAAAGTTGGATTAGCTGTTTGGGAAAGGGATTCACTCTCCCCTCTTCCCTACCCACCAAGTGACACCTTGTCGACATTTGATTGGTCATGAAATTCAAATTGACTAGATTGAACAGCGGGGCTTATGCTGGTTTTATTACTTTCTATATGGTGAGCCTGTCAGGTTACATCAAAAAGATTGCAGTGATTCTTATTTTCCACCCAACACGTGAGCAGCTCCATGAAGAGGAGAAGGAAAAGTGGTTACAATTTATTATATTATGTGGTAAATCCCTTCTATCAAAGGTATTTATGTACAGCTGTGAGGGGGAAATATAGTCAAGATCAGCCACTAGGAGGAGCAAAGCTCTCAGTGTAACAAAGTGCATCAGGTCTCATTCCTACATGAAACTTCTTCATGTATCTCTAAGCTTACACTCTAAAACACAGGTGTCAAACTCCAGTCCTGGAGAGCCAGTGTCCTGCAACTGTTAGACGTGCCTCTGCTCCACCACACCTGAATAGAATAATTAGGTCATTAGCAAGTCTCTGGAGAACTTACACAAGAAGGAGGTAATTATGCCATTTCATTCCAGTGTGTTGTAGCTGTGGTGGCACATCTAAAAACTGCAGGACAGCGGCCTTTGAGGACTAGAGTTTGACAGCCCTGGTCTAAAATAACAAACAACTAAGTACCCCTCTTTTACCAATGCATTTTTTGGTATACATTTAATAAATGCTTTGTAAAAAATGACTTCTTGTAATAGCAGAAGCACAAAATAGATGCTTACAGGTGTCAGCAAGCATTTGAACACAGAGACTTGTATTAAAAGCATATCATTCAGCTTCTTGACTGTCAGACACAATCTCTATACTTTTACAAACCACAACCACGTCAGTAGTCTGATTAAAAAGCACGATTCATCCCACTTAGCCAGAATACAATTAAGGGACATGGCTTTAAAAGCCCAGCCCTGAAGCCTCTCCCTATTCCACATAAAAGGAGCACTCTCCACTGAGCTTTGCTTGTAAATATCATGTTTGATATGAGGTTTTAATCTGCTTAGCCATTCTGAACTATAGAATGGGCTCATCCTCTCTCTGGAACCTCTGTCCAATGGTTGTGTGCCTGAGGACGAATGGGAACACAACACAAGTGCGCTATCTGATTAGTTGGGGTTAATTACAGTGCACTGTTTTGTAGTGGTTGCATTTGAGAGCAGCCCATAAATAGACAGGCATGGCTAATGCATGCTCAGAAATGAATTCTAATTAACTGTGCATCAGAGGAGCCCGCTCAGGGCTTGTTGCTGGTATCCACTGACCCAGGTGTTGGATGTAGGGGAAGAGAGGGGGAGCACCCTAAGACACGGCAAGGAGCTTAGGCGTAACCCGCAAAAGCACAACTTATTGTGACTTAACACATGGGTAATTTGTATTGATGAGAACTACTTTAATAAGGGACCCTGTGAAACCTGTTCATGTGCTCTTATAATAATAGTTGAAGCAGTACACTGAATGGTCTCCACTTTCAAATGTTAAATGGTTATTTGAAGCCAAGCCCTGATGACACTGAACCATTGTTCCCTTTACTTTTTCCAGTTTTCTGTGTGATTGGATTAATTATGTGTCACTCACTCAACGCTATAGGTCAGCAGACATACATTCTCGGTCATAAGTCATCAATCTATGCGACCGTGGAGATGAAAAGTCAAGCGTGTCAGCCAGAAAGCGGTACAGAGAGGGATCAGACCATTGATTTCAGGGCCAAACCAATCTTACCACAGCTTGCTGCCTTGAGAACTGAAATTATCCCTATGGGCATGGTACAAGAGGCTTTGTGTCTTAGATTTGTAGAATAGGGCACACAAAATGTTAATTTGGGATTATTATCAAATGACTAAGTATATGCACTTTACACAGCAGGTCAAACTGCTGAAACTAAATTGCAGGAAGATTTGAAAAAAAATAACTTTTTTTGTTTTTGCTTTTTTGAATTTTCATCCTTAATTTAGACTGAAATGTCTTAGGTTGTGCAGGTAGAGTTGCAGAAGCTTTCTGCATCATACAGCACTGTAAATAAGACTGTCCCCTATTAATATTTTTTTTTTCTATTTTGCGTTATTTGTCTGACCAAAATCTTTCAAACATCTAACTATTTTAATATGAAACAAAGGTCATCTTTGCTCTAAAAATAGAATTTTCAGATTTTAGGGGGAAAAAAGCTATTGAAACCAACCTAGTGCCGTGTGAAAGGGTAAGGCAAGCCCCATTGCTACACTTTACATTGTTTTATTGAAACAATGTAAAAAATCTAATTTAAGCATGATATGTTGACACAAAAAGGACTAACAGATCGCAAGAGGAATTTCTTCATGCAAAACCAAGTAAATTCAACACCTGATAGGAAACCATGTCTTTGAGATTGGTTTGTCTGCAAGATTAAAAAATATATATTTCTAAGTCTTTGGGGCTTCAATAATCTAGAGAGAGAGCTTCTACACACCAATGGAGAAAACATGGACAAACTTGTTTCACTTTCAGGAGTGACAAGTTTACCAAATTTACTCTGAGAGCAAATCAGTGGACTTTTCCTGGTTACAAAAAACTCCATGTCATCATCTAAAATACTGAATGCCTAGCTTGCCTTGGTTAAAATCAGTTTGTATGGAGGCACATTCCTGCCATCATGTAAAGCAATCACAACGACAGTGTTAATATTAATTGAGAGATCACATAGCTCTGATCAAGGCTACATTTCCACCCACTTGTGGGCCCATGAATGTTGCACAGCGAGTGGTAAAATATGCTCCTTTGCCCCATCTGTATGCTCTCTCTCAAAATTGTGCTCACTCTCTGTTTTGTGTTTGTCAGTTCGAGGGAGTAACTCTTCTGATTGATGTGGTTGGCCAGAGTTTCAGTTGATGACAAGCACAGGACTTTGTCTCAGAAGAAGAGGAGGAAGTGGAGAAGGACAACGATGGCGTACTTTTAACACAGTGGCTTGAGATTCACAACACATTGGTGTGAAAAAATTGCACATCTCATATACAGATTAGAACGATATTTCTCATTATGAGGTTCTTCGAAGATCTGAAACATCTGATAGTTTTAAACGGTGTTGACAAAACAAGACAGGCAAAATAACACCTAACATAGTGCTGTTTATGTAGTGTGCGAGCAGCAACAATTGTTGCCATATTTACTCTGCTTGTGATTAAAAGATCTATGCAGGGATAAAAAAATTTCATTATGTATCAGTAGAAAGTCACTTAAGGAACACTGTCATAAAATATTTTTGCTATATTTGCATATTTTACCAACTTTCTCTTGTGCAAGTTTGAGACAGACATTTACCTCCCGAAGAGCAGGCAGGAAGTAAAGAAGTTTGGTCATGTGATCAGTCGCACCAGCTTTATAAAATTGACAGAGATATGTTATTTTATTTGAAAATTTAAATTAGCTTCCCATAACTAAAACACTTTTAGAGCTTGCAGAAGAAAAAAAATGTCTTGCAACAATTTCTTTTGGTGGAATTAGATGATTTGTTTTGGGATGAATGTGATGAAAGTTTATTTTAAAAAAAAGTATTAAAATAAAACAAAACACATAAATGGATGAGTTTCAAGGACAAAGCAATGCTGTTCAAAAGTACAAAAACCCTTCTCAGATTTGCCAAAGAACATTTTGATGATTGACCAAACCTTAAAGAAAACATTGTGTTGAAAGTTCTACTAAAACATTCAAGAGAAAGAACATCACAGTTAGAGTCAAGTGTCGTGGCGGTCGTGTGATGCTCAAACACACTTGGTTATGCAGTAGGCCAATGATCTGAAGTACATATGCAGATCCATCCATGACTGACTCAGTAAAAGAAATTGAAGTTTCAAGATTGACTTCAAGGTTTTAACTTAAATCTAATTGATATGCTCAAGAAGCATCAAATGTAGACGCATTTGTGGTTATTTCAAATGCCTGATGGCAGTTGTTGCCATCAAGGGTGGTGCAATCAGTTGTTAGGCTTAGGGGATCATTACTTTTTTCACATCGACATAGGTTGGTTTGGATCTGGTGCGTATCTCTAGCAGCCATTGGACAAGAGACAGGGTACACTTTGCACAGCTCCCCATCACAGGGCTCTTTGCCCAGTATGAAAATGCATTTCATTATCTGATGCATATGAGTAACAAAAGAAAGAGGACGCAAGAACTCTGTAAGAGGGTAAATCACTATACACGTGGCAGAAACGTTCACTTGTAGAGATGGAGTACTGATAATGCACTGAAACAATGGAATAACTGGTGCAAAACGTGACAGAAGGCAAGGACAGACTGAGCAGGCTCACACCACAGACAGGCAGCCTGCTGGCCGCTGACAAACCAGCGTTTTTGTAGCTCCACTCCGCTCCACTCTCCTAAATGGCTAATCTTTGTTGGATCTCACCCTTAATTGGTTAACAGTCTCCGCAGGGCAAGTGAAAGTGGTGCTATTTAAGGCTCCGCCACGAAACAGCAACACTTTCATCTTGGCAATAACGGGCAACAATTATATTACCAGATTCGAAACTGAGCCCTTCTATCGAGCCACTAATCAAAAACGCGGCCCATCTGTTGTGCTCGCCTCGCTTTGAAACGGCTGCGTGTATGATGTATGTATGATAAGTGCGTCTGGACGCTAATTAGCGGCTAAACAGACCGCAATTAGACGGTTTCAAATCTGCGGAGGAAAGTAGAAGTCGGAGAGGAAAACAATAAGCGCATTTTGTGTTGACTCAAAAGTCTACCAGGATGGAGCAGCATCACTCTCTCTCTTCCTCTCTCTCTCTGTCTGCCGACACTAACGCACACATCAACAACCCCTCCGCACGCACGTGCGCGTGCTCTCTCCCTTTCCGTCACGCGCGTCGTCCAGACTGGCAGGCATGCGCGCGCCCGTGCACGCACTCACTTTCCCTTAGCTGTGCTTTTGTGTTTTGTCAGAATTAATGAGAAAAGTTCCCTTGCCCTAGGGGTAATTAGTGTCCTTGGAGTTAAATAAGCTAATACTTAGACACCTCTGGCACAAGCAATTATGTTTGTGTATTGAATAATTGATTCAAAGAGGGGGGGAAGGGCTGCTAATCAGATCTGAGCATAATGAATTGATTTAATTAACAGGGGAATCCGAGGGTCTCTGGAAACTGCGCGCATTTATTCAGCGGCAGAGAGGCGAGAGCGCGGCACACAAACTGGGAGAGAGGCGGCGCGAGTTTGCTTTTAGCAGTTGTCAGATTCGCAATTGGATTTGTTTGAATATATAGTTGCCGCTTCGGAGCAAATGAGAAGACGAAAAGGAGAGCATTAACACCGAGAGGAGAGAGCTCAGCTGGCTCTCAGTCCGAGCGTGTGATACGTCCGCGTATGTGCACTCTTTTTACGCAGATATATTCTACTCTAAATTTATCTCGCTTTTCGTTTTTTCTTTTTTGCCATTTTTTTCTTACCTTCGCATGGAATTTATCAAGGGCAACCGAAGCGGTGTTTATTTGCGTTACAGTTCAGCCCGAAATAGGGGGTTCTCGTCGTGCTAATCGCCGCATTCCGTGTGCGAATTATTATTATTGACAGGAGGTGCAGAAAGCGATCCGTCTTTCCAGGTTTTCTCGCTCCTTTCTTTTTCTACACCCTTTTTTTTTTTTTTTTTTTTCTTTTTTCATGTTTTTTGGGAGGGGGGTTTAGCGAGGCGTAGTCTGGTAGAGTCAGCCGCGCGTTTCAAAGCCATTTCCAGGAGAAGCGGAGAGCAGACGGAGCGGTGCAGCCTGCTGGAGCCGAGGACGGATCGCCCGGGGAAGGACTCCTCGTTCCTCAGGACGATGGTGTTGGACAAGGAGGAGGGTGAGTAACATCCTCGGCAGCGGGATGCAATAGTAATGACAACAACCCGGGGGGTGACGGGGGAAACTACTGACATTTTTCACGCCTTTGAAGTCTTCCCCGGGTCTCGACCTCGTTCAATCGCGACGGGCTCCGGGGCTTTTATTTGCCCGGGCAGGGAAACGTTTCTCCACGAAAGTTCCACGAACGCACCGCCGCCTCCGAACCGCCGCTCAGTTTGGAGGAGTCGCGTGTTTATTTCAGACCACATTTGTTGTGTCACGTCTTTTTTAGGGCAGTGTGCGCCACTCCACGCACTCTCCTCTCCTCTTTGCTCCCCTCTCTTAAGTGCTTTTCGCGTCTGTGAAGTTGGCGAGGCAGCCTTTGACATCACACGGGATGGGAGATGACAGCGGAGTGCTTTTAACTTGATTGCAAATTATGGATAGCGCCGTGCGACGTTCGCTCACTTCCCATCGAAATAGGCCTTCTTGCATTACTTATCTATTTCAATGTATTCAGGTTAATGGGTGAGGCAGTCTAATTAATTTTAATTTGAATCAAACTTGCCTCTAATGACGTCCCATTTTGGATGAAATGCTCAGATGCACTTTCATTTATTCAGCATGATATCCACAGCAGCCTCACTGAAGGTTTTTATGTGTTCTGAAAGGGGGGGGGGGGGGGGTCGGACTCTCTTTATTCTGCACCTCTTTAGAGGGATTGAGTGAATATGGACCACCTGCTGGTATACACAGTCACAGCCTTCATGGACCATATACCACATCTCAGTATATTTCTGCTGCACACTGAAGTTTATCCGCCTCATATGAAAGTAGTGGATGCATTTGGAACACATTATTTATGATTGAAAATGGATATTTCATTTGTCTTAGCGCTTCATCCTTACACTTACACATCTGAGAACCAATAAAAGGATTGCGGTGCAGACATAAATTGGTCCGTCTGGCTCAGGCTATGTTGTGCTAATGTACTCAAATTAACTCAACTGTAAATTGGCCCCTTCTTCGGATGTCCATCTTGCTAAAAGTTCCCCATATGATTCACGATTCGGATTGCTTTTAGCAGTTATTGGCTAAGCAATATGGTAAATGTACAAGGTGATGCAAATGGCATTAGTGGGGAAAGGATGCACAGGAGCATGTAATGCAGTCAATACTACATTAACTACTGATGCCCAATTACAGAAGCAGGGAGAGAGGCTTTTAGGAGCATTAGGACTTGCAGAAAAGCTGAGATCACCTGCTGCTCATTGCCTAAAAGCTTCACCCTTTATTTGCTGGGTACAACCCAGGGCTTGAGCATATTTTCTCTTTTTGGCCAGGTTGTCAACACAGCAGGTTGGCCCTGGTCTCTTTCACTGTGGTGCCCTCTTAGCATTTATTGGCTCTAAAGTTGTAGGGTTGTCAATTCAACCTTCTTGTCTAATGTATCCTCTAAGTGCCTGCACAAATACACATGTGCAGCGAGGAGGGCGTGAGTTGGTGTTTTTGGGTGGCCACACAGGTGTGCGATGGCTCCGCGCTTCTTGATTTTCTCGTACACCGGTTTGTGTTTACACAAGCAACTTTTCAATTCCAGTTTCAGTAGTTTTCAGGAGAGAGTTCGCGGGGTATTCTACTGGTGTATTCAAAACTGCGATTTTAGGCCGCTTCAGTGTATTAATGCTGCTTGTCTGGTTTTAAACTTAGCACAATCTGCAACAATTTGAGCTGCAGAGGCCATTACTAGAAATTCAACTTTGTGGGACAGTTTTAGAGGAATTTGGGTTGATAGTTTATTGCTGGCCAAGACAAAAAGAACTCAATACATGAACTGAAAACTGCAGACATGCATCAGTTTCACACAAACTTATATAGAGCCAATGTGCTGCTTCGTAAGCTAGGGAAGTTTTTGACATTTTGAATGTCGTTTATGGCACCCTTTGCATGCAAACTGCTTGCTCTTTTAAAGGGTAATTAAAGTATGAACTTATAATTTAAACAATTCTGGAGAGAACTGAGAGCACTACGGATGACTGTAGAACGAAAACAGGCACTGCTCTTTGAAATGACCTAATATGCGGGCCATAGTCGATAATGAATAGCAACACATGTTCCAAAAAATTCTGTGTCAACATTTTACTTCACCCTGTGATATCAGGCTCCAATTTGCCTCTAATTTGAAAGGAGAAAAAAAAAAAAGCAACTCAGCCATTTTCTCCTTTAACTGTGAGAGAAGAAAGTGCGTGCACGCTGGAGGCGTATTTTTGCTGAATATTAACAGAACCACAGTTTATTTCCCCTTAGAGAAGGGAGCAAAAAGGAAAATCCTCCAGCTGCTGATAAGTTTCTGGTCACCTTTGTGGGTTAATTTAAGATCCCGTTATCATCCTGTCCACTGGAATTTCTACATTCATAACACATGTGATTGAAAAGCAATGCTTCAGCTGAATACAGGCTTGGCAATCTGTCGGCCGCTGTAATAAAAGTCGGGCTTCAGGCTCCGATATTTATTTTGAAATAATAAGAATTGCTTCATTCTTTACCAGTGTTGCCATGGCAATACTGTCTCGTAGCGATGTTATATTGATTTAGAAAGTGGACAGTAATATTTCTTTTCTGTTATTCAGTTTCTGAGGGTTGATTTCTAATTTCCAGCTGGAGATTACTTTTATATGTTCCTTAAGTCTTTTTTTTTTTCACTTTTTTTTTTTTTTACAGAGGAATGCAATTTGCTCTTTTCTATTTGCCATTTTCTCAGCTTATTGGTTCGCTCGGGCTTCAAAATTAAACTTGCCCATTTCAAACAGTGAAATTACGTCTCATTTTTCTGCTGTAGGCCTTGAACAGTATTAAAAACACACAGCTTTGTTTGATTTTTTTTTTTTAAGTCAGGAGCTATATTTCTTTATTTGTTTTTTATTTTCTTTTTAAAGGTAACAATGTCAATTTGCTCTACTGTAATTTTAGAGTAACACTGATTATTTTATATAGTTTTAAATTTAATCTGTGCAGATCTCTTATATCCATTGCATTATATTTATCTAAATCTACATATTTTATAGCAATACATGTAATGGATTGACTTACTACCAATGCACTTTTCAGATAACCCTAAAGCTGCTTCGGCTGCTCATTCTGGCTAAGCTCAGGAGAAAAATGTCCTGCAAAACCATATTAATACCATTTTCAGCCCTGAGTGTTTAATTTAATCTAATCTTAGTCTGATATCTCACAATTGCAGAATTCTCACTAGAGACAATTTCATCTCGTCACTACTAAACCTCTAGATCCCTATCAGCCCTGATCGTTCCACATTTTACGAGTGCGGCAGATCCGTATCATTTCCGTGATCTAAAGTGGAATTCAAAGGGACCGAATTGAGACTTGAGAGACACGTTTTAGTGTCTGCACCCACCTGCCTTGGATGTAAATGGCCGCACTCATCAGCGCTCTGCACAAACTCAATTATGCATTCTTGAGCTGCAAGAGCATCTTTTTTTATTACAGCTAGAAGCCACATGCTGGTCATATTATAATATACAGAGTCCCAGCAACAAGATGTGTGGCTGCAACACAGGTGGTGGAGAGCAGATCATCGCTGTTGGATCCTTCTATAATCTGGCCTACTGTTTTTATTCACTCTGAAGGATATTTTTAAATATAGAGGAAGTTTGGGTATTGAGTGAAAGAACATACAAGTAGTAGAAATCTTAAATAAAAAGTATTAGTCACATTACATCCTGACAGGCGTAAACAAATGTTTATATATAGTTAGTTACTGCTCTGCTAGAATCCGTTGGAAGAAGGTCTGACAGCTACCTGCCACTGAAAAGCTGACGCATGAGTTATGTTTGACAACACACTCTTGTCAAAGTGTTAAAAAAAAAGTAGAATACACAGACTGATGCTTCTACAAATGTACATATACACATCTCCTTCAACATTTCTCCATCTTTTTGTTACACGCTGTTAAGTTATTTATTGACTGCCTTCTGCTCTGACTGGGAGTTATGATCTACTCTCTTAAGGTTACTCTTCACTCCGTGAGAGATTTTTTTTTTGTCTGTCATCACAGGGGAAGAAAAAGAAAGCATGAGAAAGAGGGATGACCTGTTGCAAAGTTACTGAGGTGATACGTTGAGCTGATTCTTTAACTACACTTTAATCAGCAATGATTCATCAGTAGATGAGACATGTTTCTCAAATGGTGCTATAAGAGCATAATTCATATCTAAACTGGATCTTAAATCTTCTTTGCCCTGATGGGTCTTAAAAAAAAAAAACAGTCTATCTTAGTGATTTTGTGTACAGTATTGATTTGCTTTTTAAACAGTGGCCAAGAAAAATTGTGGAGTTTACACAGTCTGAAAACTTGAACTAACATGGTTTAGATTCACAAATACAAGGTATGACACCTTTAAAGGTGCCTGTGGAAATTTCTGTTTTGAGGGAAATGGTAGGAGGTGAATGTCGATCTTGAGAAAACAATATGTTTTGAAATCCAGCAATGGATATTTTTACAAAAGTTTGCCTGTTGTGACAAACATATGATAAGCCTTTGATAACATAATTATTCCAACAAAAGCCGAGGTGTTGTAAGTGTTTCATGTACCGCCAACATTTAGGTTGGCATGTTTCAGTAGGCGTTCTCGTCATTGCCGAAAAGATTTGTGAAACAGCAAAAGAGAACCAGACAGCGTGTTAGTATTCAGAGTTTTGTTGAAGTATTTTGGCTGAATTAGACACATGGCTGAATTATAGCAGTCGACTCTATTGTGCAATGTTTGTTTTAGGTAAGATTGAGTTCATTTTATGTATGTTTTGCAGATTATTTTTTGTACATTGAAGTGTCAAACAGTTTATGACTGAATATTTTCTTTCCATTTTCACAAGTGCAATAGTTTATAGCAGTTCAAAATTATAGAGGCACCATTCCAGTCCATGTTTGACTAGTTCATACATAGTGACACTATGTGATATAAGTAAAATATGACATTGAGATATTATTGTTAAATGTTTCAGTGACATGACGTTCTGTAAAATACTTATCAATTTTATAGTTACAAAAAATTAGTTTGTGTTGTAGTCCTACATTTTGACTGCTAAAGCCAACAAGTAATTAAAATAAAAACAGGAAGTTAACCAATACAAAACAAGCAACATTAACTATCAAAAATCTAAGTTATATTTTTATCCATAGCTCCTCTTACTTTTTAACCTTAAATTTTATTTGCTATCGCCCATTTGTTTTTGTATGAAACAGCTGATTTTTCAAACCAGTAACATTCTCTTGAAAAGAACACAAATCTTATCGGATTGAGATATACGACTGGCACAAAATCCCGTCAATGACAAGGACAAATCCCGTCAATGACAAGGACAATAACCAAAGAATTATTTTTCCTGACGATCAAGTCCTCCAACAAGATTAGCTATTTTGATGATACATTCAGTGTAATTGATCATTTAAAGAACGCATTTCAGGACACTAATTAGATTTTTCTCAAGATTATACACACTGAATATTTCACAGTATGATTTTATTTATTTTTTTGCATTTGTAATTTATTTAAGTTTCTTAAGGTACACTATGCCACCCACTGCCATAAATAAATTATTCTGGCTTAAATTCAGAGAATTGCAATCTGTCTTGTTTTGGCACACTTCAGTATGACACATCCAATATGGCCGTCATTAGATGCACAACAAAAGGTGCATTGCAATACGATACTGCCGATATGCAATTCTCTTTACACATTGTAGGATTTCCCAAAATACATTTTGGCCTCAAGCTTCATTAAAAAGTTAGTTTTGAATTTCTCACAGCTGAGTATGTCAACCTCCTGAACCTTCTGACAGTGTGCAGGTTTGAATTAAACTGTTTATTTTCTTAGCAAGCGTCCAGAACTGAGAGAAGATGTGTCTGGTAAGTGATTTTCAGCTAGCTTTACCTTGCTGGCCAACAAACTCGAAGGTGAATCAAGCAGCAGTAAATGCATGTTTAAAATTTATAGAAAATATAAATAATATTAATAGTAGTAGAACATGGCTAAAGTAGGCTTGTGTTGCATAGCCACTACATACATAACATTTTGAAACAGAGGTGAACAAATACATCCTAGAAACCATAAAAACAGAGTCTCAGCCCCATGCAGCTCCAGTCCTTGAGGGCTGCTGTCCTGTCAGTTTTAGAAGTGTGTCTGCACCAACGGATCTGATATTAAACTTATTCAGAGGCTTGCTAATGAACTATCATTTGATGGGGTGGTGAACCAGGGAGAGACCTAAACCATTCAGGAGACCAGGCCTTGAGGACTGACTTTGGAAACCGCTTGGTCCAACTTCACATTAATGAAAATTATCTTGTCCTTTAAGCATCTCATTCATTGAATCACATTACACCCCTGAGTTCAACTAATCTTTGGTCCATGTTCATCCAAACAAAAGAATAGTCAAAACAAGCTTAATAAACATTTATGCACCAGTAAATTACATGCAGGTGGTCACTAGTTTGACTGACACAGGTACCTGTGGACTAATAAAGTGTCACCTGCAGATAAAGTTGAATCTCTGTAGAGTCTTTAGAAACTTTGACAGGGAATACATTTTGTTCTGTCGTGTTCAGAATCTGCTCTCAGAAACCCTTCCCTTTGCAACTATTGTGTTTTCAAAAGTCCCCATCCTTGCTTTCTGTTTGCTTCTATGTCTGTTGTGATGGTAAATATCTCACAGTATGACAGTGTTAGCTGAGCAGCAGCACTTTGTTTTAGTGTGTATCAGGAGCTGACAACCTCCAGGGGTTGCTAGTGAGACTGTAAGTGTCACAATCTCACTCTGGACAAATGAGTAATGCTGTGTTCAATTTTCCTGGAGGTCAATTTAGTACTTTTCTTTTAAAACCAATTTAATTATCCTGGCATACAATTTAATATAGTCATCTTTACTTATCCTTACCTGAGCAGCTTGAGATGCAGGTCAGTGTAATTACACTTAGCCATAAGCAAGAGATGTATAAGTTGCATTTGTCTCATCACTTGATCATTTGTAATTAAAAATCAAATTAATTAATTAATTAATGTACACCATAAACAGCAAATTAAAATCTCCTTTAAGCTGTTTCACTCTTTCAACCACAAGAATTAAAAGCAAGATGAAGCTTTATGAGATTCTTGAGGTCTTATCAGTTATCTGGGTGGTAAATAGAAAAGCCTGGGGTCCCTTTTCATAAATAAGATCCAAATTGCAGTGGAATAACCTCTCCTAGCATGACCTTCAGTAAATAAAATCTTAAATAGCTAATTAAGACCTGTGTTTAAACCAGGTTTCTCAATGTCCCTGAGGTCTAGTAGATGAGGTTGCGATCATTGAAGTTGAAGATTTCATCAGCGATTAAGTGGGGTGTTTGTTGCTAATAATTTGAGTGGGTGATGCCATCCGCACACATTCCCAGTTAACTTAATGTGAACTTTAAACTTGTTTCATGGACATTCAGCTGCTCTTCCTCCATCCTGTTCTCTCTACTTTTCATTTTATTCCAATTCATTACACCAGATTTTTATGGCTGAATTACCGTCAGAGTTTGACCCGTAACAAGAATTACTCCAAGAGGGGAAAAAGTAGAGTCATTTCTTGTAATTAAAGATATAAAAACCATAATCATAATTGCATTTTGAATGTCATGAATGGCATTTCTTTGAGTTAGTGGAACAACAGGAAACAGAGCATAACATAGATTCTTTATAAAGGCCCTTCTGTCTAACTGTGCACCCACCCAGCCACCCTCATTATTTACCCTATCAGCTGTGGGAGTGGGATGCTTGAATGATGCGCTGCCAAATAACTGCCCCCTGTGGGGAATTTGCATTATTCACGATTAAAGAAGCTCACACAGTGCGTCACAGTATGGTGTTCCTCCTTCCCCTCCATTTTCCAACATGCTGAGGACCCTGAATGGCACACCTGTCTCCTGGCATATCCTTTGAAATAATAAGTGCATGGTAATTGCTGGGGAGTGGGAAGGATTTTGTACATCACTTCCTGACCTCATGAGTGACAAACTTTTAGAGGGGCTGCATTTATTCCTTTCTCAATGCATTTTTAATGTGGAGTAAAAAGTGTTGGTGCATTTTGTTCTGGACGGCAGGAAAGTGGCTATGACAGGTCTAATGGTTTTAGATTTATTTTTTTATTTTCTCGGGGATTGAGAGGATGGCAGATGTGATTACCTCTCCCCTCAAGAAAAGTTTACAAAGGCAAAGCAAAATAAATGGTTTCAGAATAAATTAAGTAATATTTAATTTATTTATTTTTTATTTTGACAGGGAGTTAAGGATGAAAAATTATTTTAGCATATTTTTTGTGGCAAATGATAGCTGCTGTTGACCAAAATAATGGCAAAAATAATTTTATTTTTATGTAGACACCATGCATTAACAAGAATGAAAGCCCTGAAGCACCTCCACTGATGATTGGATGGAACAAATCTTCCTTTTGCTCTGCCAGCACTCTGACAATCTTTCTTTGCTGTAAGAGCTCTCATGGGTTTATTCGTGGTAAAACTGCATGATAAAAATCACAAATGTTTTGTGTCCCGTCTCCTCCTCCTCATTCATCTTATTACCTCATTTTCTTTGCCCCATCTCGCTCCTTTTAACTCGGGCTTCGCTGTTGACAGCTTACCTTGCAGAGCTCCCACTGTAACCTACTACTGAGCAACCAAGTGCTGGAACACGTTGCCTTCTGTAATAATTTGGAATCTCTGCCAGTTTTATGTCTTAAAAAAACAGGAGCAATGAATTTAATTAGAAAGCTGTTGCATATCTCTGTGATACATTTCTTTTAATTAACCCCAAGTGAATAAATTAAAAATAATAGGGGGCTGAAAAGTGTGGAAAAATACCCTAATGAAGTTTTCCGTTAATTGGGATGAAGTCTGAAGCCAAACCGCAGAGAGCAGTGCACACCAGGAGCTAACAATGCCGTCTGTAAGCCCCAGAAAGAAAAAAAAAAACAGGGCCCAGGGCCTTCATGCTGACTTGAAGTGTAAGAAATGCACCTCTGACGTGATGGAAATGACTGTGGGCTGGGAGAAAAGGCAGTCCTGTTCTGGGCCGCTCTGCTGAGACTCCCCGTGCCGCGCTTGAAGCCGGGCCAGTGTTATTGCAGTCCTAATGCGGCTGACTCATTTGGAGCGGATCAGGAGTAATTATGGTAGGGAAAGTGGCTGCCGACCGTGGGGGTCAGGACACTTGTAACATGTGAAAAGAGCAATTATTCCAGGAGACAAAACCCTCCCTTATCCCGGCCGGTGCCAGGGTCAATGCAAGGGACGGCTGGGCTTCGTTTCAGCGAGGCTTATTAGCCACAGCAAGCTGCAAAGTTTGAGAGAGTGCATCTTGTTAATGAACAGCCCCCCTGCACCATTTCTGTCTGCTTTCTCTCCCACTTACTGTGGGTGTTAATTATGTCATAATCATAGCGGGCATACAGTCTCAGAAATCACCTCACAGACCCCAGCATTCATACACAACCATCTGGAAAAGCAGCATGCTGTACAGTAATAAAGAAGGCTCTTACAACAAATTATAAGGGGAACACAGTCAGCTTGAAATGTAATATTGACTTGGGCTTTTGTAAGAAACTACCTAATTTGAAGGGAAGAGTGTATGCATGTGTCTCTTTCTGTGCCCATGCATAGCTTTTCCTTTACGCCTTCCATATGCTCCAGCTAACGACAGGAACACGAATCAGTGGTCTTTGTTTATCACAGAGAACATTCTCATCAGGCTGCTTTCATCTGACATGTGTATTCCAGCTGATATTATTACCAGATGTCTTGTATTTTGTCTTGCAGACTGAAAAACATGTCTTTGGTTGAATTGCAGAGATTTTGGAAACTGATTTCCACATACAATAGCGAGACATCTGCATCAGATCTCTATTAACCATAGTGGCCGACACCTTGGCCCCGGGACAACATTTTATTTGGGATTGCCATGGCCACAGCACTTACAGTGGTGGCTGAAACACAAAGGACTCGAGTAAATCGGCGCCTGAAGGCTGTAATCCCATGAGGGCCGATTAGAGTTATAGTAATAGAGAAAAAACAGATAATGTTTTTACCATTCTATACAGCAATGAGTATTATTATTATTATTATTATCCAATATAATAATAATATGTGGATGCCTTAATCAGTTGCACCAGAGAATGGACTGTCACATTTTTCTAATCATAGGTTATTTGTACATCAAAAATCTGATTTTCTTTTTTTTACTTTTTGTTTGCTTCTCTAATAGTTTTTACTAAATCAAAACTAAGAACTACTACTTTTTTGTATATTAATGTGTTGACCAAAAGCATGTAACTGGATGCAATTTTTTTCTCCAGAATTTCATAAAAATTAGATGGTATAGGATGAGCTTTGATGAATAAATCGAGTTAATCTTGTAATAATTAAATTTTCAGTTGGATTTAAAGTTACTCTCAATATGAAAGAACATTTTCTTCTTATTTAACGCCTTACAATCCTAATGAAAATTCAAAATCAGAGTTGGCAGTTCAGACCTTAAAGGAAACTAAAATTGGAATAGGCCAGGAATAAGCCTGCTCTGTGTATTTCTGTAATTAAATTGTAACAAAATACAGAGACATGGTGATTTTGAGTCAAAAAGTATTAGAATTTTGCAAAAGCATTGCCTTTATGAACATTGATTATTACTCTGTTCTTAAGCAGAGCTAATTTTATCTGTTACTAAATGATTTAGGAAAACAGAAAAACTCAGTTTTATTTACCCAACATACTGTAACTCAGGAGCCAGTAACTTATTTTTTCATGTGTCTGTCCTCTTCACGCATCTGACTTGTCATTCACTTGAAGTGACCGTTGTGGCCAGAAGAAGAACCACACAGATAACAAGCAACTTAGTCCATTCCCACCACCTTGTGTTGGTCTTTTAAGTTATATTTATTATTATTGCCTGGAGCCAGTTAAGAGAAGACGTATCTAAACAGATATTGTTTAGAAAACATTTGAATGTTTGAATTACTGTTCAAAACTTTTACAAAGTTCCTCAATATAATGACTAATGTTGGCAAGGTTTTTGTAGAGTTTCTAGTTCATACATCTATTGTAAGATTTCTTTTGTGAAGCACTTATTTCAATTAATAGTTGACTGATGAAGATAATGATGACAATAATGAGAAGTGCAAGTGCTCCAGATAAATGCAGTCATTAAGTGAGGTGGTAGCCAATTTTACTGCAGATCTAGGTTTTTGTGTCTAACACTATAGTGGCTAACCCTGTCTCATTCAGTGCAGCTGGGGATTACAAATTATGAGGGGTCCTTCAGAGAAAGGGCCACCCAGGGCCAACTTCCACCTCCCTCCTAATTTGTCAGGAGGGGTGAACAGTTTTCGTAAGATCCTTTACCTCCCAATGAACCTGCAGAGTAGGCGTCACACCATGGAGTCAGAGCTTTTAACTAATCATAATGAAACACAGAAGCAGATGTAACTCTTTGTTCTGCTGTGAAAGGTCAAGATGACTTGTTGCATTGGCAAAAGGGACATTGGGTTCTGATAAACGCCATAAATTACTCAAACCCCATAAAAGATGCAGAATATTGCATAAACTGTTGGTGATGAATTGGTTTTGATGTTTCTTTAACTTTTGAAGCACAGCAGCAGAATTTCACAAGCAATGTTATGATTATTGTCAATGCAGCAGCAGATGTTGAATCAATAACCAGTCTTAAACAACTGACAGATAAGTAGTTGATTGTTCTCTCAGGATACATGGGAAACCTGTGTGTACATGATTGCAACATGAAGGTAAACACGTGCTTGTTTTAAACATTGGAGCCAACTATTCTACGAGGATGACACAAAAATGTGGCTTTGAGTCTTTTTACTTGTGCGATATCGCTGCAGTAACTGCATTTTCTTTTTCATTTTCCAAACATTTCTTTGAATGATCTATGCTGTGTATTTTCTCTTAAAAACTTCCAATATATACAAAAAGCCTACTGGACTGATTTGGTTTTTCTGATATCTGCAAAAATGGAAGTGTAAATAGGGTAAGAGAAATCGGATGCTATCTATAATGAAAATACATGCTCTGACAGGCCGCTTGGGCTGAGTAAAACTAACTGTACATATTCTTTGAAGATGTAATCTGGAAGAAAGAGAGAGATGACAGGGCTTTACACACAGCACTAATGGCAAATTAAATTCCCCCCTCAGGAAGGATATTTGGCAGGGCAAGTGCTGTCTCTCCACTTTGAGGGGTAAAATGCATCCCTGTGTTGGAGGAGCGAATTGTGATGTGGAGAGGCATGCTTTTGGTGACATCAAATGACACCGGAAGGTCAGTGGCACTTGTATCTGTTAAATGGAATGGATTAAGTGGAGGCTGCCTCTTCCTTTCATAATGCAACTTGGTTTTTTTTGTTTTTTTTGTTTTGTTTTTTTTGCTTTCTGGGAGTTGCCAGAATTTGAGGTTCTGTTCTACTTCAGCATTACGCAGAGCGCCCGGAGTGGTGACAGGTGCAAGAAAATGTCTCATGGCATTAAGGGAATTGAAAAGACATTTACTTTACACAATCACTTCCCTTCCTGTCACTGCTTTTTGTTTAGTAGGTTTTAGCTCCTGCTTGCTACACTCCTGTTTTCCAGAGGCTGTTTTCAGGGAAGACATAAAACTTATGTTTGTTCCCAGCGATGGCTCTTCAGGCAGTGTGCAAAAAAAAAAGAAAAAAGAAGTCTCTGCCACACTTCGGAGCAAAGAACCCAGCACGTATGTGTGTAGAAATAAATGTCAGACTAACTGCAAACACAGAACCTGGGTCATATTAGACACAAACTGTAGTGTCACTTTAATGATGCTGAGCAGGGTTTTAAACATCTAACGCCGGCTGTGAGCGGCACTCTGTAACTCCAGGATAGGTTAAGCTTTGTCCTTTTCAAACTTGATGTAAAACACACATGATATGTTAAAGGAATGTGTGGTGGGGCGGTGGTCTCAGCCAATTAGGAGTTGTTCCTCAGAAGGTGCAGGAACGACCTTTTTATATAATTAGTTCTCTTATTTAAAGCAAAGATTTTGAGTAGAATAACTAATTAGGTGTCATAAAAGGCAAATTAAAGATTTTTGTGATCCTTGAGGGAATTGCAGCTACCAGTTTTTTTTCTTCTTGCTGAACACAAGCTGAATCAAACACACACACACACGCATGCACACAAGCTCTTCCTCATTAAGTCTGTTTTTAGTTCTGTAGAAGCTTGACAGGCGAGCGCTGTTGGCATACCTGCAGAGAGCTCCCCTAACAAGCCATGAAATACAGGTAGGAGAGTCCGTCCTTATCCAGTGTAGCTTGAATTTGAAGCTTTTTTAGCTTCATTTACTCTGAACATTGGTATTTATGGCAGGTTTTGTGATCCTAACGCAGCAGCTTTAAGGGGTTTGTTTTGGGGTGGCAGGAGGGGAGCTGAAGAGCAGACTGGACACTAATTGATGGCTCCCATCACTAGCTCAGGACCAATTAGCCTCTCCTTTCTACTTCTGATAAAGAAAAAGAACAGCTCAACACCAATCTATTCCTTTCTAACATTTTAAACCAGTGCCATAAATTTGACTAATAAGCTCTACATTGCAATTCACTTCTTATGTGAAAAGGGAGGTACCTAATTAATTTGCTTTTCCTGTAAAATTGATGTGAGAACAGGGAATAGCTGCAAATCTACATCCAATAATGCATTTTTTTTTGAGTCCATTTAAGTGTACGTACAAATGTGAAGGAGTAAGAAAAGCTAGCCAGAAATGGGATTTTCCCATTCCAAACAGGGTTTTGGGAAAAGCAGTGTAAGGTCGTTTTGAAAGAGAGCAAACTCAATAAACTTAGCTAAGAAAAAACTGCAAGGAGAGAGGCAGTCCATTCGTATCTGCCGAGGTTGTTTCTATCTTTCAACAAAGCAAATAGTAGGTCTAACTGCACAATACATGCCGTCACTGTTGCCATTTCTTTCCTGCCAAAGAGATGCAAATAAAAACTTTTATCTGGCCCTGCACAGACTAATAAGTCAGTAACATTTTATATAAACTTTGAATGACGTATAAAACAGGCCTCTGTAGCCACTCAAACGTACAAAATGTTAGCCTAACCCCCCGTCACGCAGATGTCCTGCCCTTTTTTTTCTTTTTTGGGTAGAGAGAGACAAATGTGTTTTGAAAGTAGAGTTGCAAGTGGCATCCACTGTGTGTTCTTTTAGACGGATCAATAGCTCAGTGTGTGAGAGAGTGTCTTAAGAGCTGTTGTCTTGTGCTTTCAGCTGTGGCAGACCTGTTAGTGCTACAGAGGGGAGCTACGCACCCCTGCCTCCGTACCAGCAGTGGCCTGAGGGGGGCTTTTAGTCCAAACACAAATGTCAGCCTCACATAGACTATTAGTGTTTAGTGCAGTTATTAAATGGACTTTATTTGTCCTTTAGGAGGCTAAAAGGCGCACTTAAAGGGGACCTGCGTGACAGCAGGGCAATTTGCGAGTTTGGTAACTTAGGCTCGCTCATTGCGGACACATGAGTACAGATAAGTGTAAAAGGAGGAAAGGCTGTTATGCTCAGAGCACAGAGAGGAGAGAGCATTGTGTGTTTGGGGTTTGTGTGTGTGTGTCCCTCTATGAAACACAGAGTGAGTGTATGCTAAAAGGCACTTAGGCCATAACATATCTCACTGGGGTCTGGTAGCAGCGTTTTTGTGGTCAGAGGCTTTTTAAAAGGTTAATGTTAATCTATACCAAACAAAGCCCAAGAGGAGCTTTTACAGCCATGGACAGTTGAGTGAAATGGGTTTTGATGAAATGGTAGGTAAGTAACATACTGCACATCTTGTTGTAAATACCACAGTAAGCTAAACAGGCGTTGTGTATTTTATTCACAGAAATCTGTCCCTCTTCCTCTGTGGCCCACAGCCAGTGATCGTGTAACTTTTGTATTACAGCGTGTTCGTAGTCGAACAAGTGAGTCAAGGCGTTGTAGTCCAATGTGACCTGGGTGCCTATCTACATGGAAGAGTGTTTTCTTTAATGCATATGAAGCAGGTAGGCAGTGTGCCGTGGCCATGTGCGAACACCAGGCTTAGACGCCTCGGGAAGCAGCTGGCTTATCAAAAAAAAAAAAAAAAAGAAGAGAACACGAAAAGTCACTCGTGTTCCCGGGCCGTAAATCACGCGTGGCTGTTTGTCTCCTTATCGCTACAGGTGTGCCGATGCTCTCTGTCCAGCCCAAAGGGAAGCAGAAGGGGTGTGCTGGCTGCAATCGCAAGATTAAAGACCGCTACCTGCTCAAGGCCTTGGACAAATACTGGCACGAAGACTGTCTCAAATGTGCCTGCTGCGACTGCCGCCTGGGGGAGGTGGGCTCCACCCTGTACACGAAAGCCAACCTCATCCTCTGTCGCAGGGACTACTTGAGGCAAGAAAGACACACAATCACTTTTCTCCACTCACAAAAATACAAAAGGCCGTGTCATTACAAGACTCTGACATGTTTAAGTCTTTTACAGCTTCAGAACTATGGTCTGCATTTAGTAAAAAGTGATATTGGTAATCTTATTCATTAGTTCTGTTGCAGCTCAGCCCCAAATTGTTCATACACCTGGAAGATTTGTATTTGAAGTGATCTTTCAATTTATCCTTCATGATTTATTACTTGAAGTTAAATTGAAGTTTTGGAGTGGGCAAGCGAGAGTCCTGACTTGAATTTGATAAAGAATAAATAAAAAAGTAGGTGTGATGGCAAAAAGACCTTCCAAACTCAAAGCTCACCAACAAATATAAATCAGAGTACCAGTGGAAATATGCAAAAAGCTGGTTATTCTTTATAAGAAGGGATTGATATATCAATACCCTATAATATCAATAAAGATTTTCCTATTTATTATTTACTTGCACTTTGCTTATATGCAAATGATAGCAGATCTTTTTTCTACACTAATATTCCTTTTTTATTGTTCTTTCCTACAAATAAGTTTCACTTTCTATCAAAAAAAGCTCTTGGGTGAATACATTGTTAAAATCCAAATCTCCTTGTAGCATTAGTAATTTTAGTCTTAACTGTGCAAGTTATCTGTGTTAACAGGCCATCATATCATTGATTGTGTTTCATTACCTATTTTTTTTACATATCTGTTTATAATGGAGATATATTTAGAGAATCAATAGGATTTGTATATGTTTATGCCACTCAGGAAATCCATTATTATAATTGAGAATTCTTAAAAATTATTAAATCTCTATTTATATATATGTCAATTATGTTGACATAATGAAGTTATTTTAAATGAAATAATGGTCAAATAAACATGGCAATGGAAAATAAATCACTTATTTTTCATTTCTGTCTTCCACCACTGACAGCTGCACTGTAAAAGCATCTCTTGTTTGGTGGGTATTGTTTTCATGTATGTCGTTGTTTACGTGAACATGAAGGACCTCTGTCATGAAAGCTCTCTGTGTTGTAGAGGCGCTGAAGGCTGAGAGAATCCTCCAGGCAGGCTTGTTGCTTCACTTCCCGCCCCCCCAAACACACATACACACTTCTGATGCCCCTGCCATCTGCTTGTTAAATTAAACATGACCATTTCCTGGGCGTTAGGTCACATTCCCCACCATTTATCTGAGAGGGAATCCCCCTGGGACCGACTTAGGGATGCCGGTGCCCTGTGCCCCCCTTTTTCCTCTCCTCCAAACATCCCTGGCCAGCATTGTCTTCCCCCTCTCTGTATTTTCCTTCTGTCTATTTGTGTCTGAGCTATCTGGTTGTTATCTTTGACTTGCTCCTGTTTCCTGGTTGGCTTTGGATCTACAACTAATTTGAGAGCCTGGATTATTAAGAAACTCAATGATTTCACATTCAAACCAAAATTCAGCCAGAGGCCTCGTCCGCTGTAATATTATTATTTGTACTTGTGGTTCTTATCCCCATAAAACAATTTTGAAAGCCATTTTTTGGGATATCCTTGTAGACACCAGAAAGTGTGGAAATCCCAGCAGCCTATTTCAAGCAAGACAACTATTCCTTTGTATGCATGACACACTAGGTACCATTGACTTGTTTTTACAGGTTATTTAAGCTCTGTAAAAGCCTGTAATAGGACTTGCACTAGCACCTTTGTCTCTTAACTTTACATACTTTGGTGATTCTGAGGATAATAGCAAATAGTTGCTATTTGCTCGTTCACAAGAGGAAATGTAAATGTACAGTTAGGACTATTTTTAAAAATTTGAGGTGAACAAAAATTCAAAACAGTAAAGTGGAAATGAGAATCTATGCAGAGAATGGTTAGCTAGTGTACAAGAGTAGCCAAAATGCCATTAGTTAAAGGTGGTACTTGGCCAGCCCACCGTGAAGTGTTTAAAACCAACTTCGTCATACAACAGAACAAAAAATGAAGAACTGCTTCCTTACTTCCTTCAAAAGAAAAAAAAAGTTTCAAAGGCAAAGCATTGAGCTTAAAGCCCTCATTTAGGGCTCACAAAACAATCTAAAAACAAGACCCAGATGCTTCACTTTGACCTGAAATATTACAACATTTTTATAGTTTTCTGATATTGTACTAAGAGGTTTTGTTGTAGCCGTTACTCATTGCTGTGTCAAAGTAACAAGAAAACAAACCACAGTCATTTCGGCAATCACTTGTAAAGCTTGGAATAATTTTTCTTTTGTATCATCTGTGGTTTTTGATGTTAAAGTGCAGCATTTTCAAAACTTTGGTCACATACGTATTCTGCTAAAAAATCTATTCTTACACTCGCTAGGCTTTATCAGTCATATTCCCATAAAACTGTGGTCAGCTCAATAACATATAAACACATAATGAGAGGAAAAAAAGGAATTCAGTAAATAAGTAAATCATTTACAAAGAAATATGCTGCCAGCCAATGACAGTCATGTGGTGATTTGATTAAAACTCCAAAAAGTCTCAAGTTTACAGTGATAACTTAAGGTCGTCATTTTAGCATTGTGTTTTAATGTACATATATGCAATTTCAGGCTAATGATTTTTGTTTTTTGCCCAGTTGGATCCTGGCAGGTATTGTTTCCAGGGCAAAATTTCTACAATTTTGGATTTCAGAATACAGCAAAATCTGACTAATTTTTGAATTAGGAATTGAACTTGCATGTCTTTAATGAAGAAATCAACCCTGCTAAAAACATAAGGGATTATATCAAATGAAATTCTGACTCCAGGAACTCTTAAGATCTTAGTCTGGTAGTTTGAATGACTTTTGTACAAATGTATCCACAATGTTAAGCAAGTTAGCTAGTTAGTTAGCCTGTTGCCTCTTTAAATATTCACACAATGGTCACCCTAAGAAATCTTGCATACCTTTCAGGTTTTTCCAAAGAAAACAATAATTCATAGATGCTTTTCAGAAAAAAATGCTCTTATACTTTTATATTGTATTATGATTTCAAGAGTGTGTTCATTGGACATAAAATAAAAACTTTTCTGTGAATATCACAAATCAAACTAGAAACAGTATGAATGGGAGGTAAAAGCCAACCTCATTTGAAGGTCTTGTATCTAGTGTAGTTTATTAAATAAAAGCCTTGTTCGCTATTAAAGAAAGACAGTAAGATTTTTCCCCATCTCACCCATGGTTTTCAGTGACATTTTACTTTCATCTTAGCTCTTTTTCTGACCTGGAAAGAGCTTGTGGCCCACTTGAGAGGCGCTCAGGGACGTTACGTTGATATAGGCCATTACCATCCATCAGTCCCCACCCACAGTTAATGCTTTTAAGATGCAGTGAGAGGTCCACTAAGACCTGATGTTGCCCCCAGAAGGGGCAGATGGCGCAGATGAGGTTGTAATAAATGGGGAAATGACCAAGAGTAGGCAAAAATGATGAAGCTCTTAGTTTCACTTAGTAAAATACATCAGCTGAAAGGACAGCAACCCCAACCCCGAAGCTGTAAGTGCCTAACTGGCATAGTGAAGGCAGAAGGAAAAGCTTTCTCGCACATTAGACTGGTAAGATGTAGAGGTCAGACAGAGGATGAAAAAAAGGAGAGTGACATGTGAAATGAAAAGTTAGAAACACTAAAATAAGAATAACATTGAAAGAAGGGAGAGAAAGAGAACTTCCTGTGTGCCTCTGCTGCCCCAGATTGTCTAATGAAATCCATCCAACTGGCCTGCTCTTCAGCCTGCGACAAATGCAGAACACTTAATGGCCGAGATGCTTCAGATGAATTCTATTATGAAGCAAATTAAAAACCTTACCTTGCGTAGAGAGAAGAGGCAGTTGGAGAGACCAGGGCATTTTGAAAGTAGGTGATGCGGAGTCCAGCTGGTGCCAGTTTCCTTTTCATTCCCTCTTTTCTGAGTAGAAGACCAAGTCTACCTACACCTGCAGTAATGAAGTTAAATCTGTGCTCTGAATTAGTCTCCCGCACTTCATTAAATACAAGCAGTGGATCAAACACGCTGGTTATTTCTAAGGGGTTGGAACCCTGCCATGCTCACATTAATTTTTATAGGAGCTCCATCTGTGATTGTCCTTCAGTGGCATTAGCAACTTAAATTCACTCACCCTCTCCTGAGTCTTTCTTTTCAGCATGCACAAAAGAAATGCCTGCACATCTTTCTGAAAGTGCTTGCAGCAACTACAAAGTTCAGTTCCAAACTACACATTCTTCACTCTGTCATTTCTACAAGTATTTTTATCCAGCTGGGCAAATTTCATACTCAGACACTAGAATAAGAAATTAATTAGGTCTTTGTCTTAGAGCAATATAGTTATTGTGTGATCATCAGGGTTTGAGGACTGATATAATTTAGTCTTTCATTTCACCTACTACAAATGACATAATAGTCATCAACTTATCAAAGTGGGTTATAATTAACTGTAAGAGGAAAATGTGCTTGAGATAATGAACATCATAAGCTAACTGCACACAGATGGGGCAGCAGGAGAAAGATGATAACAGTATATGGGTGTGGCTGTTGTACAAAACTTCTTACTACTTTAGGAAGTAAAACAGTAGCTCTTATTCTTTGGAGGTGATGCAGAACAGAAGACAAAAGTTTACACTTTAGAAATGATACAATTGTTGGGGAAGGTCAGAGCATGTGATGCATGCATTAACAGCTCTCCCTCTTATAAAATCTGACAAGCCCTGCACAGTCTGGGAAGTCTCAAAGAGCTCGGAGAACACATAGAAAACTTCAAGAGCTGCAGCCCAAACTGAAGGAAGCAACGCAGAGAGGCAGCAGATACATTGCAGGAGCTTTCAGGGTTTGAAGTTAGCAAAGCGGCAAGTTGAAAGAAACAAAGAAGGCACACTTTTCTCTGAAGACCTGTTGTAATAACTCAATACCAGGCAAAGGAGAGTTGCTTTATGGTGCTGCCATCCAACATCACAGTATTTCACAGCAGTACAGGGCTACATATTTAGTTACTTGACAATGCATCTTCTAATGACTATTGTGGATTCTTATGTGTTGCAGAAAATAAATAAATAGGGACTAAACACAACCTGTTATGAGGCTGCTCAATATATCACAAATATTTCATCATCACAAAATATATGTGTGTGTTATTCATATCCATTCATATTAATTTTGGCTAAAATATTCCTAGAATTATAAACTTACATTTCTCATTCTAATGTGATGCTCAGTCATTTGGACAGAGCCTCACGGCAACAGATGCTCACACCAAACAAAAACAACATTACCCAAACTTCTAAAAGGTCAGAGAGTCATAAAAGCACAGATGACAAAGGGAGGAAAGAAGAAAACAGGCATATATCACAACTGAAGCAATCGTAGCAATAGTTACCAGTGTTAGTGCCGTAGCAAGATTTCCTAATATTACGCAGCCCTAATATATACCTTCTTGGATTTGATGTTTCAAAATTCTCAAAAAGATTCAGCCTAAACAAATTATAGTTAAAGTTTAATTTAAAAAAAAACTTTAAAAATCAAACAGTATGCATAAAGTTTAATATAATCATTCAGGGTAAAGACATTTATACGTAAATAAAGAATGTGCTACATGGATATTGGTATTAATTTCACTGCCACATACAGTATATCAAGTAGAAACGTTAACAATGGTAAACTTAACACTGTGTTCCATTTACTTTAAAGTTGTGTCACAACTAGCATTATTCTATTCCAGTTCTTTGTTGGAAAACCAGATTTGCTAAATGATGTTATTCAACGACCAGGCCAGCTGCTGTGGCCTGGTCGTTGAATAACTGAGGCAGTGTTTCCAAGCATTTTATACAAACAAACACTGCATTAAAGGTTGTATAGTTTATGACTGAATTTATGTAGTTGCTTTAATTCAATACAAACCATAAAAAGTGCAAGTAAGTAGGTGGTTACCATAGCCTTTGTAACGTTTTAGTCAAACATTAGCCAATATAATTCAAAGCTCTGTGGCATTTGAAATATTAAAGATATATAACATTAATATAACATATATGTTAAATAAATATAATATAATAGTAAAGGAAAGATTATTCAATACATGATAAAAATACCATCTTTACATGCGATGATATATCACAGGTAGAGATGGGTCCAGCAACATCGATGTGTCGGCGCGTCGGGGTTTTGTCAATGTGATACAGTTTGAAATGACAGTGGCGGTCCAAACTTTTTATTAGGAAGCGAATCTGTGAATGGGATGCATTTGCCAAAATAGTTCTCGATTTTGTACGGTACAGGATCAACTATGGAGTAGCCTCAAAGCAAATGAAAGGTTTCATAGTTTGGGAGCATTTTGATCTTGCATCAGAAAATAAGGTGTTATCACTTTGTTGTTGTTTCATCTGGTTCTTTTCAGTTTCTACTTATCTATCTGAATCTAAATTCAGCTGAAATTGACTCTTAGTTTACTTTCATATTATGTTCTGCAGGTTAAATGTTGCATATGTTTGACAGAACTGTCTTATTTAAATAAATCCACCAGGCATCAGAACGAAGTCCCAGATACACCTCGGATAAACTCAAGTATGCAGTCATTCTACAAATTACTCAGTTGCTTTTTATAAATTATTTTATATAATGTATTGCTTACCCCTTTTTTTTCCTACAGCAGGAGAAGTTGTGTCAAAAAAAACGTAATAGACTAAATTTCAAAATGTTGGAAAAACTTATTTTTTGAATGAAAATTTCTGGAAAAAACCCAGTCCACAAGCATCCTCATTCCAAACAAGTTCACTCAAATTTTCACTTCATGGTACATGTTCACATTATTTTTTGACTGCATCTAAAAATATCAAATATATTTAGAATTTAACTGAAGATATGATATAATACAATATATAATATACAATAAAATATAACGACTGAAATCTTATTGTATAGACTTGGTCATCTAATCAGTCTGTCAACTATGTTGCCTGTAGGGATTTTTAATGTCCAGCAGGTGTCAGTATTCAGTGACACAGTATCGACACAGTATCAATACAGTTTTGCTATGGGTCGAAACGCTTCATAATGCCTCATTTACCCATCACTACTCACGGGTACACACTCTGATAGATTAGGTCACATGTTTTCCAAAGCAGAATACCAACAGTTTGACATAAAAAAAATATAGCAAAAACCTTTAATAATAAGATTACGTTCTTTACTAAGTTGCCTTGATTGTATTCATTATTGTTAATTTTAACTTTAAATGCTCCATACTTGTGTTTTAATTAACTGAATAAACATTTTTGAAGAAAAAGGGGGCATAAATTTATATCTTGAAAATAAACCAAGCAGAAGCCAGTAAAAAAAACATGTTTTAAACATAGCACTCAAAAACCCTCAAAATACACAGATGTACTAGAAATTGGCGAAAAAAAAAAAGAAATAAAATAAAAATGGCACTGAATTGAAACTACTTTATGGGTACAGATGATTTTGACTTTGAGCTTTGAAATGTCAACTTCTAAGTACAAATGTGATGCAGCACAGCATGTTAATGTTATGCTTTACCTTATGGAGAAGGGTGAGCTTTGACATTAAACTAAACTTAACTTGTCACTTTCAATAAAATGTGTGTAGTTGTAATGGCTTATTATAAAAAATACATTGAAAATAAACTACTGTCCTTTTTTGACATTCTTTTCAGAATGTTTCAGGTTGTGGTGAGCTGCAGAAAAAAGTCTTTCTAAACTTTCAATTAACTTAAATTATCGACTGAAAGAATTTATTCAAAATATTAACGACAATAACTAACATATACATCATTAAAGAGTGATTAATTAGCAAACAAACTTGGGGCAGGTTTTTACACATAGCTATGAATAAGAATATTTTCAAGGATTTCATAAATCATACTTGCTAAAAAAACTGCTGTTAATTTTTCTCCTTTCATTTAGAGGAAAGTTATTCATTTAATCCAAATGACCAAAGAAATTACAGAACATGAGCCACTGCACTCTGACAATGCAGGGCATATTTCAGGACAATATGTGAAAATTCTTCACAAAGTAGGCTATTCAGGCCTCAAAATTAATTTCTCAAATGAAATGAAATGTTTTTCAAAAGCAATTTACTGTCTAAGATTCTTTGAAAGGTGCTCTTTTTATGTTGCATATTGGGGTTTGAAAAAGATTTATGGACATGCCATATTTATTTAATCTAAATCTAGACAAATCAGTCTAGTTCTTTAACATTTTAGTTTTTCTATTAACTTTTGTGAAGGCATGCATTTGTGTGTGTGTTCCATTTAGAAATGTATTAAATGAATCAAAGAGGTAGACAAAAGTCAAATAAATGTATAAAAACTATATATAGGACTGCGATACATCAGGCAGCAAATTATCTGTGAATGTGAAAAGCTGATGTGTTGAAAGCAGAAATAAAACAATCTAGCGTTGGAATCTTGAGCTGGGCCATATTCTGAATTGTAATTGCAAAAGAAGAATTGTGCAGATTCAACATAAAATACAAATATACCTAAAATACAAATATACCTAATCAGTCCACAGATGCAGCACAGTGACTCTCAGAAGGCTGGATGAAGCTTCAGTTTCTGTTTCTTCCCTTTTTTTTTTTTTATTTGCGTGGTAAGATGTAGTGTTTTCTTAGCTTTAAATCAATATCATTTGTTGTGTCACAGTCATGGCAGACCAAATGCAGCGCCCCCTCAGCTGTTACTCATGAGATTACTGCATTGGTTGTGTTTTCTGGCTGTTTATTGTTCTTACCAAAGGAGCAGCAGTAGAGGAGCTTGTTCTGTTTGAACAGTTTCCTCAGGCTGTAATCTTCTGTTAGTACAGAGAGCTCAATTGGCACATACATAGATGCCACATGATAACCCATACACCTACAGTATTAACTAAAGAGCTGCTTAAGTTCTTGTGTTTTGAACCATCTGAGTCAAATTTTTCGCTTACAATTTGAAATCAGACATTAGGCAATCTAATTTGCATAAAATAGATGGGGTTTTTTTTCCATTCAAAGTTCTGGATTATTATCAAGGATCTATACTTCAAATATTTTTATAAAAAATTTGTTGGTTTCAAAATAACTGTGGGCATAAAAACATGTAGATGTCTGCACAGTTTTGCAGTATATGTGTTGATGCTCCTGTACTGAGCTCCAAAATCGTGTTGAAAAAAGCCCTCCCAAAAAAAAAATAAAAAAACACTGTGCTGAATGATTGTAGAAGCTGCAAGGTGACAATTACCCCAAATCTGTGGCAGAGTGCTGTGTATGGAAGTATAACTTCAGCAAGCTGGACTTTCCCCATCTGGGGTTTTCACAAGTCATATGTATCAAGTGAACACCATGTCTGCAACCCAGCAGGTTGTGATAGAGACAGGTCACAATAATCTGTCTGGGTATAATAGGTGTCTGCATAGCAGTCTCTGTAACTGACCCAAACTCTCCAGGTTCTTCTAGAGCCCTTTTCCCCTGAGGGAAATAAAAATACATCTCCACTGGTCGTCCAGCTCAGTACAGTCAAGCCATCAGACTGGAGGTAAATCGAAGATACAACTAGAAACAACTAGCAGCATTCAATAAAGATGCAATTAAAGTACGTGTAATGAAAGAATTTAACAGCAGTGCTTCTAATTACTTGATGGAGCTTAGATTTTGGGGGGAATTTATTCATGTTTGAAGATATTTCAATGATGTGCAACACTCATTATATATTATAGAATTGCTCATTTCCTAATCCAAGATGTTCCAACACGAAAAAGTTCACCGACTTTACAAATTGAGCTTTTTACAGTTTATTACTTGGAAATTTGTTAGATATTTTTGAAGAAAACCCAAGATCAATCCACTTCCCCATGCTGGAGAGTTAAGTTCAACAGTAACGATAAATAAAGTTACCTTTAAAATTAATCACAAGTGACATCTAGACTTAAACTTCAATAAAATAAATCTGGTTGTGTGTGTTGTTTTTGTCTCTTGCAAACTATACTTACTTTTTAATCCAACCATAAAAAATCATAGTCAGACAGAGAAATGAGACAGGAAGAGCAGGTTTCCTGAACAAAGAGGAAGTAAGTTTTCCAACCTGAAGATTTATCAAAATAGATTAAATTATTCCTTATTTCAAAGCATGAAAGTTTTAAAGAATGAAATTCAAACATTTTGAGTAATTGGATGAGATTCAAAGTAAAATACGTATATTAATATTGATTTACTTGCAAGAATACTTACACTTGTGGGAACACTTACAAGTAAAATAAGTAACTAACTTTGGTATAAAATAATTACAATAATAACTTATTCTTGGTTTCTTTTCAGAAAACATCTGTAATAACTCACATTGAGATTATAAGAGTAACTAATAAGTTATGGTTATCATAATATTATAAATGAATGCTAAATCAAAGTAACAAAGGGTTATGAATGTGATTGTAACATTGAACTTGAAATGGTGTAAAACGTGTAACTGCAATTAAAGATCACTGATGATGTATTGGAGGTTGATGGTAGGTGAAAGGTTAGGGGGAAAAGGGGAACTAACAGGAGGGCACAGATGACTAACACCTTACTTGGAAACAGATTGTTGAACAACTTTGACTTTTCAAAGAAAGGTTGTGCACAAGACATAGACATAGGAGGACCGTTGAGCAACCCTGGGTCAGTAGAACTGACATCAGGACGTAATGTCTAAGACAAGATGGATATGAGATCATCTGTCCAAGGAGACAGCCAATGAAACAAGCACAGCAATGGTGCTAACCAATGCAAACGTCATAGGGGTGGATAAACCCTATAAAAGGTGAGTGCAAAAGAGGAATTTTTGGTAGGATTCTCCAGGCAGCTTTGAGCCAAGATCAAGATGGACAAAGAACTCTGGAGCTGAAGAAGATCCAGGGCCACAGAGCCAAAGACTGTCCTATGCATGGGGACCAACCCTTCAGTCCCGCAACATGTGGCTTCAAATCGCACTTCTCTAATCAGCTGGGTTCAGACCCCGAAGACAAAGACCAAGGCAAAGACAAAGACAAAGAGAGCTCATCAGACCAACAGAGATCCCTAACTGCATCGATCAACCTTCTCCTGCTGCAACACCTTTTTCATCATCAGACCAGTTCTGGGGTTTGAAATTACTCTGTCCGTCTCTCTCAAAGATTCCTTTTTAGTTCTTAGTGTCAGTGTTAGGGAAAGATAGGCTAGATGATTGATTTTACTTATTTGATTATTTCTGCTACTGAATTAAGCTGTACTAACCTTTGCAAAAATGCTTTACTAGTAAAATACTTGGCATAAAGAAAATCTAAAAGATGTTGTGGACATTCAATTAATGAGTCACTTCAAAGTTCTTTGATGGTTGTATAATAGCTATAATGTTTTGTTCTGGGGAAGAAAAAGTAGAAAATGTTTTATTGGTTGCTTGTAGCCCAAAACTAGATGTACAATAACATCCTTGGGACTCGCCCGAGTCACTAAAACCAACCTGGTTCAGTAACAAGTGCAAGTTGTAATAAAGAGAAAGAGCGATCATTAACAGGTGTGCTCTGTGAAACTAGTTGGCTGCAGGCTGCTCAGTCTGGCTAATTCACAGGGGGAAGAAGGGTGGGACATCGGGATGGAGATCATCAGAAACCAGGTGTGTCTTTTTCGATGCCAGCTCAAACAGAGTTTACTTCAGTTCTGGACAGGGTAAATCCCAGCAGATTCAGGAAACTCAATTCACTTGTTAGAGAGCTGGTAGCACATCTCCCCTCTCAGAAAAGGAAGTAGAGAGTGAAGGGGGGTGGAGAGGGTGTTGTCACACAACAGTTTTAACCGTCATTCTTATACTGAAGATCACAGTTATTTTTCCTCATACATTAAAGTTCATAGATTAAGTCTTTTGTCCAGTTTTGTACTTCAAAAACACAGCGGTACCAACAAACAACTGCTGTCCACTTATTATTGTAACTGCCCCAGCAACCTCAAACTGTGCAATTGTTTGCTGACTCATGAGACTCGGCTTGTTCACATTGCTGGAACACTTTCAATAAACAAAGTAATTGTGAGTTTTATCTCTGTCGAGTGAAAAGTTTACATCAAACAGAAAAAAAATGTGTGTATTGTGAGTATTGTGAGTACGCTTTATAAAAAGTCATCCTTTTTGTCCTGTTTTTGACAAGTTACAATGAGCAAAATCATTTCTCCTTGCTACATGTTAAATGATTGAGAATTCCCCCCAACACATTTTATTACTTTTTGTTTCCAAGTCAGAAGTTTACATACCTGTATCTTAAGTGTGTTGAAAAGTCCAGAGATAATTTCATAGTTGTTGCAGGAGGAACTGGGGTGCTGTACAAAAACACAAGGCACCACACAATCATAAAAGTGAAACAACAACGCAAGACATGAGTCAAGATACAGACTGGGACCTCATGAGTCATCCACATACATAGTAAGCCCAATCTGACAAGCTAGTTACAAAATGTTTGGAGGACAATAAAGTCAATATTTTAGAGTGGCCAACACAAAGTCCTTATCAAATTTTTTTTTGGCACAGCCTTAAAATAATATGTGTGAGCAAAGTTTCCAACAAATCTGATTCTTCTAGTTCTGTCAGAAGGAATGGGCCAACATTCCAGCAAACTGTGATGGGATGACTGTGGAAAAACACCAAAATGTTCTACCCAAGTCACATAGTTTGAAGGTAATTCTGTCAAACATCAAGAAAATTGATGTCGGCTTCTGACTGAGGAAGGTAAAATAATAAAATAATGTCATTATTTTGGCAATAAGCAATTGGACGCAAGTTTTGCAAACTTCACTGATGTAATACAAAAAAAAGGTTTCATGTTATTGAATATCTGAGGAAAATAAATGTTAATGCCTTTTTTTTCGCAGGTTATATCAAAATCTGTTTTCAGCTGTGACTGTTTTGATACATTCATCTCAAAAATTGTTAGAATATCATGAGTCAACTTTTGTGACACTGAAATTTTGGGGTTTTGGATCAATACTGAATGCTGAGAATTTCCTCAGACGCCTGACTAAGCAGAAGTCTTTGTGTCTCACAGGAGAAAAACACATTCTTTGTGTTTCAGAGCAGCCTGCGGGTGGCAGATGCCTACTGTATGAGAACACTGAAGAGTTGTTGTTTTTTTTTTCACTGAAGGAATAACCAAATGTAACAATATCTCAGTTTAACACCCTGTGAATCCCTCTCATGGAACATAACAACCTTTCTCCCTCTGTTTCGGTCTCTGTTGCTCCTCTGGGGCAGTGGCCCCTAATTAGAAGCAGAGCTGCTGGAAATACATTTTCCCTAACAAGGTGAAAGAAACTGAATGGGACAAGCATAAACTAGGCCGAATATCAACATACTGACTCATCTGTCTGAGCCTTACACGTTTGAGGAGGAGTGTTTAACATACTGCTGGAACAACGATCTGCAGTTGTTCTTAAGCTCTCTTGCAAAGCTGTGAAGCGGACCTTCTTCTGCTGCAGAATATATAAATCTATCTGGGCTCCAAAATCTCCAAATTAAACATAAGGGCAGGCACATGGAAAATGAAAATGTAAATCTGTCTGGGAATAGCATTTGAGTTTTTAAGCCCCCCTCTTTCTTTGATGAAATAAGAATCTCTTCTGTTCATGTTTATGACCTTTATCATTTGGCTCCAATCTAATAAGCCTAACTAGACGTATGCAAGATTTCATTTTGTTATTTTCACTTTTAAAAATTCAGGCAACTCTTCATAGATAACAGCAAAGGAAATATGGAGCTGAGGAGAATGGGTTGAGCAACAGAAAACCTCTGGAAATGAATGGCCATATTCTGGAAATGAATGGCCATATTCTGCAGTTTGCCTTTGTGTTGAAGCCTGTTTATGGTTAGAAACTGAAAAGTTAGATTATTTGAAACAGGTTTTCAACAATTTCAGCTTTTCTCTAAAGATAACTAAAACATTTGATCTGTAGTCAGATTTAGACATCCTTTTGTTGTAATTGTAACAAAACTACTGATAGGATGCCAAGAAACAGGCATGTTGTGCATTCTCTATGCTCCATCATATCATATTTTATCCTTTTCTTTGCAGTTGTTATGCTGCACATTTGTTTGCATTTCACGGCATGAAGTTTAAAAGGAAAGTATGTTAATCTCTCTGTCTTTTCTCTCTGTCTGTCTTTCAGGCTCTTTGGTACAACGGGGAACTGTGCAGCCTGCAGTAAACTGATCCCAGCCTTTGAAATGGTGATGAGAGCCAGAGATAATGTTTACCATTTGGACTGTTTTGCCTGTCAGCTTTGTAACCAGAGGTAAGAACGGAAATCATACCTGCAACGACAATGCATTTCAAACAAACCATGAATGGAGTAGGAAAAAGGCTCATAATCTATATTTTAGGGCATCTTGTACAGAAAGCAAAGGTTTTCTAGTACATGTTTTTTTGTTTGTTCAGTTGCATTACATCAAGCAGCTTGTAAATCTAGAAAAAAGATAAATTTTGGTTGTCTAATTATGTTGTGCATTTGTAATACCCTGCTAATTATTTTCACTATAACATGCTGCCAGCAGTCTGTCCCCATTTGTGGCTCGATATGTAAATCTTTAAAGCCAGCGGAATGTAAAATTAGCTCTTGTTCTTATGTATAAAGTTCAGACACTACAAAGGGACACATCTTGCTGCATATAAGGAGAAAATGAGGAGTGCATGTGTAACACGGTATTTCCAGGTGGACAGCGACCAATGGGAAAAATTGGAATGAGCACAAAGCCTATGGTATGATGTACATGGAATATGACATACCCTAATATTGCCTTTCCCCATTAATATATTGTCAGTAATGGCAGCAGTATGAGAGTGGAGCATCCTTTGCATGCTTGTCGCGAGTGCCGCGACCCTGTTCCTCCACACAGCACAAGCCCATTAACCTTCTGCAGGCCAGATTCAGTTACCATAGTGAACACCTGCTGTAAGGGAATTATGACTCCAGTCTCTCTTCTCAGCTGGCAGATATATGAAGCCAGGGCTCATCTGGCACAGCATTGCCATGGCTGTGACTGTTACCAGCTTTATTTACCGTGTTACCAGCCTGGCATATTACTGAGGCCAAGCTATTTTCAGCTATGTTCTTATCTCCGCTCCCTTTCAGTCACATTATGGAGCTGTTTCCAAAGTGTCACGCAAACAAACAGCAGCGCAGAGAGGGAACATCAGTGGGACAGGCTGCTGTGTGTAATTTTCACTCTTCAATTGACTCTGACTTTTGAGGAAAAATGATTTTGAACACTGCAGCCAAACTGTCTCTGAAAAAGCTCACCCCGTGGCAGGGCTTCCTCGCAGACTCCCGCGGCAACGTCACCGTTCCACCAAAAGAGAGTTGACCTGCTTTTCATCGGGTGCCAGTTCTCCTGTCTGTTTGCTTTCAAACTGGATTGGTTTATAATCTCATTTTATTTGAAGGCCCACATTTATGATGACCATCAAACTGGCCCCTAAAAGGTGCTTGATGAAAAACATCTTCATCTGAATGCCTCTAATCAAACAAACATCATCATTACCAATCAAACTCAAATGCTGCCCTTCAAGCCACATTTATCTCATGACCCCAGCAGCAGTTGTATTCATAACCCCCTGTTTCTGTCTTCCAACAGGTTTTGCGTGGGGGACAAGTTTTTCCTAAAAAACAACATGATTTTGTGTCAAATGGACTATGAGGAGGGCCAGCTGAACGGCAGCTTTGAGACGCAGGTTCAATAGTTCATGGCAGCCACAATCAGCTCCACACGTTACACACAAGATGGATGTTCTGCTGCACTTGGAAAAAGACAAGCGTCTGTCTGCTTGCCTGCAATACTTTTTAAATCCTCTTTATCATCTCCTCTCCTTCCCCCACCGCAAGGACTTTGTTGTAAATGTTCAACTTTTTGCCCCTTCCACACCGCACCAAGCCCCCAACCCCAACACTGAGCAGTTACAAATTTTGATGTACAGTTGTGCCTGCTAAGCTGAGCACTGTATTGCTTGTATGTTTTGTGAAATTTGTTTAAGGTTTTCTGTTTTCTTTTAGAAATGGTTCACTGGAGGGTATGTACAGTCTGTTTTCTCTGTATATATAAACTGGAACATTTATTTTATGAAATGTAATGCAATTTTATTACTAGTGTGAATTAAAGATTCCTAAATGTTCATAGTGAGTTTTTTTTTCCTCCTACTGAAACCAAAGTTGTTGAGGGAAGTTGCCCATGTATTGATAAAATCAAATATCAAAGAATGACAATGTTATAGAAGCCTTGCAAGAGATGGATATATTTGAACATCTCTTGTGATGCATTAAAGGTTTTATTACATTTTGCAAGCTTCTGATGGAATTGGAAATGTTTAAAAATGAAGTAAGTACGATTTTATTTGGAATAAAAGAATGATTCTCCAAACTGTGTTGTTGTGAGCATGCAGGTGTCGGGAAGTGAGATAAGCTGAGCAGCTTCTCTGTGATTCATGCTTCACTAATTGCCATCTGATTATCAGGGTGAATTGGCCTGGAAATGAAATGCAACAGCAAATAAATTAGAGGGGGGAAAATAAACGCTCATTGAGTTAGAGCTCACTCAAACTCATCATGAGCAGAAGCGCAGAGCTGTATTTAAAAAGTCCTTTTCCCAGAAGACTCTAAATAGAGATGCATGACACCGTCTGTTTATCTGATGAGGTTATTTCTGATAAACGCAACAGGAACCAATGCACTGTCAAATAATCATGATCCATCAAAAGATAATCCACTAAGTTGGCACATTATGTATAGCTTTATCAGTTAAACTTGACTGAAAAAACCTTGCAAAGCTAATGCTAATATGATACAATTAGCTAAGTGAACCTAACATTTAACCTGCAATTTAAGGCAGGACATAGTACCTTTTCTGAAGTTTGAACTTGTATTTGTCCAATACATTTTTGATTAATTTGTAGGAAGGCAGTTAACATTTTGGGAAAACTATATCTAGTTACATATTAAACATAAAATATCCAAGGGATTCACCGAAATTTTAATCGAGGCAGTTACCTCGTAAACACACAACTTACCTTGAATGAGCTGTTAACTTTTAGTTTTTTTTTGTTATACCAGCTGATCGTAGTCATACATTAAATAACTATGTGCACATTTTGATGTAGGGTTTCCCACTGCCAATAGAATGAGTTTTCTTACTGGGTCGTGCAGTTACCTTCTTGCATTATTACATATTGCATAGAAAAACAAGCATGACATGTGACAGCCAAATGGGAAACAAAGCCATTAGCGTGAGTAACACACCTGTTGAGTAAAATATTTGCAATGTTTTTACAGTGTGAAAACCCATAACATTTAGAGAGAAGAAACAACAATCTTATTGCTGTTCATATTGAGTGTGTGCTGTAACAGTCTGGATAGGCACTAGTAGAAATTAAGCTCACTAGGATTTACAAATTTCCAGAGCTCAAACATTTTATTCACCGCTGGTTCCAAAAATCCTCAACTTTTCCACCAACAGACTTGTGACCTCAGAGAGCGCTGGCTGACAAAGGGGAACATTGTAATAAGCCAATTAAAGCACAATATAATGAACAGCCTCAACCGATACAGATTTTTTATTGGTGTTGAATAGTGTTTACATCCACTTGCACTCCACCACATTAATTGAGGTTCACTCCTGGAAATTATCTCCAGCCCACGGTTTGGTATTAAGCCACCCACAAGGTGGTCCAGACCCTAAAATCAGGATCCAATATTTTACATGAAGACCAAAAAGTGACTAAATGCAGTTAAAAGATTCCCTTCACATAGTCTGACAGTCCTTGTCAAGCAGATCTCAGGGGTAAGGTCAGACTTGTGCTGAAAACTCATGGTCAATTAATTCAGTTAATGTAAATTTGATAAAAGGACGCATATATCTGCACAATCCAATAAAAACAGGCATTGTTAAAAATCCTGCTTTTATATATTATACATATATTATGCCTTTTTTACTTCTTAAAGTTCTTTACAGTATAAGCTTCCTTTATACTGTAAAGGAAGCTTTATCCACACAAACATTCGTTTAGTTCTTTAATTCTGTGAACTGAGCTCATATCCCTTATAAACCCTCATATCTTCAAGATGAAGATATGAGGATGAAGATATGAGCTTATATACCTTTGATAAACATTTGATTTATATATATATATATATGAAATCACAAATCATTTGCCTTTCAAATAGCCTAAGAGCCTCAATCATCTATGTTTGTGAACTTAAGCTTCACATAATTTATAAATAAATGTGGGTTTGAATGTATGGACAACGCCTTTAAAATGTTTAACATCCTTTTTCTTCATCCGTTATTAAACACTATACTTTGTTGGCTTTTTTCTTTTTGGAGAAAGCAGAAAAATTTTATGTTTCAAACCAGGTGCGGCATCCTGCAGGCGCTCCACTACCAGCAGGACACAGAACAGCAATATAATTCGCTAACACATAAATGAGGTGTGCAAAGAGCATTAATTAGAAATTCATTAAAAATTCAGACTCACTGGCAGGTGTGCAAATAAAGGATTAGGCCGCCATCAATTATACCACATAAGAGAACATTTTAATTGCAATTCCTGATTTACAGAGGGAAACAATCAGGCTTCATGCAATATGCCTGATTGCTCATTTCGCTAAAAAATAATGAGGAAAAACCTCACCAGGTAACACTGTCCTCAGCTTTATGTTGATGAGAACTCAGAGCACTGATTTTTGTATTGCTCATACTATGAGTCTGTCTGTCTCCATAAAATATAACAAGTCCATGTACACATAATTCACAAAGTGCATGAGAAATTAGAAAACATGGAGCACACCTGTGTGTTCACACACATAAATACACATCCACTGCAGTTTGGCATTCCCATCTGCTAGTGTTGGTTGAGAAGTTCCTGAGCAGCAAATGTTGCGCTGTTATGACTAAAGTTGGCGAATTCTCCAACCTCTCCTGTGTTCCTGATTACTGCATTATGGCATCTGCTTAATTAGCTTGGCTGGTGTCATGTGTAGCACCCGAGGGGGTGTTAAAAAGTGCCCTTCCCTCTTGCTCATTATCTGCCTCGATTCATGTGATGTATAATCTCTCCTGACAGGCGTTCATATTGACATAGGGGCAGCTGTCAGCGGAGCATGGTCATAAAGGGTGCGTGCGGAGTAGAAACCGCAAATAGACCAGATAGGTGGATAAGCTGCCAAAATTCTGCACAAAACTGGTGTTTCTGTGTTTTGTTTTAGAACCATCAGCATTTCTGCAGTCCTAATTATACCAAATTTAATTTTATGGTTGAGAGCACTTTGGGAGAAGAAACTGATAGCAGGCGATGCATTTTTGATTACAACAGGTAATACTGAAAGTAACGTCCTGCTGGGTTCTTTCCTGAATTGGCAAAGTGTCCAAGTCTTGGCTTGTAATCAGTTTGATCATTGCCATATGCGAAATGCTGATAATTATCTGCAAAACAGGTCCTCACAGTTTTTCCATGCGTTTTCAGCAAATCAGTTTCTTATTGCAATAAGGAGAGTTGGCATTCTTCATATTTATCTCATTCTGTCTCAGACAAAAACTTATATATTTTGCTTTTTAATGATGTTGGTTGGATGTCAAAGGATCTTCATTTAAAGAAAACCTAATGCTTTTTAAATGACAATGAACTATTTCAGTCTTATTTACTCTTTCAAGTGAACTGAATACCGACCAAAGTCATTTTTATGTAGATTTAAAATTTTCTTGACATAATATTTTAGCATTGCTGTGGCAGTGTGGGATGAGTAAACCTTCAAATTTAATATCCAACTTTTCAATCATAAAATCTGTAAAACTGACCCCAAATCAGATGAACAAGAAATACCAACCAGAACTTTAGATTTCCAAGGACACTTTTTCAAATTACTACTAACACACAAACTGTGGTTCAAAGTGTGTACAATTTTAAAAAAATAATAAAAATTGTTGAAGTTTTGCTTTGAACGTCTCACATGGACACATTTCTACTAGTAAATGGTTTTTTGTTTTTGTAAACATTAAAAGCTTATTTTTAATATCCTTCAGAAGGTCCAGGTTTTGAACTTTGAGTATCTCAAAGAGCACTGTGAAATCCATCATCTGAAAGTAGAACAAGTATGGCCAAACTACATATTAGTAAGACTTGTACTCTGTAAGACTTGTAGCTGAAATTGATGAAATTTGATTGAAGAACACAATTGTTTTGTGTGTGTGCATGTGTTTTTATGATGTAAAGTAACTTGCTATACAAAGGAACTTGTTTGATTATTATTTTGGTAAAAACAGAGAACAGATGTTAAGGGCCGACACTATAGCTGAAGGTTGGTGGATTTAAAAATAATAAGGTTACATTCTCAATTACACTTTTATTGTAAATGGTAGGAGAAAATCGCTTGGTGGGTGTGTTGTGGTATGATACTTTGAACTCGTCATTTAATTAGTATTCAATATATATTTTTTGCCTTCAAAGAGCCACATCTGTTTCAAAATGTGAAAATCACCGTTACCTGAGATAAATGAAAATGTGTGTTCATAATGGTCAAGTGACTATTATACCTCTTGAAACTAAGCAGATTTTTATCGCCTCTCACAAACTCCAACATATGTTCTATTGATGGCTAATGGACCTGTTTGTGCTATGAGCAAGAGACTGGAGAGAGCAATTAGTTACATGTGGCTTTGATTAGCACCAATTCTGCTGCAGAGCTTGAGGGAGGATAGAAAACAAAATGCTAAATTACTGCTGAAGCTCTTTGTGACAGAATGCAATAAAATGGAAGAAACTATTTAAATTCATGGTAATAACAGGTAAATGTGAACATGTTAACTGTAGCACTGTGCCCATGGCTAAGATTATGCATATTCTACCTACAAGCAGCTTGCGCCAAGCAGTGCATATAAAACTGAAATAAATGGCTACAGATGCATGAACTTGCCTGAAAGAGGTTTGCTTACTCTGTGATCTCATTCTTAAATGAAACCAATTTGCCTAGAAATTGGTTCTAAGGCCTAATGTTGAACTCTGCACATCAGCTATACAACACACACACACACACACGCCCACAGTTAGCTTTTCACACACACACACATGCACACACACAGTTTCACAGTCACACTGCTTCCACCCTTTCCCTCGCTGCAAATCATGTTTGACTTTGAAGTGCTAATTTTGGAAGTTTAGCCAATTTTTATTTGCTGCTTTGAAATGTATCCCCTAAGCTGCTGCACCAGCAATGAAATATACAGACCTTTACAATGAGGGATAAGTGACCAAAATGAGAAGCGGATGGTTTTCTTCCCAACATTATATAACTGTGAATAATCCCCACATGGCATTTTCTCCTGTGCCATCACAGCCTCAATTTATTTTTGGAAATATTATGCTTTTTTTTTTTTTTTTTTTTGCTTTTTTCTTTTTTTAATTTTTTTTTTTTAACTTTTTCTTATTCTAATCTTCCTAAAGTTGGAGCCAATTTAAAATATGCAATGATTATTACTAACACTTTAGAGTTAGTATATTGCAACAACAACAAAAAAAAAATACTTCAAGGTTAGGAGAGAAATCTAAGGGAGCTGAACTTTTGCTGAACCTCAGAAACAAAATTTACTGTGTATTTATTTGCATCCAAAGGTTAAATATAAGGTATTTAGTGTAGTAATTATCTTCAGAATTTCATGGATCTCTTTATGGAGAAACTCTTTAAAACAAATTAAGTAATTACAAGTATTAAAGACATTGAAATTACAAGTATACAGCTAGAGACTACTGAGCGTTATCCTTCATGATGGAAAACAGAGCCCACACAAGAAAACACCCTGTTATTGTAATAGTTGTATTTACCATTGTAATGGATGCAGGGGTGACCTCAATCACAAGCCTTTTTCACTACTTTTATTGGGAGCTGGAGCATTGTACAGTAAAATAAGTTGATCAGATTGGCTTCTCACCAAGCAGCCCAGCTTAATAATGTGGCAAGCAAAGAGCTAGAGGGAGAGAAGATTTGGAATGGGGGCCCCTTCACTTTCCAGCGCTGCTCTGCTTTAAAATAGTCCTAGAGTTGGCAATAAATTGTTTTTGTAATCAGCTTTCTGAAAAGCTTATTTACTGCTTGTTTTGTGTTTATTGTAGTTCTCAGAATATAATATAAAATTGGATTTTATTACATGTGCAGTTTTCTTCGCTCGTAAAAGAATCAGCAGAGCGTGCATCACCACATTGAGTGTGGATGATCCATAAAGACATAGGGTGTTATTATCTTGATTTTGATTCTGTCTTTCTATGCTCAGGATAGATCAATAGGATTGGACTGGACCATTTCATGGGTAGAAGTTTCAACAACAGCAAAAGAGTTGAATGTCTGTGCAAAAGAATGATAGAATTATGGTATAAATGGCATGTTGGTTGGATTGTGAGAATTGTATACAGCAATACATTTTATGTGAATTAAATGATTTGTAAAAGATATATCAGAAGTGCTAAATGAACTGGTGAAATGTGCTCTATAACTAGACTAACACTGGGTTTTGTAGGGTAAGGTTTGGAATAAGGTTCTTAATTAAATATTTACACCAGTTATACACACAATAAAAAAGATACCCAGCAATTTTTCAGACCAACATTAGCTCACCAGCAAAAGAGTTTTTGTGCTTCCAAAATGTTGTAAATCATAAATAGTTAAAAGTTTAGCTACCTTCAGCAAAGAATCAGACTTGGCGAGGTATCTGGGACAAAACTTTCTAATTGAAAAATTTCAGGTTAATGTTAAATTAACTTAATGGCTCCTTTTGATTATTGGAAAATGATGCACCAGTTGGATTTGAACTGTTTTTAATTCATTAAATTAGATTTAACTGAATTGGATTTTAGTTAGCTTAAATATCCTAGACATAAGCCGAACCTTTTTCTCTCCTGTGGAGCCTCAAGATAAAACTTGATGCGAATTGTAAGTAAATGAAACAAGGTGGATTAAATTGTCAATATGCTTATACAAGCAATGCAATACAAGCTGGATGTGCCCTCTTTTTATTCTCAATATGCGTCGTCTATGATTCCCAAAAAGACAGAATGGAAAAATTTATAAGACAACCAGATAGTTTTCTACATCATCAGTTCAGTTTAAATGAGCCAAGGCCTCGCTTGTTTATGACTCTTTGTGTGGTTCAGCTTCAACTCTAATTTATTGGTGTCGATGAACTGTGTTCACTGACATCACTTCTCCAAAGTGTGTGCACCAATAAAATGATTTCCACAATAGCTCTGTGAATGTTAATAATCCAGCCCTGGCTGTGGGCTCTGAAGATCACAGCCGTTCGGAGATGGTTTTCAGTCATGTTGCATGCCTACAAAGATTTCTCTGAATTTTCCAATTGCTGTGTCATTCTTTGTGTTCAAAATGAATTTAAATTTGTTGAAGTTGCATGCTAAAATAACCTCATTATTGATCTCCAAAAAAAAAGTAAGCTATGTGGATGTGCTCTGATGTGGTACGTCTCCGTGTTTATTCTTTTCATGATATCATGAATCTTAATAGCCTCAGAAATTTGCTCCCCTACTCACACTCTTTAAAAGCAAATGAAAGCAGCATCATGGGCAAAAAAAGAAGAAAAAAAAAGACTTTGATTCCTAAAATTTCACTCTGCTTCACTGACAGTATAATCACAGGGAACAGTGGCTCAGTTTTCTGTATATTAAGTTCAGAATAACTTCCTACTCATATTTAGCCATTATTGTGGCGGCAAACAGTGACAATGAAATCCAAATTAGCTCTCAGTAGCACTGACATACTTTCTAGCAGCAAGTACAGGACGCCTCATATATGATTAATTAATTGCGGCAGCCTGCCATCTGTGTTTTAACTGATTAAATAGCTCACAAAGTGGGATGCACCTTTTGATGTGAACCTTTGGGGAGCTGGTTCTGTCTTTGTGCTTCCACCTTGATTAAGCACAATACTGCTGCACTTCCACTGGCCCTCTTTTTCAAAGTCTCTTTAACATGGAAGGAAAGGACACAGAGACATTTGGGGTGCTTTAAAATGTTGCCCATTTCTAGTAGTCAAGGCCCTGTCCACGTTGTTTTTCTCCTTTTTTAACAAAGTGAACGTTTCACAGTGTTGTGCTGGTGAGCATGCATCGAGCTTTGAGATAAAAATTGATTCCAGTAAATTCTCACCTGAGATCCATCACAGTGAAAGGCTTTAAAAGGTCACACATGTAATAAGTTCCTATGGTCTCAGTCCCTCCAATAATAGGCCTTTAGTCTGCCATGGAAGGCTGGTATATAGAAATAATTGAGTAATCTGTGGACCATTCAATTCAATCGTGGGACTCAGTGACAGTGCAAGGCCTGCTGGGCTGTGAAGAGGTTGTTCTGTGGAGTCTTTCTGTTGGCAGGGAAATAGTTTGTCCCCTAAAGCCATCCACCACCATCTTTGTAGCAGCACAGGGGTCCTCCAAGCTCAAATTCATGTCATGATTTTTACCAAAAGCAAAAAAAAAAAAGTACAACACATGAGAAGAAAAAAATGTCTAAGGGCTTTAATTAAATCCAAAGCTCTCCAGTTAAATTTAATGAATGCATGTCCACAAAATCTACTGAAGACCAAAAGAACTGCAGGGTAAGATTAATGAATGTTTTATATACATAGGGGTCATTTAAGAAAACAATGTTAAAAAAAAAAAGACACAAAAACTTCTGCCATTGGTAATCTACATTGAAAACACAAGCTATGTACAATCAAGCTTTCATTCCTGCAGAATATGAGCTACTTAAAGTGTTTATTCAAATACAATTCACTTAAAACATATTTAATCTTAATATGACAATTAAATACGTTAAGCTTTGCTCTAATTTATAAATGACCCTACAAAGTAACATTTGTTATTTCATGTGCTCCTTCAGGCAAATAATGTCTCTTCTCTGGTTTCTCCACAGTTATATGAAACAACTTGTTTACATTTATAGAAAATATACATGTTTGCACAATAAGTGCTTAGAATACTGCTTGGATGAAATATTTTGTTGCATGCCAAATATGTGCACTGATAATATATTTGGTAATTTAAAATAGATGCCAGCTGCCCTTTATTTCCACACCTAAGGTCAAATTTTGGTGCCCATGATAATAAAGCTCATGCAGAGGAACAGGAACATTGTGTGAAGAAAGAGAAGTGACACTTTGAGATTTCCCTTTTTTACCACTAGTTGCATTTTTTTTCTATTTTTTTAAGTTCTAACATAGAATAAGCTTGAGATAAAATTTTCTGTCTGAGATTTGCCCCTCATAGTGCTTATGTGTTATGAAAAACAAAACAAAACAAAACAAAACAACAATCAGAAATTTCTGCCATGGGTCTATAGACGGAGCTTCCTCCTGACGGAACAAATTTGCAGTTCCAAATCCAATCAAAAATCATTTTGACACAAATTCTGTCATCTGCATCACACTGAGGGTCTTCTTTGTCTGAAACCTTTGCAACCTGCAAACAAAGACTGAATGTGCCAGGACACAACTTCCATTTGGACGTCTCCAAACGTACAAAGAACATTAAATCGAACCGCAAGCTGGAGAAGAAATGAAACAAGGACTACTGGTAGGAAAGATTTGTTTTGGAGTGGACATGAAACTAGCATTATGATCCCAGAGGCCATGGTAAAGCATGCAATATACTGAACAGTAGTAAGGGAAGGCAAAATCCAATGTCCATGCTTGTTCATTTAAACATATTTATTGCGCTCTGACAGCTAACTCATATTCTTGAGATTTCATTCATATTTCTCTCCCAACTTACAGAAGTATTAATGCCTGATTCTTGTCTTTCTAAAGAGGAACTTGATGGAGCTTTCTCCATTGCTAATTTATATGATGCCTCCTCTGCTACAACCCTTGAGTGAAATCACAAGCTTCATCTTTCTCCACCGCTGAGGTTTTCTCTCCTATAATACATTTTTCTGAAAGAAAATGGGACAAACCTTGCAGTTGTGACAGCTGTCTTGAAATTAAAATACTTCAGGGGGATAATTTGATTATGACACGTTGTTGTATTTTACCAAGCAGCTAATGGCAATGAGAGAAAGTCTGGAGACGGCACCAGCCATTCATACAACTTACAGATGTCACAATAGTCTTTACACATAATTTTATACTCTGCAAAAGCTGTTGCCTCCCATCAAAGAAGCATTCTGCCCACATCCACAGCCACACATGCACGACATGACAGATTTAGAAAAATGAATTAAACCAGAACAGATGGGCCTTAAAAGTAAAACAAAGTAATTCAATCTGGCTAATGGGAGGAAAGCCACAAACTACTCAATTCTCCGACTCAGAAGCTCGGCTGAATTGCTTCTCCAGCTTTAATGCTCAATCCCTATGTCATAGTGTGTTTCTGTGTTCCCCATGCATATTATAAGACATTTAAAAGGAAAACACTGTATATTTACAAGACAAGCCCCACCATGTGGACAGACAGGAGCTATTAGTGCCTAGACAAAGGGGGAAATGTATCGTAATTGATTGTTACAAAAGATTGCCCTCCTCAGGAAAAAAAAAAAAAACATTAAGCTATTCCAGAAGCGCATTTGATGCCTTAAAGTGCTGTGCAAAGGAGGCTCTTTCTGCACTACACATTCATGCTGACATGCAGTTTGCAAAACAATTACCATCCGCTCTTGTTTGATCTTTGTCCCCACTTTGGTTCTTTATAAGTGTGAGTACAACTCACTTGCCAACCATGCGTGCAATAATGGCTTCCATCAAGGGATGTCAGCTGTCAGAAAATGGAATACGTATTTTCAACACAAGTTTAAAAACTGCATGAAGGAGTTGCTTTTAACACCAAAATGATATTCCTAAAATAATAATGAATTGCCTTTACATGTTTTATCTGTGCGGGGCCTTTTTGTCCCAAAGTTGTTGCCTCAAAATTGGAATTTGAGTGTTTGCAACGTGAAAAGGCAAATTCTTAATTGTAGAATAGCCATAAAAAATGTCGTTTTAGTAATACTAAGATATGAAAACCAATTCATTCAATGACGCATACAAAAATCTGGCTAAACATCTGCATCTAAATGACAGATTTATCACGCAAGATCTTTGCATTTACATCAGAGAAGAAACTTAAAGCATGTTGTGTCATTACTACACATTTGCACAGTGACAATGCACTAGCTGGCTGTGTTTGCATACATTTTCTCAGCTTATTGGATGCTTCCCATTACCAAATGACTCACTCAGTTCTAGCTGCAAAAGTGGTGTAGGTGTATAACTTTAGCTTGTGAGGTGGTAGGAAATAAATAAATCTGATGAACCTTCAAACTGAAGATGTGTTAATCATGCGCATTTCAGAGAGAATAAAGAGAACAAAGTAAACATGTGAAATAGTGACGAGGCTGTTAAAGAACTGAACAAAGAACATTGATGGCCTTAAGGACAGCAGAAATTAGTGGCTTGTCAAGTGCATAAAAAGTGTGGCTCAAAGGAAACCTGCTTTGTTTAACTGGTCAATGAACATGTTTAAAATCTTTTTTGTCCAAAAGTAAAAGTTATAAATGCATTTCTATTCTTTACAACAACAATAAATTTAGAGATACAGAAACAGGCTGGGCTTATTTCAAAATCCAAATTTTCTTCAAAATATTTTTTTTGTCATTGTGTAAATACCTGGATCAAAAGTCAATAACCCTTAGGAAAGGATAAACTCTGCAATGTGCATTTATGTATTCAGAATATGAAAAACACTTTGTTGTGAAGTTGATGAATAAGCAGCAACTTCTACAATCACACTTTCTGCAATCAACCATCATTTAAGTATCTATATAAATGTTCATCTTGTTACACATTAGATACTTCTCTTGCTAGTTCCAAAGCTGAAAATAATACCAACAGTCCTATTTTCCTTCATTTTCATGATCTGACAAAAAAGATTTACCACTTAAATCTTTTTAAGTGGTACAGCGCAACTATAGTTAAATAATTTATTTTCTTTCCCATTGTGATGGTAGCTATTTGTCATGTCATCCAAATAACCAAGAAGTTGTAGATTATTCATGAATTTTTAATGAGCATTCTAATCAAGTATTCATAATATGAAGTAAAAGAAATGTTAGAAAACCTCATTTTTATTGTCTTGCTGTATGAAATTCTTCCAAAAGTCAGAACTCCATTAGCTTGACCATTACCACTGCAATTCTCATCTCCCTTCACTGCTCCATCTGGGCTTTCTCACGTCCAGCTGGATTTCTCCGGTAGAATTTCCACTGGGTCGATCAGCAAGCAGAAGGAGAAGTTCTGAATGATGACGCAGATTTTCTGCGCCGATTTAGAATTGTACTCTGCCTACAGTAGAGAACATAGCTAAAAATGCCAGTGCTAGTTTTAGCAATGGTTGCAGAGGAAGTCAAACCATGTTGGCTTCTAAACATTGAATTAGCAACAGCCATCTTGTTCTGCTCAACGCGTCTCTCTTCACAGTGGGGTATGTTTGTTTACGGTGCAGGCACTGTAGGCAATTTCACTGCAGTATGGTTGTAATGAACCAGCATCAAACTTAGCAACCGAGTAAAATTTCAAACTTCACACAGTCCATACCTCCAGCAAGCGATTGTTTCTCAACAACTGAACATAAGACCCTCAGTACAAACCAAAAGGTAGAACAAGCAGCTGTTTTTTACCAAGCTGTAATTCCATACTTGTAGATGCGAGAGCTTGTCTCAGTGTCCAGACTTATAGATCAAACTTGTGTGGGATTCTTCTATTGTACAACACGTATGACTGTTCATAGTAGAACAAACTATTTTCCTGTTTATGGATTTTACGTAATTGTAGCCTTACCTTTCTGTATTAGTAAAGAAATATCAGAAGAGCCAACAACTACATTTGGATTTTTGAATAAACCTAAAAGCATCTCACGAACCAGTAGTAAAGGTTAGTCTTTAAAGAAAATATATTGACCTGCTGGGCTCCACACAAACTTCCCTACCTTATTGTTGACAGTTTTTATGAGTCTAATGCACTTTGTGATGTATAGCATAATAACCCTGGCTATGACTTTAGGGCCTTACTCTTAATATTGGCTGCCGAGTGGATCAGGCAAAATTATTGTAATGAGACCAAATTTCCATACAACAGCAAAATGAGTTCATTACTCTAAATTATATTGGTGGAGTAACCAAAAGATATTGATGGTTTTATTAAGCAGGAATTGAGTTTCAGCCTTAAACAGAATTAAGCAAACATGCAGACTGCAAAATGTAGTAATAATTACATCAGGTGCTTTTGGAAAAGGTTAGCAGAATAGCCAGCACTCATTCATACTCATGAGGAGGGCTTCAACTCCTGGAAGCTTTTAGTTTTCTGACATCAAAAAGCTCCATGAATTTTGCACAAGTGACTATCATCCAAAAAAAAAAAAAAAAAAAAAAAAGACTGGAAAATTACAAATAACACTCAAATTTTTTTGAAACACATTAGCTTATTAATACTGGGCTTTTGTTTTACACACTAAATATGGAAATAACTGAAGAGAGAACAAATACATTGACTCTTGAACTCTTGCAGGCAGTTTCTGTTGTTCCAAGCTGAACGTGTTAATATCGAGGGTCTGTCTGTGAAGCTATGGATTTGAATGTTTTTTTAAATCAATAGCAGGCATGTGGAAAAATGAGGACGTCATGACAATCTGTTCTATTTAAAAGACCCATATTATATGTTGCATTAGTGCCTTTTTAAAACACAGTGAAGAAACTCTCACTTTTACTTGTTACACATAACTTAAAAGAACATTGACTTTGCAATTTTACGCCTCTGAAATTGGCCTCTGTCTCTTTAAGAAGCTCCTGCTCTATGTGACACTGCACATCATAACAGTACTAGTCCATGATGCAGTTTGAAATCTGCTGTTTTACTGCATGAAAAATGATCTACAAGTTTTGGACATGGAATTGTAAACATGGCTATGCAAAGAGGTCTTCTCTGAAAAGAGGCCACTAGGGTGAAAGAAGCCTCTACTGCTGTATTGCGATGACATATTGTTGGGTTGAAAGGGGGCATACATGGAAGACACCAGTGAAACTCTACAGCTGAAAGAATAAAGGTATGGGTAGAGGGTTTTTTTCTCAAACCAATGTCAAAGACAGGTAGATGGCTTTTAAAACAATCTCAATAAAATTATTTCAGCAAAACTGGAAAACATTAGCTATTTGGTGTCTTAACATATTTTTTTTGTTTCTATTTTTTGTTTAGTAAGAACAACAGGGTTGATTTGTTTCCATTTCTAGAGATAAAGAATTAGATTAAACATGGATATGTGGTCATGTTTTTAGGAACTCTGTATTCAATTTGGTGTACTTTTCTTTTCATATCATGGATTAAAAAAAAATAGAAAAACATAAACCTTGTATTTTACACAGTTAAACACCCAATTCGCTCATTGTTGATTCTGAAGCTGTCGCTCACGTATTGATTAAACAAATTAACACTACTCATTCATCCCAAGGTTACCGTTTCTCTCAGTGGCTGGGTGTGCTCTGCAGCTGTCCACAGAGGACTGCTTCAATGCATCCTCTACATCAGCTGATTATGTTATCTATCAAGCCCAGCTGCCACTGCCCATTTAAACCTTTGTCAAGTCATGCATTCAGCGTGGCTCATAGCAAATCACATAATTGAACTTTTGTATTCTACCACCTGAACATCATACCTTGATTTTTTTTTTCTTTCCTTTGGTAAAAATACAGAAGTAAGACTGTTGCACATAAGAAAAACAGAAATCGGCCACTGTGCTTGAACTGATAGAAGCTGGCGTTGTGCACACTGGTGTCGAAGAGGACATTGTGTTTTCCTGTTGTGGTTAAATCTAGCTAAAAAAAAAAAGGAAAAAAAAAGAGAGAGAGAGAAACAGATGCCAACAGCTTTTTTTTTTCTTGTTGCCAAGGCACAAACAGGATGCTGGCAGCTACAAAGATTCAATTATAAAAAGTACAGAAAATAATTAGAAAAATAATAGCACTTGAAAAAAAATGCCCCTCCAGAAATTGAGCATAACAATAAATCCGTTAATTAGCTCATTAATATTCAATTGGGGTCAGTGGACTTAATGGAACCTTTTTCATGGGCCAAGGAAATGTTTAACACTCAGTTTTTCCTGTGCCTGTTCTCATTATCAACTATGCACAGGCGGGCCTTATCAGCCCTCCAGATGGCAAGGAACAATGCAGCGCCATTATCGTCTTACAGCAGCATGTGTGCCTTGTAACCGGTGTGTGCCTGGGACAGTGAAGTATAGATACTGAGGCATTTAGTGTAATTGATATGTGGTATATATCGTATTGTTTAGGCCTGTTTGTTTGCTCCGCCGGTATTCAAGGCGAGAGGAGAGGCAAAGATTGATTTTCACCGCAGCCACTCCCGCTCTCAGCACAGGTCACAGATAACTTGTCAACGCAGTTTTTTGGGGCTGGTGTAAAATGCATCAAGGCTAAAGTCTCTGGGGCATTGTGCAGGATAGGGAGTTTCATCTCTGCAAACACAAGCCTTCTTCATTGTCGTTACCTCGTGCATGAGACAGATGTTTTATTCAACAAGTATCGCAATATGTCCTGAAACCTTTTTTTGCTCTGTGAGGTTATGCTTGTCTGTTTTTGATAAAAAAAAATTAATTTAAAGATGAAAATATTTATCCTTTAAAACAAAAATGGACTGGAAGCTCAGCAATTTGGTTCCAGTTCTACTACAAAAAAAATTGAGTTTCTGAAATTTGGACAATGATAAAACCACTGTTTTATTTGCACACTATAATACTGAAAATATAAAATTTTATTTCAACTAACACCTTTCACCCAAAGATGCTTTATACGGAAAGTCCAAATTGGATTTCAAGTGTCGGATGAGACCTGATCAAGGAAGTTCTTGAATGATTGGGGTGGGGGGTCACTGAAGATACCCTCAGACTCCAATCTCTGTTATAAATTAGCTGCTGCATCAGCAACTGTCTGTGTGATATTGTCCGCATATGGCTAATCACATGCTGTCATTTAAAAAACAAAAATAACTCCTTGACGTTACTGAATTAGTATAAACCTGGAGAGATTGATATAATAAATTTCTACATTTAAAGGTGTGGAACATTTTTTGTCATCCTTTAGAACAATGACGAAACAACAATTGCCATACTGTGTTATAAAATAGAACTGCAATTTTCAAATTGTGGCAACAGATGTCAACGGTGAGTGTGAGCCGCTACATTTGGGATCTTGAGCTCATCTCTAAACATACAGTTGAAACCGGAAGTTTACTGACACCAAATAAAAAGACATCCACATTTTTTCTTTGTTTGATTAACTTTGTTGTTAAGGGGCTTTATAACCAGTTTGGCTGTAAGGTTAGAGTTATTGTCCATTTTGAAGGCCAAAATGGGACCAAGGATTAACTTCCTGGCTTTTCTAGATAAATTTTCTTTCCTTGTGATGGCGTCTATCCTATGAAGTGTGTCAGTTCCTCCTGCAACATGATGCTGTCACCTACATACAAAAACAGTTAGGATGGTACAAGCAAGTCCTTGTCCCTATGCGTATTTGCAAACGGCAATGTGGCTTTTTATGTTTCCTTCCAATAAAAGGCTTCTTCCTCGCTAAAAGGCTTTTCGGTCCATGTTGGTACCAGACATGTTTCACTGTGGACAAGGACAATGTCTTGCTAGCTTCAGCCAGAATCTTCACTAGGTCTTTGCCTTTTGTTCTGGGGTCAATTTGTCAATTTGCACACAATGGATCAAAATATGTTCACAGAACTTCCTGAGTACCATGATGACTGGACATTCCCAATATCTCAGTACTTGCATATCATTGTTTGAACAGATCAATGTGGCACTTTCAAGCATCTGGCAGTTGTTCCGTTGAACCAGACCTGTGCAACTCCACGGCTCTCTTCCTGTGATCTTGACTGATTTCTTTTGACTTCCCCACAATGTCAAACATGAAAGAGTCATGTTCCAGGTGTGGCTTTAAAATACATCCACAGCTGTGCCTCCATTTAACTCAAGTGTGTCAGTTAACATAGAGGTTTGTAGAAAGAAACCCAAGAGGTTTGACTCAATTTATACAGCTTAAAAGAAAATCATCCCTGATTCTGACCAAATGTATGTCAAATCTACAAAAAAGAAAAAAAGTTCTAAGTGTTCTGGCATTTATTAAATAGCAATAGTTTTGATAATTGTAAGCGACCCAAAACAGTTTAGCCTGATTTAACTTCAGACAGTGAAAAATGTATATGTCATTTTATTTGGCGTATGTAAAAATCTGGTTTCATAAAGCAGATGTTCCACTAATGAGTAAAATAAATAAATATGTTTGGCAAGTAGATTTGCTTTGGGTTAATAGTATGCTCCTTACTCAAAACCTTAAGGCCAACATGCATCTGTTCTCTATATTTTGACTCTTCAGTCCATCAGTTTACCTGAAGCCATCTTTTAGAAAAAATCCAACTAAAATCATCACCAGAGCAAACAAAGGAGCAAAAAATATTTAGGAAAAAAAGCTCTATCAGAGTGAACAAGAAGGTATAATTTAATTAATGCTGGTGGAATTAAAGCTAAGCTGTAAATGCCAAGTATTTTTTTTTTCCTTTGTTGGGATTTTTTACCAGAATGAGTGAAAAATGCTTGGATTTAACAGTTTGTGAGCAAAGGAAGTCTGCTGGGAAATCCTTATTTGCTCAGAGAAAAAAAGGGGGGGAATTGATACCACTTGTAACAAATTGAGAGAGCATTTATTTTTTTTATCAGCATTTTCCATGACACTGTTGGATTAATGTCCCTGAATTCAGAGGATGAACCATGACACTTATTTGCCATTTACGTGTTCCATCTTGTGTATCAATCATAATGTCTACAACATTTAAATGTCAACCTTTTTGAAATCCAAATCCAATTCTGGGCAGCTCTTTAAAAAATAAAGCACACACATGAAAGCTGAAGAGTTAAATTCTGACTGTTTGAAGCAAAGGTTGTGGATTTTGTTTGAATAATGCCTTTAGCAATAGTTCTTAGCAGGTCAGTTTGCTGACTTTTTTTTTCCCCTTGGCATAGAGATTATTCAAGTAAAAGACAAGAGTGTGATCTCAACTTTGAATTTTCTCACTTATACTTAAATAAAACACAAAATGAAAAACAATATTTTCAGGTCATATGCTGACTGTACAGAGAAAAGGCTTAACGAAGTGTTTGAAAATACTTGAACACAGTGAGAAATAGGCTACCTGACTTAGAGTAAATGTGCTGAATGTGTTCAGGCTATCCCACAAATAGAGGTGATTCTAAATCATTGGCTTTAGGGTTGCAGCTTGAGAGCCCAGGTGTCATGGATAATTCCCACTCAGATATCCAGAGCCTTCGCTATCTCACCCCACTCCTCTTCTTTTGGCTTACTTCACCTCTGTTTAAGAGACAAGCTGCCATCCCATTGATCCCCCTCCCTCCAAACAGCTACCGAATGCCACCCCCATCCTCAGACCCAGGTACAAGGGCAGACAATGAACTTATGGGTAGAAGGGAGGGCGGCACTTCCCGCTGAGTGCAATTGGGATTTAGGAAAGTTAACACTTCTCAAGCACAAAATTCCAGCCTGGGCAGCAGACAGGGGATTCTGTCCTAGGCCATTCCACATCCACCCGATCAGGAGGTCAGTCCCATCATCGTACTTCTTGCCCATTTTGCAGTCTCACTACTTGTTAGTAACTCTGAAATCTCTCTCATTTACTTCCAACAGTGCTGTCGACAGTTTTTGGTGCTGGCTGAGGCTCTTAAATCACAGGCGGTTCAAATTTTAAGAGCTATACAATCCAAGAGTAAAAGTAACAAAAGCAACAAGAATAAAGACGAAACAGTTTATTATGTGTAAACAGGGACAGCAGTCACCTAATAATGACTGGGTAGAAGTAGATTCAGATATGAGAGAAAAGCACAAAGCTTCAGGTGAACCAAATTTTTGAGGACAATTAAACTAGGCAAAAACCAAGCTAGAATGTGTAGATTCGACAGCTATAATGAGCACTGTGGTATGTAATATTTATTCTCCTGCCACACATTTGTGCATCTACCTTGTCCTTAAAGGCAGATGTGCAGCCTCAATGTCCAGTGGTCATTTGGCATCAATGACCACTGGACATTCCAACCCACTTTTTGATTATTTTCACTGTCTTGCCACCCGGGGAACTAATGCACTATTTGGCATTAAACTTTAATCTCTAGATCAGTGCGCTTAAACAGGGAGAGATGTTGACATCACAACAAAAGTAATGTACCCTGATGTGACGCAGCAGGTCACTAAATTTGATTCATCTCAGTACCCACACTGTGCACCAAAAGTGGCACGTATGATTCGTCAAAATTCATGACAAGAAAGAGAACCTTATGACCAGAGGCTTCTGCAGCATTCAGCACACTGACGTCAGTGGTCAGATATTTGCACAGAAGCTACAAAGAGATGGTTACTTTAGTGACTTACGTAATGTACAAATTTAAATTTCAATTGTGCAAACAAATTGGACTGATCTAAGTTGGCAGTAAGTCACCAGTTTGGGAATAAAATAGACTTTATTGATCCCCACGGGGGAACTGCTCATTATTGATAAGCTTTTCCAATTTAAGGTGCTAAACATTAATAATACAAATATAACCATACAAGATACAATGTAGATATATAGATAGATAAACGGATAGCTAGATGGAAAAGAGTGATGTAAGTAATTCAATACAACTGAAAATAGATGAAAACATTCATATTTAAATCTTTAAATAAATAAAATAAATCAGGCAAACAAAAGTTGCACAATATGACGGACAAAAACTGACTTAGTAAATAAACAAATAATTGATGGAACACACCAAAGCTCTTTTTACCGTTAACGCTAAAAAGCTTAATTTATAATGGTGGCCACAACAGCTTTGTGGGTCAAATGTACAAACACCAGACATTCACAAGTAATGGAACAAATTTTGCTGGGGTAAATTGTGGAAATTGTATTTTCCAAAGAATTCAAGAAGAACTCGACTGAGCTACACAGTACAACCAGAACCCCTTTGTACTCTGATCCATTAGACTAACTGAAAATGAATTAACAAAACCATCCCCATGCAGCTGTGCATTTACTTCAGCTCCATCAGTGACTGTTTTGATTCGCAAGTCTTCTGCTTAATAGATATCCAAACCAAAGCAAAGTGCATTAATTACAAATGTAGAAATACTTCAAAGTGCTTCAGAGAAACAATTTCCAAAACATACTTCAAATACAAAAAATGGAGAGATTAGTAAAATGTAAGGATAAAATAAGAAAGTGAAATGCATTCAGATTCAGAAATGCTACTGCTCTCCGGGCGCTTTTACAGAAGATAAAGAAAAATGAACACAGTTTTCAGTCAAACTAAAACCTACTGTTCAACAAAAAACACATTTTGAGAGGAAGTTATTAGTGGAATGGCTTCATCCATATTTTTAGATTAAAGGTATTAGCACCTTTGTTCATTTTTGATGCAAATTTAACAAATCCCCTCTCACAAGTTATTAGGCCCCTTCTTTTTTCATTTGGTTTAAAACTAAAAACGCACCCGCAGCAGGGCTATGATGAATGCTTCGCCGTTAAATTGATGACATCAGTGTTAATAGATGCTTGTGGGAATGGACTCACTCAGAAAAACGATAGGTTTGCGCTAACTCTCCTCTCTGGTTCCATTAAACTGTGGGAAAGACGGACCACAAAATGAAATAGTCTAATTATAAGAGCACAAGTCCAAACACAAAAAAGCAGTGACAGAGATATGATAGTTCTGTTAAATCCATCCTGTTATCTTAAAAAGACAAAATATTGCAAAAGACAATAATACACAAATTCCTGATGATCAGTAGAGTTCATTTTAATTGGATGATTTTCTGGCCTGGACCCAGTTTTTTGTAAATCGTATGGTCCGTAAATTTTCAAATGGATTAGGGTCAGGGATTTTAGAAGGCCTTTCCAAAAGCTTGATGTCAGCCTGCTTTCACAATTCCAAAACCAGTTTAGATGAGTGTTTTGGATCATTGTCCTGGAAAATAACAGCTCAAATAGATCCTTAAAAAGCTGTCCTACAGCCATCATGTTTTCATTTTTTCAACTATCAAGAGACCAAAGAAAATACTTTGCTGCCTGTTTCCCAATGCATGTGTTTTATACTCATTTCTTTTTTTGCAACAAAGCTGACAGGCTGAGTTCCATCGATTCTCTTTTCTTTAAATGATTGTTTTGGCACCAGTAGCCTTTATTGAATGTAGATAGAGAAGAAGAAATCATGTTGCAAATGGCCAAAGATGGGGATTCGAACCCAGACCAGGCACATCAACCTCTGCACATGGTCCGCACATGTTGCAGACTAAGTAGCCAAGCAAAATGACAGCTTCCAGCACAGTCTGGGCTTTATCCCTGTCACTTGGATCGTCTCATGGCCAGTCAGTGAGCAGAAAAGTTTGTGAACAATGGCATTGATTTTCTGAGCTGTTTTAGACTTGTAGTCTGCCTGTATGTTTAGCAATGGCAGAAGAGAAAATGAACGAAGCAGTTTGGTCCGTGTTGGCCACATTTCCAGATATCGTATTAACATTAGGTCACCTTGTTTGGATTGGTATTTCTCTCTGCAGTGGAGGATGGTTCTTCTGCAGTGGAGGATGGTTCTTTACAGCGCAGGAAATTTCTGGTAAACTTTATAACTGAACTGGCGCATCACATGCATCAGAGGCAAACGTTGGCAATTGGGTAAAATTGAAAACCTCAACACAGTCCATGCCTCCAGGAAGCAATCGTTTCTTGATTGCCAAAAGCTCAGATCCTGCCCAAAGCAAATAGCGTGGGACAAGGGGCTGGTTTTTAACCAGACTACCAACTAAACCCCATTCGCCCATTTTCCATACTCAGTCTGTGCAGAGGAGTTGTTGTGGGGTAACTGTGCTGCTCCTTATCTCATCGATGGGTGAAAAGTGCATCCTAGACAGGTCACCAATTCATCCCAGGACAGACAACCACTCCTACACAGAATCACACCACAGTCCAAAAAAATGCATGGCTTTGAACTGTGGGAGGAAGGTGCAGTACCCACAGTTTCCTTCTTGCATGTTTTCACAAGGAAAACATGCAAATTGTGTGCCAAAATGCCCTCTCAGGGATTTGAATCCAACTCTTTCTTGCTGCAGAAAAACTGTCAGCAACTGCTCTGATATGCAACACAAGTACCAGACACAGAAACAGTAGAAGGATAAGAGGAGGATCTGAAAAATATCAAATAAAACTGGGAGCTACATCACTCACTGGGTAGAGTGATGGACGCAAGGTGAAACTGAGTGGAAACTGCTTAGAGGGAAGAAGACTAAGGTAATGAATGTTCAGGAAATGAATGGAAGGGAATGACTGAACAAAATTAATGCAAAAAAGGGAACGCATGATGCATGTAACTAAATAGCTATAGACACAAAATGACTCACAACGTAAAGGTGACGAATCTCTTTTATTAGGATAATGCGACCTTTTAGAAAAAGCTCTGAAATATAATTTGTTACAACTTTGACACACATAATATTAGAAAAAGTAAAAAAAAAAAAAAAAAAAAGAAAATCTCAAAGACAATACATGAAAGTAGGGTCTGATTCTTAAACCAGATTAAACTTTCCACATTTTTAACTATGATACAGAAAATGTATCTACTTGTGCAGTCCTCCAGGCTTTTGAAGGTTGCATTTAATGTTAGCATCAAACAAATACACGAGGGAAGGTCAACAGCAGGCTGCCTGGATTCTCTGACCACAAGTGGTTTGATGACCCTAGCAAACACGCCGCAACCTACAATTGAAAGAGTTTTTCTTTATTGTTGATACCATGTTGCCCAAGCTCCTTTTTATCTATTAAAACATGCGAGTCTCCAGGAACACGACCTGCAAAGAGGGGCGTTTAAGCATATCAGCTCTACAAAAACAGCCACATGTTTACAAAGACAAGACAAGCATGTTACGTCCTAACAATGCGACACTGCCTCCAATCCGCTGCTCTCTTTCACTTACAACATTACATACCCTCGGGGTTAGCAGACCTTCCTTCATGTTCAAAGATTATCTGTTAATCCAAAATGTGCAGGAGCATGAGACGGCAGGAAAGGGACCAAAACTCTGGGGGAGGCGGGATGGGGAGACGGCGGGAGGGAAGGATGCGTTGCTTTATTTGTTTGTTGGCTTTCTTATTAATCCATTGGAACAGAGTGAATTTCCCCCTCTTTTCTGGGCATGTGTTAATGTTTTAGAGCCATTAAATGGAAGATGAAATTTTCAATGGATAGCATGTAAAAGTATTAATTGTAAAGACCATTATTTGGTGTCCATGAGGCTGAATCAGCTTAGCCACTCCATTCCCCCATTTGCATACAAAATGCTTTATTTTGGCAATCAATGAAAGTGCTCCACTGTATGTGTGGCTTATCACATGCTTGCAGGAAATGGATTCCTTAGCCATCTCGTTAAATTCTGTTGATGCAGAACAATTTGAAACATGGCACAGGCAGCAATGACATTTAAAGATGCCTTGGCTTAATTATATTTTGCAAACATTCGGGCTGTTTGTCCTCGGGGACAAAGCGCCTCCACTACAAAGTTAACTTGTTAATAATTCAAAATGAATCTCTCTTTTTGTTGAGCACCAATCATTATCTCCTATTAGAGCTGGTTAAGGGCATTCAAGGTGCCTCAAAGGCTCAAGGGAGACATGCTGCTATTTAATACTTAAAATGAAGTGCACGCATGTGCCACAATGAAGTTTGTAAAATTCAGCGGAAAATAAAATGCTTACAGTTTCAAGATATTAGCTTTAGACTTCCAGAGGAAAATATGTTTAGTGTAATGAAGAATTGATGTAGTTAATTCGCTGTCTGGAATAATCTCGTCCTGCAAATTAACATGGGAAAATTAACATTCTGGTGAGTGACAGCTGGTCAGTCTGCTAGTAAATGCACTTTCTACATCGTTTAATTATGTTTGCAGAACAAATGACTCATAAATTGTAATATATTTGCTGCACTTCCCCGGTCCGAGCCCAATGTCTTAATGTCCGTGCGTACATAGGGAAAAAAATTGCAATCACAAGGTAGAGCACACAGTCAGATTCTCCTTACAGAGAGGTGAGAATGTTTTGTTCACGTCAGCCCACAAAGGCAACACAAATTTAAATTGCATCCCTTGGTGATAGTCCGTCCTCCTCATAGACATAAATTAAAAGGCGTGCAGACTGGAAAACGCACAGCTAAAAAGACAGTCAAGGTCTGGCCCATATTGTGAAACACATTTCAACTCCATTAATCCACTTCATTCACTTCTCACAGCTGGCTTTCTTCTTTGAATACGCTAAACTAGAAAAAAAAAATGTGACAGTGTGTCCTTCGTGACACTCAAAGCCAGGTGCATCCCCATCAATATCAGCCAAAAGAGGAAAAAAATTAAACCATCTCAAAACATATACTGTAGGAGTGCAGTGATTTAATATACTGCCATAAGCCCTTGCTCCTACACTCGACATGCAATTTGGAAATAAATTGACTGATTTAGATAGAGGCACAGGGAGGAGAGGGGAAAAAAAAGAAAGAAAAAAAAACTGATGTAAACCTGGTTCGCTACTATTGAGTAAGGTGACATTGCGCAACAAATCACTTGCATGAATAGAGAAAGAAAACGATTTCTATTTCTAAAAAGTAATTTTGTTTGGGGAAGGTGCGTTGATTGCCATGTGTGTGAATCTATTCCTTACTCGGCTCGAGGAGCCTGAACATTTTACACAAGTCAATGTTATATTTTGCTGTTAGCATAATAATCAGAAAGGCCAGACTTTCATCCAAAGAATCTCATTTATTCCAAGTACATAATAGAAGGCCAACTGCAACAGCCTATCTCTCCCATTCTTTGCATATCTGTCTGTGCGGGGAGCAGAAAGAGTTGACTTTTACAGCTGCAAAGTCCATTGTGTTTTAATTGTGCCCAATGAAGAATAATTAAGCAATTACAGTGTTGATAAGAGAGAGGCATAATAAACAGATAAAAGACAAGTGCTTGTACACTGCAGAGTGAATTGGACATACCTCTGGTATGGCGTCACCCTGAGGAGACAAAGGATCAAAGGCAGCGTCCGAAAAGGGCCAACAGCCTGAGTTTCCTTCTGTTTTATAAAGCCTGTGGCTGAATGTAGTGAAAATGCTCGTGGTCAGACTCAAAATTTAAGACTTCCCAGCTGGATTTTGGGAATGGGAGTGCACTCTGATATTTTCTTCACTCTGACATTAGTGGGTTTTATTTTTTGAGTAATTGCACAGCTTGATGTGTACTCAGGGGTTTCCATGAGAACGATGAAAGTCTTACTTCAACAATGCTGCAATTATGGGGGGAAATATGGAAATACATTTTGAGCCAGTTCACAGTTGAGTTGGCTGGAATAATAGGAGCAGAAAACAGAAACAGTGAGCAGGAGTGAAAATGGCAATTTGAAACTCAACTGTCTTTAAAATAGCAGTCCATAATGAAAAGTAATCCTTACATCCAGAATCCCTAATACCCTGGATGTGTCGAATACTGCTGCACAATTCATCTTACCTTGAAATAGTCCATGGTACCACAATTTTCCAAACAGTGGTATCTGTTTTATTCAATATACAGCAGCCATAATCTCTGTTGGCATCATATGCTGGTTGGCAGTGATAATCTATAATCCATTCATCCAGAGAGGGTACACAAATACATATTTGTTTCCTGGGATTAAAAGCTTATGGAGGGTGTATGGCATGGCCAATAATGCTCATCCATGCCAGCTATGACAGCATTTTCAGCTGTGTTGTGGATAAAGGATTTGCTTTTAAGTCACAGAGCAGTATTCAACAGTATCTGAACAAAAAAAAAATTAAAGACAGAGAAGGTACAAATATACATCTCTCTTTAAGATTTAGGAGTTCCACATCTGCAAAAAGTTGTACACGTTTAAAATGGTCACTTAATATTTGTGCCTGTGGTTAGGAAAAAGGGTCACGAACCCCAGGCTCTTTGCAATCCAATTCAAACATAAAGCCAATTATTCTCAGCATTAAATCTGTAGATGCAAACGCATGGAGCCTTCTGTCAGTCGCTTTCATTCATTTCAGGAGTTTTCTTGTCAGTCAGCAGGAAGCATGACAGAACAATGCCACTGGTAATCGGAGGGGGGGGAGCAGTATAGCTAACATGAGATCAGTGAAAGACACAAAGAAGACGATGACAGAAATGGTGAAACATCTTCGTCCCAGTGCCGCAATCTATTTAACAGTCACAAAACAACCTTCACTTACTAGAGTCTCTTTTGGTTGCTTTTTTTCTGAGAATGCATTATCAAAATTTTCACCTTTTTGACATTATCCTCTGAACTTGGAAGCTGACAGAGAACCTTCTATTGGATACAACAATGTGCATAGTGGCACAGTTAGTAGCACTGCTGTATAACAGCAAGAAAGTCCCAGGTTCAAATCCCAGCCTCTGACCTTTCAAGAGTTCATAGAGCCAGCATGTTCTACCCATGCATATGTGGGTTTTCCCCCACAGTCTGAAAACATGACTGCTGGATTAACTGGTCACTCTTAAGTCCCCTTAGAGAGTGTGTGTATGCATGGTTGCTTGTACTGCAAGTCTTTATGTTGGCCTGTGATGGATAAGCGATTTGTTCTGAGTGTACTTTTATGTTGTTGCATTAACACGGTGCTGTGTACACCCATGAGACAAGTGACAATGGAAAAGTCTCCAACTCAAAATTAAATTAAAGATTTGCAAAGTGATTTATTCAGGAGGATACTTTTTTCTGACATCAGAAAATAGTATCAGAGCAGTGGATCGCTAACATATATAAAAGCGCTCTACCAAGAGCTCAGTTTGCCAGTATTTCACCATAGTGACAAAAGGAGATGTAAACACAAAATCTAGAGTCTGAAACCAGCTCTGAAGTTCTGGCAGCATTCAAAGAGACACTGTGATTTTTGCACCTGCTCTGAGCAGCGATTTTACACTGATGTCCACAGGGGTGCATTGGCATGTTCCATTTAACAACTTCATGTTATGGAGTCATGCTGTGGTTGTGAAAGGGTCACTTTTTGCTACATAACCAATCAATGTTCTCAAATGTCATTTTAAGCACAAAAATCACTCCAACAAAGTTCTGTAAATCTATCTGCAGTAAGTTTGTTTTTTTCCACAATATGTTGTTAAGTCCTAAAAATAAATTTCAAGGTAAAGCTACACATGCAGCTGGTGGGATGGAAGTTAAAATCCTGATGTGCACAGCTGCAACTGTCCCTGCCATGCAAAACATATCACTTTGCCAATGAACGCAAATGATCAAGCAGAATTTTTTATATCAACAAAGAACACAATAAAACTATGAACAGCTTTGAAGGAATTGCTTTCATTCCCAATGAGGTTTATGCTCACAAACAGCAGTTGTGCCTACACATACTGGATTCACATTAAAAAGGCCAAATGACATGACATTTAATGACCGATTACCCACATTTCACTTCGCACACCAGGTATTTTGTTTCACTGCTAGATCTCCATGATTTATAAATGATTTCAATAGAACCTGTCTGACAACACGATGGAGGCCAAAAGCTCTTGAAAAGCAACTGATCAAGAGCTGCTATGAAGAAGTTATGGACACCGCAAGGCACTGTCCAAACTAAAACCTTTCAATAGCCCGACTCCAACTCAGAGATCACAAAAAAAATCCAGAACTGAAGCAGAGTACATCAGTTAACACCAGTGTTTATGATTCAACAATAATAAAGACTGAGCAAAAATGAAATGTAAGGCAGCATTCCAAGGTCAAAACTACTGCTGACTGAAAAAGAACAAAAAGGCCATTTTACGTTTGTCAAAGGTGCCAGAATATCCAAGAATTTTGAAAAAAAAAAAAAAAAAGTGCTGATGACAAAGATACAAGTTGTCATTTTAAAATGTGTGTATCCTGGTACAGTTTGAAATAAACTAATGTTTTTATGAAAACAAAGAAGCAAACGAGTGTAGATCAAAATTTCTTCATAGCGATGTAAAAGATTAGTTGACTGTTCTTGCAAACACCAGAACCCCCTTAGAAAAATCTACACTGCTTCTTCAAGCATAGCCGATTAATACCATTGACCAGCTCATAGCATCCAAACATTTCCACAAAACTGTTTATGCTGTCGTAGCATTTTGTATTTCACCATGTCTGTATAAAAGCTCTACTAAGAAAACAATTTCTGATGTACTTCACTGAGATAAATTAGAACCCATGTGATGCAGTACAAAAGGCACCTTTTGTGGTCAAGAGTTATTTATTTTTGCAGGATGGCACTTCACACCGTTAAAATCACCGTTCCTGTCTACAGCGGTAATACTTTTATTTCCTAAATTTGAAAGACATTTTGAAAAAAAAGAAAAAAAGATAGTGAATTGAAAATAGAAAGTACACAGTAATCAGCAAATCAGTGAAAACTCTTTTCAGGTTTTCTGTAAACCTGTTTGTTTGTTGTCACCATATGTAGTAAAGCTAATCTGAAACAGGACAAGTTAAAACAGTGACATCTGACCAAAAGGTACAATCTTGGAACAGTCACACTGCAGCACCAGCTTCACAATCACTAGATTTCTAATCTCCTTTTGAAGTTTTTTTTTTTTTTTATAAATAAAGGGTGATATTAAAAAAAAAGAAAAAAATAACTGTAAACATCATTTAAAAATTAAAAACCAAGAATTTGGGTTTTAACTGAAAGCTAATGGATCGTCTCATCTTAAAAACAAAAACATTAAATAAAAAGCTAAGAATAATTTGCATGTCGCTGCTCAAAAATATGAAGCTGTCTACCTCTGACTGAGAGTGTTATGACAGTGAATCCCTGTGGGTTCTGGGAATTGCATAATAAGTGGAGTTGCATTTCATTATCTGCATAATAAAGAAATTATGCAATGGTTTAAAGATGGCATAAAAGGCAAATAGAAATGAATGTGACCCTGGGGGGACTATGCAAAGTGTCCTACAATATCTATTCCCAGACTAAATGTTTTCAGAGCAACTGGCATGTCCACATCATATACATATTTAATTGTGCGAAAGACAACTTAATGTGATGGATATCAGAATGGTACAAATTAATTTGTATTTCTTTATAACCCATGAAGTACATTAATTTATGAAACCGTTATACCCTTTGAATTTTTTATTATGTGTCACATTACAGTCAAACCTCAAAGTATTTTCCTGCAACTTTCTGTGATAACACAAAATAGTGAATAATTAAAAAAACAATTCTGATGTACATTTTCTTTAGCCATCCTCCCTTCCCAAGTACTTGAGGAAACTTTTAATCACAAACACAGTCACGTGTTTTCTACCAGTTTTGAACATCAATGTACCATTGCAGTGAATCTGAACGGTAAGTTTCAAGTCTTATTACAAATTCCTAATTGGATTTAGGTCTCGACTTTGGGCCACAGTGAAGCCAAAAATATTCATGCTCATAAAAAATTTATTTCTTCCTCAAAGATTAGTGGAAAATTTTTTGTTAGCATTACAGCAATTAAGTCATTCTTATAAATGCTAGTCAGTTTGTTGGATGTTTCCTTTAATATTTTTATTGAAGCTTGGAGTATCAAGCTCCAAGTTTTGGAGGTTGAAAGGCTTCCTTGCCATCACCATAATATTTTACTCCCTTCACAGATTCTCTGTAAAAATCAAGTTGAGTCTCAGGCTGTTGTCCAATATCAATGTTACTTCCAATCAGAAGAAAAATGTTGGTATACTTAAAAGATTACTATAAAACCTTAGCCTTCTAGTGGTAGGTAATGTTTAACTGAACTGCAATTATCTGTTCAATCCACTGGCACCAGCATTCTGCATCCAATCATCTGATCATCAAAATGGATTTATAAAATGAGCTGCAAACAATTACAATTTTAAGCTCATTTGATTGTTTTAGGTATTTAAACAATTTCCAAGTTCAGTTGATTAACTCGGTTTGTAACATTTAATCAAAACTGCTGTCTGTGCGATTCTTAAAAGAGAAAAAGTGCAAATGACTCTCCGACACATATAGTACATTTTTAGACTAAACAGTAACGCTCAAAGCTTTTTTAAAACTGTAAACACTGCTTGTTAGATTCATAAGCTTTTTTGTTTTTCACAATTTATGCACATTTTGTGTGAAAAATATGCAACAATTTCACATAGCTCATCAGAAGAGCTTAAATATGCATAACATTTTGCTTTCACAGTGAACCCAATAGCTACACAGGCTTTGCAGTATTTCCTTGTCTTTTTCTGCCATCGCTTGCTGTGATTGCCTGTACCACACTTCTCTTTTCACCATCACAAACTTTTCAACTTCCCATCCTCCATCAGTTCTGGACACTACAGATGGGCAGACTGATCAAAAATATTGGTAATATCGATACCAAGTCGATATTAATATCGCATCAATCCTAGCAGGGTAGGAACAATCCTTCAGTTTCATTTTGGAAATGTTTTCCATTGTAGTTTCTCAGGTCTGTCTTATCCATTTATCTAAAACATTTTTTTGATTTGCTTTCTATTATAATTTATTTGCACTTTAAGTAAAATGCACACAAGTTTCCTTTGTTTTTCTGTTCATCGTATTAATATTTTGAGGGCACCTAGGACAGAATTTGTTTGTAAATTAGAAACAAATTCTGTCCTAGGTTTCAATTACATCATTCAAAGTGGGGAGCTAGCAGGGGAAACCACAAAACACCTGACACAAGTGTGATGGTGTATAAAACTTGGATAGTAAAAACTATTGATATCTTTATTGGTGATGACATGTTTACTTGGTATTGGATTAGTACCAACATATACTGTATGACACACCTCGACTGTACACCTTTGTGACTCTCTAGGCTATTTTGTCTGTTGGGTTGAACAGGCAGCCTGTTGATTAGTTTGAGCACTGCTGCCACCTAGTGACTGGAGGCTTGTTTATTATTCAAGTATGAAAAAAGACAGCACTCCAGAAAAGTCACCCTGCCTCTCACACCCCCCACTCTTTGACATGTGCTGCTATAAGCGTACAACTGAGTCTTGAGCCTTTTGCACTCTCTTGCCTTTTGTTTTCTTCTAGGACTGCCTGTATCTACCTCAAGTATATGCAAGGCACAGTAACAATAATGTTCCCAGCTTCATTATTAGAAATGAGTGCTTCAACTAGTTTAAATGGGAAACAGTATTGTTTGTGTCATATATTCACATTCTGTCCCATCTGATGGATAGTTACAGTTTGAAAGTTTTTTTCCGAACAGCTAAAGTATAGAAACTATAGTGAGACTCATGACAGTTTTTATTCCAACCATCTAAACATCACAAAATTCTGAAGCTATTGACAATAAAAAATGTTTTCCATGTTGAAATAAAAAAGGTTTATTATGAATTTACAGCAAGCAACCAATTTATTAGGTACATTTGTCAATTTTCTTATCTAATGACATGGAGGAAATTTTGGCCATGTATACCTAGATGTAATTAGATTTACTTGCTATGTTCAAACTATGGAGGTATATTTAGTGCAAAATTATATGTGGTAAATATACCGTCATGCTCATCCAAGTATTATGCTGAAACTGTCTGAGCCTGTCAATGTGGACCCAAAACTACAATTTCAATGAACTACTTCTTGGTTCTCCACAAGCCTCTCTCCCTTTCTCTTCCTGGGAATTAAACCAACCATTACAGCAAAGAATGCTCCAAAATTCAATTGGAAACAGATGAAAAGTCCTCAAATTAAATATCACTTAATATTAGTGATCCAATAAGTTTTCAATTACTAAAAGTACTTCTGTTCATTTACTGGTGAATAAAATATGCAGTAGATCTGTAAAACATCAAGCTTAAAGGTTGAATTTCTACTAGAACCTTTAAGTTTTAACACATGTGCAGATATCTAAAAAAAAATACCAGAAAAAAGTGAAATTCAGCTGCTGAGGAGATTTGCAACAAGGAAAGTCGCAACAATAAGGTTTTTAAGGCAAAAACCTCAGCAAAGTCACATGCTATTTTTCAAAATGGCCATCTTCCACATTTTCTGAAAAGCAGACAATAAGAACCCAAGGAAGTTTCTCCAATGGAATGTGTTTGAGTTTGTGTAACAATTCAAATGCTTTTAAATAAATACCTTTTTGAAAGTTTTAAAAATTTGTCATTTTGGTATAAAAGTAAAAAAAAAAAAGTTCCAGTCAACCAATGTTTCTATCTGGCATTCAGATGGAGTCTAGAGCGGAGTAGTTCACTCAGATTGACATCTGTGTGTGTTTTAAAAAGCAAGCTCACCATATAAAATCAGCAGTGATAATATGCTGCCATTTGTAAAAGCAGTATGCCTCTGCACATCACTTTCAACTTAGAATATGCAGTACGTCTAAAAAAAAAAATTGAAAAAAAAATATAAAAACTTTATGAAAAGGTTCAATATTTTTTCTAACTCGCTTCAGAAATGCATTTCCTACCATTTTTATGATTGCAGCTTCTGAATAATAACACCCAAAATTCAGTGCCTCAATAAGAAAGAGTGTCTTAAATCAAAAGATTAGGATTCTAAAAAGTATGTTCATTTCTACATCCCCAATACTCACTTGGCTTCCTTTAGCTTGAATCAGTGTGGTTTAGCACATCGGTGATCAGCCTGTGGCACTGCTGAGGTGTGATGGAGCCTGTTTTGATAGCGGCCTTCAGATCATCTGCATTCCTGGTTCTGGCGTCTCTCGTCTCCTTCTTGACAATACTCCATAGATAATTTGCTGGCCAGTCAAAAGCAGGAACACTGTGGTCATTGAACCAGTTTTTACATTTGGCAGTGTAGGTAGGTGTCAAGTCCAGATAGAAAATTAAAAAAAGGAAAATAAAATCTGCATTTCCATAGAGCTTTTCAGAAGGGGGAAGCATGAAATGCTGTAGACTTGCCTGGTAGAAGGCTGCAGTGACTGTGGACTTCAGAAAACACAGTGGGCCAACACCAGATGACACAGCACCAACAACCATCTCAGACAGTGGAAACTTCTCACTTCTCCACTTTACCTCCAAATCCTGAGACCTTGCTCTCCAGATGAAAGGCAAATTTTACTTCCATTTTGAACTACAGATCAATAGTCCAGTTCCTTTTCTTCTTAGTCCAGGAATGAAGCGATTCTGATGTTGACTTTGGTTCATGAGTGTCTTGACATGAGGAATGAGACATTTGCAACCCATCGGTAGGATTTGTCTGTGTGTAGTGGCTCTTGATGCACTGACTCCAGATTCAGCTACTCCTTGCTAAGACACCCCAATTGTTTGAATGGATTTTGTTTGACATTCCATTCAAGACTGCAGTTGTCGCTGTTGTTGGTGCTCCTTTTCCTACTTCTTTTCTTCCAGTCAACTTTCTGTGAATGTACATGGATACAGGACTCTGTGAACAACAGGCTTCTTTAGCAGTGAACAGTTGGGCTTTACTTATCTCATGGAAGGAGTCAGTGATCGTCTTCTGGACATCTGGCAAGTGTCCTCCCTTTTATTGCTAAATTAAACCTACCACAGCTATTTTCCTCTCTCCAGTGGTAGTAACTACTCCCTCAGCATGTTAATGTTCTGCAGAGGTCTGCTAACGAGTCATTGTTTGACCCAGGTGTGTTGAACCAGAGAACCAACTAAAACATGCAGGATACCAATTCTACAGGGCAACAGAAGGACAAAATCAAGATAATGGTTGTGTGCTTAAATATAAAAGTCAAATTAAATCAAGTTTTATATGCATAGTGGAGAATTACTTCAATGTTAAATATCTAAGTTTTAGTCGTGCTCATCGAATGCAGAGGTTGCTGTAATATTAAAACAGGTTTTTTGGTAAGTTTATCAATACATTCTGCAACAAAAACCCAATGAGAACGATCCTAATCTTGATGTGTCCCTCAATGAAAATGAGTTTACACCGCTCATCTAGATGCTCAAAACACCTCTGGAAGTTTTTTGAGTTAATTAGCTGATTAGAGTTTCCCTAGTTGAATTTTTTCACATTCCATTTTCCTAAAACACTGAATATATGGTAGTTGCTTTTTTGTTTTTTTTGTATGCTATAATCATCAACATGACAAGAAATAAAGGCCTGAAATATTCCACTCCATGTTTAATGAATAATATACTCTTCAAATATTAGCTTCAGGTTCTGAAATATTAAACTTCCTACTTTTTTTTTAGATGTGCCTGTACAATACATAGCAACTTACCTCTATAAAAATTCCCATTAATAGCTCAGAAACATGCATCAAGCTTGACTGTTCTGTCTGTCATCATCCTCACCAACAGGAAGCTTATAAACAAACAAAGGGCCATCAGTCATCTTTTGATCAATAAAGTTTGGGGTAATATTATATTCATATTTGCTGAGCAGTTCATAAAGAATGATAAAGAAAACGGCAAATTACTTCTTTGAATTGTAGATGTTAGGCCTTCATCGCAATAGTTTAACATAACCACATGAATGAAATATATCCTTATTTTTTTTTAAAAATGCATCTGCTTCAAGGTGATTAGGAAAAGTTATGTTTGCTTTTGGTGCCTTACTAACCTCACATGAAATGTGAAAGAAATACACTAACGTTACAAAACCTAAAATATAACTTTAAGTCAACGTAATACCAGTATGACCTTCATGTTTTCCTGTAAGTTCTGCACTGCTGTGAGGGACTGGCAACCTTTCCAGGACAAAACCTGATGAACACAGGACTCTGGCACCTGCACCTTTATGACCCTGCAAAGACAAGTTACTAGAAACAATGGATGAGTGTATGGAAATAAAAAACTCAGATGTTAAACGCTAATGGCAATGTGATCTGAACAAAATTGATCTTGTGTCTTACTTTCCATGTGATGTTGTTAAAAAACTCTGACATATGTAATTATTACTTAGACCATTTCCAGACGCATCTATATTTAGCATATCTACATTAAAAAATAGAGTAAAAATTACACAGTTACTTCACTGTCAAGTTGATGAGCGCTTGCCTTGATTTTGTAGTGTTTTTGTACCTGAATCTGTGGTGCCATCTGCTGGTCTTTGACATGAAATGCACTCTAAAGAGTGAAGCGTGAGGTTGTGTTATGTTCATATCGCCTCATTCAATATTTGTATTCAAAGCTAAAAGTTCAGTAACATTTTATGCTAACATAATAAATATTTAAAGCATTGTTGGCTATCACATTTTCATCACAGACAGTTTAACACTCAGAGTCATCACTGTTTTGATTTGATTTTGTATTGTTAATGTGAATTTTTTCTTCTTTTTTTGCTTCTTTACTTGCTTTTAAGTCAAAAGAGAGCATTTACCACTTAAATGGACATTTTGAAAGTGTGGTCATATATCACTCATTAAAGCTAATTTTAATTTAAGTGCTTCTTAATCAGTGTCACTTGGTTCTGGACATCAGACCTCCAGCACTGCATGCTATTAATGCATCCAACACACATGATTCCAATGAGTGTCTCTTTGCAACGTGAAAATATGAGCTAATCCCCCAGAAAATCACCTGAATCTTGCAGAACAGAATTTTTTAAGAGGGAGAAGACCCTTAAACCTGAACATAGTCTGAAGATCATTTTTTGAAAGTGTGCTCACATCTGATTTATGAAAGTTTGAGAATATAATTCAGCTCAGTCTGAAAATAGCTGAAGGAACATTTTCATTATCCAAGTGTGGCATAAGTCAAGCTTTGAAAATCTGTTGTGATTTCTTTGAAACTTGTCTGTATTGACTCAGATGTGCTGTAAATACATTCAAGACTTACCACTGAGAGCAGCCACTCACTTTTAAAAAAAAAATTGTATGACCTAATGTGACTATAAATTTCTTCCAATAAATTCAGAACATTATTGACTAATGAATTTATAGCACCTTTCAGTGGCCTTAGACTTTGCTGAGTTTATGACTAATTTAATGAATTCAACTTGAAGCATTAAATCAAGGGCTAGATTGCTTTATTATCCATCTTCATACTGTGGTAGTTAAAAGTCTATAAAACTATACAACAAGCAGCCGGTTTCTGTTTACAGATTTGCAGCCCATATTTCAGACAGCGCTTGAATGCAGCTTCTCTAATCCTCACTAATCTGGATGCAACATCGTCACATGAGAGCTCACATCTGGGGACAGAATCTCGCTCATCTAGTAACGACAAAATACTGGATGGCAGTCATTTTCTGAGACAGGATGGCCATTACAACTTGCCAGAAGGTTACCCTCATATCATGCTCTGTTCTCTGTGTGTCTCTCTTCCTGCCCAGGATGCTTTTACCCAGAGGAAAAAATGAGAGGGGCCAGTCTGAGGGTAAGGCATTTTATCAGGTCATCATCCAACCTACTCCATCTTGAGTCCCTCTTTTGTTGTTGTCAGCTAGCACCATACAGAGAATTTTCAAGGGTTAAAAATCCACCCTACTGTAAATGTGTTTACTGTTTTTAATATACATTCATGTGGTAAGGGAAGTTTATGTGCAGCGCTGAAAAAAGAAGAAAGAAAAATGTGCCACCTCTCATGTTTAAAATCCAACAAATTTTATTATCCGACAACGTTAACTTGAATCAACACAAAAAGGAGTTTCCAAATGACAGTTTTATTTAAAAGATCATCCAAACTAAATCGGTGAATTGGAAACCCGCCGCCAACGAGTGTGAATAATGTTTCAGTTTATACCTGTCACTACTGGGATTGATTATTGCTTGATGAGTATTCCATTTAATAGAACTTATCTGACATGATGAGGGCAAAAAAGATCCCAAACAGCAACAGATCATGTTCTGATGTATAAAGAACATATTAAAAAACAAAGTCAGTCACCCTGGAGAAGATTATGAAAAAGAGAGTCCAACTTTTAAAATAACTCAAGATAGCAACTCATGTAGGACCTCACGATATAACTCAAATCAATATTTAACACACAACAGACCTAATTTGTTTCAGGTTAGTTCAGAGTTCATGATAAAACAAATAGAAATAGAGACAGGGGAAAAAAGTTATTAATGGGAGTCCCACCCAAAAAATTAATTCCCAAAAGTTTTGGGAATTAATTTCTAAAAGTAGATTTGTTTTTTGTTTGCTTTTTTTTTTTTTTTTGCAAGGTGCACATCCAATTACCTCTGTTGTTACAGGGGGAAAGGTCGTTTCTTTCTTGATATTTCTGAAACTATGAATTTAAAATAATACGGCAGCACATCTTTCATTTTGACATTTTGTATTTTAAATAAGCAGCTCTTATTTTTAATAAAAATAAAACTAGAAAAATGTGGCTTGGTCTTTATGAATGACATTACTCCTACATATACTTTATTAAAGGTTTACTGCAAAACCTCATTTCAAACATGCCTGAAAAATAGGATAATATAAATATGTGCTGACAATGAACAAATCTGCAACTTTCAAATTAGCTGGTTCTGCACACAAAAATCATTAAACATGATTATTCTTTTAAAATGAGTAATATTTGTTAAATCAATTCAAGCAGAGTTTGAGTGATTATTTTTCACCTCCTGCAGTTGGACCTGGGTTTTACCCTCCTGGGATGCATCAGCTGTCAGTGTCAGAAGACCCGGAGCGCTGGGACGTGGATTCTTCTCGCTCCCTCACACACACTGTTGAAGCCAGGGTTAAAGTTCAAAGTATTGGGCGGGGCAAGAAATACAACCTGATGGCTCAAGTCATACCCACATACGGCTTTGGGATTCTGCTTTACATCCTTTATATTATGTATAAGGTAATCAGTGCGACAAACCAAACAACTAATTGGTAGATTATTGTGTGTGGGATGAATACACCTTATAATGATTCTTATATTTAGTTAATGTTCACTCTTAGTTAAATGTACTCTTTGCTGTCAAGGCGATTATGAGTTTTATTTAAACTATAAAGTATAACAATTAAAAGATGCTGCAGCCTTAGTAATCATAACTGTGTTTGTTCACAGCTAACATGTAAAGGAAAGGTGAAAAAATCTGAGATCTACTCAACAGAAAAGACAAAAACCACATCGAACACAAGTGGTAAGTTCTTTCAGACACAGAAAGTGTTTGCTGGCATTGAGTGTGGCTCAGACTTTTTGTTTTGTAGTATGATGGTGTAAATTTCACATGGGAGAGTTTTGTGTTTGTTTTTATTATTTTGCTCTTTTAAGAAACATATTAGGAAAAAACAGGAGCACGGGAAAACCGGCAGAATTAATTTTGAAAGTACATGAAAGTGATCTTGATTTTCTTTTTAATCATTTGAAATGATTTGTAAATTATCGCACTGTTTATTTATATTAATCACTTTATTTTTATGAAATGTTCAGCTACTGATCATGAGCTTGCCAGGCTTCAGGAGAAACTTCTGCAAACAGAATTAATGCTGGAGAGGATTGTCTCAGGGAGGAGTCGTTGTTCTTCAAGGTAAGGAGTTTCTATTCTATGGTACCTATTGCAACCGACATCTTGAAAATGATTGAAACATATTATTTGATGGTAGACTAGCCTAAAGAGAAAAAGCAAAAATTGAGAATGAAAATAACTTTAAAATAAGTAATATTTTCAACTAGAAAATGAGCAAAAATCTCAAAAGAAAAAATTTCTCATAAAGTAGCAGAGCTACTGTGCCAGTAAGCGGTGCACTTTCTATGGCGATAGACATTTAAAAGAAAAACAATAAGTGGGCAATCATTCCCTCATGAGCCTCAGAAAGATAAGATTGATATTTCTACAATAACACACTTTTGGGAAATCCAAATGTTGAAGAATTCATGAGCAAAAATGCAGCTTGTGTACCTTTTACTGCGGTTTAGTAAAAACCTGACAGCTAGCTTTTGATAAAAAGTAATTTACTTGCCTGATATTCTCAAGTTAACTTGTTCCGCTTTATAGTGGCAGAATGCGAAAGAGTAAAACTTCAACATCAAAGAAGGAAGAAAAACTCCTGAGGCAACTCCGACAGATCACACTGCTGATGCAGGAGGGCCGTTTGGAGGGAGCCTCTCCCGAGATGGAGGCTGAGCAGGTCCCCTACGGTGCAGATTGGGAAGGTATGTGCTCAAGTATAAATCCTCAAGCTCCTCTAATAATTTCAGAAAATATGTTTGAGGAGCAGGGCTTACCTCCAGTGGAACCCTGAGCATTTTATTTATGTAAAGCTGACTATTTCCATGCTCCATTAACACAGGCTATCCAGAGGAGACTTATCCAGCGTATGATGATTCCTGTGATAGACATAAGTACGAGACCATTAAGCTGGAGGAGAATCCCAGCCAACCCACTGCTGAGGCCCTTGCAGAGAGGATGGAGCAGGAAGAGGAAGAGATCATGGCCAGGAAACTCTCCATTGTGGAAGAGGAAGACGAAGAGGAAGAAGAAGAGAAAGAGGAAGAAGATTTAGATGAGGAGGAAGAAGAGGAAGAATTAGAAGAAGTTGGGGGATTAGAAGAGGAAGCAGAAGAGGACAAAGAGCTTGAATATGTGGAGGATGAAGAGGAGGAAGAGGAGAAGAAACAGTTGCTCATTCCTGCATCTCCTGTTATTGGCAGAAAGCAGCAAAGAGTTGGTTTGGAGGTGAGCAAAGAGCTGCAACAACACAGCGGAGGGAAGAAGCAAATAACCTTCAGTGAGAAGAAACACGTGTTCCACTACCCCAAAGAGGATACCTATGAGGAAGAGGAAGATGAGGAAACAGAGGATGAGATGGAGGAGGACATAGAAGTAGAAGAGGAGGAGGAAGCTGATGATGATGATCCTCTGATGGAGGCAGAAAGCCTGCAGTTTAGTTGTGAAGGCTCCTCAAACCCAGAGGAACAAGCAGAGGAAGATGAAGAGGAGTATTTGTTAACTTTGGCACCACTGGAAGATGAACATCTGATTCATGCAGACGCCCCAAAAGAGGTCGGGCAGAATGTCCTGAGGATGAGAAACAGAAGAGAAACTTTTACAGTGACCTAATTCTGCCCATGAAGTAATCGTTATCCCTCACATGTTTAAACCACCAAAAATCAAACTTATTTGAGAAACATCATCCAATGATAAAAGCATTGCAAATGTTTTTCTTTTGTTCACTGTAGAAAAGTGTAATCAAATGTATTGGTTTATGATGACTGAGCTTAAAGACCTGACATATAGGAAAATGTATTTTGTTGTTTTTCTAGTTGTTTGTCATTGATTTGAAGAAATTCAGTCTGATTACTATCCATTAAATTCTTCACAATCTGTCACTAAAAAGAAGAAGAAACATGTTACATACGTGCTTTCTATATTGAAATACTTCCACCTCCGCTTGTTTTATGTCACTTATCACTTAGTTGAAACATTTTTAATTCGTTCTTTCACATACTGAACAGTAATAACAGAGAGCAAAAGTGTTGCTGTCAATGACACTTATCAGGCAAGTATCATCGCTAACAGGGAGACTGAGAAACAAAACTCTTGCAAAAATGCAACACTGTCCTGACAGGTACAGGTGACACATTTCATAAACAAGCTTAATTGCATAGGATTTGAAGTCGACATTATAACATCATAACAGAAAATCCAATTCAGCCTAGATTGCTGACATCTTGACTGATGTTCCTGCTTTTTTGGGAACATAAGATGAATATTTGGCTCCCTCTTATGGTTTGATTTAACTGAGCAGCGTTAAATACAAACATGATGAGCGCCACAGATTATCCCAACTCCTCACTGAAATGACGGCCATGCAGGGAAAAACTATCAACAGCAATAACACCAAAGACAATGGCCACGACTTAGTGAGAAATATACATGATTTTTTTTTCCTCCAAGTGATGTCCTAATTCTCAGCATGGAGGATAATATTTTTATAAATACTAAAATAACTATTTTGTTTGCTTACATTTTGTTTCTTAAGAAAGATCTGTTTTGTTTGTTTTAGTTTTGTGTCATATTTAGGTGTGTCTACTGACATTTACAATTAAATCTGTAAGTGTCCACCAATTCCCATTGTGCACCCTTAAATCATCATATTCTCATCTGTGTTCTTCATACTTAGTATATTCACTTGTCCATCTTTTTCCTAGCCCCCATGAGGCTTTGCGTGATTTATGGGCGCGACGTCCGCCGTAAACCGGAACTGCCATTTGTTTACATACTATGCAATCCGGTAACCGCTATTCGTTAGAGCTTTTAGGCTATAAAATGAGTGGGAACACCAGCTATAACAGCTTAAATGTGGCAATATTGTTTCACTGCTACCTACAACTATTGCGGCGAGGGATGGCGACTTGGAGAAATGGACGCAAAGAACATGAGAGGTTTGAAATTAGGTTACAACAGTGACTATGTGATTTTATATGATTGGTTTAAGTCGAGCATTGTTGTCTCTGGCATTTCTATAATCTGTGACATAGTGAGAGTGCTCTAGTTTTTACCAAACAAACAAACAAAAAAAAAGAAAACAGGCAGAGCTTTGTGATTTTACTGGTATTAAGAAATGTTGCTCTCATACTTTAACTGCTTAAAAGAATTATCAACATCCAGGATATTTCATTTGACAGACTGTTTATTTTTCTCATGAGTAAAGGACTTTGTTTATACCAGAGTAAAATTGTACACCATTCACTGTACATAATGATGACAGCACTGAAACCGGAAAATGACAGAACCTCCGAGTCCTGGACACATATGAGAAAAGCAGATTTTACAGCAGGATTATCAACCATTTGGAAGTAGAAATTTCAAATATAACACAACTGAATACAAGAATAGCACATTTGGTAAAGATCTTCTCAGAACCCACAGTAACAATAGCAGAATCAGCGATTGTTCTTTGCTGACATTCAGCATATTTTTCCAATGGTTGTAAAATAGAAAATCTACTACGTTTGACAAAAAGAGGTTCTGTCCCAGAAGAAGGAAGAGGAAAAATATTTTGAGTAAAAATGTGAGCAGTGTGTGATATATTGATTTACTGCCAGTGAGATGAGGAATGTATTAAACTCCTTAATGGAGTATGAGGCTCATGAAAATGTCAAGAAAAAGATATGTGTTCAAACAAAAGATGGATTCACCTCTTTGTTTGTTGGCAGTAGGTCTTGCTGCGTTAATAAGGAAATGAGCAGAGTGAAGTTGTGAAACTAACTATAATTTACCTATAGACGCACTGAAACTCTGGAATAAAGTATCTTGACTCTTCTGTAGCCAAATGTGTTCATCCATTCTGAACATACTGTATGTACGAGCTAAACTAAAATTTAGAGAAATATCTTCAGTGAACGCGAGGACAGCAAGAAACACAAAGATTAATTCAAGTTCAAGTCATTTTGTGGCCAAACTTCAAATATGGAGTTCATCTTCAAAGGCACAATAAAGTATGTACAGCAATATATCTTTCCATCACATAATTCAAAGTAAAGTGCACCATCATCCTGTACATTCACATTGAAGAGTGTGACACAATATGTGGTAGACAGCACTGTGTAACATGCCTTTACCCTTTTCAAGTTGGAGTCTCTAATTGATTCTTTTGGAAGTAAGTGATTTTCTTTTCTTTTCTTTTTTTTTTTTGCAATGACGATTAATGTTTGCAGCACCAAACAGCCAATACCGATGAAGTAGTTACAAATGATTGCAGAAAATTAAATTACCATGCATGAAATGTGGAAATAACAAAATACTCTGATCAGAATGTTATCTTTGATCTACCGGGAAGAATTCATGCACAACAAGGGTGTGTGAGACTGTGCTGTAGACTGCGGAAAGAAAATACACAGAGTGATTCAAACACACTTTTGTGTGCCTGTTAGTTAAAATGTACAAGTAAGGAAATGTTAAACTTCTAAAGCTACTACATAAAGAAACAGTGCAGGTTTTTATAATGCAGTCGTAGTATACAAAATTACAATATAAGTCGAGACCAATTCCTTTGATTTTACCAGTGGATTACTTTTTGTGCTTGTTTTCTTCCACAGATCATGACCATTTACCCCTTTTCCACCGCAGGCACACACAGACACCGAGGACTTGAAGCCCACAACGTATTTCGCAGTATGCAGGAATTCTAGGGCATCGGGTGATTTAAAGATCTCAAACCAACCCGAGGGATACACAAGCAGCCCTTAAGGACAGATAGATCAGCTCTTCTTTAAACCTCAGATTCCAGTTTATTCACAGGCAAGTTTACTGTCAAAGCTGGAGAGGGCAATGGCAAAGGCTTGCAGCGCACACATTGGGTAGTTATAGTCCATTGTGAAGACGTCCTCTGCCACACGGCCGAACTGCATCACAATGTAGTCAGCTGTAAAAGAAAACACGTTTTACTCAATCGACACTGACATAAAAATTTTATTTTTGTCCTAGGAATTTCAAGCTGTCAGTGACAACAGTGAGTGAAAGTGAGGAGACTTTGAAGTGTCCTCTGTCTCCAATACTTGGGCTTATTAAGGGATGTAAGTTGCATGAGGATGGGTGATTGTGTTGTTCAGTTACTTTGCATATGGTATGCAGATGTCCTAGAGGCCCCAACATGGAACCAACTGGTTCCAACATGGATTCCATGTTGGAACCAGTTGGTAAACAAAGACACCCACACACCTTGTGTCATCTCACACTATGTTGTAAAGATTGAGCTCCATGTGGTGGACAAATGCAAAGCAAGACAATCAGCCATGTGTATATCCAATCACTATCAAACTCTGCAAAGTGTTATGCTTTATTTTATTTTTTCTAAAAGTTACCCTTTGTGTCTGGTGATCTTTCCCTTCTGCTTGATTGATGCAGTTGCTCCTTCAACTGCATGTATCACATTGTTGAAATTACGTTGCCACTAAGTTGCCACTAACCTTTATGTGCATTGTATCCATGAAAGCATCTTCCAAAAAATCTAAACTTACTGTATAATTTCGGTAAAAAGCCTAATTGTACACAAATCCCATCAGCTTGATAAACTAGCTCTTAGTTGTAAACACTTGACATTTGTATTTCTTGATCAGTTTCTAAGATTTTTTAAATTGCAGCTCTTTTGATGTCACTCCAAAGAAATTCATTTTAATTGTATCTGATGTCATGAAATTGAGTAAACTATTGTAGCACCTTGGATTATTTTCTTCTGGTCCAGTTTACTATTGCACTGTATTGGCCAAGTTTGGTCCAAGGTTTAGCCAACAATAGACTGACTTCCCAAACTTTCTCATACAGTGGAGTTCCCGGTAACCCCAATCATGACCCCTCTTCCACCATGCTCAACAGTTGTCACAAAATGTTTATGTTTAAACTGCATTGATTTTAGCCAAACATTGTGGTGTGAACAGTAAAAAAAAAACTGTTTTAAATGCAAACCTAAGCTGTGCTGCCATATGCTTTTCAGAGAGAAAAGGCCTTCTCCCGGCAAGACACAAAAGTTAGGAAACAAAGTGAGGACTGTCACGTTTGAGATGTGTAAGAACGAGGAGATTTAGAGAATTGTGCTACTTCAGGTTACTTGTGAATTATCTTTATCACAGCAGAATGCTCAACCTTGCTGAATTTTAAAATAACCACACCCATTTTTACAGATTGAAAAGTGGTTACAATGTCCTTGGTAAAGCCACATAGTTAATAACCACTAATCTTTTCAAAGGTATAAACAGCGTTTTACAGAGCTGGTCACTTTCGCTGATGATTCATTAATAATGTGCATGTAATTAGCAGCATTATGCTGCTTCTTTCCCTCTTGAATCTGATGGAAGAAGTGATGCTGTGATTCGTTTTTCTCATGAAAGTTACTTTGCTCACATCTTTTTTTATTTTGCTGATATCTACACTTTGTTCTCCTCGGCTGTCTCACAAAAGCCCCAAATAACTAATTGATAAAACCTTTCACAGCTAATAAAATGTTCTGTTCATGTCTATTTCTTTACCTGTTTAACAATGTTACTTTTTACAGGAATAGCTTTGCTGACGTCACATCTTTTTAATTTGTTACATTTATTGCCCTCATTGCTAAATTTACTCAATTAAAATGATTTGCCTTGCGGTAATATCCGCTCCGTAAAGTGAGCCAACGAGAAGAAAATCAGACTCTGAACATTATGCTCTCAATGCATCACTGAGAATTTGTATCAATCCCCAAATGTAAAGTGATGTGAACATTTGGCTCTTACGGTCATTGTCATGAATGATTTGAAAGTTTTTAACAGAAGCCTGCGTGACTCTGCCGTGGAAGTTCAGAACGTAGGACTGAGTGTCATCATTCCACACAGGTGTTTTGTTGTGAAGCTCAATCACGCTCTCTGTGTTCTTGTTCTGCCACCTGGCCAACAGTGACTCATGCTCCTGAAATGAACAGCAAACAAACACCTTCAGCAACAGCCATTTCAGTTTTATGACCAATTATAAAACTATTATGGGGAGTCAGATAGTTTAGCACATATGCGGCAGTGAGACCTACGTTACGCGGCCGAATGGACACCCTCTCATGGTCCATGTTCATTCCCGGAATGATGACGCTCATTTTGCGAGGCCCTTTGAATCCTAAAACATTGGTTTCCTGTATCAAATAGATGATTAACTGGTAAAGATACAATAAAATCATGCTTAAACAAAAATGTGCTCTGTTTATAATGTAGCATCCTTCTTAATATCAAAATACTAAAATAAAATGTATAAAACGATAGATTTAGATACATGATTCATTTTGCAAATATCGGCTACATTAAAACTTGGGGTAAAGAACAAACAAAAAGAACATGTAAATAACAATACATTTAAATATGTTCATGATATTATATGAAAAAGTTATTTTTGCACAAATAAAGATATTTTTGGATTAACTTAACATAATGCAATCTTTTTCACCATACATACCCGTACCTTACCCTCAGTATAGATATATACCTATTCTAAAGATATATTTAAGTTGATCATAAGAGTCTCCTTTAGTTGCATAACAGTAAAATCATAAACATGTTTGCAATCTCACATCCCTCTTTTTCTGCATAATATTAAATGTTGCATAACTGCAAATCAGGTAACCATTGCATTTCATTCTCAGAATGTTTATACTCACATAGCAAATGGCAGCTAGTTCTTGGCGAAGATTGCTGGCTTCAAGGCTGGTGGTGCTCTTCATGGGGTTTAGGCCATTGTCATAAACAGTAAACTTGGTTCCCATGAGGTTTGACCTGCAAAAACAGCACTTTGCATTCATGTCTAATTCAAGATTGAGTGTGTGATTGATGTGAACTAACATGTAAAGAGTAATTCAGGTGGAAATTGAGGTGGGATTTCCTAGTGGCTGTGTGTAACTAGCCCTTCCATGCATGACTTATGATTCCTTATGTCAGGATTTTTTTCAGAACTGTTTTTTTAAGGCGTAAAAAAGGTGTGGACATTAATTGCAAATATAACTTTTTTTCTCAATTTATTTTTTTCTAGGTGATCAATTGTAATTTTCTCCAAATACAAAGTTGTTATTTGGAAAATACATCAGTAGTATTGATCTTCAGGGGTCACTTGATGTCAAAATCTTTTTTTATATCTCTACAATAGAAGGAGGGACTGGGTTGGTCGGCATGCTTTTTATTCTGTCAGCCATATTGGATTTAACTATAATTCTAAAATTATAGTTCATTATATAATCATAATTCTGTAATTGCAGAACTATAATTCTGCAATTATAGCTGAACAGCAAACAACAGAGACAACTTCAGAGGCATTTATAACATAAAAATTCACAAAAATCCACAAAAAAAAAAAAGACCAGTTGGTCAAAAATGATATATATATATATATATATATATATATATATATATATATATATATATATATATATATATATATATATTCCAAAGCTAATAATCTTCTGTGAAAAGGAGCCTTCATGTTAACAATTATATTAACATCAGCTTAGAACATCATTTCTAATTTTTTTTAACCTAATTACCAAATCTAATTTAGTTGTAACTTGTAATTAGCAGATTTGTTGTAACATTCCAACAAACTTCAGTGTATTTTACTGGAATTTGATCTGAACGCCCACACAAAGCCTGAACTAAATCACATGAAGTGTTATAATCAAAGTCTAAAAATTTGCATTCATATCCACAGTCCTAAAAGTTGAGTCTATGTCTCCTTTAGAAGGCACATCTCACAAGAACCCCTGAGAAATTAGATGCAACAGTTCATAAAAGTACAGATCTCAATCATTTAAGAAGGATTGTAGTTCTAGTCTCGAGGTTTGAGCAGCGGTCAGGCCGCCTCTGAAGATGAAAATGCGTAAAACTATGACTGAGTTTCTATGGAGCCGCTGGACTGTTGTTCTCTCTGAAGTTCCCAGCCCCATCAATCCAAGACTGTAATAATTACTTTTAATCAACAGGTCATTGAACATTTTAACTAAGAACAATGACTTGCAATCAGTCACATTTATCAGAGTTATGCCGCTTCTTTGATAAAACCAAATAAATGAGAAACATTAATCTCCACTAATGAAGGGTTCTTAAAAATGCTATGTTCTATTGCCATGATCAAAAGCTCATTTATATCAGCAGAAGAAGATCTGAAATCAACCAGGTATTAGTTTTCAACATTCCCTGCTTTTTCAGACTCAAACGTCAGTATATAAATATGAAAACTACAATAAACAAAAAATCCTGTAAGGAAGGCACACAAATGAATGATAAACAGAAGAATGGATGAAAAGATGGATGAATAAAAAGATTTATGAAGGGATGAATCTTTGGAGGAATTGTTTGTATGATTGCTGAAACAGATAAATGGACAGATAGAAATACAACATTTTATTTTTAAAAAATATTATGTTGACAGTGCAACAGGAAATTAAGTCTGAAAATAAAAATACCCTTTCAGATTCTATTTTCTCGTTATGCCATACATGCCATACTTTTCCAGTTTCTCCAAAACCGCCCAGAAACTCTGGTTTTAAAAATTGCACCATTAAATGCAGGCTGGAGTGCTGTTAATGTAATGACAATGTGTTGGTAATTTTGTGTGATACTGCAAAACATCCCCTTTGTAGTGCAACATGGTTTTAAAGAATTCACCTCAGTTTTCCAATGAAGCTCTCTCCTCCACGGGACAGATCAGTGGGATCAATGGAGATGAGGTAATTTGAAGTTTTACTCTTTTTTCTTTTCCTTCCAGCTAACAGGAATACCTGAGGAAAATGGAGCCAGAAACCAAAAAAAAAAAAAAGAAAAAAGAAAAACTTGTAAAAGATACAGTCGCATCAACGCATCTTTTAAATCCAGGAAGTAGAATTACATGAATGTTGTGAAATGAACATTTACCACAATTTTCGGCCAAAAAAACCCCCCCAAAAAACTGACACAATCCTTCATGAAATGCTCGTCTCACAGCCGTCTCACCTTCTTGCCATCCTCCCTCTCCAGGTGAAGATAGTAGGTAGGATACATTCCTCTGTCCATGCCTTTCTTGTCCCTGGTGATTCTGCATTTTACTCTGACACCCTGTGGTGCGGGTCGCAGAGAAAACTCCTCCAGATCCTCAATGTCAATGGCAGGTTCATTTGTTGGTGGAGTGGGTGCTGAGGCCACCTCCTGTGGAAGACAGTAGCCCACTGAGGGTGAAATGGTGGTCGGGTGAGTGATATGTCATTAGGGGGTTTTGTTGAAACAGGGTAAGGTGGCATAATGAGTCTGAAGATCAAACTGTCCACAGGGACAAAAAATGAGCACGCTGTGCCTAAAAATAAAGATCCAGTGAAGGAAAGAAGATTGAGTAGACTGAAGACGAAGATTAGACTAGCAGAGAGAAAATACGGAAAGTGAAAGCTGTAAACACAATGTCCAGACATTAATCATTTTCATTTACAAATGATGAAACATGCAATTTATTGTTCCAAAGGAAGTAAATATCCTAGCGCTCACAGATTATCTGACTACATGATTTTGGATAAACATCATCAATGCCCTGCAACAGACTGGCGACCTGTCCAGGGTGACCCCGCCTCTCGCCCGAAACGTTCGCTGGAGATACGTTTCGGGCGAACTCGGCACAAGGGCACACAGAAAATGGTTGGATCGATTATCAATGCTAATGCCAATCACTTTTACTCACGTCACGTCGTCTTCTTCTCCTCTAATGCAAGTTTTAGTTAGCCATTTAAGCAAAAATAATTTAATTATCTACTTATTCCAGTTATTTTTTTTCTGAAATTTCAGTTTTACTTTTATTGACTGACAGACTCTTTGTCTAAGAATCTTCTACTTTTACATGATAAGGAAGACTAAGGAAACTGAATTAAATTATATATACATTACAAGGTAAATATCGTTAAATTATAAGATCTCAAATATGCTCTGCATTTTAACTGATCTTCAAAAAATAATTGTTTTGAGTCAAACATTTCTGAAGGCGGGAAATTCATGAAGCGACTCAATCTCCATTTTTTGCGACTGACTTCCTCCTGGTATTTGCTGTATTTCTGCCCTGCATTCACAAAGCAGGTTGCACTAAACACATTCTCCACAGGTCCAGCAGATGGGAGCAATTTGCTCTTGTTTATATGTCAGCATGTAGACGACCTCCTTTCAGCAAGAAGCTGAAGAGATGCAGGGTAATGATGAGAGCGATGAAGAAAACGTTTTCCGACTACAGTGTGATGCATCCATAAAAAAAAAATGCTTGATGTAAAAATTTAGCAGGTTATAAAATTATCATACCTATCCTTTAGAAAAATATTGCACTCGTTACATGTTTCCACTAGTTTCCATTACATGAGAATAAATAAATAAAAAACAGTTGTAAGTGACGTCATTGACCTGATTTAACATAAGAAATGAAGAAATGATGTGCTTCTTCTTGCATTTGGTTTCCATTACTGGATGCTCACTTGACACCTCTGTGTTCTCTCAGTCTCAGTACAACAGGTAAGTGGGACAGAGATCCTCAGTGCACCTTACTTAATTAGCGCAGTAAGGACAGATCTTCTTCAGAGTGTGTATATTTCACTTCTATTTATTAGCCTGCAAAAGTGAAGACTCTGTACTTAAGTGCAATTTACGCAATTTGTTGCAGACAGGTTTCAGTTGAATAAGGGATTGATTCCACCTTTGTGACATGTCTTCAGTAATTATTGTTTCTGTGTTTTCTGCAAAACTGAAACAGCTCTGCTCTTTGTAAATCCAAAATTATTTCATCTGGCAATTTTTTATTATTTTTTTCACAGAAATTAGTCATAAATTTGAGAAGACCTTCCACTTCATACTTACACAAAGACTCATTTAAATGTCGGCATTTAAATGAGTCAGATCACCCTTTACATCTACTCTCATATTTACAACACGCACGCTGTGGATTAACCATTTTAAGTCTCTATTATGAATTTTCTCTTGCGGTTTCACCCGTGCAGTCCAGCATCTTTTAGATGTGTCCATGCTCCAACATAGTTGGATTAATGACTTATTTTACCTCCTTATTGTGTCTTTAGGTTCTGCAGGAAATCATTACTATGTTTCCTGAATCACTCAAAATCTAAACAGGCAGGATTCAGGCGGTTGACTTCTATGGCTGCACTCCCTTGGTCTAGTCAAAGAACAACTTGCCAATTTAAGGTTATGAAAGACAGGGAGTGTTGATTTAAATTGTGATGGTGAGAGCTGTTTTCAGGAGTATGTTCCCAGATTACAGTAATCTCAAAGGGATATTCTTTCCAGGGCTCAGTATTTCAAGTCTCTTTCCTGTACCTAAAGACTACTTTATTTCCTGGAGTCACACAATTATGGGGTTATTAGTAGCTGCAAGATATTGCCAATTGATTTGAGAAAACATCAGTACAGCAAATAAACACAAATGATGGGTCCAGAAATTGTAAATGACTTTAATTACATTAAACTTTCATTTTCAATTTCTTGAACTTCAAGCATCAAACTGCGAGGAGTGAAACTGAGCAACGTAATAAACTTGCATTTTCTCTGTTCATTATTCACAGGTCTATGGTAAATGTGCCATAGTTGACAGGCAATCAGAAGACATGGAGGATGTGAAGAGGGAAATTAATTTCACCTTGCATGACTTTTTGCTGGTGGCAGAGCCTGGTCTTGTGTTGCTATTGAGCTGTGAAGAGCTTGAGCTAATTTCATCGTCATCATCCTCTTCTTCATCAAAATTCATACTGCTGGAAATACCTATGGAACACAAACAGGAAAGAAAAAAAAGATAAATGAAAGAAAAACCACCAGCAGGATTGCACACTCTAGTCTTATTGCTGTGGGGAAGATTTAAAATTGAAAGCATCTAAACAACATTAAAAAATATTCTACCTGCTTTAATTTAAATTTGGTAATTAATCAATCAAATTTATTTATATAGTACATTTTAGAAACAAGACAGTTCAGAATGCTTGACATCATAAAAATACAATATAAAAGTCATAAAAGACGTTACATACTGTAGTCAACAATTGAGAAAACCTGTAACAAACATTATGTTTTTGTGACACCAGCAAAATCAACAATACACATCAAATATGTTGGTCAACATTTCATTTCTTATGGTTTAATAGCAACAATAAACAGATGAGTTTGTAGTTGAGATTTAAATGAAGTCAGTGTTTCAGCTCTTTTGCAGTTCTCTGGAAGTTTGTTGCATCTTAGTGGCACATAGAAGCTGAAAGCTGCTTCTCCATGTTTGGTTCTGGTTCTGGGGATGCAGAGCAGACCAGAACCAGAAGACCTGAGCGGTCTGAAAGGTTGGTACAACAATCGCAGATCTTTCATGTATTGTGGTGCTAAGCAGTGACTTATAAACTAACAACAGTATTTCAAAGTTTATTCTGTGAGCCTCACAAAGCCAGTGTAATGTAGAGCTGGTGTAATGTGCTCTGTCTTCCTAGTTTTAGTGAGAATGTCATCGTTCTGGATCAGCTGAAGCGGTCTAATGGATTTTTTATGCAGACCTGTGAAATCACTGTCGCAGTAATCAATTCATCTGAAGGTAAACACATGGATGAGTTTCTCCACATGTTGCTAGAAAATCAGTGAGTATCTCTCAACACCTCAGTTAGCTAAGTTTAAATGCAAACAACAAATAACCTCCACTTTAAAATGTGTTTTATTTCCAGTGTTAACATTATTTTAATATTTCTATCCAAGTTGCTTAATTTAGTAAAAATAAGAGAAGCACAGACTTATGTTTTCTCAGAAGACCAAAAGAGACGGAGCGTTATTTACCAAGTTATCACTTGCTCCAATGTGCCTATGAAATACTTTTTTTTTTTTTCCTGTGACTTAATTATCACATAAAAATTAAAAAGTTACATTTAGTTTTGGTTGACTTGCTACTGCACCATTTCCCTAATGAGAGCTGGAGAGTGGAGATGAGGAGTGTGACTGACAGATGAGAGAAAAGAAGAGCAGCAATTATCATCAGACAGACGTTTGAGGCCGAGTTAATGCAGTTCGTCACACATCAAGAGTGGAAACCCTGAGTTGGTAATTGCTCCCATTCATTTCAACTTTATGTGTCAGCTGTATGTTTAGCTGAAAAAAATGTTAGGCTTCCCTTCAATCCTAACAACCTGAAGGAGATGGGGTTTTATCAGGTGCTCATTTGGACACGTGACAACTGCAGAGACACAACACTTAATTCTGCACATTTATTCCTCATGTTAAAAATTGCATTGAATTTATAACTGTCTTTTTTATTTCTGTAAAAATATGAATCTTCGCTGATTGCTGCAACTTAGATCAGAGGTCAGCCAAGGAGAAATTGATAACTCAACATGATGTCTAAGAGTCCCACTTTAATTTCACCTGCTCAGTCAATGTTTTTGTAGACTTTAATCCACTGACTATAACCATTTATTCTTGCTGGGCCATGTGGGGGACTGATGCATATTTCCAGTGGTCCTTTGAGTGTGCTAGGAATTACAAAATGACAAATAATTAGAATAATCTCCTTTTTTGCTGGATTTCAACAAGCAGCATCTCCCTTCTGTTCAGAGATTTAATGTGAGAGTGTGTTGTGAGGACGATGACCTGTCCAGTATTTCAGTGAACCACAAAGCTGTGGATGTCATTAAAAGACTTTTCAAACAACAGAGGTCTTACCTTTCTTCAGCATTGTGACACGAAGGTCCTGCTTACTCTGTGACTGAGTGCAGCTCATAACCGGCTCTGCCTCGCCCTCCTCTGCAGCAGAATGGCCCACCGTCAGGATCTGGATCTGACTGTCGTCCTGCTGGGCAGCCGGGCTGTTGATCGCTGCCAGGTCATCATTCACCAAGAACAAACTTTTGTTAAAATGCTTCTCAGTAGTATAATCTGCTTCACATATCAAAACACAACTGAAATACAGATTTTCATTTCACCCAGGAAATCTGCAGAAGTGTGTCAATGCTTCTGCATTGACATGCTGCAAATGATAGATAGAAGCAACAAGAAATTGCAGGTACGTGATCTTGGATGTACATCAAATCTACAAGTGACATTTGCAAACTCGTGATCTTTGATCTGCATAATGTTTCAGCCTCTAATGAGACTTCCTGTCACATGTCATTGCAGAGCTTAGACACAGACAATAAAACAGAAATGCTACATTGATCAGGTTTGCTGCCAGGAGTAGTTATTTGAACATTCGGCTCTTCGACTGTGATTGTTATCCAAGGATCCAAGGATAACAATTACAGTTGAAGCAACAGGATGAAAATTACTTTGTATTTTCTTTCTTTTCTGTTGGACACTGCAGTGAATTGTATTAAGAAAATGTTTTAAGTGTTAGTTATGATGTTATATATTTCATGGCTTGTTAATTTGAATTGTGGTAGGCTAACCTTTATGTTTGCCCTTCCTCTCCTTCTTTTCACTGCCTGTCTGTGGAGTGGAGCTGGCCGAAGCTTTGCCCTTTTTGGCTGAGCGAGGCAGCTGAGCGTCCAAAATCACCTTCACCTCCTCCCGTTCGGGATCTTGCACTGGAAAACATTCAGGTGGAGAACAGAAATGGACAGAAATTGATATTTCAAACAAAGAAAATTAGTTTATGTCCAATATTTCTATACAAGTAATATTGTTTTTGTTTCTCATATGTCAGCAAAGCTTAAAACTATTCACTTCTTTAGCAGCACTTTTACAATTTATAATTAGATTTTCTCTGAAAGTACCAGGCAAGTATCTGATAGCTGAACTTTGGTTTGGATTACGCTTATTTTTGTAAAATTCTTGCAATTTCTTCATTATAAGAAAATCTGCACCTTTACATCTTGAGGTAGTCTGTGATGGATTTTAATTTTAATAATGTTGTGATTTTTAGTTTCCCAATTTCCCTGTATGGCAATGAATTCATTTTTCTTTTGGTCAGTGAAAACTTTCCACTGCTGTTTCTCAAGGACAAGGTCTGATTGTTCCAGACCTTCCTCTGCTTCCATCACAAAGTTTTAGTTCTTTCCTCCCCACCCCAAATATTTTTTTTTTCTTTTCCTGGCATGGTACGTTAAAGTGGTTTTGTAAGATCACAGCATACAACATCCTTAGCCTCTTTCAAAGTTTCCTTTCACATCACTGATGCTAAATTTCATGGTCAGGAGACTGGAACATTTTTCTACTGACGACATTTCAACCAGATTCGCATGTGCATCCTGTTATTACAGTCAGCTGCCCCAAAAGTTTGGAGATCATTTCTCTAATTCTACAAGCGAATCTTTCAGAAATTAGAACATTAATTTTCCAGGTAATGTATTTCTGTTCAGAGCTATTTGATGCTGCTTAATAGACTCTCCATTGAGGTTTGCCAGTTGTTATTATGGAAGACGATGTGAGAACTGTTTGAAATCGTAGTTAATCAGCCAATGTCCTAACAAGCTACTTCAAGATGTGAGACCTTGTTAAAAATAATCAGAGCACAAATCTACTGATTTTGTGCTATCCGTCCTTCCATTTTAACTTAACTGTTCAAGTTTTCCACATTTTTATTTCATAGAATGGTAATGGAAGTAAACAGCTTTACATCAATCTGTATTCTGTAATTTATGATCTGTTCTGTTTTCTAATTCTATCCATGAAACTGGAACTGATGATCTTTTCTGGCTTAATTCTAAGCAGGAGAGTTTCTGAACATTTTGGGGTTTCTCACCATGGTAGATGGTGCTGCTGTTGCTGCTGAGGTACGATTCGACCAGCGGGGCCTGTTCTTCGCTCTGTTTGGTCCGACGAGCGCGGGACCTCCCGTCCACATTGGACTGGACCATCAGAGGCTCCTGCCTTTTCTTCTTCTGCTTCTGTTCAAGGAGGGCTCGCTGAGGTTTTGAACACAAAAGCATCGTCAGACGGGAAGTGAGATTACAAAGGAACAATTTAGGCCAATAACCCATATTTTACGAATATCAACATGCAAATGTATAAGAAAAGTTTTATAAATAAAGGTGTACGGTATGGCATGCAAAGAAAGAAGGTTTCAAAAAGTTACCACACCTTAACCTTCTGCAAAAATAAATAAATAACTTGTGGAAGTTATTTTAAGCTGATATCTACACATCTAAAATTCAGAGTTAGTCTTTTCAAGCATCTTTGTGAAAACAAAAGCAATCCTTGGAGGAAGCACCTTGATGTGTCTTAAAAACACCTTCAGCAGTATTGTGAAGTAAATACTTTTGTGCGTCAGAGCTTTTTGAGAGCCACATAAAAGACCTTCCCAGTTGTATGCAAGAGGATTTATTGCTGTCTATCAGTGTTTTCTGGTGAGCTGTTTTAGTTGCTTAAATGGAAGCTGGAACAAATCTATTAAGAAACAATGAAACAATGTTATATGACTGGAAATGTGCTGTCAAACCAAATGATCTGCTGCTAAATGGATTCTATGGCTTTTATCAGACTAAATATACCCAACAAGAACACTTTAATTATTAAAGGTTTCCATTAGAGAAAAAATTTGATTTTACTGTAAGACTATAAAAAACCCCACTAAATCACATCAAAAACTAAACAGAAATAGTTGAATGAATATTTAGTTTTCAAAAATGTATCTATAAAAAGACACATAACCATTTCTCCCTCTCTCCCATGACATTAGATTAAAATTTACCAAATAAGGCTAACCAAAATTATTTCTAAATGCCAGAATAATGAAAAAGATTTGTTATTGCTTTCTTTATATCAGAAGTTTGCAAACATAAGGATTATTTTTGTCATTAAGCTACTGATGAAAGGCCAGGTTATGATGTTATAGCTTTCCAAGTTTCCTCTTCTGATATATTTGAGTTAAAGAGAGAGACGTGTGTATTTGTTTGTCTGTGCTCTGTCTGCCAGGGTCGCCAGGCAGACAGAGCACCAGCTGCTCTACACCGTCCGGCAAAACTCTTTACAATTAAATTCCCATTGGTGCAATTTAAAGAGCGTTAGCATGAAAAGCAAAAGACACAGTAGGCAGCAAGCTTTCTATGGCTCAGTTAGAAAGTTAATAGTCAGAATGGAAAGGAATTAAACTTTATACCCAACTAGAACACTTTAATTATTAAAGGTGATACAACTTTATCTCTGTTATTCAAATAACAAAATCAGCTTGCATAAATGCCAAGTGAAGCAGCCGCGTGCAAACCCATCAATTAAATATGACAAAACCAAAAGAAAATTCAGAGAACTCAAAATGTACTTATTCAGTGATTTTCTCTTCCCTGCTAAGGAAGCGTTGATAAACAAAGCTCCTTACTTTGTCTATCAAGGAGCTGAGACAGGCAGCCTGAGAGCGTGTTAGGTTACAGTGTTGCTCACAGGAAACAACAACATCAGTGTCAGTTTTCTGACTGCCAAACATCAGTTTGACTGAGGATTCCTGGACTCTGCAATTCTGACTCATGGTCCTGTTAAAATCTGTTGTGTTAGGAAAAAAATGCCTGTTGAGAAAACATTTAAAGAGAATGAAAGGCTTAATGTGGGCAGAGGCTCAAGACCACCTTGTGTGTTGTTTTCTTTCTGTGCTGAAGAAGCACAAACCATCCCATCAAAAGCCCGTGAGGAAGATAACAGAATCCACAGTGGGTTTTGACTGGAAGTTGACTGACGGAGCAGTAGCAGCTTTAAATCTGTCCTGCTGTGATTGACTTGTTTTTCCTCTTTTATCAGAGCTGTGAGGACATCAGAGGCTCACCTGTCTGTCCAGTTTCTGTTGTCGGAGGTTTGTCCCCTCATCGTCTAAAGTGCTGCAGAGAAATGAACGGAAGAAAAAAACATAAGCACTTACTAAAAAAAACAGAGATACCTTCATGAACAGTGATGTAAAAAAAAAAGCATTTGTCCCTTTTAATAACTTTTTTATGTTTTATGTTTTTAGTTTTCTGTCACACGAAAATGTTTCTGATCGTCAAGCAATTTAAAAATCTTCCAGAAGCTAATTTTGGAAAATGTTTTCAAGGATACAAATTATAAATCCTGGTACAAATGAAACAATGTAAGAAAGTAGATAAAAGTAAGTAAAATATAAAAAAAGTATAAATACAGAGTGGTGCATATGAGTGAATAAATTAAGGTGAACAATGCAAATACAAGTTAAAAAAACGTATTTACATTCACTAAATACATTACCTATGTATGAATGCTTCAAAAATATCTTTTCAAGAACAGAGGGAATAGACAAACTTCAGATTAAAGGAGAGCACACAGGCTTCAGTTCAACCATGACTCGACATAACCCCTCATCTTGTGTCTGCTATCGCTCTTAAATCTAATTCTACAATGCACTGGATCAATGACAAATACAATTTGCTGACTCAAAAAATTAATAATTTTTCAGGAAGTATGGCATCAGCCACACTGTGATGAACTGCCCAGAGTGTAACTCTTCCCAGCAGTCCTCTCGAAAAATTATAGTTTTCCAATAAACCACTTGTGCTATTGGCATTATTTAATATCGAATGCATTGGAAGGTTTCGCAAATGTGTCAAGAAAATTAAACGCATGTGGAATATGTGACACGTATTAAATCTGAGCTCTGTAAAAAAAAAAAAAGGTTCTGTCTTCATTTGCATTTGACTGAGTTTTTATTTACTTTACACAGAGACAACTTTTATTAACCTATTAAAAACCTGAAGAAATTAGCAGGAAAAAAACTTGATTTCTGCAAAGTCTCTGGACAGGGTGATGGAAATCAAATATGATTTGAAAAATTACGAATAGATGAAAAGTGAATTGGTGACCACCAGTGTTGGCTTTTCTGCGATAGTTATGCTATTGTCAGCCAAGCATAACAACCTTCTAAAGGACTTATATTCACACATAATTATGCAAAACAGAAAGTCTTTAAATGCAGAGTTGATTCATTTGAGCTAAATGCTGCAGCTCTTTGCCTTTTTGACTTTTGACGAAGTAGACAGTTTGGAAGTGGCTGGTAAATTTGAGAAAAGAACACCTACTGATTTACTAGAAAAAATTATCTCAAATGCAAAATTTTACAGGATATCAGCAATGCTAATGAATCGTTTTTAAATGCTTTTCATTTGTTCCTTTTGTTCAAACGTTTCCCATGAAGCAACACACTATGACCATTATTTCCTTTTTGCTTTACAATTCTCCATATCCTGCACTTCACACACTAACACAAAATGTTATCAACTAAATAATGACAACATTTACAAACCCGCTACTTTCAAAGACAAAATGATGACAATTCATAGCTGAAAACAAAGACATAAAATCCTTGTACAATACCAAAATGAAGAAAGTTTTGTATCAAAATGGTTATGAGAATCTTTTTCTTACTGGTTAGGTTTAATTTCCCTCATTTAACCATCCACAGTTGCTTCATGTGGCATCAGATGAAAGAGTTGTTAAATATATTCCACATAAATAGTGATTTTCACAAGATTCTTTCTGTCATCCTCTTCATCGTTTGCACTCAGCCTCGATTCCTCACACGCAAAACACTCTGACATGCATAGGAAATTAAAAAGATAAGGATTTCTTTAAAAAATTATGTTTCTTCATCTGTGAGCACAGCTTGAAAGCAGAATAGTTGAGAAAAGTCCCATTTACACTGAAGTCCCTGTAACACTTTATTTGACGGGTTGTGAATAAGATTGTCATGAAACAAAGACGTTTTCAATAATGGTCAACTTTGTATTAAAAGTGTCATGATTCACCACATGACACTTTATGACAGCAGTCATAAATATTCATGAAGACTCACTCATGTTCATGACAGGAGTTATGTCATATTTATGACGGTGTCATGACAGTCTCATTCACAACCCGTCAAATAAAATGTTACCGAAGTTCCTTCATGACGATGGAAAAATATGAGGAGCTCTGATACTTTGACATTTTGTCTCTGCCTTTTAAAATGCTCCCTGTCTGAGCAGCTTTTAATTTAAACTGTCCACTAATGTGTCTTTAATGTTAGAGTTCATCCACATGCCTGTCTTTGCTGCTGGCACATGGAGCATCAGGCTGAAAAAAACACAGATCAAGCTCAACACAATAACAATGAAATCTAATTATGAACGTATTTGTGACTTTGTGTTTTCCACCAAAGCTTTGACTGATGCCACTATAATGTTGTTAAAGACTCTCCCTGCAGACAAGAACAGCATTTAATTTATAAAACTTTGTGCTTTATCTTCGTAGTTATTAAATGTTTACAATAGTTGGTTTTTTTCCCCATGACAAAGTCTATTCAGCTCTTGCATATGAAAAATTTTAGACTTTACATGAAAATGTACAACCAAATCCTGCAGAACATTTTAATTTCTAGTATTCTGTCAAAGTCAGCATTAGGTAAATAGCACAGTTGCCCTCATTAATGAAACAACAGGATATTTATGGAGCACAAGTGATTTTTTTTTTTGCTTTTCGCCTCCTTGCATCCAGTTTTCCCCTCAGAGCTTTTCACTCACCAGCGACAAACTCAGTCGTTGTTCATGCAGAGGCCTCTGAGAAAAAACCCTCAGTGGCTTTAATTAAAAAGATTTATGCAGAAGATTCAGAGGGAAGGAACCAGAGCAGGGGAGAAAAGATGAAAGACTGTGAGGTGGAGGTGTCCCTTGATGTGTGATGAATGGCGAAAATTATGTTAGGGTTTTTTATTTTTTCATCATCAGCTCCATCAGAATTGGCTTGTTTTTAACCTATTGAGGTTTAAAAACAGACTTTTTACATCAGGTTTACACGTTATCATAGAATTTATAATTTTCTTTAGTTAGCTTTAGCTGGTTATTTTTGCTTTATTTGCTATTCAATCTGGCAATGCAGCTGTAGATGTTGCTATTTCTTAAACTATCTTGGTGTTTAATCACGACCCTTGGTTTTAAACAAATATATTTTGCAGATGTCAGCCTGCAGAGGAAAAATACATCCAGATATATCTGTAAAAAACAATCCGTGTCTCTATAGCACAATATGTTCTGTTTCTCCTTTAAAGCGATTGTGAACTGTTTTTAATTAAATGTTTTGAAAAATAAAATCCCTCTTTTCATTAGCCTGAGATTCTGTAATTCAAAATGAATTGAAAAGGGCTGTAATAACAGCAAGCATGCTTCTGTTTTCACAAACCTCTAGCAGACAGAGAAAATCTGGAAAAGTATGAAATGCTGAACTGAAAGCAGAGGAGTTAGTGTCTGTTCACACCCGTCCTGCTGAATCAAACCCCAGTGTGTTGGCTCAGAAAGTTTGGTTCACTTGGACAGGTGTAGAGGTGTATTCAAACTCTTGTCTGTCAAAAACTCAGACGACTCCAAGTAAACCAAATGCAGAAAGCAAACTATAAGGCAGGGAATTGTGAATAAATGCAACTAAAGGAAATGCTTGTGTTGTTAAACGGCCTAGATAAATGTATTGTCGCCAATAATATACACAAATACGTGACATGTTCAGATGAAGCAGCAGTTCAGGAGAAGAAAAGGACAGTTTGTCTTTACATGAAGAACTAGATGCCCTTCCTAGCATTCTCAGCGCCACTACAGGCAAAGAGGGTAATATGTCATTCTAAAGGTCTAGTTCCTTTGATTAACTGTATTATGAAAGAAAGGTCAAACTGGCCGAATATAACAACCCCATTTGAACTGAGTCTCCCGATCTTACTGGGTCTTTGTTGCAAAAGCAATCTTAGTTTTCTTAGCTGTATGGTTTACCAGGCTACTAAACTGGTTGCATAAGAATAATGACTTTCTGCTCATTCCGTCGATTTCAAATAAATGCCAGGAACATCTGAAAAACCCCTTTAGAAAAAAGATTTATTTATTAGTTCTTAAGAATGGCCAAAGCATGAAAGAGGCGGTGGAGTCTCTCAGGTGAAGCATTGGCCAATAAATAGTCGGCGTGTTGCAGACGACAGAAGCCCACGCAGTCGCAATAAAAATGTGTTTACTGCCCACTTTCTGTCACACATGCTGGAAAACAAAGGGCTCCGTTTCTGCAATTAGAGCAATCGAGAGTGAAAATGGGCATCAGACAGGAAGATAATGAGACAAACGTGGCTCCACTGGTACAGGTCAAACCACTTCTCACTGTGAAAAGAGTCTCTGGTCACTGGTTTTCAGGTTTATTTAAAGGATCTGGGAACGGAAGCTGTGCATGGGCTCTAACACCAACTGGACACGTTGAGTATACTGATGTGAAATGGCGTTGACAGACGAAGATTTATTTGTTCTGACTGGGCCTGCGGAACAACCTGAAAGTTTCCAACCGAGTATTCAAAACATTTAGACTAGTTGACTGCGTTCAGATGCAAACCTTCTTATGTGCAGAATGAAACTGCATAAATGCTGAGAGTTCTGCTGCAAGGGGAAGGTTTCTTTAATCTGAAGTAAATTAAACACAGTTTGGTTGATTTGGACGTAAGAAATTATTCTGAATCCATTAAAAATGTAATTGAAATAGTGGAAGTCTGACTTCACAGGCACCTTTTTAACAGTCCTACCTACATCACCACTTGTCACACATTATGTGTCACTGCATGACTCAAAAGTGGTCTTAATTTTTCATTTGCATGGTGCAAGCCATGAAATTTGATGGTGTAAAGAAGAAATGAATCAGATGAGGATTGCGTAGATGTAAATTGGCCTGGAAGGAGAGAAGGCATAAATAAATGGGATTTCTTTCAGAAAGTCACATTAAATAATTATTTTGAATAAAATATGACTAGAGGCATGTTTTTCAACAAAAAAAAACAGTCTCTTCACTCCTGTCCTTGAAAGCTGGGAGTTCATCTTCCAAGACAAGAGATTTAGCTCTTCAAAGCTAAAAACGCTGATCTTGTGAATTTGCAGTGACTGGCCAAAGAGGACTCTTCTTTGTGTGCCTTTGTCAGATATGCATCCATCGTTTCGGTCAGTTCTGTGAATGCATGTTCTGTGTTTGCAACAGAGTGCTGCTGCTTCCTTAACCTCTGTACAGAGGTCCGTGCATTTTTAGAGGCAGCTCCAAATGAAGCTCAGTGAAGGTTAACAAATATCTCGACGTAAATATAACTTGCATTATAGTTACATAAATTTGTTTTTTTCCTGTTTTGTATGGTGCTTGCTTAAAGACAGATTTGTACACAACCTTAAATTCATACAAAAGTCACACACACTTATAGCAACCACAAGCCAATGGCATCAACGCAAGCAGGGGAAACCATGGCAATAGATTCTCAATCAGAGCAAAGAGTCAGCAAACTGCACTTGAAATGATTAGAACAGTTACGGATTTGACAGCAGGAGGCTGTGAGCTCATTAGGGCTCCAATTTGTTTGTCATTTCCAAAAAATCATTTTGTTATCAGGTACAAATGGCAAGAGTGCAACATTTGCAGTAGTAAAACTCCAGGTGGCACATACAACACACACGCACACCAACACACATCTCACTTTTCTGCAAAATGGAAGGAAGTTACCAGGTGATTTAAAGGACAAAATAAACCAAAGATCATAAAGATCGATGAATATAACGCTGCGAATGAAATCCATGACACCTCAACTGAAATACTCCGGTTTAATTAGACATGTTAAGAGAAACCCAAGATGAACATTTTTCTGGCAAATCTATTCTAACTTATTTCATATTGATCGATTTTTCACTAACAGTAAAAAATAAATGAATTAAATGTCCACCACTCTCATCATTCCTGGACGATCACACAGATGCACAAAGATTTTCCTTTAGCAGACGAATGCAGTGTTCCTTTCACATGCTCTAGAGAATGTGCTACAGTACCTGTAGGGAATCCAGTCAGAGGAGTGCTTGGAGCTCATTCTGTGTCGACCGCTGCTGCCGTCCCTGCAAGGCTGACGGCCTGCAACAACCAGCTAGAGCGGCTACGAGGTCTGAGCACGGCGATCACAGCCACAGAGCCCGCATCTCCTGTTCATCCTCTGCGCTCAGCTCTCTGCTCCCAGCCTGTCTCTGTATCTCTGCTTCTCCTGCGACTGTGGAGCGGTGGACGACTTACAGAAAAATCCACTCTGACGGGTGCACACTTCCCTTCAGGGCTGCACGCCGAGCACATGAAATAAATTCTTCTCGTCCATGCGTATGCCTCCAGTCAATGCCTCCCCTCTTCTCTTCTTCCATTCGCTGCCTCTTCTCTTTCTCTGCACTGTCTCTCTTTCCTCGCTCTCACTCTGTAGTCTGAATCTCCCTCTGCTCCTTTCCCTTTAAATCTCCCCTCCTCCTCTCCTTTATTCCCAATCCAAATCCAGCTCTCTGCCTGTTTGCCCCGATCAAACTCCCGTTATCTGTCTTGCAGCATCACCTGCAGCAGGAGCAGTGAGAGTGAAGACTTTAGGGGTTGCAGGGAGCAGAGACCATCCTCTGCTTTGCTTCTTTGATAATCCCCCCACGCTATTTCTGTACTGTGCCACCCAGTTATTCTCGTGCTACCCTTTCTCTCTACAGTCTGCATCTGACTTGCATCCGATCTATGCCGCATAGGGCATGTGAAGCAGGGGCTGGGATGTGTTTTCTGGGCCATAATTTATTTATTTGCAGCAAAGAGACATTAGCATATGAGTGTGCTGACCAGTGCCAACAGCCTTTAATTCAGCACTTTCCACAGCCAGACAAAGGCACTCTGTGATAGTGCCACAGCTCAGAACCTCACTCTGCACACATCTGCTTCCGCCCTCCCTCTGCCACCCCTCACTGTCTCTACACAAACACACACTCCTGACTGTGCTCTCCGGGTTATTCAGGAGTCCATCCATAGGCAGTTGAACAGAGCGGCTTCCCTGCAACGACGCTGGATTACAAGGAGTCAATTCATGTCAGATCTGTAAAGCAAGCAAGCTCATTGTGACTGTGTCCGCTGTACGTATTGATCTTTCTCTAGTCAAAAAAACATAAAAAAAAAACAGCAGCAAGATCTTTCTTACATAAATAAGCAGATGACTCCACTGATTACTGAGTTCAATTAAAAATTTCTGACGCAAACACAAATCACCTAAAAGAGTGGAGCTATTTCTTGTACTGCAAAATTCATTTTTCCAAGGTCAGATCAGTGGAGATCAAGATAAATTCACGCTATGATGCTAAATTTGGAATGCGACCTTAGTTGTTCTTCAGTTCTTTGTCGATGCTTTAAAACAAACATCGCTTGTTGAGTCTAGAGGTTGAGTGCCAAATGAAACCAGCAAGAAATTAAAATAGCTGTGAAAGCCAGGTGAGCCCTACACCAGAGCCAAATCCTAATCTGTTAAAGCTACATAAATGTCCCCCACAAATTCTTAAACATGCTGCTGGGATTTTCACAGAAGACTCTCTTCTGTAAAATAAAATATAATTTACCTCAGGACTCTTTATGAGACTTACAAATCCTTCGATGGTGTTGCAAACTGGTAAAAGACATAAATTGTGCGCTTATTTAAAAGAAAAAAGAACTAAGAAACCTTGGTAACATAACAAAACCTTTGATATACCATAATGATGAAAACCAGTACCAGTTTTTATATTAGCTTTAGCTTTCTGCCTGTTATGCCCTTATAATTTTTTCTGTTTCTTATTGGTACGTGTGCCAAAGTTCATGCATGTCTTGAAACTTATGATTCGATGCAATGTTAAAGAGCTATTTCTCTGTTGTTCAAGGAGCCTGGGCAGCATCAAATTAATAATAATACGCTGAACACAGATTTACTTTTATTCAAATTATAAAAACATAAAAACTAAAATCCCTTCTTGACGTTAGAGCCTACATTTATTCAGACATGCTGTGAATTATGATCTATTAAGCTGAAACAACTTGTTTTTAGTTTTCTTAAAAACTACTGTTGAAATTCACTCATAGATTGTCACAAGATTTTTTTGTTTTTTTACTTTTTTGGTAAGTGGTGACATAAATATTTTTGGTGCCTTTTTTATTATTTTATTTTATTTTTTTCTGGTAAAAGAGCGTGTGCATGTTTGGCTGGGTCTTACCCAAAAGTCTGCCAATGACCAACACTGGATAAAGCTGTGGCCTTCTCAAAAACATAAGCAGACAGCTGAATGATTTTTGATGCATTGTAATAGGTTTTCCTTAATACAAGGGCTGAAAATGGGGATTAGATATTGAAGGGGATTACATTTTGGTACAACACTGGATTTCTATGCATGTTCTACAAGAGAGCTCTAAAAAAATTGAGCTTTGGGACAAGAGAGCTCTAAAAAAATTGAGCTTTGGGAGATTCAGATTTTAAGGTCAATGACTGCGCATGTTTTTAGATCCAAACCACAGCTGGTAATGTCAGGGAAACTGAGCAGAGGCAGTGTAACATGGTCACTCTTCCAGTCAAATTTATATATCTATGGTCTTTATCTTGGCAACTCGACTTCCTTTCTTGCAGAAAGGTGCCATTTTTCCATGCTTTTTGCTTTCCATCCCTTTTCTTCTCTGCTACAAGTTACAGTTTTTGACTGGCTTTTTGGTTACACTAGAGGAGGTGAAGAAGAAGCATTAAAACTACAAATTCACTCGGCACAAGCACATGAAGCACTTTCAAATTGTGTGGCCTTAAAAAGAGGCTATTTCAAATTAGATTAAAAAAAAAGCAAAGTGTTCAAGAAACAGGGCAGTATAAAAAGTAATGAGCTCACAGACTAATTGTGAAAGGTCTCATTCACTCCAGTAACCAGAATTCATTCATTTTTTATGCACTACATCCTGTTAAGCATCCTCAGTCCACCACCACAGAAAGTAACAGCAACATGAGATTAGAAGTTTAACTTCTTTTTGTGTTTGTTTGCAACCCTTTAAAACTCTCCAACAGTGCATTTCCGGTCAAAGTCAATGTTCAATTCCTCATCCTTTCAAGAAATATATTGTGGTTCTTCTAAAAATTTAAACTAGTTCGTCCTCCAGCTATTTGCTTGTATTTCATACCTTTATTCCAAGGACCACTGTTTGAGAGATTAAAAAAATACAAACCATGTATGGCAAGTTAAAAAACATTTACACCCTTCACTAAGACTGTAGCAATGCACTGATCTCAAGATGCAATACAATATGTGATATTCTGCTCATGATACAATATATATCACAATATTCAGCAAACAATGAAGCAACTGGTGTAATAAATGTTGTTTTTGTTATAAATATGTCATACATTTGCTTTGTTTAAATGTTAATTGTGTGGCTTTCCATACTTGGTTATGCAGTAAAGGAATCTTTTTTGTCTCATTCGTTTGCATTAAACAATGTAATTTATCGATTTCATTTCATTATTTAATTAATTGTCACTAGTTGTTTCATTACATGTCATTTTTACTGCACATGTGCAACTGGGTAAAAATGTCATCTAAAAATGTCATTTAATTAATGTGGATTTGACGTAAAACTCAAAATAAGATTTAATATATTGATATTCACGAATGGAAAATCAATATTTTCTGAAAAAAAAATATTGATAGATATTGTTGACTTGATAAAATTACACAGACCTGCCCTTCACAATTATCCATGAAGAAATCTTTTCATGACTTGCAGTTTTTTGCATGTTTCTCTTGATATTTGGATATTTCTTTGCTAAATGTTTTTTGACGTTGGTTCTCCAGACAACGGGCTCAAGTTTTTATTCAAGTCAAGACAATGACCAAGTCACTTCAAAATTGTAAAATTACTTTCTGTGAGAAGTTTGGTAAAATTGAGAGATTACTTTAGAGCTACACCTTAGAGGGGTATAGAAGATTTTAGATTGAACTATACTTCACTTGAACTATACTTCAGCCTGGTGACCAGACAACACATTATCACATCACTATCTCTGAGTCACTGGAGACAGTGAATTCATAGTTAAGTTTTAACAGGCGCGGTCCGGGAGCAATCACTTTTTCACACAATGCCAGGTAGGTTTGTTTTTTTTCTCCCTTTATAATAGATACCTTCATTTAAAAACTGCATTTTGCGTTTACTTGTGTTGCCTTGACAAATATGTAAGTTGGTTGAATATTCTGAATCACTAAAGTGTGGTAAACATAAAAATAAATATAAAATCAAGAGGAAACGCTTTTTCACACCACTGTATATGCTGCCAATAGCACGCATGCTCATGTTACATTTGTCTTTAGTAGCTTTTGATGTAAAAACAGAAGATTAAAAACTTGAGCCCATTGTCTGGAGAACCAGTATGAGCTCAGCCCCCCATTTAATGAAGGTCTTTGAAGTTGGCTGGAGTTGTGAGAGAATTGTAAGTGGGTGGAAGACCATCTAACTTGCTTAGTGACTCTCATATTTTCTTTCTTCTTTCCCTTCTGTCCCTCGGCTAACCAGCCTGAAACAGCAAAACGATAAGATCCTCTTGACAAATTACATTTTTCCAGGCCCACAATTTGTCCCCTGTTTTCCCAGAGGCATTTTACTGTTTGGTAACAAGAGGGCAGCAGGACCATTAATTATAATAATGGACCTGGCATAAAAGACACACTGATGTCAAAATTGATTTCTGGCTTTTGTCTGCTTGTCTCAGTCAGAATGATTAAAACACAGCTGCAAAGCACAAAGCTTTAATAATACAACAACCTCATGAGTGAAACTGCAGATGTACCAACTGATGAGGGACTTTTTCATTGCTAATAAGTATATTTTATCCACTAAAATCATTGAAAAAACCCCTGCTATGGCCACATATTCACAAGCTGGTAAAAACAGAAAGCCTGTTTCCTGCATTCAGAACATTTTATGTTCCTAGTTAAACATGGCAGTTGTTCTCTGTCCTTTTGAGTGTACAAGTTGTACTTTGAAAGAATCCATTCTACGGCTTTAAACACCACCAACTCAGGAATCCTCCAACAAAAGCTAACACAGCAAACTGTGCCCACCATCATCTGTCAGTGGATCACCAGCCTTCTGACTGATAAGCAACAGCAGGTCAAGCTGCTGAGCATCTGCTTCTGCACAAGGACCATCAGCGCCAACGCCCCCTTGGGGTGTGTTATCTCCCAGCTGCTATTCTCCCACAAATCACTGAACCTCGGGGGACCCATTTGTGAAATTTCTAAATCCTGCAGATGACACCATTGTTATTGGTCTGGTCCAAGACAGTGATGAGCCTGCGTACAGGCTGGAGGGCGATGAGCTGGCCGGCTACAGAGATCAGAACCACCTGAAGCTTAACCCACTCAACACTGCTGAGATGACGTACATAGAGTATTTATGTGCATTGACATAAATAAATTTAAAAATGAGGAATACACATCTATCGTTTTGGAAATGGTTAATAAGCCATTTTTAAGGCTTTGGGATTCCAGTGAACCACAGTTTGAGTAATTATTCACAAAGTAAAAGAACATGGAACCTCGGAGATTCTTCCCAAAAATGTCAGACATATCACAATTACGCCAAATGTTCTTCAACAACTAAGCTAGGAAGTTACAAAAGAACCAAAAATGACATCTATCATTATGAAGATCCAAAGAACATCCACAAGATCACAATGTCTAAAGAAAAATAAGTAAGGGATTGGAAATGGTACAGTAAAATTCTTTTATGTGTAGAGAATCCTAGTTTAGCTCTTAAGTTTATCAGACTTTTTCAGGATAAGATTCACTACTGAGTCACATCTCAGAAATGAATGAGTTAAGAAAAAGACAAAAAAATAAAACCTCTGAAAATTGTTATGTACTGGAGTGGCATTGTGAGAAGGAGAAACAAATGTTTCTAAACCTTCACAAAGCCTGGAACGACTGATTACTTTCACATATTAATTTACATAAATCTAATAGAAAGAAACAAGGCATTTGCACAGTATTGCATAAACTTCTTTGATATATTTTCTTTGTTTACATATTTCTGTTTCACACAATAGAACGCAAGTACTTATATTGGTCCATAGGCAATTGTGGAATAATTTACAGGATTATTTACGTATTTGCCATTTCAAACCTAATTAGGGGAAATATGCCTTTCTCCAGTTTTTCTGGATTATTGAATATGTTTCTTTTTCTCCACTTTTTCCTAAAATATCTGTAACACTAGATTAATTAAATAGAGAACAGAAAAATGATTCAAATTAGAAAATAACTCCCAAAAATAAAAGAAAATATCATTTCCTAATTGACATATTACTGAATTTAATTTTGTTGTGATGCCAATTGACTATGTTCTGTGTTTTGTTTTTATTCTGAAGACATGGTTCTTAATGTATACCTACTTGTTTGTTTGTCTTGCTTGTCCTTTTTATTTGGTTATTGGTTTTCTATTGTTATTCATTCTATAATCTGGTTAATTATTTCGTAGATCAATGCCCTTTTGTGTTTTTTGTCATTCTATAATGTTTGTTGTACACACAGCTGCTGGCAAATAATAAATATATGTGAACAAAAGGAATATATGTTTAGGTCTAACCAACAAGGTTTTGGGTGAGGCCATTAGGACTGAAAGAGTGAGTCACAGACTGGATCCACATTACGTCACATCATTCACAGGAGCTGCTACACTTCAGCCTGGAGGAAAGCCAAGGGATCAAGATAGTGGAAGTAAAGAGAAGCCGGCATGCATCAGAAATTACAAGATTGATGGCATTTAATAAGGCTCACCTGTTAAATTATGCACAGACATAAAACACCTGAGAAAGAGAAGCTGGATTTGCCCACAGTGGATATCAGATGGTGCAACATCTTGTGAATAAGTGCAACTTAATGTTCCACAGAAATAAGAGGTTTCTGTGTGCTCTCTTCATTTCACCAAATACCCAGCTTGTTGAGTTACATATTCCCCACAACCTAACTGATGAAAACATATTTGACTTTAACAGCTTTCCTGTACAAAAGCCTTCAAGGATTTTCACTTGAGTACATGATTGGCAGATGAGAAATACAATGCGCAAACATATGTCATTGCAGCACTCACTGAAGAAAACAGATTAAAAAAAACTGAAAAAGGCAAAGAAGCTTTTGTTCTCTCCTGTCCTCAAAAAATGAACAGAAACCTGGAAAACTGTGATAAGACTGTGCACTCAGGCTTCGTCAGTCTACTCGAGAAAGTTTAGTCACAATTAATCTACATCAAATTAAGTTGAGCTGATGTCCATATTCATTGTACAAAAAAATGCATTGCCCTCTTTTCTCACTGCCAGACATAACGCAGGTCAAGTGTCTTTTTAATGCAGTAATGCAGTGTATGTAAATATTTGATTTCAACTATATGCTATATAAACTAAATCCCCGGTACACTTTGAATAATGTGGGGGCATCTTTATTTTAAGCAGAGCTGTAAATTTCCAATTCAAATAGAAACACAGTGTTCAGGGTTAGAAGTGAAAATTAAATCTTACAGCTTCAGTGATAGAAAAGGGTGTGGATTTATTCTTGAAAAGAAAAGGGAAAGACTGACCTCACAATTCTGTACTTTAATTAAATGCTAAATCACATTTTCTCTTTGGTTATTCCACTGATCTATCTAATTAGGCATTTTGCAGACAATTGTGCACCTTAAATGTAATGATGTTTGAATTCATTGCTGAAAACCAAACTTCAGAAAGTGACTGACTTGCTGCCTCACATCTACAAACGCATGCAAATACAAATACACTCTCACGGTTCTTGTATCAACATAAATCCCTGCATGACACTGCAGGGTGGCCATCTGAGGGTATGCATAAAACATGATTTGGGTTAGAAAATGTCACGCTGGATAAAAGCGCTTCCCAGAATCCCACTGAGACAAGCAGATTGACTGCTTCAACACACCAAAGTTCCTCTCTATTTCCCCATTCAATAATGCAGCTTTATGTCTACATGAAGCTACATTCAGTATACAGCTTTCATATGAAATAGCAGAGAAAAAGCACATATTTGAATCTTTCTATAAAGACTTTTTGCAGGTGTTACCGTTTGCAAAGGAAGAACTAAAAGTAAGCTAAATGGAATAAAAGACAAGACTATGGATGTTCCAATTATGTCTAATGCAAAACAAGCTGAAAACTAAGCAAGAAGCCCATCAATGAGGACAACATGTTATCGATAGGTTTTGTCTAAATAGTGTAAAAACAACAACACTGTAGTGCTAAGAGTACAAAAAATTAATGAACTCTGCAAAACTTTGTCACAATTTCAGAGATCACAATTTCAAAAATTGTAATCTCTGGCAAAATATTGATTATTGCTAGATAAACTGATACCGCAATGAATATCTATGATGATGTCTTACTCAAAATTTCTGCTTTGTAGCAATGTAGCAAACATGTAGAGACTTCACTTCAGGTCCTTATAAATATCCAGTTATTTGTACAATATATACAAAGGTGACTTAGTGTTGAGTAACTGATGGTCAGAAACAGCAACAACTGCTGTCAAGCATTTACAATAAGTGGTCCAATGTTTTGTGAGGCCACACCATTTCTGTTTTTGTTATGATTTTGATCATTGTTCTGTTACATTAAACAAGTCCACTTGAATTTAAAAGGGGAAAAGGGCACATCAACAAAAACAAGTACCTCTAATAGTCTTTTCGCTATCCTAAGTAAAGTTTCTACACGACAAAGTTACTGGATTAACTAACTATATGCAGTTAATCTCTGTAATCTTCTGAAAAAGGGAGGTGTGATTAAAATGTGTTTCAAGTTCAAACTCACCAAGCGAACACCTGACTGGCCCTGACTGGCAGGTTACAATTCCTTAATTTTATAGTCCTTATAATGAGATGCCAAAAAAAAGTAACAGATTATAGAATATGCCCAAATCTGCAATTTACATTGTTACATTTCTCTCCAGCTTATCGAGGCTTGGAAAAATTTGCTCTGCAGAAATGGTGTGGAAAGGAACACCACCAATCATTTGTATTACTGATTTAAACAGCTGCAAGTTATGAACAGCATATCGACAGGCAACTAATTAATTTGTTAACATCTGTTAGTTTGATATTCCTCTGATGTTTCTCTGTGAAGCATAGAACAGCAGAAAGTTATGATACTCTTTACATTTTGAAATTTCTTTAGTTATTTAACATTATTGTAATATAATAAAAATATAATGAAAAGCAATCGCGCCATGTTTCATAAATTACTTTGAAAGATGTTCAAGAACAACTATAAAAACTTCTAAATCCAAATCTAAAATAAAAGAGAATGACTTTAACCTTAAACTCTAGCTATGGTTTTATTTTTATCCACATCTGTCCTTTCAGTAATCCAGCTAAGAAACAGACAAACAAACCCAACCATGTAATCTCCCCAGCAAACGTAACACGATATTTGCTAAACGTTACGTAACACTGCATTAAGAAGACTCAGATCCTGAAATCAATACCTCTGTGCGACAGCCAGAACAACGACCATATATCTTGGGTGTTGTTAAAAAGGCTGTTCACATTTAGTATCCAGGGGCAACAGACCGAGGCGACATACCGAACATCTCAGTCTAACCAGAGGCACAAAATCCTCTGTAGAACGATGAATCATCTTTAAAAGTATCGCTTTGTTTATACAGATTGGTCTTGATCTAGACAGACAAATTATTGCTTAAAACTTGCAGCGACGCTTTAAAACTCTCTCAATTGCTGGGAGTAATTATATGTCTTTTTGTTCAACAAGGAGAACAGTCCTCAGTCGGATTTGTATTACTTTGGCATAAAGAACGCTTTATCTGATTTTATTGGTTCAAAGGATACAACCATATCCCACACAGACTGACGCATGATGAACATCCCTAGCACCTCACTCACAAAAAGACAGCAGAGAGCGACGTTAAATGACAGCGTCGGCTTGTCTGGTGCTATTCAGTGAGTCCTGCATCTATCTTTAGAGGATTATATACATGTGACTCACTCTTTCTGCTCATATTTTTCTTGGTCTTTTTCATCTTATATTATTACGGGCAGTTCCACACACAAACATCGTCATTAGACTGGAAACCTCCTTATAAGTACATAAACCAATTTACATTTGGCAATCAGCAGAAAGCAATGACTAAAAAAACGGCTTGTCGTGCCTGTGACTCTCACAATCCTCTCATACATGCCATTAAAACAACAATCAGATTCCTTAGGAAGATTAAGTCCACGCAATATTCTTTAAAAAAACAAAAACTATTAACATCATTTGGACATTTTTGTGAGCAAGCAGAGCTGATGAATGTGTTAGATCCAAATGGATAAGCAAATATATAGAGGGTGTGAGATGGATGTGGTTGGAGCGTGAGTGAGTGTTGTCCACGTCACTTCTGAACTCAGCATCTCTGTGAGGAGGCTGACGTTTCTCCCTGTAAGTCACACTGCCTCATCTGCCGGCTCGCTCTCATGGCAACAGCTGACATTGAACATCATTTAAAAGCTCACCAGTCGGCCATTTATCTGCCGGTGGGGAAGATAAAAACACGCAAACACACACGTGCTACTGCACTGTCAGTTGCCCCAAGTATGATTAATTAACATCTTGCTTTGCCTGCAGGGCGCATCACTATCATGCAGCAATGAGGAGAAAGAAAATAATAAATCTTTTCTTAGCCTGATGGGGGTGCTGTTGAGCTCTGATAGAATCAATTGTAGTAACTGATGATGGACACATGGCTGTGCTGTAAGACAGCATAGCATTTATATTCCCTGCCAAATAACTCAGCAGCAGTTTGAAATGGGAGCATTTCACAGCTAACATTTACCTGGAACTGATTTAAAAAAAAAAGATGTAGGAGATCTGCAAAGTTCTGTCAAGGGGCATTTTTTATTTTTAATATTGCTCTCATTTTCCAAAGATCTCTTTAATTTTAGAGTGCTCGAACAGCACAATAGGACAGCATAATAGGAGTGCTGTGGTTCTAATAACACAAGAAGTTAACGCTCCACTGCTTTGTTCAACTGTGGCACTGAAAATCCCATCAGAATGCTTTCATCATGTTCATTATTTGCTTTTTAAATGTGTGCGTGTCGTCAGAGTAACATGTCCTGGATGTGTCCATTGATGTACAAACAATCATACATGTGGGCATCCCATTATGATCAGGCTTAAAGCCTTCCTCTGACGGGATTTTTGACTTATACAGGAGATCAAAATATGATTTTCTAGTTCAAATAGAAGACAATTTGTCTTCTATTCTTCTCTACACAGTACAGAAGAAGTTCATCCCAAATACGTCAAAATTTTTACATAAATCCAGCCAGAAGAAATGGCGCAATGGATGGCAGATGTGACACACTGTTTTTAGAGAAATTACAAAGAACCAATACTTGTTAAATATCAAAAAGCCTTCAAAGTAACAAGTATCACGCAGTAAGATCATGTAAGAAATAAATGCTTGAAGGATCACATCACAAACACGTCACAGGTATCAGTCTTAATATTTTACCTATTAGATTCACACCATCGTGACCAATAGAGAGGAAAAGCAATGTTTGCAGGCTATTGTTTTTCTACATGCTTTTTGCAAAAATGTAGTATCACTTCACAATTTATGCCACGTTGCCTCACCATAGCAACAGCTCGAGAGGCAGATCACACACATGTCCACCAGAAGTACAAAAATTTATGCAGGGAAGGAGATTCATAAAAGATCAGCGAAACGGAGTGGAAATAATGTATTTTTTGTATCTTAGCCTTTTCTAAAACATGCACATTTCCACAGAAATCCACAGCACAATCGTTTTTATTCTGATCCAGTGACTAAAGAAGACATTTTTAATGGATATAATGGATTTTTAGGGGTTGTACTTTGGAGAGTTCATTGAGACACTTTTTGATAAGAGTCTCTGTGAGTGCAAGCGAGGTTCTATTTAAGCCTAAGCTTCTTCTCTCAGTTTGTTTACCGTGCTGACTTCGGACATTATCTTAAGGCTCCTGGTCTAAAACTTATGCAAAATCACCTTTGAGATTTATAATCAGGTCATTTCCTCATCAAAAACATAGCTGGAATGTTGCTTTGATTCCTTCAAGAATATTTGAGGAATCCTTGACTCTCTTGTGGCAGTTATTACGGAGTGCCTAAATTATTACTAAAAACATGCAACTTGATCCTATTAATCAGTGCCATTGATTTTAAGCTATTATGTAATTGGTTTAAACTTGTGCATATGTTGTCATTTGTTTTACTTTTGTGTTGCAGAGTTCTGCCCAGGTCCCTCTTGAAAATAAATAAATAAATAAGTAAATAAATAGTAAACATTTCATATTGGATGTACTTCTCTGTTTTGTTGACCTGCCCAGAACAACCACTAGATTAAGACACCAGCCCCCCTGGGACCTGCGAGGACAAGTGGATATAAATTATGGATGGATGGATGGATGGATGGATGGATGGATGGATGGATGGATGGATGGATGGATGGATGGATGGATGGATGGATGGATGATGGATGGATGGATGGATGGATGGATGGATGGATGGATGGATGGATGGATGGATGGATGGATGGATGGATGGATGGATATAATCAGTGTACACTAAGTGATTTAAAAATGAATATTGCATAAAGATTTTGTGTTCACCCATAATGGGACAAATGCTGCAGTTGCTTTAACTGCCTGCCTCTGTCAATCACAGTCCCTACTAATGTGCAACAATCAACAGAGCCAAACGAAGTGAATAAAGATGTGTTTAAATTAATTTGCTTTTAGATTTCTTCCTGCAGTTGGCAGAATGTCAGAGGGTATATGTGGAAGACCACTTGATGTGCTGCCTATCTCCAGCGGTCATTCAGCCAGAAGCCAGATGTAGGCTACAGCCTGCGCAGGATAAAAATATGATATATGGATATCGATATGCCTGAACACTCGCTTAATCTTGCTGATGGGAGCAGCTTAGCAAGAAAACCGGTCTTTATCGTGTATTTCTGATTTCACATTAAGAAAAAAGGGACAAACCAATAATTGTAAACCTGTAATTTAGACAATGAGAAAGACATATTATTAAGTAAATAAGAAAAATACTGAGAATAACTGAAAAAACATGTCTGGAAAACAAATATAATACAACTACTAGTCAAACATCATTCCCCTGTATAGCCATCAAATTTACAATTTATCACTTGTTTAGGTAAAAATGTCCTGCCAGACCAAGAATTTGTACTTCAAACTTAAACCAATATTACTATTTTTTTATTATTTCTATTGTTTTCTGAGTCTGTGTTGATTCTATCTCAAATCAGCCATATTTCCAGACACAGCTGGATTACCATGTCTCCCCAGATTCCTGCTCTAAAAGCACGCCTGCTGCTCAAAGGGCAACTCGGAACTAATCCACTTTGATGTGAAAGAGAACCAACAACCTTTTCTGTTGGAAACTAACAGCATCAAAGTGGCAGGGCTGCAAATGCAGTAATATCGCTTCTTTTTTTTTGTTGTCGACACTGCCTTTTCAAGTTTAAATATATAACAACTGTTTAAAAAAGCTAACTTGACAATGATTGGTTTGAGAAGAAAATTTACTTTCACTTAAAGCAGAATATATTGTATATACATATTTGAGGTTTTCCATCCCACCTAGTTTAAAAGGATTTTTTTTTACATTTGAGGTAAAAAGAAAAACCTGCTTAATCTCACTAGCATAGGGCTATTTTCAATAAATGCTCAGAAACCTGCATTCTTGCATAAACAGCTGGAAATTAAAGCAATGCATTGAAATGAGAAAAAAAGCAAAACACTGGTATCTTTTTTATGCAGTAGAAGGTAGAAATAAATCCCAAAAGCCCACAAATCAAACACCTCCACATCCTTCAACAGCACACTCTTACAGTGCAGGAATCATTATCTCTGACTCTTAAGAACCAGAAATAAAAAACAGTGTTACTTAGGGATGCTTGAGAGCTTTCTAATGGCCTGGTTGACATTGGCATCTAAAATATTTCAGTGTATTGCAGAAGGGGGAAAAATAAAATCTTTTGGCACTGTCTTGAGACAGTCACTCTCCACTTATTACAAGTGGAGAGTGACAAAGCAATGGACAGAACAATACATTCAGTTTCACGGAGGACATGTTGATCTACAGAATTAAAGGATTGAAGAACGATGCTGCAAAGATTCCTTTATCAGGAGAGAAAGGCAATCAGTTTTAACCTCTTCTAATAAATATAATCTGTTAGCACCACTGGAACATTACGTTAACATAGCAACAATAATGTTAATATCAATAGACATATTTACTAGACTCATGTAAGAAGGTGAACAACATATCTCTACATGTTCAGGATGAAAACATTTATTTCTGTTGTACATTCTGTTGCTTGTGAGTCAAATCTATATGTCCAGTAACAAAACCTATGCAACAGTATATTTGTCCACCATCTCATGAAGTCAAATGTTCCAATATCTAATAGACTCATGGAACAGTTTCCACAGCAGGCAGAGTGAACACTCTCACACTCACACTGTCTGGACATAGCTGTTACTTTAACTACTTTTCTGGGCCAGGCCGTAGCATCCACAGTACCAACCCGCTAGCATACGCACTGCACTAAAGCAAAGCTGTTGTCATCAAATGTAGTGAACAAACAAGTCCGAGGATAAAATATTTTAGAAAGAGTCTAAGGTAAAATACCAAGCTTTGGCCAAATATGTCTCTTCATAAAGGAATGACATAGCCCAACCATTGCCTTTCTATGCAATCTTGCTTCACAGTTCAATCTGAGCTTTCTCCCATTGCCTTGGATCCCTCTGGTAAAGTTCCCACCAGCCCAATCAGTGGTGAAGTTGTAAAATAATTACATTGATTTTCTGTGCTGTTTTAGAATCGCCTGTAGTTTTAGCGGTGGCAACGGATGAGGTGAACAAAGTCAATCAAGTCATTCAGTCTGTGTTGACCACGCTTCCAAATATCAAATTAAAATCAGCAGCCGCCTTGTTCTGCTCGGTATTTCTCCCTTGTTAGTGGAGGATGGTTGCTTACAGTGCCGGCAATGTCCAGATAAGATTCATAGCGTCAAACTGGCACATTACATTAAGGACAAACTTTAGCAACTGGGTAAAATTTCAAACCTCAACACATCCCATGTCTCCTGAAAGCAATTGTTTCTCAATAATTGAGAGCCCATTCCCCCTGTACAAAAGCAAAGTGTAGAATAAGGAGCTGGTTTTCACCAGGCTAGGAATAACAGGGAACTTATCAGTTTTTTAAATTAAAGTTATATAAAATAAATATGACCAATTAATATCTTAATCACATTTTCAGTCTAAATTACTCTCTGAAAATTTTCACATGGTAATATGTTTATATAAAATGGTAAAATGGTTATAAAAAGTGGATTCAGTTAGCATATGCTTGAGGGTGAAGGAAGTGGTGGGATTCCAGTTCTACATGTTCTCCACTTGCACTAATCATATGGTGCCTTAAATCAACAGTTTAAAAATACAGCAGAAAAAGTCTTTATTGTCCTACCGGCCTTGAAAGAAGACATTTAACAGAGAAGCGATCAAATACAAATGGTAGTCCAATTTTAGTTTATGTACAAGTTGACAGTAGCATTCTAGCACAACTAGTTCACACAGGAACTTCTTGAAGTGCCATTTAAAATTTTGCATTGCTCCAAAAGTAAGAAAGAACATATTTTATTGTTTCACGTTGACAGATTTTTACCTAAGCAGATAATCATTCAACAACATATGCTTTAGTGTTGCTGAACATGTTGGACTACTTTTGGCAACTATAACCCATGTGCCACCATGAAATAGTTCATTTGACAGGCATGGGCATCAGGGAAAGTTAGAATCCAGTCAACAGGCCAAGTCTACTAAAGAGATGCAGAGTGTTTATGCCTGATTTATGCTGTTCCTGTTTCTGCTGAATTACAACATCCCACAAAATATCCCAGCAAATATCTCAGCATAAAATAAGCAGAAGATGGATAGACAGACGGACGGACAGGCAGACAGACATGGAGTTATGGCTCCCAGCTCTTGAATCCCTGCCCTGCATGTTTTAGATATGACTGTTCTAGAACACCTGATTCAAATGGCTGCATGACGTCCTCTGCAGCCACCAAATGCTACAGAAGCCTGTTAATCACCCATTTGTTTAAGCCAGGTGTTTGAACGCCAGGAGATACCTAAAACCAGCAGAACTGGGCTACTTAAGGACCAGGTTCAGAACCCACTGCCTTGGAGTCCACAATGGAGTGAACAAGTGAAGAATTAAACACAGTGCTTTTTGGGGGATTTTTTTTTTTCTTTTTTTCAGTTTGAGTCAACTTCTTGGCGAGCCACTTTGTTTCAAACAGCTCTACAAAGTTTTATTGTATCGTCATTTTCTGTGACTCATATTCAGAAACAGCCTCCACAGTGGCCCAGATGGACAGTGGGTTCATGTTTGATGAGCATTTCATTGATCTTTGAACTAATTCAAAGTTCTGCATTGGATCAAAATCGAATTCAAGCACCTGCAGAACAGCAAAAATATTTATCTGGAAGGTGCACGATGAAGAAAATGTTACGAATTCAGAGACAAGAAAACACAGGTCTAACAGTGAGAAAATAAATAAATAATAAGAATTAAAAAAAAACAAACACTGACTAATAGCCCTCCCACACAATGCCCAATGGCTATTTGCACAAAAATATTAGAACACTGGAAAAAATTAGTCTGTTTTTGATTCTGGATGGATGGATGAATGAATGGACGGACGGACAGACAGATGGATGAAACAGATAACCTTTATTTTATTAAAAATAAAATTTGTAATAAAATAAAGTACAGCGAAAGCAGACCTGGACCGTGCAACATTGCAATGATCCAAAGCTTACCAGAAAAGCAACCAAGGACAAGCCAAAAATTAAGACATGAAAAGTCCTCATGTTGAGTCAATCCCCAAATCCTGACCTCATTGAGTTGCTGTGGGGTTAGGGCAAAGTTGTGACCAATGGAACAGCCCACTCAAGTTGTCTCAGGCAGAGGGGACTAAAATTTGGATTTCACCTTGATATTTTTTGTTTAATGCATAAAAAAGGTGGCTTTGTAAAATCAGCTTCCTGGATGTGAGTAAAAGAAAACATTAAACATCAAGTAATGTGGAAATTTGTCAACAGATATCTAAAAGTCAGTAAGACTTTTAGAGCTCAGGCAAAAGTCTTTGTGATGCCCAAGAATATAGTCAGAATATCAATTAGACTGACTAGGCCAAAGTATATTTAACATTGCCAAGGTAAAAATCTGCTCTAGTAATCAATGGAACTGCAGCTGCATTTCACAGCATCTATCAATCCGGTCTCCTGCCTGAGTCAATGAAAGGCGAGGAGCCTTCTCTTCTTTAAAAAAAAATGTTTAAAGAAATGTGCCATTAGCCGCTGGGTGAACTCAGAGCAATCAACCTTCACTTGAATGTGTAGCCATAATCACGCTGACACTATGCGTAAAAAAATTAACATTGCTTTTAAATTCCCATTCAATTTATCATAAGAAGTTGCATTTTATGTTATTGACAAATATCATTAACGTCTGGAGATGTTCTGCAAACTTTCTAATAGATAGATAGATAGATAGATAGATAGATAGATAGATAGATAGATAGATAGATAGATAGATAGATAGATAGATAGATAGATAGATAGATAGATAGATAGATAGATAGATAGATAGATAGATGGTTGGCAATGGAGATTTCTCAGTTCTCAATAACATATTAACACATGCAGACACTGAGCCTTTCATCTACCAGCGACAAGATGTTATGATGAAACCTCTCATTTCCCAGCCCACTAGTAAATACTAGGGGGGAGGAATTCCCACTAAGAGATGTCGCTTCATCTTTGAAAAAAGAAGAAGAAGAAAAAGAATCGGCCTTTCCGGCTCATGAAAGGGAAACGGAGCAGACCTGAGAGCGGCTTTAAAAGCGCACACAGCCCAAACCCGTCATAAAAGACGCCGCTTACCTGTCGTAACTCCATCTGCTGTAAGACATGCTCCTGTTGCTGCTGACTCCCTCCATTTCAACCCGCGGGGACGTGGAGCCGTGGGAGCGGACGGTAAATAAAACCACAGCCTTCAAGCCGCGGAGGGTCGGAGTGAATCTGGAAGCGCCTGTGAGTGAATGGCAGGGAGGCTGAGCGCAGCGAGACCTTCTTCCATGGGCTATACCACCAGAGAGGGGAGCGCAGCTGAACGTGTCGGAAACCTGCAACACACAGACTGATGAAACTGAATAAACAGGTGGTTCCTAATGTCGGGGTCGGGACCCCACAGTGGGCCGTCCTATACCAAGTGGGGGGTCACTTTAAGATTAATGCAAGGTAAAAGGCTGTTTCAAATATTAACTGCACAAAATGAAATAAAAACAGTTGGTTGTTTTATTATTGACATATAATCGATATAACTATGCAGAAAAACCCCAGGCCTGAATCAAACCCAGGAGAGGCAACAGTGCTACTGCGCCACTGTGCAGCACTAATTGGAAAATACAAAGCTAAATTTGTAATTGGGATGCTACTTAACAATAGCAAATATTAGATGCAATGGATGTGAATACTTCAAAAACAGCTAATTGTAATATTAAGCCAGCCAAAAAAATGGGGAAAATATTTACATTTGTAAGAACAAGTCATACTCCTTTATTTCCAAGTGAGAAAGATTTTTTTATTTGTATTTTTTATTTACAGCATAAGGAAATTTGCCAGAGAAGTCTCTTCAGGTGATGCTGGAGGCCTCTGTATCAAATTAGCAAAAGACTAACTAGCAAATGTTTGGGGATTTCAATAACTTCAAATGAATTTTATGTACAATAAACCTGTCTTTGTAAATAGAATAAATACTTTTCTCCTTAAAACGATCATTTACTTTCTCTAAAATGATCAAAGCATAAAATCCTGAAATAGGCTATAATGATAAATTAAAATGGAGAACATTCCTTTAATAAAAACCTTTTAGCATAAACTATGCCAATAAACATCCAGTAGACCAGCTTCCTGAGGCATAATATTGCCTAATAGTTGTTTTCATCTCTGAGTGGTCTGACAGCTGTCTGCTTCTCTATAAACCCTCCAAATGGAGACAATAAATGTCCATTTGTTGGTAGTTTGTTTTACTTTAAACAGGTTACCATAGATTTAGAAGAGTGTTTGGCTATGTGGATTATTACTTTGGAGAACCCTTAGCGATGCTTTCAATATCACCATATATTCTAGGAACAACTTGAAAAAGCAGAAATTTTGAAAAGGTTGTAGACAAGATGTGTCTTAATAAAAAATAACATAAATAAAATGTATTCATTAATTTTACTTAAAACAGTGTAACTAATATATTTATTAGGCACAGAGAAATATATTTGAAGTTTTTATTTCTGTTTATTTTGATGACTGTACTTAAAGTCTTCTATTGCATTTCTTGGAAAATATGAATTTTAGATTAATATAAATACATTGGACCTAAACTAGCAAAAGACACAGTTCCCAAAATCCACTGTGGAAAATTAACTTTACAAATCTTGTATGTTTAGTCTCGGCAATCTTTCTCCATACTCGGACACTTGATTCACAAATGAAATACAAAACGCACATTCATCTCTGAAGAGGTCTTTTTTTTATCTTAAGCCAAGGAAATTTGCTTGACATTGTGTCTAGAAGCAATGTATGTTCTGGATACATTTATGTGAGAAGGCTTTTTAAGGACTGACTGCATCCACAGTCAACACCGCATAAACCTTCATCAAACTGTTCCAATAGATTTTGCTTCAAAATCTTCTCAAGGCTGTACTTCTTGGGCCTTTTCCTGCTACACTTTTTTCTTTCACTCAACTTTCCATGATTATGTGTGGATAATGGATTCTATGAAGAGGAAGCTACATCAGCAACTTCGTTTTGTGGCTTCCAATCTTTGTGTGCAATAAATTAATGTATAACACTACTGTACTAAATACATTTCTTTTTAGATGAACTGGTATTTGTGCAAAACCTCAGAAACCTCAAAAGATATAAAACAAAACAGACTGTTTTCAAGTAAAAAAAGAAAGACAAAAAAAAGCCTAAGCAAAGATAAAGTAGATGTGTTGCAAATAGAGCAATTGTAAATACATACATTTAAAATGAGATTGCTTACATACCCACGCTTAATGGTTTCTGAACAATAAGAACTCATTTATGGTTCACGGAATCACAATCGGCTCTAGAAGCAATTTTCTATCTTTTCTGGCTCAATAACAGATTTTATTTTAGCAACAGAAGCTAGACACAGAGCAAAAGACACCAATGTGAAAGAGAAATCAAACAGAATGATGCAGATGCACACTTAAGATTAGCGACAAGATGAGATGTGGGCATTTAAATCTTAGTGCCAGAAGGTTGCATGATCTAAACAATCATTTCTATGACCTCCAAATTTAACCTGACATTTCACAATCAGAACTGGTGGTGAACACCTTAAGATAAATATATTCTTATTTTGACTCAAAATGCAAAAAAAAAAAAAAAAAAAACGAACAAACCTTGGTTTCATTTAAGGTGAAACATCCAATTGTTCATATTTGGGCCAGCAATCATTTTCACTTTAAAAATAACCAAGGGAGATAGTTATTCTTCTTTACATATACACACAGCCTGAGCTGTGAACATGTATTTACTTATAAACATATAAAAATACTCATCAACTGGTCTGATAAGAAAATAATGTATAAAAGTAGTAAATATTTAATCAAGTTCATTAATCATCATCCGATTTTCTTGTTATAATATAAGATGAAGGTATAATATAAGGAGAAAGGAGACGGCGGATCGCTGTCCCGTGTCTTCAGTGATTACAGATCCTGCTGCAGACGGCCGGTCCTACGAAGTGCACCTCCAAGCTTCGGCTTGTCCTGGTTTTACAACCAGCAACCAAAAATCAAAGGAACAAACTGACTCCAGGGCACAAACATGGTTGGAGGTGCAACAGCAATGTGAGCGTAATGAGAACTGATGAGAATGATTGGAATGATCTGAGCTGAGGAGAGCTCTCAAAAGCCTTTCTTGGTTTACAACAAGCTGATTTTTTACATTGATTTACCAGTGAAAAGTTAAGTACAGAGCAAACAGTTTCAGTTTTGTCTGAAACCATCCGAGTTTGAGGCTACAGTTTGCGACTGATAGTTGAAACCAGACATACAGTGTACAAAAAGACCTACCATTTTTTCCCCTCAGTGTCTGGTGTAGTGAAAATCTTGTCATTTTTTACATTTATTATTCTGCCGCCTAAATGACAGACTAATTAAATACTGTATTACTTTCTTTAAATTCAGAAGTTTTGATATGCACATATTACCTTTTGAATGATCAGGTCCAGTTTGACGTCATAGCTTTGTAAGCTTCGAACACATCAATGCACAACATTTGGATTAAATAGAGGCAAGTTCTCCTTTTGCGACACCTTATTAATTTTAAAAGAAATTATCCACAACATGAGGATGAAATTATAGAGCTTCCCCAAAATCTGGTTCATTCATGGATACAATATTCAGATGCTTAAAGGTCTCATTATATGGTTAAAAAATCCTATGCAAGTATAAACACCAAGGGATTGTCGAACCATTATCTTGCTCAGGAAGGAGACATTTTCTGTTTCCTTTAGATAAATTAGTTTTGGTAAAGAAAATGTGTATCAAATGGAAAAGAAACAGAAAAATGATCTGACAATGATGCTGGTTGAAAGAAAATTGTGCCAAAAACGGGAAGTAGATATTATCAAAAAAAAAAACATTAGAATATGCAAGAAAAGGGTGACAAAGACCTTAGTTTTTTGAGACTGTGTAGTCTGACTAGACAAAAATGTAGATTTTACTCTATAAAGATCATCATTACATTTCTAAGAAAAGGCCAAACAAAATTTATTAGTGGAAAGGTTGTGTTCAAAGTTGAAAAGGTTGGTGCAAACAACGTGGCCTGTAAACCTGACACAGTTACTGCAGTTGTGTCAGGATGAATTTGAAAAAATGTCAAAAGTTTCTCACCTAAATCATCGAGTTTAAAAGACAATGCCATCAAACACTAAGAAAAGATAAAAAAAAACTTCTCAATTTAAAAACTGAAGATTTTTTTAAAGTTCCATAATTATGGAAACAGAAATAACTTTGGTAATCATAAATCTAAAATAGACTTAATTTCTATCATGTCAGACACTGAGACAAAATGGTCATGTATCTTTTCAAGCAGGTGTGGAAATAACTGATTTTAACAGAGTTGAAACCAGATGTTCATAATCATCTTAGAAGATTTTTCAAGTTTACTGAATGAGGCCACACCTTTTGGGAGAAAAACTGATGCGTTGTGTATGTCAAGAATATGATCAGAATCATTCAATCTATGGGACTTGGGGGGTATAATAATACAACAGATAATCCATATTTGGCAATTGAACTGAAAGCATAAAAAGGGGAAAGTTATCCACTGCAGAATGCCAGAAATATGTCTCAATATATCATTAAAGGATGTCCAGGAATTACATTTATATACATACATATTCAGTTTCTTATATGTAAAACCAAACTCAACCTCACACACTGCACTGTGGTGATTTAATAGATCATTAGAAATACACTTTGAAAACCACAACAAATGTCACATATGTACAGTAGCAGATTAGCACATGGGGAGTAAAGGTGGATATGGCACAACATACACAAAGCTTCGTAAGAGAATCTCTCTGCTCTGGTCAGACCCTGGAAACTAAAGAAATGTCATTAACATTCTTGATATAGATTTCATTCAAACTCGGTAGCAAGTACAAATGTCACTACAAGGCAAGAGGAGTCCTTCAGAGTACAAAACATTTAATTTGTCAGGCTGATTTAAGAAGGCAATGTTTAGTGTTGGTACTCTCTCATGTGGATTAGATCGCAGCTGAAGGTAGAGTGGTGTTAAAAATTTGGCATTGTCAGTTGTCCCATAGCGATGTCCTGGAAACAGCGGTTCCTGGTCCAAGTTAACTCAGAAAAGGCTGTCTGAAGTCATGCACATGGAGAAGGCAGCGGTCACTCATCCACTTAGGATGTAATGTCAGGCAGAGTGGGGGAGGGGGTGGTTGTAGATTAGCTGCATGAGTTAACAGTGATAAGGCAGACTCAGACGATCACACAATGGCAGCCGGTTTTGTCTTTGTCATTTCTCGGAGGCTCCGGCGACGGTGGACATTCTTGTTCTTGGAATTTCCTGTCAGGGATAAAAAGGTGAAAACTGGACTGAGAACTTTTGGATTGTTTCTTTTAGAAGATGAAATGGCATTGATGCTTCACACACTGAAGAACATTTGAGATCAATTTATAAATCTACCACCAATGAAGCATAAATGACAAAAAATAACATGGTGACTAAACTTAATATTATTAGTTAACTTAACTCAAGCAACTTAGTTATAAATGTGTCAATCTAAGTTGATACGTTTTGATTGTGTCATGCAAAAAAACTATTGCTTTTATGCAGAGGTTACAGAATGTGAAATTTTCTTACACCTGTAGCGTCACAAATGTTGAAGAAATCTGAACTTGAGCCTTCATCATAATCTTACATTAACCGGTATATACATTAATACCGGTCACATAATCCTGCTTGAGTTAAACCTCAGTGAGTTTTGAGCTGAATGTGCTCGTTTCCCTCCTCATACCTCGAGTTAAACATTGCTCCCAGACAGCTTCATCATTACTGAAATGTCATCACATGAAAATTACTAGAATATATTTCCAAACAGCTCCTGAAACACTGCAAACACTTCTCTGTGGCTCATTATTGTATGCAAGATGGAAGATGACAAAAGAGAAGACCGATTCAGAGAAACCCAGATCCTGAACTAAGAAGAATAATCATCATCATCATCAAACTTGCTCTAATTGATTTTCAAATTGGGCTGTGTTTTTCATTACTTCAATATTCCTAACATTTTTGATTGGCCTGAAACTGTAATCAGTCATCTGACCCAAATTTAAGTTTAGCCGCCTCTCATATCAAAGCTATGTTGGGCATTATGGCCACTGTAAGTTTTTCTGCTATCAGATCTTGTCTCATGTTAGAAGACTGTCTTCCAGATGACATTGAGCCCGATTGTAAAAGAGATCAATACTTTTCACTGGGCAAGTAGCGTCAAAAAAACAAAAAACAAAATCCACAAAGAATGCGTTTGTCACGAGGAGTCTGGCTGTAACACCTCTGCTGCTGACATGTAATCAGTGGTGCTGGAAAATTAGCTAAAGATACTGCTACTAATTACAGCCAGCTTAAATCAGCCAGTTTTCTGTCGGCTGTAATCAGGAAAATAACATAATAGTAGTTATGCAATGAAATAGAGCTGCACAGTATCAGAAAATTACTTGATTGCAATACTGTTGCTGAAAACTGTAATGAATGATAATATTTATTGTAATTTATTATCATTATCATCATAATTTACACCACTTTTATCTCTCATAATGTACCCACCAATGCCTAGAAGACTCAGCATTTAAAATATGCATCAGGTGTGGCCATCTACCCAGAGGCCATCTAGTTGGATAGATATCAGGATTTGATTGATGTTGTGACCAAGATTTGGTCACTTGTTTTACACAATTATTCAGCTGAAAGAGCTGATAAAAAGCAGATCTGCTGGTTTTTATTGAATATTTCCTGGTTCTTCAAAAAACATCAAAGACTCTCCACCATCCATCAGGTGCCTGAGATAAAGTATAAATGAAAAATGATTAAGTTGGATTTTTCTTAGACTTTACAGTCGCTGATGAATTTTCGTCTTGTATGTAGGCCTTTACAAAGGGTATAAATATGCTTGGAGAGCCCTGTAAATTTGACTGAACACTAGAGGGCCGTGAACTAAACTTTCACTGACCTCTGCATCAATGGTACTGGAAGAAGAAGGGTCAACTTACCTGATTACCCTAACCAGCTCGTGAAAAGCCTGGTCTACGTTCATACGAATTTTAGCTGAAGCCTCCATATATGTGACTTTTAACTGTCTGGCCAGCTGCTGGCCCTCTTCCTGGGTTACCTGAGGTGAGAGGCAGAACAGAAGATTGAAACTTCCAAGAAAACAGCACAAAAATCCCTCAAAATAAATATTACAGATTCCTCAGACAAGTAGATAGTTCAACAAAACATCTACAAATGTAAATAAAAAGCAGATTTTAGTTAGTTTAGACAATTGTTAAACTGTTAACCTGACTAACTTCTACGCAAGTATTCTTTAGAGCCACCTTTGTATTTGAATGTTCAAAAAACAGATATTTATGTGAGGTTTTTATTACAGATGTGTGTTATATGTATACATGGGATGCAGGTTATTAGATGGCAGCAGTGATTGGTGCAATTCCAGTATTTAGAAATGGATAAAAGTCTGGCAGCTATGCTCTTTTTAACCAATAGGGGGTAGTGTGGATTCACCAGAAGAAATGATGATTGTCAGAATACCAACAGGGAAAAGATTCATCATATCATCACACTCCGTTCTTCATTGGTCCTCCCTTCCTGACACCAACGTCTCAACAGAATCTCTTAACATCCTGTTGCATCTCTGAACCAAGCTTGCAGCTGCAACACTTGTGCTTGAGAGCCTGCAAATCCGAATCCCTCAAGCCACATCTCCTCGGATGATAAAAGCACGTGCGAGTTTCAACCGTAGGCGGGTTCAGATCTCTCCAACCTGTTGGACTTACTTGTCTCTGCAGCTCCAGATCTGCCTTGTTGCCTATGAGGATCATGGGGAATTCATCTCTGTCTTTGACTCGCAGAATCTGTCTTTGGAATTTGTAGATTTCTTCAAAGCTGTAAATCAGATTACAAGGACTATTACATGTGTGTGTGAAGGCATACATTCATCTCCTAACAATGCAACAGTTAAAAAAAGAACAAAAAAGAAGAAAAGAAGAAGCATCCTGACGCACCACACGCACGCACATGTACACACTCGAACAAAACCGTCGAACATGAATGTGAAGTTATCTGTGCAGGGTTAAACATGCCAGTCGAGAGGGGAAAAGAAGTCTGCCTGACTATTACAGCAGCATAAACTATTTTTATCCAAGGCTCTGCCTCCCTCTGCCTTACCCGACTGTTGCCCCACTATAATACAGATGGCATGTGATGGCGGGCTTTCAACTTTACAGCAAATAAAAATGTCAGTCTGGGAGGGGGAAAAAAAAAAGAAGAGCAAAGAGGCAAAATGTAACCACAAAGCCGAGACGGCATTCCAGTCGTGTTGAGCACATAGTAAATCTGGTAAGACTTGACTAATATAAATGGAGGAAGGAAAGACTGTTTACAACATAAACATTGGGAGGGTTCAAGGGAATGCAGCTTATTGTGCTGCTGTGCAGCGATACAAGGGATGGGCAGCGAGAAAATAAAAGAAATAAAAATATTTAAACCCAAATCCCGAACAAGTAGAAACTCTTTATTTGTTTTACCCGATCTAGTGTCGACAGTAATTAAAGCCCTCAAACAGTGCATGAAGGATTCACCTGAAAACAGTTTGGCCATGTATGTTTTGCAGCCGACGGCAGCCCGTTTCCTCCTCTCGCCTCATTAATGCTGCCCGAGCTCGTGCGGTGGCAGCGTAAACACACACATTGGTGTCACAGCTGTCACATGTGCAACAAAGCAGCAGGTGGAATAAGTTATGCTTTCGTTTCAAACCCACCTGCTGCTGCCGAACCAGGCAAGGGGTGACAATGACGGTTTCAATATGATGTGTTTTGTATCTTCGGCGACCTGATTTCAAAGCAGCTTAAAATGAAGGCGCCTGACACAAAGTTTAGCAACAACCGCATGAGGCTTTGAAGGGAACTGTTTGTGCCAGACAGTGTTGTCAGTATATACATACATACATGTTTTGAGTACATACAGCGCCGGCCATATTTATTAGGACCCCTGGTACAACAAACATGTAAAAAGCCGAAATGTATTTTTATATTTTATGGAAGTGGAGTCAGATCCAACAGAACTATCTAGAAAACTACAAGATTTAATTTGAGTATAATTATTTACAGAGAAAGAAAATCTCAACATTAAGAAATATTTATTTTTGACAAAATCACGCATAGTACATTTATTGGTACCCCTAAAAACATCTTAGTACATGTAAATTAAGTATTTCTAAAACTTCCTGTTTTTCTGGGGTACATTTAGTAAAAATAAAATTTTACTTGATTTGATTTGGTAAAAACCAAATAAGAAATTCTGATGTGACTCTCCTTTCAAGTAAATGTGTTCAAGTCAAATTTTTAGCAGTAAAATAATTGATTCTAATGTTTTTTCCACAACTTTATGAGGGTGTGAAATAAATGTGCAAACTGACTCCCCAGTCTTTCCCTGTACCTGAATTTGTTTCCATAGATGTGGACATATGCTATTGTTTAAGCAGAAGGCAGGCTTTTAATAGAAATCTAAGGTAAGCGTGTAGGTGAATTAAACGAGAGCAGGACGAGGGCAGGAAGTGTTGAGAACAAAAAGTGAATGACAAGAACAACAGCGAGGTCCGGAAGCACAAGCAGCAAAAGCTGGTGTCTATGCCAAATTTATGGTTCTTGTAGTGGAAAGAGTGTGTAGATGTGAAAAGCTCACAAAGCTTTAGAAAAAGAAGGAAAAAAAAGACACCAACAAGAGTGTGCGTGTGCTTGCTCAGAGTGAAAACTGTCACCTACCTTCCTCTGTCGGTGACTGAGAAGACGAGCAGGAAGCCCTCCCCTGTTCTCATGTATTGTTCTCTCATGGCTCCGAACTCTTCCTGTCCAGCCGTGTCGAGGACTGCACAGCGGCAACACGTGCACACACATTAGCAGAATAACTTGCAGCAGAAACAAAGTGCTCAGACCCAGTGCCTCATTAGAAGAGGTAACACAAAACAGAAACAAGCAAATGGTCGAATGTGCATCTTTGCATTTACTCTGGCTGTATTTGTTCTGCACTTACTGTCCAGCCTGGCCGGCCTTTCATCAATCACGCACTGCTTGGTGTAAGAGTCTTCGATCGTAGGATCATAGTCGGTGACAAAGTATGACTGTGTGAGAGAGAGGACGAAACAGAGCACATGATTATTTAAATCCAGTTTATATAGCAGACAATTTTCAAATTACAACATCAGAATGTTTCATTTTTTCAGCGAGTCGTTATTATTGATTTTAATTTATTCCGGTTCATTTTTTATGGATTTGGTTTACAGAGCATAAAATAATAAGAATAATAATTTTCTCAAAGATTTTGCATAGGTCCAACAAAAACAAATATTTAATACAGAACTGTCAGCTAACTATAAAGCATCCCCATGTATTGTATATGATATTTACTCACTACCTAGTCCAGAAGCTCTTTTTGCAGAAATTACTGCATCAGTAATTTCTGGTCAATGCTTCAGCTTCTGAAGCATTGACCAGAAACTGGCTGATATCACAGATGACATCACTGCTTTGCAATAGTCAAGTTAACGATCTGAATGACAGTTAAATGTAATAAAGATATGGAGAAACTGAATCATAGGTGTCATTACCTGTGGACCTTTATTACCTAATTTAATCTGTGTAATGAAACTGTATAGCATCAAAGATTTGCTTTTTGAAAACTGGATCACTTTACTAAATACATTTTCTGAGGATATTCTGATGTAATTTCACCATGTTTCAATTGACCTTCTCCATGGTTATATACTTTTGGAACCTAAACGTCTGATTTCTGAGGAACATACAGTTGTAGTTATCAGATGAGCAGATCTTTGTTCTGAGCTCTTATTCTTCTGCTCCAAGCAGACATAATTTTGTTATTTCAACTAATGCAGCTTAAAATGACTAACCACATGGATGTCTGCATGGATGGCTTCAGAATGGGCAGACGTGGGAATAAACAGCCACTCTGTGCTTGTGTTTTGGGTTAAAACAGCACAGACAGCCTCACTGACCTCTACCTTTCCTGGATCTCTCCAGGCAGAAGGCAAACATACTGTCTGCAGCCACCTGCAGAAACAAATGTGAACTAAATATTCTGCTACACAACAACCACATGCTCTGCTTTTTCCCATCACAGGCCGGTTTTAAGCAAATAACACATTTACAAAACGGTTTGCCGAGCTTCAAGAGCCACACAGCCTGCCTGATTCTTCCAATTTGGGGCCAGTATCTGGTCTTGTAGTAACCTCAGCTGAAAGGGTGGGGCAGGGCAGCAGGGACGAGGACATGAAGAAGAAGGAGGACTCATGCATTTTTTACATTTTTCCCATGTTTTGTTGTTCTCGCTCCCCTCAGGGACTTGTTAAGTGGTGACAGCTGAAGGGAGTGCTCAGGGAATGTCAAACCAACACCCGAAGACACGGGGAGCAATCAGTGCAACGTAAAAAGAAATCCAGACACAATTCACACTTGGGTCCAAAGAGGAGTCAAATTGAACTTTCCCCAGTCACACTCCAGTTGTCTGTGTATAGAAACTGTGTGAAGTTTTACAACAGAGGCAGCAGGATGCTTATTTGGTGCTATTCAGAAGCCAAGGAGACAAGAAACAGCCTGCCCTGTGTCTGCAGGGCAACAAATCTGATGATCCTGAAAATGGGTGAGGCAGATTAAAACAGGGGGAAAAAAGCAACATGCCTAAATTTAGCAGTATATCAACTATATTTTCATAGAAAATATAGTGTCAAAGTTTGCCTCCTTGAATATCTCTGCTATTAAAATCTTTCCAGACAAAACTTTCAGATCAAACTCATTTTAACTTGAGACAAAGATAAAATGAGCTAATATAAAATACAGTTCTTAAATGCTTCATTAAATGACTATCCACACCAAGGTGGCATTGCGTGAAAATGTAATTGCTCCCCAAATCTAATAAGTGATTTTGCAATAACTAGCAGTGAGTCTGAATTGTGGCCCACTCTTCTCTGTTGGAGAGTTTTCAACCCTGAACAACCTGCTTAAAGTTGTGCCACTTAAATCAGTCAGATTTACGTCACTTTGAATAGGATATTTCAAAACCTTCAGGGCTTTTTTTTTTAATCAGAGCTGTACAAGCTAATGAGGAGTGAGTCACTGCTCATTACTAGGTCAACTTCATCAGAAAGTTCACCTGCTTTCTCCCCATTTGTTGATAATTTGCTCCAGCTGTGCTTAACTTAAGTCCAAATTTGTTTCTGATGTGATCTTGAATTTCAGATTTTGATGCATATGCTTTTTGAGATCGTCCAGTCTACTTCATGTTGTCAGAGATTCTATTTAGGTGAATTTTTGGTGTGGCAAGAGGAAAAGGCACAAGTTATGATATTAGATATCAAATGCAATTGAGATTGAAAGAGCTGGTGCAGAACAACTTCAGTTCTAAGCTGTTGGCAAGTTTACACTCTGGTAATTACGAGTTCTTCTAAAACAATCCTCCCCGGCTGAAACGTCTTGTACCTTCACAATGACTCCATTTTAAGCCCCCATTATAGCGAAAGTTGTGATAGTCTCACTGATATGCCTACTTTCTGTGGGGATTTTGTTCTCAGACAGATGTCCCTACATGCCTGCCCATTTGAATTTGTTGATGCAATAAATGACCAGATGTTCTGATGCAGACCTCGCAGCGAAGGACAGGAAGGGCATAATACTACCACTACTGTGCTCCACATATGGATATTTAAGCTCACGCTGTTCATTTATAGAAATAGATTGATTTTGAATACTTCGTTGAATAAATATTTTTAGCCATCCGTGTCTCAGTTTGTGGTCTTCAGCAAGCAGCAAATTAAGTGCTGGTTTCTTTCTTGAAGTCTAGCAGTACATAATGGTTCACTGAGCTAACATTAACCACGGAAGACTAAATATTCTGAGTGACGTAAGAAAACGAATGAGCTGCAATATTTGCGAACTCTTCTAACACTATTATTTGCACCATTAAGAAGAGTTTCCATTGACCTCGATGTTGATTGTAAATCTGAAATCAAGTCAGAGAAATAAAAGCTATTATTGCAACATTTTAAATCACAACTCTTTAGCTTTTGTAAATTAACAAAATTGAGGTTTCACAATAATTACAGGTGTATTAATATCTTAGTTAAATTATAATTTAATTACTGTTTTTTTTTTGTTCATTTGTAGTTGCTAGCAACAACTGCATATTGATTCCTTCTCCCCCACTATTTGCTACTCTGTTGTTGCATGAGATGCAGTGATTCTCTTCGTCACGTTCTCCTGTCATCTCTGCTGCCTGTAAATACGCTTGCCTGCGTCACATTCATTCATTGCTGTTCAATAATTCAGAAGTGTTACTTTGCATCCTTAAATGCACTGTACTGCACTGCTACCGTGCCTTCAGAGTCGACAAGTCAGACAAAAAGAAGAAAAAAATCCATGACATTTTTTTTCCCCACACATTTACGTATATCACTATCGATACAACTGTGCTTCCTGTAATATTAGTGTCTGACCCCTTATGGTCTTCTGTTAACTTCTTGATCATATTTTTCTCCCTGGGTGGAGCTGAACATTTCTCTGGCCTCCTCAGACCTCCCTACCCCACGCCTCAGAGTGTTTGGGTAGCTTAGCTGCAGCTTCCTGCTCTAACCAAAGCAATTGTTTCTTTTCTCCTAATAGATGACAGGGTTTCTGCACCGCTGGCTGCATCGGAGCTCGCAATATCGAGGGCCGGAGTCCAGCCTGGCTGGGTTTCAGCTGGGCAGCGATGGGCTTGGAGAGGCAAACATGACTCGAGAAGACTACCAATAACTGAGTGAGAAATGCCAGTTTGAATCAAATCCAGTAATCTGACCTATAAAGTCTCATTTGGCTACAAATCTAACCTGGTATAGAAAAAGAAGGAAGTTTTAGACACTGACATATTCAACATAAATAATTTTTAAAAAATGATATTGAATGAAGTGATGTGCAAATAATTAAATTTGTGTTCAATGAATAAGGAGGATGTTCTAGAACAGTTTTGAAGTTGTACTTATCTGCTGTTGCAGCAGTTGAAATAACTATTGCTTTGTTGGCTTTAAATAACAGCAGTTAAGCTGCTTTTTTTGTGGTGATACCATGATACTGTGACACCTCTATATAAAGCATTTTACTTGATGCTGTCAATGAAAATCTGATACAGACCAACTCCTACTTAAGTTCATCCTTCCGGTGGAGCATCTAGATCTGATAAAAACACAATTGAAAAAGTTTTTTTTTTTTGTTTCACATACTTGCAACTGAACCAGATGGCATTAGAGTTCTCTTAGTAATCTGTAAGAATGTATCACATGCACATACCAGTGAGGCAGACAGATTTATTAACACATTTTCAGGAATACACTGAACAGCGTGATGAGATTAAAAATTCACAGAACCAAATTCCTTCTTGTTGAGGAAAAAGGAACAATCAACCAACAATAAATACATAAATAAGTTTAACTGTCATTCAAACTGAGGAAGCAATCACAGCTAAACACATTTATTTGAAACACTGCCAACAGTGAAACAAACCAGGAACTGAATAATTAGGCAAGAACCAGACCAGAGCAAGGATGAACAGGTTTGTTTGTGCTTTTATAAATCCATAATTATTATCTTTGAGATTTCTCCTCTCGCTAGCAGCAGCAAAGTCAAGATAAAGTACAATCACCTTAATACAATCACAAACGGATAAGCAAGAACAAAAGCACACAAAAAAAATAATAGTTGGGGAAAAAAAATAGTTGCAGCAAACCATGTTACAGTTTAGATGTCAGTGGGAAGGTGGGTCAGGCTACACTTGGGTCCCCGTCTGCTTTGCAGGAAGGAAACTCCACCTCTGGAGCCGACTGCTGGCCCGGCTGAGCCCTCGGGTAGCACATGATGTCACAGATGACATCATGTGGGTGGGTTCTCCGACCCCACCCACCAACAGAAATCCGAACATGGTACTTTTATATCACATGTTCTCAATTTTGTCCTAAATACATAGCCTATGGATCACTTACTTTTTTGTAATCAGGACATGAGATACTTTTTTATTTTAAATATATTTCTGATTACTCTTCTTCTACTGTTTATAAGATACTGAAGGAAGAGCACACATATTTCTACAAGCCTATTTTCTTTCTTAAAAAAAGGTTATTGGCTATGGTTTTTCATTTATGCTGGATTTATTAAATGTCAATTGAATGAATGGGGGTTACAACGTTGTATTACAGTTCATGGTAGTTTTCTTTCATCTATATAAAAAAAAATTAAACTAAGTGCAAGATGTCATCAGCACATTTATTTAACAATGCTTCAAATAAAAGATTTTCTAAAGTACATCGCATTTAAAGATTAGCAAGATTTAGAGAATGTATTAGCAGCTTAACAACCAAAATTGGCATCAAACCAATGTGTTTGTGTATAGGTTCATTAAACTCAAATCAAATATCAGGATTGGGAAATCAGGTTTCACAAAACCAGCTATTGTAACTAAATAAAACTTCTACTTGCCAGACATGAGGAAAGCAAGAATGAGTGACATATGCGGGCGTGTAATCAACATCACGCTTGCACTCCTATGCACCCACTTCCTCCCCGCACAAACAGCTTCACCAGCACTAAATATAGATCGTTTTCCATCCCTGTCAGTTATCCCACTTAGTTAAAACCACAGCTTTGACTTCAACCCAATAACGTCCTTACCTTCAAAGAAGTCTAAATCTCAGATTTATCACAGACACAACTGAAACACACCCCTATGGTAGACAGAGGAGTCTGCCTACGATGCTTTCGCAATTAGCAGGAATAGCTAAAATAAGCGGTCGTGGACACAGATGCGAGTTACACATGTTCAAATGTTGCATGAAAACTCAGAAAACTTCAATATCAATTATTCAATATCATATTTTATTGATATTTAAAGGTTAAATAAAAAAAGATGTATTAAAATGCATCAGTTATAGAGAAAAGTACATCTATGAGTATCTGCAGATTAAAATAAATCTAAACACTTCCCAACTTCATTACAGCTTTCTTTCAACTTACTAATTTACAAAGATACATTTTTGTTTTTTTTTTACGAGTGAACATAGCAGCTTGTCAACTTTAACAGTTTTCCTCAATGCTCTTATATATACGATTAATGCACCTCTAAAATACAATTTTGAAGACTATATTTTGAATCTTCAAAATACAAAGATCAACTGGTCATCATCAACACTTTCTCTGGACAACTTTGGTTTGGCTCTTGTGATGTCCAAAGCATGAATGTTTTATTATTGCACAGGTCTCTCTTTTCACTTTCATGTTAACGGAGATAAGAGCGTGCTGTTGTTCCTGTGGCCACATTTTCTGGTTGCTTGAGCGTATTGCGGTCTGCTTTCAGGGTAAATCTGTATGGAAGGCCAGATCTGCCAATTGTGGGTGAAAGAGCAAAAACAACAGGATGTAACTTTCCAGGAACACGCAAATTTGTTTTGAACAAAATGTTGAAACTGCATAAAATGATGAGAAAACTGAACTTTTTTTTATGTCGATTTCAATTTCTTTTATAGAGCACATTATAATAATAAATCCTCACCAACCTGCTTTAGAGCAAGTACACAAGATGGAAGTGTAAAAACAAAGCACAAAACTGTAAGAACATCAGACCGTAAGCCCAACACAACAGAATCACTGAATACATTTTAAATAGATTCAAAAGCCAGTGAATAAAACTAGGTCTTTGAACGTTTCTTAAAATGATCAATATCCTGAACAGATCTAATGTGGAGACGTGGATTAAATAAATGAATCAAATAAATTAATTAAAGATGAGCGTCAAGTCTCATGCACACTCTCGCAATTTCTACTGCTTGATGCGCCAGTCCTACAAGTATGTTTTGCTCCAATCCTTGATTTCAGTGAGTTCTTCAAGCCACAGTACCCAAAAATGTTACAATGTGGTTAGAAGTAATATTCTGTAACACAGATTGCTCTGCTTCTGTCACTAAACGGGGCCCTTGCTGTTGGTTCTGCTGACAGAGCAATTACAAAGTGCTACATACTGAGGCATCAGCACCAAAAGGCAGAGTGGTGGGGGCAGCCACACAAGGCCGGAGATGGTGGGGCTGCCCCCTTACTGACAGGTGAAACGTGCCATATGTAAAACAAGTTCAGGGGGCCAGAGCCAAGTGCGGCAATTTCAATTAAGGACCCAAAGTTCAAGACAGACTGGAGCCTTCCAAGTTGCTCTGTAGGCCAGACTGAAAAGGAGTGGAAGACTGCGCTGATAGCACATCATGGGCCAAGCAAGTCAACATTCTTGGTCAAGCTTTATCAGTGCCAAACAGCAGAAATATCTGCTGTTTTAGCAGTGCACTATACATCAACTGGTAAAGTAGGAGGTTATGAAAAGAGAAATCTGTCCAGAATCAGCCATGTATCACTTCTTGTTTCTAAATGTGCATAGCTTTAACTTTCTGGAGCAGCTGTCTGTAATCATGCAGCCACCATCAGGGTCTAATGCTAAACAGATGAAAATAATGACCAATCCCTTTGTATCTTTAACGTTCTCCTCCTATTGCTTCATGAAGTTTCACACGGGTGATGCAGGAACAGGCGCAAGGAGTATTGTTTCGTTGAGTACTGAGGAGTACTTGAAGTGAGAAATAGGGGGGAAAAAATAAGGCAGAATGAAAGGTTTGAGGAGGAGTGAGACTCAAGGCTCCATGGAGGAGAGCAAAAGAAAAAAGAGGGGGAGGGAAAAGCATCAACTTCCTGTGGAAACACCCACTTTTCCCATGAGCTCATAGAAACGAGAAAGGTCACATATTCAATACCTAATACACATGGAAAGAAAGGGAGAGCAAAATGTGTCCGCCGCCTTGAAGAGCCACCGGGGAGCATTTAGTTGTAGCTGCGAGAGATTTAAGACTTAACACAAAATCATAACAAAAAATCATTTTCAAATCAATCAAAACATTACTGTAAAGCTGAGCTATGCGTCAGCGGTAATAACATTCTCACAGGATGGTTACAGCGACAATGCAGTTTGTGTATAGCACCTTAATTTGGCCTGATGCCGAATTAAATGAGACCATAACTCCTATAAGATTGCTTCCTGCTAATGTGCAACAGATCAATAGGCTTTTCCTTTAATTACGGCCATGTCTTTGGATGCCAGCAGCCTAGTGAAACTGCCCCTGCCGACAGACCCTTGGCATAAAGCTCACATCCATCCAGCACCAATTACCTTACTAGAAATTTAAATCCTGCAACTGTCAAATAAGGAGACAGTTTAATTTTTCTGTAAAAATATTTTAAAAATGTGTTAAACAGATTGCAAATGTATTTTGTCTTGCAGGAACAAGTCTGTTATATGTTTTTCAGGAATTGGCAAGCACACACATTCAGTTGCAACAGAAAAAAACAGGCACATTGTATTGAAGCTGCATTAGTCCTACAGCAGTCACAACTGATTCTACAAACCCAATAATGCAAGTTATTCATTTTGAGTTCGAAGCACATACAATGTGGCCGCTTTGTTATTCTTCAGCGTCTTTTTCTTCTCAAACAGAAGAACTGAAGGCTCAGGGTTGTCTCCTTTCAATAGGACCAGCGCATTGCAAGAGATACATTTTTATGACATATTTAAATTTTGGTACCAAATCAACAAGTTAGAAGGCCTGAAATATCAATGTCCAGACCTAAATTAGCAAGCAGTAACACAAATGGTTAAAGTCTATAGATATAGCAATAAAATGTAATCAATTCAGTTCTCAGGGTTTTCTAACCTCATTCATAGGCATTTATAAGTTTTTATGATTAATCTAAATTCTTAGGATCAGAAATGTTTCAGAAACAATGCCTACTTCTATCTGGACTTCTCACTTCCAATGCACTGAAAATATATTGTACCATGAGGTTCAAAGATACAAAAAACAAAAGAGACTTTTGGAATTATTTGTGATTAAGAATAATACATATTTGTTATTTGATTATAGAAAGCAACATTGTTTGATAAAGTACAAATATGGACAACTTCCTTCTACTCATGCACAAGGGAGCGACATTTGCAGTGGTAGAACCATAAGCAAAATACTGTTGCATTATAGTAAATCAGCATGTTGCTGGATGGCCCAGTAAGCACAGACACCAATAAAACTGGTGATAGCACTCATGTGGAGAATAAAGTATGGGCTAAATGTCCCAGCAACCAGGCCAGCTCTTGGCACCATCAACCCCCTGCTCTCTTCTAACCTCTTTGGCATTAAAACTTCAATCACGCTGCTAAATATCAATGCATGCTGGACTCTGAACACTTCTGAACCCGCTCAAAGGCTCAGAATCAAAGAAGTGCCATTTAAAGGCCTTTCTTCCAACAGATCACTGGGCTTAAAACGGCTTAGTTGCACCATGCAAGTCACACAACAAACAGTATCTTTATCTCATTTTTATGAGCACATTTTGTTAAATTAGGGGTAGAGGATAAAGGAAATGCTTCTCTCACAGTGTATCAAAAAGGTTACATTGACAAAAACATAAACCCTGAAAGTTGCTGATGTTACTTCACAGATGATGCCTTCTCTAAAGGCTCAAACACTGATTGGCTGTCACAGGCAAAGTATCAATATTCTGAATAGAAGTATAATGTGTTCAAAAGAAGAAAGGACTTTCTATGCCAGATCAGGATTTGACTCATTGTCATGGTTGAGCAGCTTCTGACATTTTTGGCTAGTACAAATATCAGTGCATGATTTACATTTTCAACTGGCCAGGTTGAATTTACAGCTATATTAGGAGAACAATGTGGATCCACGTACAAAACCTCAAGAGAACCCCACTGACTTCTACACAGCATTTTCTATTTGACAGATATTAATCCATACAACTTCTTCCTTGCACTGAAAAATGAAAATGGCAACAAAAAAAAATCTGTTAAAATCTTGTGGCCAAGAGTAAAACCCCTTTATTTCCCAAATTAATTAATACAGTTTCTACATACTCCTTATCCAGGTAGATTTCTGCACTACTGCAATACTGCACCCAAAGTGGATGGAAATGTGAATGGTCTTTGTTTGGATAATCTTAAAGTTGCTTAGCTATCCCCATTTCTACTTATTTAGAAATGACTGGAAATAAAGTTTTCTGTAGTCAAATAAGTTTTCCTACCAGATTTGAAAAGAAGCACAGCCAGTCTCTCTGTTGTTGGCACAAATATTGTGGCTGATAGACAATTTAATCAGGGCTGATTATAGAACTTTATTCTTTAAAGTTGCTCTTGTATATTTTACTTGTATTACTTTTTGTGGAGCAGATGTCCAATCTGCATTGAAACCACAAGAGAATGAACAGTTACTCCCTGACCAACAGTGGGAATTTCCCGATGTTTTGCTCTTTAGTAGCTCCTTGTTAAAAATCAAATCCAAACCAACACCAAAGTCGCATGATTATAAAATCTACAAATGAATACAAACAAGTTGTTATGCTAGAATAACCCCATCATGATCCTTCAAACTAGATGCAGTAAAAGAAACAATGAATAGAGAAAGCCCCTCTTAATGCAAACACTCGCAACCAAAACTGTGGTGTTAGACAGAATTGCGCTTTGTGTTTTTGGTCCATTTGGCGCTTTATTCAGCTCTTCTTCCTCTGCTCGTCTTTGTGCAGAAGTGCCATTGCACACGCTCTCAATAACAAAGCGGCACTGTGATGACGGCCGACTGGAAGGACACAAACTACTGCAGTGGCCGAGTGGACAGAGAAACTACTGTGTGACTTTTAAAACCCATATAAAGTCATTCAGAGAAGTGTGGCTGGCAGCCTCTGGTTTTTAGGAAGACCGTATGACTGACCGCATAATGGGATGCTGATCGGCTCTGAACAACAAAGCAGTCAGTGAATGCAGAAGTTGTTTCTCGTTTAAATGTGTCACATTTAAAGACGAAACAATACGAACGAAGCAAAAACCAACATGCTTCTTTCGCAGAGCTCATCACAAAGATCAAAATTAAATTAACCATGCAGCACTTATAATGATTAATCCATGTTTTTCCCCTTCAGGTCTCCTCTGGTGAAACCATTGAACTCGTTTTTTGCTGCAGACCAAAACTTTAATATGACGTGATATGTTTAAAAGAAAATGTGGCCACTCTGTGACAACATATCAGACAGGACAGCATTACTGGCGAGTGCTTTACAAGTCAGCGTCTGTTCAATACAGGCAGCAGAAATTTTGTTAGTTTAGCAGGCAGTTCCTTGTAAACAGACCTAATGGACACCATCTTCACTCCTTTCAGATCTGTCTGGTAACCATCGACCAACATATAATTAACACTAACATGCTGTGTCTGTCACTTTCTTGTTGTACACTTAGAGCTGGAGCTGGTTATTTGGAGATTTTGGCTGTTTTAGATTCAATTTCTAAAGGCAACATTTTGAACAAAGAATAATTTCTAATAAAAATTTTACTTTGAACGACTAAGAGTAAATCTAAAATTCAACTGTTCTAGTTAAAAAAACTAATTTTTGTACAAGTGACAAAGGCTCTCACCATTTTTTTATTTTCTATTTTGTCTGTCCTTATTTGGTATTGTTTGTTTTCTTTTTTTAAACCCCTCTTAAAACCTCTCAAAAAAAAAAATGCCCTACCCTAACTACCCGCAAGTCAAACAAAATGCTGCAGATCCTTTAGCCTTTTAAGATTCCCGCAATTTGACCTAGAAGTATGTAAGTTACTGCACATGTGATGTAAAATTGCTGAGATTAATAAAAAGTTACTGGTTCTGTCACTACATGTAAAGTTTTAAAGCTGTCAGACCAAAGAACAAACATTTTTGACAAACTCTCGATATAAAATAAAATTGCAGCTGGGTAGAAATCTGTTTAACTCTTATATGGCTGAATATATGGTCATTGCAATTATATCAGCAAGTGCAATAGTAATAAGTTTGGAATGCAATAATCATTGATTAAAATATTCCAGAACATTTTACATTGCATGCAAACTTAATATTCAGCCAGTTGGATTTTAGTCACACAGCAGCAGATGCCGACACCTGACACAGAAGACTGTGGCCAAAAGACTAAAGGTCACCAATTGTTGTAAACACAGTAAGGAGAGGAAGACAGGTGGGAGAAATCTGGATTTTATTGCAACTGGCAGCATCACAGCAATATATAGCAATAAAATTACAATATTGCAGCCCTACTCAATCTACACAGTCACATTAAAAGAAAAAAATAAAGAGTTTCTAGGCCTACGTGGAAAAACTTGCTTTCTAGTCCATGGAGAAAAACTGCTGCATTCTTAGCACTTGCATTTAAATTAAATTTTAACTTCAAGACAAATTCTTTGCCTTGTACTCGTTAACAAAGTGAGTTCCGCTTTTGCAAGCAAGGCTGAGCTCCGCATGCATTTCCTAACATCCAGCGAGGCGTGTGAGAGAGGACAATGTTTTGGTTTGGAAGAAACATAAACACTCTTTAGGTCAGCTGCTGATCGTCGACTCGTGTGCCGCCTTACAGTTTAGGCTAAGGGACACCAGCTGGTGCTGAGGACAGGGTCGCGTGCAGTTGCTTTCGGATCCCTGCTCCAACAGTTGCACAGCAGCTGGGTCACTGACTCAACTGAATATCACCGCGTCACGTATGTAAACGCGTGCTCTATGCTCGCTGAACGGCTTCTCTTGATGTGATCAACACAGGGAGAGAGCCTCAGAAGCACAGCTGTTGGGCCCACTTTCATGCTCACATTTGGCCAGCAAAGCAAAGATCTCCCGTCACCTGTTGAAGGGGGAACCGTCTCGTTTCAAGCCTCATCTCCTCCCTTGACGGACAGCAGGTGTCCTGCAGGCTTCTGGACGATGTCTGCATGAACTGAGCCAAACGACCACCAGCTGCCCGGCAGGCCTCAGCATCAGCAACAGGAACAGATATGTGGAAAGAGCTCTTAAAGGTGATCCAAACTGGATGATTGCTGCTTTACTAGTAACAAATGTGAGCAGTAGGTGGGCATGTGTTGCTAAAGCAAGCCGTCAGTATTTCAGTTTCCCATAGGTAGAGTGGTTGGTGTTGTTAAGTGACTTAGATGTGAGACCCGATGCTGTCACCAGTAATTCTGCGGACAGACGGATGTATGAACACAGGACAATAGCCAAAAACAACATGGAGGAACTCGCTGTCTACAGTCTGAGCTGACTGTGACGTGAGTCTGGAGCAGCACAGGGCATTGGAGATGTATGAGGAAGCATACAGTGGTTCTCAAAAGTGTCAACACCCTTTATAATGTAAGAGCTTTAATGTAATAAAAAATGTGACCTCGAAAAGTTATTTTAAACTCTTTTCATTTGTTTTGTAATATGCAAGAAAACTAAATGTTTTTCAATGAAAAACATAAAAAAATAAAAGTTGGAATTATCTGATCACTCAACCTTAAAATAATACTTTGTGAAGATAATTTTGACTTGATTGTATCATTAATTTTTTGTCTCTCTCCAAATCTATCAGAAAACTTTAGTTTTCCCATCACAAGGTGATTTTTAGTTGATTTGGGTCTCCTGCAAAACTGAAGGTTTTGACCATTAAACAAAACCCTTCAGGTCATTTTATTTTTGTGCCAAACATGCTGTTTGCACTAACAGCCTCAATTCAGGGTGAAGTTCAGCTTCACAAGTTTTTAACATTCTGACTTCCAGTTTTCCTTACAGTCAGTGACATATTTTTCATTTTACCATTTGGGATGTTTGCCACAATCTGCAATTTGGAATCCAACCGAATGGGAATTACAAAATCATTGGCAATTATGTGTCAATACAGATCCCCCCAATTTTTATGAAAACTCATAACCAAATTAATCTGACATCACAATCAGAGAGAATATTCCAGTCAAAACGGCAAGATAGCTTATTAAAAAAAATACCTTGATTAGTATAAAGACAAAGAATTTATGCCATAAATAGGAAACACATAAGGTGTTTTATGGAAATTAAACAAAAATTTTGTCACAAGAAGAAAAAAAAAACTCTGCACCCACACAGATTTTTGTCGTCAATACAACCCTGCTACAAGGCATTCTGCAGGCACTGCAAGAACTCCCCTGTGTTTTTTTATGTAAACAGCATAATAGTACGAAGAGGAAATGTGGCTTGGGGGCGAAACCTTGAGGCGAAGCAGAAAGCTGTGATAAGTCATAAAGAAATTAAGTCCATGGATGCCAACGTGAGTCAAACTACCATCTTTTGTCGCTAACAATGAAGAGGTGTGAATGGCTGTTTGTGCTGCACTGCACATTAATCAACTGCATGCATGCAAGTGCATCACATTTTGATTTTAAAAACACTGAAGTGAACATTTTGCCATAGTACATCACTAATGATTTTTACCAACTAGCACTGAGTGCAGCCTTCAAACTTCTTGACAAAAGATTCTTAAAAAATATTTTCTTATCCTTGCATTGTTGATGAAAACAGTTAAAATTGCAGGCTAAGTAACTACTGTTAATTTAATAATCTGCACATTCCAAAAAAGAATCATTAAAAAGTTTAAGACAGACACATCTGGCTTCAATTTTGTCGTGTATTCAATCAATGTTAATAACTCCTAGTATCTTGCTGACAACTGAGGAGATTTAAGAATGTTTCTGTCAATACGAGTCACTAAACAGATAAGCTGTTAGTTCATAATCACTGTGTGTAGACTCACAGTGTCCTTCCTGGTATTTGTTTAAGAACTAAATAGTAACTTTAAAGGCAGACTAAAAAATATATATATATATATATATATATATTTGATGACATCACAAAAGGCTCTAGAACTGGATTGTTCAGCTGGCATGAGTAAATATTATGGGTAACATTTCACTGCCGATGTCAGAACCTGGGCCACAGTTTCCATACAGCTAACAATAATAATTAAAAAAATGGGTACATCTTTTCATTGAACTGTGCCAAATACAGCAAAAGCAAAGAATGGCCCATGTCTAAGACTTGTTGCTGTGAATAGTCAAAAAATGTACAAGAACTAGATGAAAGATATATCCTCTAAAAATATTTGAAAACTGTGCGATAAAGCCTGGCCATCACTGTTTTGATGCATTTCAAAATAAACTCTGAAGCTCTACTGCATTTCATATGCAAGATGATCAAACTCACGTGATTTTGGCAGATATTGACTGATGAGAGCCAAGACTTGACAGATGCCACAGAATTGTATTCATGTTGCCAGAGAAACAAAATAATTGTGATTTTTTTTTAATCGATTAGTTTTTCCACATATTCGCCACTTCTATGATCACTAAGCATCTTTGATAGAAATATTTGACCATTTCATACTGTACTGATAACCTTCACAAACTGGTGCTGTGTTTTTTAATGGTACAAAATGTTCTTTAATGACATGCAACGCTCTCACATACAGCTCAAATATTTAGCAATGCAGAAAACAAGTTTTGTTTGTTTTCTGCTTTTTTTGAAGATAGAAGAATATAAATATCCTTTATTGTACCACACTGAGGGAAATTAAGCAGTTATAAACAGCGTACTATGAGCCAAGGGATGCCCAACTGTGTAGAATCACTTTTTAAACAAAAGGCACAAATTGTGCATGTGTATTTGTGTTTTAAAAAGATAACAGACCTGTAACAGCATATGAAAAATAACTGATCATTTGTTTTATCCTTTATGTGAAATTAGTACGGCATGTTTTCTGAGAATCCTTCCGGTAGAATTCATCTAAATAAAATCATTTCAAACAAAACACATAGGGAAACTTTTTATGATATGTTCTGAAATTGAAAAACTTTGTCTAAAGTAAGTTTGATTAACTTTACAAACATCTTGCATTAACAGTTCTGATATGAGCCACGTCTGTTCTCTTGAAGGCTGCAAATTAGTCAAAATGGTTTTGAATGTTTTCTGAATTACATTCACTTTCCTCTTGATTTGCAGGTTTAATTTGCCTTATGTTTCCCCTTAGATTTAATTATTATAAATATGAGTGTTCAAAAAGGGATCTGATCCAATTCTCATCTTTATTCTGTGGTGAAACTGATGGGAGTTATTACACAAAAACAAATAAAGAACTAGTTTTTAACCAGAAGATCGTTGGATGAGGAACCACGCAGTGCCCATTGTTAGGCAAGCCCATGTCAATCATCAAGTAAGAACCACAAAATATCACAACAACCAGATGTAACAGAGGAACAAGAATTGTCTATTCATTTTCTATTATTGATTCTGTAATTCAAAGTGAATCTAACAGAGGTTCCTCCCCCATCTATTCCAGGAAATACATTATCTTACATAAAGGCAGCTTCTCAGTTTCTCCAGAAGGACAAACTTGACACAATCTTACCACAATTAAAGATGATAATCTGGATGTACCGAACATATTGAAAACCTCCATGGTTTCATAAACTGAAGAAATCCAAACTGACAACCCAGTTCAATTTGAAGATGAAGGATAAAATCACTGTGAAAACACAGAATACCTAAAAAGACTCTGCGAAAGGAATGAAGTTATTTTTGTTCTAACACTTTAACTAAATTGATAAATTGACATTTGTGTGATAGCATAAGAATCTCCCTTCCACCTGAACTGTACTGATTCTAGAAGTAATGTGAGTTAGAAAGACAGCCTGCACCAAATAGACATGACCTCTTCATTATTCACTTTATGTTCATAGACGCCACATATTTTTAATTGGACCATTTCAGAATAAAGATATGAACAACAAATTACTTAAACACAAGAGAATGTTGGGATGGATATTATGATCCTTACTCCATGACTCATCCCTGCTGATTAACTCTTGCTGATAAGGAGTAGTCTTCCTCCCAGGAAAGTTATTTGTTCCTCATCGGCCTCGAACAGAACGAATGACCTGCTATAGTGTCAAGAATTATCCAACACAGGCAGAACTCTCTTTGTGGATCTGAAACTCCCTTTTGCATCAACATTCCTATGGCAGGCTGCAGGACAGTTTGCCAGATTCAATTGATCTGCTTCACTAACAGTACTGCACTTATCTGTAAGCAAACTAGAATTACAGTGAAGAGGGGGAAGGGTGGACCCAGCAAACCCACTCAGAGTAAAGTCATGGCAAAAGAAAAGTAAAGCATCTGGGGTAAGAATTGGCAGAGGAAAACTGACAAAGAGCCTCTTCTTACTATACCTTTAGAACAAAAACAAAAGCTATATGAGAAGAATCCATATTCTCCATTTTCAAACATTTATCAAATATTTAAATACAATGCAAAAAAGAGGTATTGTGATTTTAGACACCCCGTATGGGGAAGATGCCATACTCACATCGCTTATATTTCGCTTAAACAGTCGTAAATCTGAAAGCACTTCATGCAGTCACTGGCCCATGTCCATGTTTATGTGAGGTACAAGAGATTTTGACCTTGTTTTAGTATTTAGCATTCTGTTTAAGTCGCAGCCTGCAGAAACGCCTTTTGCATTGCCAGCAGTGTGTTTAATAGCCAATGGAGCGATAAGTCACTAAAGGCCTAGCTTTGTAAACTCCATCTTCCCTGTAGGGAGGCTACAGGTGTTCCTTATGTTGTGATCACTGTTTGACTCTCCCTTACTGCAAAGTGACAAACAAACACTGTAGGTTAATAACTCAGACTACATGTCAAAATAATAACAAAATGAACTGAAACATGAACTTATGTCTGAGAAGAGAACACTGGACCGCTTAGCAACAGTCCAATACTCCTACTTAGTTCAGAAATACTTCAACAGAAAGACTTGTCAGGGCTGCTGTTACTCCTGTGGCATGTTCATCTTTTTAATACTGCACATTTTCCTTCCACTCAACTTTTGATTGTTGTGTTTGGATGTAGCGCTGTCGGCAGCCAGCTCAAACCCATTTTATACATCTCAGTCTACTCAAACATCTTAATATATTAACACATACAGTTCACTTTGCGGTTCTAAAGCTTGTTGTGAAAACAACTCTAGGGCTTATTTGCTCAAACTCTGCCTCTGCTCCATGAGAAATCAACAGGTGAGCCTCCTACAGAGCTAGACAAACAGTGGCCTCTCATCACCTACTCTCACACAAACACACCCACGCACACTGTAAAGTTTAGACATCACTAGCTTCGCTCCGGTGTTTAAAAGAAAAAGACATCAGAGGATGAGCTACACCAGTCAGAATGAAAGCGGGTAAACAAAAGAATGCTGCTAACACAGTGTAAGACCACAGACATCTTTTACAATTTTGTCCAGAAGTTAATGTCAATGAGTACCTGCACATGTCCCCAGAAGAGCTGTAATCGTAACCTATGTTTTTTTGAATTGAAACTTTGTTCACCAAATAGGAGAAATACATGTAAAGTAGCTCTGTCTGAGAAGAGAGAAATCCACTTTATGCTTTTGCTCCAACTCCAGCTTACATTTCCCCCCCCAAAAAAAAAACTCTAATCTGTCTAGACTTGATCAGCCAGGATGTTTCGCTCTAATCCCCACTGCCGAAGGCTGACACTGCACTAACAGCGGCAAGCCTGTGAGCACACAAACATCCTGCTGTTACTCAGCAGTGGGATCATAAGAGATGTCTCATAATAGAGCGGTCTCATGTCAGCAGCTTCTCTAGTTACTGTGAGTGGACTGAGCCGCTTATTTAATTTGCCATCTTTGCCGGTATATATATATATAAAAAGTACACCCCACATGTCTTCACATGGTCATCATGAGTCATGTTTTCCCCCCCACTTGGGATGCTTCCTCCCTTACAGACGTCAAATCGTACAACGCACTGCATTCGTCAACTTTGTCATATGACTCAATGCAAAGTCATCTTGATGCTATTTCAACTCGAGTCAACCGCCTGGCAACAGAGAGGTCGATGGCTTGATGGACCTGCTGCTCTGTTATTGCTAGCAACATCATCTTTTACCTTCTGACTCCAAGAAAGCAGTCCATTTTTGGCTGTCTCAAACTCTAGTCAGAAGCCTTCAAATCAGCAGAGCATTGTACTCCCCAGGACACTCAAGTGACTAAAATGTGACCTAAGAAACAGCAATACTGAGAGTTCCCCTCGGATACTTAATTTTATGTCAGCTGACGCTGCAGCAATTTCACCAGCTACTCTGACAATGTATGATCAAACATAAAGTGCCTATGAACTGTGATTATAGTTATTAACTCATGTTTATGTAGCTAATCAATAGACTTTACCAATAACTCTATCAAAGCTATTGTTCGCCATATGCGTTTTTCTACTCAACTCAAATTAAATGACATCACAATCTCAATCTTGTTAAAATAAAATGTCTTAGAGAAAAATGTCTTACAGTAGAGAAAATAAAATGTCTTAGAGAAAAATGTCTTACAGTGGAGAATAGCAGTCACATAACTTCTTGACTATAAGTCACTGCTTTTTTCACTAGACTTTGACTTGATGAAAAGCACAGCACGCGCTCAAGAGTGGAACTGCCCAAAGAGTCAAAAGTGACATTGAGAATGACAACGAAAGAGAGACGGAGGAAGTGTGAGGCTACTTAATTCCAACACTGCATACAAATACTTTAGTGGTTTTACTGTGCAAGAGGAGGACGAAGACACCGATCAATGACTTTTTGTGGTGGGCCACTGTACTGTATTTTCTGAAGCAGCCATGTTACAGGCATTGTAGAGAAAAAGCATTTAAGGTACAGTCATCAATACATATTTTATTAAAAGGAAAAATATATATATATTTCTGTGGAAATATCTCTTGCTACAACATGGAGACCTGCAGCTTACAGATAAGTGTGGCCTATTTATGTACACTTTGTTTTTTCCTTTCAAAGTTAGTGTGTGCAGCTTATATTTAGGCGCACTCAATTGGTCAGGAATTAAGGTATTTGCAATGTTCACTTTTTGTTGTTGTCAAACTTTGCAGAGGTTTGACAAGTTATGACAAGAATTGTTGACATTACATAAGGACTCAAATTACACCCTGTGTTAATTTCTTTTTCCCCAACTTAAAATCAGCATTATAGCGCCAGGTAAATGATGGCAACACTCCTGCTACATAAAGATATAACAGTATGTAAATTCTGCATCATGATTATTATGGATAAATTTTAGTTATCAGCATAAATATAATTAACAAATCATATACAATAGCTATAGAGAATTTCATGCAGAACATTCCATTTCTGATCACTTTTTGTGGACCATGTCACTTTTGCAGTTTGTGTTCTGTTGTCACTGTTTTGGAAGAGCAAGAGTCCCAGAGAAATGTTGACTAGTTGATATTTGAATCATTTGTTCTTTGATATGGAGGTAATGGGTATTTCTGCACAATGTTTAAACCACATTGGATTTAGTTTTTTATTTGTAAATATTTATTATCTGCCCTCTAACACAAAATGTCAACATGGGATGAAATGTAAAATGATGGGATTACAAAAAAAAAGGTTTTGACTGAAATAAAATAACGTTTGTGCCAATTAATATAGCTGTTGCAGGTGAAAGAAAGCAGTTTTAACAAAAATATCTTAGTCACCAGTACCACCACTGTATTGATTAGGTAAAAACCAAATGATTAATTCCAAAATGATCAATAGTGATGCAACAAAAATTCATTCAATTAAATTTTATGAAGTGTTTTTATGTACAAATGACAAAGAACGTGATGGCACACAACAGTCAATTTTGTCAAAACTGCCACCAAATTATACACACACACATGCAGAGACACACTCATTTGTGTTATTCAGGAAGCAGGTCATGTTTTTCCATACAAGCCTAGGAGGTCCTGAGAGCAGGGACTTCCTTTGCCAAAGGGCCAAATTCCACAAGGTCCATGACCATTAACCCACCCAGGGTGACTCAGACCCCCTGCATCCCCTTTGCTTCACAACAACCATGCACTCTGCATAGAGTGAAAGTCTTGACTTCACAACCATGTGCTAGGTCTGTGTCACTGCCAGGAGACTTCTAGAAGCATCAGACGTGTCCGCTGGCTCTGTTTCTGCCAGGGATGTGTGAATTTTTCTGTTTAGATTCAAAAGATGTGCAAAGAAAAAGTGAAACTAACACGAGGGGGATGCATGCTAAAATACCAATTTCATTTTAGTTTAGTATTACTTTCCCACTTAAATTCACCACAATAGTCATATTTAAACATTTTACTATATCATCAAGGAAAATGGTCATGTTGAACCTCCATTCTGGAGAAATTCTCTGTCAATTTGAGTTGACAGAGAATTTCACCACAGAACTCCTTGTTATGTGACATTTATAGATATCAAGTATCTGATTTTAAACAAATTAAAATATGTTATCCTGGTGTTGTTACCACTTGAGCATGTTAGATCAAGGGAAACTTTTAGTGTGTAGCTTTACGTGACCCCTAGTTCAGTTCAGTACAGCAAACATAGAAATAAATCAGCACCACAGCTATTGCTCTTGACTTGGTATGCACTTAATGAGCTTTTTGAAGTCTCATTAGAATCCACACCCTGCCCCCCTTAAACTCACACGCTTTCATGAGCTTTTCACCCCCCTTCTCCAACTCTGAAACGTGTGCCAGCCCTCTATTGTCTGACAGTGTGGAGACATGCAGCTGCCTGCTGTCTGGTCTCCTGAAAGCCAGAAAGAGAATCAGCGACACACTGACACGCGAAACAGGGGTTAGTGGTGCATGGGGGTGATGGAGACACACAAGGCAAAGGCGTGGACCAGTCATAAAGAAGTCCACTCCTAAGTGTTATGGAGACCTGGAAAGTGAGTCAGGCTGTGTTTGGAGTGTGCTGGAATTTACATCCCTCCTCTGTTTGGCGTCTATAAATTCTAATCTGGCCTATAATTGATGAAGTTATTGCGGTTCAGGTAGGCATGGGAAATTACCAATTCAGTCGACATTGATTTTGATCTCTGGCTGGTTTATTGGCGCATCTCCGTAAATCAGTCAGGCTCATCTGCTTAAGAAAATTCTGGACTTCACGACATAGCAGAGATGCCACCCATGGCTTTGACAATTCTAGTTTTAGAAATGCGTTACCTTAATGAGAGTGATGGTTGAGGCTCCTCGAGTTTCCAAACCATGACTGCTCATGTTTTGTTTTTTCTCTCGTTTTTTTTTTTTTTTTGGAAATGCTTCCAGGTAGCTGAATTTGCCTTTCTTGTGTGGAACAAAAAGAAACCTGGTTGGAAGTGCACAACAACAGGTGTGTGAGGCACAGACAGACTCGCTTCTATAAAGCCAGAGAGAACTCTGCGCTTATTCTGGCGGCTCGTTAAAAGAACTTTAAACTGCAGGAAAAGTACAATGAAAGATTTAAGCAGATTTGACAATGCAAATTTATGTCATTGATCAATACCTATTTTTAGGGGGTGAGGCAAGCTTTAGTTTGTCCATGCTTCACTACTTTTGCTAACTGGAGGTGCTTGAAAACAAGTTAGTCAGTAGCTGATTAAAGTCTGGACCCTATAACAAAAGTTAATCATCCTTAAGTAGGCACTTTGTACTGACTCTTTTACTCATTCAACCCAAATCAGTGTTGTTCCTGGTTGGCAGCATAGTGTGGGCCTCTCACTGGCCCACATCCAACAGACCACAGAGGAGGGAAGACAGCTCTGCCCACGAATGGCATGAATAATAGCGGACATACAGTGATCCATGTCCAGGTACACCTTCAGATCTGTTCTGTTCTCGGTCCCCACGTGGCTTTCTGGTCAGTTTCTCAGCTCAATCTGTCCTCCAGAAAAAAATGCACCCGAAACATTTTTGACCAAATCTGGCCAAACCCGCTGAATCAGAGCAAACCTGGGTATCAAGCAGTGAAGTGAAGCCACACCGCAGCCAAAAGCATGCCGACACTTCGCGTCAGCTGCACGAATTTACCGCAATTTCTTGGATATAAAAATGACCCGAAAAACTGCGCCGGTATAATACGGTTTTAGTCTACTTAACTTGTAAAACAATAGGGGGCGGGGGGAACATTTTAGAAACTTTAATTGTTCTTGCTTATTTTTCTGTCCATTTTACAAATTCATACATGAAGTTATCGGCCAGGGGATGAACTCAGAATCTGCTTCTTTGTGTAAACAACATTGTTTAAAAAAAAATGAAAAGAAATAGGACATCCACCGAGCCCTGCAGACCAGTTCTCTTTCTGTTCTCACTGAAGCCTGGAAGAACTGCAAACTGGAAGTAGTGCTCTCGGAAACCATCGCGTTAAAATGACAGCCGTCTCCCCGTGTTTTAGTCTTTCCCACTGGTGTTAAAATCTTGGCGTTGACCCGCATCAGGCCTCGGTGAAGTACTGAAGAGAACAGACCCGGGATCTTTACACTGGGTCCCCCGTGCCTGGCCTCCTCCAATCCGTCCCCGTTATTTCACCGTGTTTTTTTTCTTTCCGGGTAAAATAATAATAAAAAAAACAGAGCCAATGCTGTTATTGCTTAAGCTTTAGACGCCACTCACCTGAATAAACTGGATAGTCAAGGCTGATTTCCCGACGCCACCGCCTCCGACCACGACCAGACGGTACTTCTCCTGCACCGAGCCGTCCTTCCAGCCAGCCATTGAGGACACTTCGCGCCGCCGCGGCCGAAACACCAGTGAGCAGCAAACACCCACTTTCCCCTCGCACGCTGAAGAAGACGAGGCCCTGCAGTGGAGGCACCAGAAGAGGGGACAGGCCCGCGTATTGCGCTGGAACAGCTGGTCAGTGTCGTCCGTCCACTGCTCGGGTGGTGGTCGGAGAAGGATGAAGGAGCGACGGCCGCCTGTCCATACGCCTGACCGCTTTCCAGGCTCGACAACACTGCGCTGCTCAAGATGTGGGTCCGATACTAGGAGTAATCAAACAGGCCAATACTACCGTCTACCGCTAGGGGCAATGGCGACTCCCCCAGGCACACTTTTACGCTCAACGACAGCCCTCCCAATATCACGCACCTATCAATCACGTTCTCGCCCCCAGACATGTTTTCTTACTTATGTAGCCTAGTCTGCGTTCATAATTAAAATCTAAAGCAGAGTAGTCAACTTTTGAGCAGAGGTTGGAGTGAGACGAGTAAAAGGAAAATGAACAAATTAAGACAGAGTAGTTTAACTCTGCGTCACAATGGAGGAAATGCCCAACGGTGCAGTCAACAATGATCATTAAAACACCCCAAACTCCGAAACATGAAAGCTAAAACATAATTTATAAAACTAGGGTTTTACAAGTTGCTTTTCTCTAATAGTTATGTAACTTCTCACTTACGTTCATTCAAATTAAAAACCACATCTCTTAGTTTATTCTAGGTATCTCCAAAACACACGTTTCATTTCATTTTCAGCGACTTATGTTGAACTCGAAACTTACATTGAAATTCTTATGCAAGACTAACTTTACAGTGTTCAAAAGCACTTTGTATGCCTTAAAAAGAGTCATGTGCTAAGTTATGACAAATCATGTGGCAGGTCCGAACTCGTGTCTGCTGCAGCGCCACCCAGTGTCGAGAAGGGAGAAACTCTGCTGTACTGATGCTTAGCGGTCAGTTTAGAAATTTGGTTCTTTTTTTTTTTTGTAAATTTATGTGATTTGTATAAGCATTTCCAATCTAGGTATAAATTAACTTACATGTTTGCTTAACTTCTGGGCAACAGAATAAAATGCAGTATTTCTTGTGAAGAATGTTAATTATCCGTTTTAAAGTGTAAAATATTTCAGAAAAACAGAAGCTGTTTCAAACGGATCAAAGCAGTTTGCTCTTCCTTTTTGGTAGCAACACTCACCCTAAGATTGATATGCACACTAAATAAATAAAAATAGAGACTCCACTTTGAACACAGTAGCTGGAAAGCTGCAGAGCTGCCAGACGGCCCACTGTTTATTTTCACAGCTGAAGTTCTGACCTCAAAGCAACCTTGCCGCCTTTATCTAACCCCCTGTAGGAACAGATTCTCCAGATACTTTAACTGTATGAGCAGGACTGTGACCCTGTGGCCCATTCCCAGAAATATACCTTTCCTCATGAATTATAAACAGGAGGGCAAATGAAACATTGACGCCTGCGCAAAAGCCGTCTCATTAATACAGCAATTTCAAAACTTGTAAATTGCTGATTATATTCTACGCAACTGCTTCATATTCTACGTGAACTACATGTATGCCTTGGATTGGTGTTTTAGTCCCTATGGAGGTACTGATAGGACAAATACCAACTGGCTTCAAACTGTGCAAGATATCATGAGAGGAATGTGAGGAATTCTAATTAGTACCTGGAGGTATGAAGCTGGACACAGAGTCCTCTTAAAGGGCAAAACCACCTTTAGGCAACTGAAACCATTCTCTGGAATCCGTTCTAAACATTTATTTAATTGGAGGCACTTGTAACTTCAATATATGTTTATTCAAAATTAACAAGGACAGGAAAAAAGAAAACAGATGTAGCGTTTAGAGAAATGTAAAAAATAAATGGGGGGACAAACGCAGCAAAGTATTAACATTACTGACTTCTTCTTAGGGAGATGCAAGGGTGGCAAGACAGATGTCAAGAGAAAAGCAGACATATCAGATATTAGCCTTTTTTTGAGAGAGGTTGATCTTATCACCGAGGCTCAGTGCCATTCCCTGTGGAAAGAAAAGATTTATTACAACACAGACAGAAAACAGGAACATAAAAAATAATGTAAAAATAGGTAAGACATTCTCACATTCCTTATTTGTACCCATTTCTACATTGAATTATTACTTTAATATTAAGCTACAATACAAAGCAGCCATATGGCTTGAATTCAGAATCAATAAATTCAGTCGAGCTTTTAGTTCCCAGATTAATACCAAGTTGATGTACAGCAGTTGTGACCCACCTGACTTTTGGCCCTAATGCGTATGTGTCCGGTGACCGGTGCATCGGGCCCCAGGTGAATGGGCTTCTCGATGCTGACGTTAGCCAGGGCATCTTCCCCAAAGATGGAGCGAGCATACAGATTAGCGGCCATGAAGCCACAGAAACCGGAGAGTGCCTGATTTATTTCAGAAAACAAAAGAAAAGAGAATGTGAATAAAATCTTTTTGGGAATAATGAATTAATAAAACTACGTAAAATGGAGGGATGACAAATACAAGAAATTACAAGCAAGCAAATACACAAACATCCCAAAAAGTATTATGTTGTTTAAAATCAAGCAGAGGACAAACAGCTTGTTGAGTCTTGTGTTTATAGTAACTCACCTTTTCAGGAGTCAAACACTTCATGTTCGTGGACTTAAGGATATGCTGAAGATATTCATTCAGATCAGTGATGTTGGTGTTTACTGTGACCTGCAATCAAGACAGGTTTTGGAATTACTTGTTGTTAAATGGAAACAGCATTTCTTTAAATAAGGGCGGGAAACACTTGAAATTCCCAGATGCTGTTGATCTATTAGAAACACAAAACTTACCTTGTTTTCCCATTCAAACTCTGCCCACATCTGTCTGAACTCTGCATCTGTGCAGGAGGCTGGCTGGATGTAATCCATGATGTCAATATGAATGTCGCTGAGGACAACACAGTTTCTGTCGCTAGCAGCTCCGGACACATCATAGACTGCGGAAAAAGAATCAAATTAAAAACACACACTAGCAAAATATAAATTAACTTCCGGACATTCTTCTCTTACCAATGTTGCCAAATATAATCCCATTCTCGGTAGAAGCTACCTTGACATTAGCCTTTATGTTTGCAAAATCATGAGGGGCCAGAGTTAGAGGGGAAGGTTTTTCAACCAACTTGAGATCCCCTGAGGAATAAAATAAAACACTCAATTTAGAAGAATAATACAGAAAAAGGAAACAAAACCAGATCAGAAGGGAGTTAATAAAACAAACCTAAAGTGGCCAACTCAAGAGTGCAGTTCTGAAGAGTGTCGCTTGTTTGGTTGACCACCAGCACATCCAGCACAATGTCATACTGGTTAACATGGACATAGGCTTCAGCGTACACTGGGTCTGAGAATCCAGTCAGCTGGGTCACCTAGTTAGACAAAAGTGTATTTAATCATCATGTTTGATGCAATTACTGGCATTCATTTAGAGCAGAACAGCACAACAATATATCCAGGAGCAAGTCATTATATATTTCATAGAATAACCTATAACTTGAAAAATATAATCATGTCTCAATAGTTGTGTACCGGTAATTTTTCTTAATGCCCAAAAAGTACAGCACCCTCCTGGTTAATGAATAGATAGGTGAGCTTTTCAAACTCAAAGTGCCAAAGTATTGTCCTCTGTATGCGTCTCAGCAGGGCTTTGTGGCTTACCTTATTGAGTTTTGATGCAAGTGGGTCAGCAGCCTCCTTCCTCTGAGTGTTACCCATAGCAGCCAGCAAGCTCAGCTGAAACTGGTCCTCCTTAGAGGTCATCTCATTTTTGGCTGTGAGTTGCATGAAGGAGATCGGGTCGTCTGCTTGCACGGTCACGTTTCGTTTCTCAGATTCTTTCTGTGATCAGGATTATTATGGATCATCCTTTATCTGCTTCATGACCATAGCTTTGAAATGTGTTGTGTACTACTACTACAGCATAATTCAAAAATATCTGGAGACACTTGCTCATTTTATGTAAATGACAAAGTATGTGTTCAAACTTTGGAATGATGCAGAAGCTACGTGAATGGTACTAGGTGAAATATTGCTGTTATCACTTTCTATAAATCCATACTACCATCTGTGACTATAATTCTATGTTATGATTAACAACATGAGCAAGAATAGAGGTGTCAAAACAAACTGGCTACAAATATTGCTTTTGTTAAAAACAAGAAATTTCAGTGATCTTCTTCCTGTCATATCACTGAGAAATGAATACAAATGATTTACAATTAAAACATGAATCCAAATGATTGTAAGTTCTTATATTGTGACCAGAACTGTTAAAGGGCTCTAGTGGCATCTTTGTTAATGTAATGAAATAGGACACACAGTTGAAAAAGTATGATGTTCAACCAGATTTTGGCAGTCTTATCAAAATGTTGATCAAATTAGTATGTTAATGCCCATCTTTTTATTATTATTATAAAACTATGTAGAAAAAAAATATTCAGCTAGAATAAAGCACCTCCATGAAAGAGCAAAAATGTTCAACATAAATTTCCCTTTAAATCTACAACTAAGATGACGCTCCTCTTCTAAATCTAGTTTTAGACATTTTTCCTTTCTAACATGTTTTTATTATTGCACCTCTCTAAAGTTCAACACTTTGGTCTGTCCTTGCTTTTTAAAAAAAAAAGTGTATGACAAATCAAGTTGACTTCACGTAAAAAAACAAAACAAGAACATAAAAATGTGATTTCTTCCTGAACCTATGATTCTGAGGTTAAATACAGCGTTCAGCCCAGTGACTCAACCACCATTACCTTCTGTGACAGCTTCTCCTCCTCCAGCCTGACAGTGAGCATATGCGACAGGGATCTGCGGCATTCCTTGTTGAAAATGTCATTCATAAGTGGTGAGCACTCTGACAGGACCTTCAGGCACAACGAGATGCGGTCCACATCATCATCTGTAATTGGCTTCTTGGGCAGTGAGGACTTGCCCAGGTGAAGCACTGTGACCATAATCAGCATGGCTTCAGCTACAAATGACTGAAAATTCACAGAGAGGGGGAGGGATTAGAGAAATAAGCAGATGGCTTTGAAACAAATAAAGGGTTGTACAAGTCACTTTATCGGCGGAATAACTTACATTTTGTTTCTGTTTGTCTTGAACAATTGAAACGTAACGCAGGGCCAATTTGGTGAGTGTTGTGGCTAAGGAAGCCGCCACAAAGAAGTCTCCATCCATTAGGAAGCCTCGGAGTGGTGGCCTGGGAAGAAAAATAAAAAATACAGATTGAGACATATGGGAACTCAAGAAAAACAACCAGTTCTAAACTGTGGATTTGTAATCCAACTCCAATGTGCAAATTTTACCTGTCCTCTTCTTTCTTTGAAGGCCTGGAGGAGCTCAGGGCACTCTGTGTCACGTAGGTTCCCATCTCCGTCACCAGCTTCTGAGCTGGAGCGGCGCTTACTTCATCCTCTGGTTTCAACTCACCCGTCTCTTTTTTAATCTCATTCTCCACTATTGGGATCTGTCCAGTATACATGTAAGAGATTTAAATTGACCATTTTAATAAAATTTGCCATAATCAATCAATGACAACGTAGAGACATCACTAAGCACACACACCTCTCCTAGAGACCTGCGTACTTCAGTCATCACACTCTGGATGTCCTCCTTAGTACTGCAGTATTCTCCTAAAATCCAGAGTGCTCCCCTGTAAATCCTGGAATAAAGCAATTGTGACAAACATGTACAGTGAAGCTTAGATGTTGTGAACTAAGCTGTATTTAGTATTGGTCTAACACTTGTTAGGACGCTTTAGACATAGTTTCTGGCTCAGAGTCCACGACTTGTCAATCTCCCTTAAACTACTGAAAGACCACGGATTCACACAATCATCTCAAGGCTTCCGGTGTCTCTATGGCATGTGGGCCTTTTTTTCCACATCACAATTATTCCATTTTCAACTTTCCATTTTTAAGCTTTGACAACAAACTTTCAACACTCAGCCTTTTCTAGGTTTATGCTCCAAGTGGACGGTATGAATGACACTCCACTTGAGAAGGCTTCCTTGAGATTGAGAAAGTCATGCCAACATTCTGTATACGTTTTTATTGGTTCTTTAATATTCAAACAGCTGATAAACTTGGGAATTTCATTAGCTGTAAGATATAATGATCAAAATTAACAAATAAATCCTTGGAATATTCTACAAGAAATTCAACACAAACAATATCTGACGCATCCTTTATAGCAATCCCATTATTAAAAAAAGTATTTAAGGTTCCAGAGAGTAATAAATAAAAGTGTTTCTGAAAGCTTACTTGACTGTTTTAATGGCATGAAAAACCTCCAGCATCTTCTCGATGATCAAAGGTCTTAAGTTGTCGAACCTCTGGATGGCCTCCCTCACAAACTCCAGCACATCAGCAGCAGCTGCCTCATTAGTGTCACTCAGGAATTCCATCAGCTGGGATTGAAAACCATCAAAAAACATATACATTCATTCCAGCCTCTGTTAAGCTAATTATACAAACGGAAAACAGTTTAGAAAAGATTTTCTCATGGTGTTAACATAAAAAACTCACCACAGGTATGACATTAGCTGCCATGTCAGGGAAGCGCACACTGCACGAGTGGAGAGTGCGAACCAGCAGCTGTCTGTACTTATCAGTGTCTTCGTGCTCCGTTACATTGTTTGTTTTAATCACCTCCTTCTTCAGAACAATCACCAACTAGAAAGCAGACAGAAGTCGGAATATTTGCAAAGCAGTCAAGCTCCGTCAGAGAAAAGACACCGAAAAAATAAAAACACCTGAAAAATGGTAACACTTCATTTAAAACCGACCTCTTCCACATTACGAGAGGAGACGAGGTCCAGGGCCAGCTGTAAGGTCTTCTTTCTGACTTCCAGATCAGGGGTGCTGAGGACGCGCAGAATGTCCATCACTAGATCCTGGATAAATACATAAATACATCATTAAACTGATTACATCCCAACAGTCTCACATAACTAACAATAAATTGAATATTGAAAACATTTCAAAGTAAAAGATAAAGCAGCCATGAATCAACCTACTTGAAGTACGCGCTCATGAGTTGGATGGTCCTTCAGTTCAATCAGACGGTCGAGAACGATCAGCTTGACATTGTTGTCGCTCTCCTTGATGATCAAATCAATGTAACACTGCGCAGCAGCCTGGGATCCAGAAAATTATATGATAGTCAGAAAAAAATATCAGTCCAATTCAACAATGTATCTGGTGTGCAACAGCAGTAGGGTAAAATATGTACCTTAATGGCTGTGGGAGCACTGGAGAGAGTAACAAGAGTCCCAGCAGCTTCATACTTAACAGCTGGACTCGAAGACTGCAGCAGATTGTAGATGCATCGGATAAAGCGGGCGCGCTCCGATGGATTAGCATGGCAAACCTAACACAGAGAATAGAAATAGTAATAACAAATCATTGGGTTATTTTATTGCGTTCTTATTTAACTCAGAACCTGAATTATATAAATCTGCCTATTTCCTACCTTGTATATCAGCTCCACAATGACCAGCTGCAGGATGTCACCGAATGTATGAACCTGATCTATACATGTGCTGAGGTAATCAAGGGCTCGATCCTGCAGGAACAGATGATGTTGCTTAGGTCTGCATAAACATCACAGCCTGCTACAAACAGACTATATGCTGAAATGCAACAAACCTGATCTGCATGAATCAGCATCATGAAGGCATTTCTCTTACAGCTGGCATCTTTTTCATTGACAAGAAAATCATGGATCAACTCTGGAGCATCTGGGATGAGATGTTCGAAGTTCCTAAAAAATATAAAGTAGCTCATTACTCACAAAAAAATGAACAAATGGCATAATGTGGATGGGTAAGAAGATATTCCCTTGTTGGTACCTATAGATAGTATAAATGGCAAGGACAGCATTTCGGCGGACGTAGCTGTGGCGGTGCTCCAGGCAAGCCCGGATAGCTGGCATCAGAGGCTCGAGGAGCTCAGATTCCTTCAGCTTGCAGAGGAAACGGAGGGTGGAGCCACGGATGAACTCGTTGGGATGCTGCAGGTCCTGAAATTAAAAGAAACATTTGCAATAACTAAATGTGCAGAGAACAAAAGCAAACTGTTCTTAGAACATTGTAAAAAGAAATATATGAATTTTGATGCAATTACTGAAATATCCTTCTAACATAAAATTTTGAGCAAATTTTACTAACAGCACAACAATATATCCAGGAGCAATTCATTATATATTTCATAGAATAAACTATAACTTGAAAAATATAATCATGTCTCAATAGTTGTGAAATTTTTCCTAATGTCCAAAAACTACAGTGCCCTCTGGGGTTAATGAATAGATAGGATGCTGCAGGTCCTGAAATTAAGACACACTTGCAATAACTAAATGTGCAGAGAACAAAAGCAAACTGTTCTTATTACATTGTAAAAAAAAAAAAAAGTGAATTTTTTCAACTCGAATGTTAATTTTAACTAATATAAATATATTTTCCAAAGCTACAACTGAGGCAGTATCTTTAAAATTCTTGTTTTTTTAAGCCAAATTTAGTCAAACAGTTTATGAATTCTATAAGTCACAAAAATGACAAACTACTAAAATCTGGATATTATCTGATTTTGTTCTCTGTGACTGAATCTTTTGTTTGACTGAATGTTTGTTTGACATATTGAGGTCACAGTCAGCTCACCTTCCTGTAGGCATCACAGACCAGGATCATCTCCTGCAGCAGCTTGCCATCTGGAGTTGTTTTGGGAACAATCTCCCAGAAAACCAGCAGAAGCTTTTTTATGGTGTGGTCTTGAAGTGGCAGCACAAAGCGAATAATGGTCATCAGAAGTCCTGGCAATTTCTCGCCATTCAGGATCATGATGATGACCTTCTTCAGGGCTTCAGTTTTTGCTTTGATCTCGCCCTTTTCTGAAGAGAAATGGTGTTCATATTAAACTCTATCAACTACTAAAAGAGAAATAGATACATAGGTTTAAATTTCTGTATTTTTACTACAAGTAAATTAGGATCTATGAACTACAGCAAAAGTTGGGGAACTAGGGGTCATATTAAAAAGTCTTACCCAGATCAGTTTTTAAGCTGACTTCAGAAGGGGGCTCCGAGTCAGAGGTTACATTTATCAGAGTGTAACAAACATTTTCTGCAGCTGTCATTTTGCTGCTGAGTTTTCAGAAGAATCCCAGTGGAAAAAGCTGTCTGGCATATACCTATATGAGCAAGACAAAAGTGAGAAGGTCATTAAAGGGCAGAGAAAATGCTAGTGCAAATGAGCTAAATATTCCAAAAGAAAGCATCAATATTAACTGAGCAAAGTCTGAACAAGGAAGTAAAACAAATACAGAAGGCTGATAATTAAACAGAGTAAAGCACTGTGTAGTCTTACACAGCAGCAGCTTGGAAATACAAGGAATGAAAAAATCAATAATGTCAAGAACTATTAATTCAGTGGCAATAGAATTGACACAAAATACATTTCCACAACCACATTCTTGGAATTATACATGGTTCCTGTGAGAGATTACATATTATATAACTAACATTTCAAAGAATCTTTTATAGTTAAATAGTAACCCTTTTTCTAAATATTGCCATTCTCTTTAAGAGTTTGTGTTAGATTTCAAGAAATGGAGGAAAAAAAACATTCCAGTGAAAAGAGCTATCAAACAGAAAAAACAAAAAACAAACCAATAGCACAGCTCTACCAACATTCCCGGGTTGAGTGTAGAAATATATTTGCATATACATCAAAAAGTATGAAAAGCATTAGCTCTAAATTTAACAATAAATATAAATGTTTATTAAGTTTCCTTTTTAAGCTTGGTAGTGTTACTTTGTTGTGCAACTATTTAAGCTCGGGTCCTGATTATGCTTTTTGATTGTTTAGGAGGCACTGGGTTGCTGCTAAGGCTAACTTAACTCTTTTAATCAGATTTATTCACTATAGAGCAGAAAAATGTAACCTACACGTCATTGAAGGTTGAACTTGGATATCCGTCTAACGAGAGCCGTGGGGAAAAAATTCCCCAGTTTGTGCTTTTGTACTTAGGACAAGGAGAGTTCTCTTTATCTGAGATTGTTAATGTGATTCCAAACTTTCCCATGTGACAGGTCAATGTGACCTTGGCCCAGCTGCTGCACCAAGCATCACCCTAGAATCTACTGTTAACCTGTAAGCTGCTTAAAATAAAGCTCTGTCTAAAAATGTAATCTAAAATACAAGTTTGAAGTGCATTATTTTTACTTAAGCTTTGGTGACTGTTGCTTCATCTGATGCTTCTGTGTTGAAAACGAATCAGTGAATGTTAAAGATGAATGGATACTTGTCTGGTTTACCCAAGGGAACTTCTCGTAGTGACACTGGAGAACCACATTGATATAAAATCATAAACTGCCTTTTGTGACTAAAAACTAAGGGTTTTTAAAATGAGGGGGGTGGGGGGGAGGAAACAGAGCCAGTAAATGTTACCAGAATTTTTATATGTGAGTTTTGAAGTATTGTATTAGAAGCAGTTAATGGAGACAACAGAATAAAAAAAAAAAAACTTCCTCACTTTCATAGGAAAAAAACAACAATTTTCACACTTGCTTGAGATGTTTAGGTATTTCCAAAAAAAAGCTAATGCACAAAAGGAAAGATGTTTGATGTGCTCCAAATCAGCAGATGGAAACACACCTAATTCAGATATTCATTTTTGTTTTCCTCTATTAATACAAACGTTTGCTTAAAATTTGAATGATGATGGGATGCAAACATAGCTGTGTGCATTACAGATTATAGCTTTAGTTTATCTAACATAGGTCACTAACATATGAAACATATTTTGCAAAGAGGTCTATCAAGTCTTGAAACTTTATTTTCAAATGGTACAATTATAACATGTAACATAAACTTCTCCTTTAAGTAACCATGGGATGACTGGTCGTGGCACTGGCACCAGGACTACTGTAAGGTGGCTCAGGTGCCACATAGACAAAACTGTGTGGTCAATTTATTAAATCTTCCATTGACTTAGGATGTTTCTATATATCACACTATGGCTGACATTAAAACAGTATCAGATGAAATATCTCAACGAATCTTAGTGTACATACTAATGTTTTAGTTGCTTTGCTTTCTTTTATTTTTCTGTGGCAATACGTTTTGCTACGGTCTTACACATGTTCAGTTTGCCGGGGTTGTGCATTAAAGATCGATAGCGCCACGAATTCTGGCACAATTTCATTAAATTATCTTTCATTTTTCGCTAACAATAATTTTAGCGTTGTTCTCATCGCAATATAAGGCGATCCAAACCAGCTAAACAGCTGCTAGCTAAAGCAGCTAAAGTCACAAAAGTGCGATTTGCCTTCTTTGCGACAAATTGAGTTGTTTGCGTCAAAAACAAACAGCTGGGTGAGGGGACATGCTAACAAACAACCTTAAATTATCTAGTTAGCTGGTTACACATCTAACATAGCTATGGTATAATACAAAATACACGAATCCGCACCCCCTGTTAGCTAACAGTAGCTTAGCTTTCGACCAGCGTTGTAATGAAATGGAGGACGGTAACATTAGCTTTCTGTGTTATATGTTGAGATATGCAAAACAAGCAATATCACGCATGCTTATGAAATATAATAATATAAGCGTTACAGCTATAACATATATCTAGTTCTTAAAGGTGGCTACCAAAATCAAACTTTAGTTATTTACTTGTGTAAAAGCCCGATGAGCCCCCAGCGGTGAACTGTCTATCGGCTCTCTGCTTCTTCCTTCTGACGTGGAAGACAGCTTCCTGAGCCACATCACTGCTACGGTGCCGCGGAAGGCTCAAACGCGCAAAGAAAATCAAACTCAAATTTTAAAAAGCTGAATTTTAAAATATATCCGAAGGTTGCGCTTTAATTTTAACGTTTGTGTTCTTCAATATTCATTTTCTGAATGAATATTGCAACATCTAAAAGGAAATAAATAGACAGAACATAGGAAGAGAAATTGTACTGTTTCATTCAATACTTTTGTTGTGACTGGAGTCACAACAAAAGTAATCTTAAGATTCTTAAAGATTGAAGTAGAACCAGCTAAAATCTTACGACGCTTAGTTCAGCCAAAATCAATTCATTTTATTCAAAAACATAAAAGAATACAAAAGTATTAGAAATACAACACTTAGAATAAAAATACAGAGATACAGAAAAGTACAAATAAATGTTAAGTTGCAACACACTGAACAAAAATCTGAACTCATGAATCAATGTAGAAATATCACAATTTTTTATGTTACAAAAAAATTACTGTAACTTTGTCATTTCAATTTCCAGAATTGTTTTACTTTCATTACAACCGATTAAAGTAGTTTGTAGCATCCTCTAGTGGAAACTAACCTTAGTGCCACAGTGGATGCAAAAATATGTGAACTTATAAAGCTGCATGTTTCTCCCATGTGGACTGAGATGAAAAGCATAATATTAGTTGCTGTGCTCTGGCTGTTGGGATTGTTCTCCTGCCTGAAATGTCTGAAATTGTCTCATTCAAAAGTTTAAGTTCTTTGTTACATAAAAGGCTTCCACCAAACAGGACCTGGGTCAGATGTTACAGTGAAAAACAGCCTTTTAACCAAATTTCAATTGGACTTTATTGTTTAAAGTTATTGCACTTTAACTGATTAAATGAAGGTTATTTAAAAAGTAACAGTTAAAAATACTACATGAACTACTTCAAAATGTTTGCCATTTCCAGTGATTATCAGACTTGGCATTAAACTCTGGCAGAAAATAGAAAACAATATTAATATGTGATTAAAAAACACAAACAAGCTGTGAGTTTCAACCAGTTGTGATAATTTCCAAAAAAACAATCACACCCACAACCCCATAAACCCTTACCAAATTTATTTGTATTCGAGGTAAAGGTTATATTGATTTGTTTTAGATTCACAGTTTCATCCAATGAACCTAAAAATCTAAAAACCCTCTGGGGCTCATAGTGGAGAGCACTGTAGCCTATACTGAACACAACGCTTTACTTTTCTCTTTCACTTACCTGTTAGCCGACATTTGTTGTAAGAGCATGTGCAACTAATGACATTAGAGGTAGCTCTTTTTAATTAGTGAGAAGGACTCACAACTCATGTTGTTGTAAGCTGATGTATTAGCAAGGATATAGTGCCAAATGATTTGTTTTGCTGAGTAAATTATATCTTTACTTCAAAGTGTTGTTGTGTGTGATATATGCAAAACACCAAATTTGCTACTGATTATTGTCTTCCAGTAAACTTGTCAAAAAACAATAGTACTAACTTTAAATGCAAGTTGCCTGTGAGCTACTTTTAGCGTGACATAATTCTTAGAGGCAGACCTTAGAGGTAAGAGTTTAAGGTAAGAGTTTAAGCTCCTGGAACCATCCTGGCTCCATTCTGGAGAAGTTTTGGCCATGCTCATATTTATTTCCTTATGCTCAGTTGTGTAATTCTGTTTTTATGAAACAGTGTGGTCTTCAGTGAAAAAGGGTCTGGTATTCTGAACAGATACACCATGCACAAAATAAAAACGCAGAATGAGAATGTGGAGATAAGAGGTTGAAGCACTGTTTTCAAACTTTGACAAAAGAGGCATAAAGTTAATTTGGAAAGCTATCTGTTATCAAGATAGCTTTATGAACATGCAAAGATATGCAAAATCCATCTGTTTATTGACGCACTATTGCGTCAATGAAATTATTATTTCCTCATATGCTGATGATGTTTTGTACATGCAGTTTCATACACAAAATTAGTGTGAATCTGTACTAAACATTTTCTGTGATATTTGAAGATTAAGATTTTATTATTTGATCAGTTTTATAGCTTGCTTAACAAAGTGTGTGTGTTTTTTTTTTTTTTTTTTGCTTTAAAAGCAAACACATTTTATTGATATGATTCAAAGGTATTTTCTGCCTTAGTCCGTAAATCTTGTTTAAAGAAACTGCCTGTGCTTTTGATCCAAACCAAGGTTCGCAGTTCTCCAAGTCGGTGACATTGCTGTCTCAGGCTCCCATACAGATCACACCTCACACACTCTGGTCCTGAAGTACTCAGTTGTGGGCTGTAGGCGGCGACGGAGAGCCCAATTTCTGTAAAAACAACATCTCACCTTCTTTCTTTAGTCCAAGTGCTGGAACACGTTTGAGTGACCATGGAGCGCGTTTGCTGTCATGTAGTTCAGCGTTAATACGCCGTGAATAGTTGCACGCAGGCGACCTTTGAGAAGATAACGAGGAGCAGGACTCGAAGCTATGGCCGCACGGGAGGAAGGAGAGGTTTTGCACGGTAAACTAAGGCACCACGACGGGACTGGAAGTGTAAACAGCTCAGAGGGCTTCAGGAACGGCTATGTGAAGAGCTGCGTCACCCCCCTGAAACAGGACCATCAGAGAGGATTTTTGTTCAGCGTGTGCAGGTTTTGTAACGAAGACGTCCTCAATTCCAAACTGCTGAAGGTGTCTGCCCTATACGTGGGCGCCTTTGTTGTTTTCGCCGTCTCTTTCCTCATTTCCAGGAGCTTGCAAAGTGACTCGGTGTGGGATCTGCGGACTTTTTTGCTGGGCTTCTCCCAGTCCATCTGTCCCCTGTTCAGCATAGGATGTGCGTTCTTCTTCCTCACCTTTTACCTGAGGAGGAAGAAGAAGCAGAGCAGCAGATCGTGGCTCCTGTCACTGCCAGCTTCGTGCTACCTCGGGGATTTTCTGGTTCTGCGGTTCTTGCAATGGGGAGAGGACCAGCACCAGATGCAAATGGTGGGCAGGTTGCTGTTCGTGTTGGGATGCGTGGGTCTGCTCACGCTCATCCCGACGCTCAAACTCAAGCACAGCGTCCTCGTCCTGGTGTTCGCCAGCGTGGTGTGGCTGCTCTCCCTCACAAGTTTGAGCGCTCTGCCCGCACTGCTCAGACCGCTCCTGGCCTGCTTTGCGGGGGTTTCTGGCTCCCTGCTGGGCATCTGTTTCGACCGCTACTGCCAGACGAGGGAAGCGCCGAGTGGGGTTTCCAGCGCGGAGGAAAAGGTCCCGGTGATCAAACCGAGGAGACGGTCCAGTTGCGTTTCACTGGGGGAAACGTCGACCAGCTATTATGGCAGCTGTAAAATGCCCCGCAGACCCTCGTTGCCCTGCATATCTAGAGAGCAGGTAGGTCACCTCACCCCTATCCCATCCACCCCCCGCCCTCTGCAGGACCAGGGTTTGTTGTTGTAGTCGCAGAAATAGGCCCGCAGATAATCCACAACTGCTCGCCGTGCACGCGAGTGGAAAGCACCCATGTCATGACAGAAAGCAGCTCAAGCCCAGCAGAAGAAAATGATCAGTTTTGCCACTACGATAAGCAAATTGTCAGACAACTTCAAGTCATGAGTCAGTGTCATGTAACTATTTGACATCAGCGTCACTGAGTGTGTAGTCTAAAGTGACTGAAAGCAGCATTGCATTTCTAAAGAGTGACGTAGAAGGGCTATCTCTGTTTTTGTCGAACTTTATTCACATTCATTTAGACCATTCATTTAAGCAAAACATCTGCCATAAAAAAAAAGTTTGCAAGTGCTTTATGTGTAGAAAATTAAACCTATCATTTTTCTTATAGGTTTCAATAATATAACTTGTATTATTGAGCACAGCTGCTCAATAATATATTACCTTAACTGTCATCACTGTATTACTGTATCCAATATTGATGTTGAAAAGAGCTGCTTGGAATGCAGTGATAACAATTTTGTATCAGAAATTGTCCAGGAGTATTAAAACTTTGCATGTCAGTGAGATGCTTACCCTGATTAATGGAGTCTGGCTTCAGAAGATGCACATAAACGATCTGACTTAAAGTCATAGTGCCAGAGATGCTAGATCACAGAATGTTTTGGAAACACACATGAGAACGATAGGAGGGAGGACAGCATGTGGATTTATTAGATCTGAAGTCATCGTAGCAACATTTACCAATAATATCACCTTAGGATAACTTTCTAATATTCTTGAAATCTTAACACAGTTACAATAAGCAGATATTCACTGGTTAATCAGTGTTGTCTGGTTTGATTACTGCTTGAAAGACATGACTTATAGCTACATACATTATAGTTCTACCACACATTTCATCAGTGATTGTGGTTTTCAAAATATTTCCAAACAGAAGGTTTTTCTTTCTTGCGTAAAGACAGCATGAAGGGTCAAAACTTTGTTTCAGCCACCTGACTGACGGTATGGAGTCAGCTGTACCATGCTCTTCCTTCTCTGACTTCTCATTAAAAGCATTTACAACCATAAAAGCTGCATGTTTCAAAGCTAGCATTTTTGAAACTAACAAAAAGCCCTATGCTTACTTTCCTAGTAACTTTTCTTAGTTTTTGTGTTACGATTGCAGTCAGCTCCGTGTATGAGAAGAATATCACGTTGTCTGAATAGAAAAGATGCATTGCCCATTTTAGCTTGGCAGTAGCTATATTGCATTATCTAAGTCTATAAGGTCTGCTTCACAAAGTCTTTTTCCATCTTCTTGCATTTCCTACATTTCGTAAGGTTTGTATCAGTTAAAAATGAAGAAATCTGAAGCTTGTCGGCAGAATAGCAACACAGTCAACAGTACGACCAGTGATGTGGGCTGCAGTTTCACATGACTGTCGACAACACATATTGACGGTGAGCAGCTTAATCAGTCCCTAGCTGTCCTCCTGGCGAACATAAACTTGTACAATCTGTGACAAGCCTTGTTGTTTACATTCATAAGATAATGGGGACACTTTCCATTGTGGTGTCGGCGGGTTTCATATTACATGCATCGTGCCTCGACTTAAAAGCTTTCTGTACACAACTGTTGCCTTCATCTATACGTAAAACACGTAGTAGATATAACTGTCAACAACATATTTTAAAAACAAAGCAGGCTATTCTGAAGTAGATGCCAGGCCATCAGATCACGCACATTGTTTCTGTGTCCTTCGAGCTTTGGGAGGAATGATAAGAGAACTAAAATTGCATGTCTAGATTGTCTCGGTTGTTCTGTTTTCCGTTTCAACATATGTTTTTCTCCATTTACCACATTGTGTTTAATTCTATTTGTAGAATAGCATGACGTGCTAAAATAGTCCCTACAATTCTATAGAAAAAGCTTTATCCAATGAGGTACAAATGTTTTAGATCCAAAAGGGATCTTTATGCATACCAAAAAACCCCGTCAGATCAGATGGATTTAAGTGTATTACTAAGCGGAGAAAAAGAAACTAACATAAACTAGAGGCATAAACTAAATACACAGAGGCAGTTGCTGTTCTATTTTATAGTTAGTTTTTGTGATGCTGTTTTTAAGTTCTTCACCTGATAGTAATTAGCCTCTAATTTACCAGGTACACATTTAAAACAGTCAAGGCCCCAAAAGTCCTTTTTGTTTTGTTTATCTGCTCAAAGCTGAGACCGGACATCGTTTTTGACAAATTATTTGAGCCAGTCGTAACAACACGAATTAGCTGGTTATCAAAATAACCTAAACTTGTGGGGAGTTATTATCAGTTATGCTTTGACATTTTACTGACTTTTCTGTATTTTAATTAAAGTTTTTCTTGGAAACCAATGGAAGATAATTTCAAAAATGGGTTTGTCTGAATATGCTCCAGTGATTTCCACTTGAACTGAATTCCTATATGTACATTAGTAAAAAAAAAAATGTAAATGCTAGCCTTCTGATCCTTCATATGGGTTGCTTATATATAATCCTGCAGAACACTTTTAGATGTTCGTCATAGTTGTTTTGTGTTCTATCTACCGCTCTTTGTTATCTGTTTGTCTCCCCTGTAGGACACAGAATTACTCTACTGGGAAGGATTGCAAACTTTGCACAAGAAAGTATCTTCAGTAGAATAACAACTCTTTGTTATATTGTGTGATTCAATTGCGATATTGCTCAAAAATGGACAGCCTTTGCGTCAGAGGCAGGCAAAAAGCAAGTACAAAGAATCATTTTGAAAGGAGTCACTCTGGGTTCACTGGTAATGTCGTACATGTTCTTCATCTTCACACACGTTCTGCACACAAAGCAGTCCGTGCACGCTCTGCCCCCCTCTTGTTTGACAGGGTCACTGGTTTCTGTCTTTCGCTCGCAAATACAGGAGAATTGTTCGTCCATTAACAGCAACACGTGGTTTTTCAGGCACTGAGTTCATCAGTGTGGTAGGCATAGTTTAAGCGTCACATTCGTACAAGAGTAAAATATTTGTTCAGGATGGCACGTAAAAATGGACCATATTTGAAAGCGCTTATAATTTTAGGATCATAACCGTCTTTTTTGTAAGAACTTGTCTTGACCCTTGGTTGTGAAGATAACCTTCTAACATATATAATTTTGAGACATATTGTCACAATTTAAAGATATTAAATTATGTTCAATGAGTTGTCTGCAAAGTTATATCACTTACAGTCTGTGACATGATTGATAATGTCCCCCTCTCTCAGTTTCAGTGCTGGTGGAAATAGCCACTCCTGCTCTTAGCACATTGACACCATTGTGAACTTTATAACCTCTGTGGACAACACGCTCTCCTCGGAAAACCTCTGTGCCAGAAGCATAAACAATGTGTTCCCACAAAAGGAAGGGATTGACAATGTCTAGCATGTAGATTGCCTTTTTTTTTTTTTTAAAGAGTGATAACCTGCACGTCTTGTCTACAGTGGAAGCAAACTTCAGAGAAGGCGTAGAGTTCTCTAGAACTGCCAAACGATGGTTCCCAGACACTTGTTACAGACGAGTATTATGGTTGTAATAAACAATGGAGGACATGTGTAACGGATGTCTGCGGAGGTTGACATTGTCCTGGTGGGGAACCTCACCGATGTGACGCAGAAGTTTATAATGGACTTCTTCTACAAATACAAATAGACCTCATGATTCATAGACCTGACATCAGTACAGGAACATTTCTGGATAATTTCATAAGTTTCTGACGTAGGGATGTCCCAACCAGGAAATTTTCCCTTCTAAGACAAATCAGAATCTGTTATAAATAGGCAAGAGAGTCACTTTCTGATTATTAATAACATTTATTATATTTAGTGCCATATACATGTTTGAAAATAACATTTGATCAACAGTAGATCTCACTTAGTATTCATATGTTCTCTAGCATGGATTACTTTATTCAAAGTTAGAACTGCATGTTATATTCAACTGCCATTGCTGTATTACTATATGCAAAACTTAAGTTATGAAGGACTTCTTGGACATAGCATTTAGTAAAATATAATATGCAAAACACTGAATATCTCTAAAATATTTGGACAGGTGGATGAACTTTAAACTTCCTTCTCTTCTCAAACAGGGGATACAGTTTTTATGGCTGAGATGCTGAAGCCCACAGATAGTGATTGAGAAACACTGTCGTAATGTGTAAAAAAAATTTGAAAACGCTGTTTGATTGTATTTATATTGTCATCAAAATTTTCAGCAATACCACAGCAATACATTTCTTTTATCATTTATAGCCCAGCCTTGATAGGTGAAAAGTGGCTGTGCAGCTGCGTATCTTTTTTTAAAATTTAGGTTGAATGCCTTTATTGTGTGGTGTTTGGTTGTACACACATAAGAATTACAACAATAACACCTTCTTGTTGAGTTTGTTGCTTTTGTCCAATCAATTTCCAAGTAACTACAAGACCTGGAAAAGCACAGGATTGTACCATTTTTGATGCCCGATAGAAAATCACAAATTTCTTCCTCACTAGCCATACTTTAACAAACTCCAACTGATGAGATGAGTTGATAAAGCTGGCAGCCTCAACTAACCTAACGTCGACAAGCTTAAGTCTTCTGTGAAAATGGAGATTACATAAATGTTTCTGGGCTTATTTTGGTTTTATTTGTACTGACAGGAATATGTTTGCTCTAGCCAGTGCATTAAATGAAATGCAACATACTGAAGTCATTTTACAGTTCATACCACGTACCTTCACTTAGTGTTTCAAGCATGCTGCGTGTGCACGGAGCAAGCAGGCAGCAGCCAGGATCAGTTGTGTGTATCCTTTTCTTTACATTTAAGCTTCTGCCCTAAAATAATTCTGCCTGGGATTTATCACACTGTCGTGTCCAGGTGCTGTTTAAACTTAAACTTAGCTTCTTGCAGTTTGTTCACTGCTGAGGCTATGTTGCAGCTGATTATTTGGGAGAAAACCATAAAGTAGAAGAGTATGACAGACAATTTTATTAATTTATTTAAATATAAATCTGACTCTTCAACAAAGCGGCTAACTTTTTGTTACATTTCAGAATAATGGATTCCTTGTGTGGCGATTGATTAATGTGGCTGCTGTAGTTCAGACTTGTGCCCCCAGCAATGCGTACATGTCACAGAGTCTGATGACAGGATTGCCTTACTGGCTTGGTTGTAAAAGGAAAAAAAATAATAAAAATGAGAGTGGTCATGCAGACATGGCATTCACCCACCGATGGTTACAGCTCACAGAAACCTGTGTCACTAACAGGTGTAATTTGGTATAGTCATCTGAAAATAATTTTTGTACTTTGTGTGCCACTAGTCGTTGCCTAATATTCACAAAGTGATAAACACTGAGGGAAATTGTTATCCGTCAGGCTACAGTAGATTACCCATGCTTGAGCAAGAGATGTTTGTTTTTCTTTTTATTTTCCTGCATGACGCCTGTCAGTAATAAAAACCTGAAAATAATACTTTTATTTTTTTGCCCAGCACATTTCAGTAGAAATAACTATGTAAACATATCAAAGAAAGGACTTCTGTTTTCATTTTTACGAGCTTGCAAAGAACATGCAAATATCAACAGGAATTAAATGGAAATTTGAAAATAGATTTTTTTTTCACCTGTGCATTCTGAATGTCAATGACTGAACAGCACAGGGAATTTCACTAAAACTCAGCTTGATAAGCCCTTATCAGCATATATTTTAGAGAAAAAGAATAATATTTCATTATCTTTCATTTCATTTAATGTCTTTATTTAATGTTGTTAATTTAGTTTTTTCAAATATTTATTTTTAAAACTCTGAGCTTTAGTTGAGTATAATATTAAAATCAAGCAAGCAAGTATATTTTTTTTACATGCAGATGATGCCAAAAGGCTAATTATGAATTGTGTAAGAAGACTAATCAAAATATATCAATAGCTAATTTTCTGTCTGTTGCATGTATTTTATAAGTCTTTCACAAAAACAATCCTGTCTGCCATTGATATGTCACAGAAAAGGAAATAAGTTCAGCTTGTTCCAGTCACTCATTTTTTTTTCTTTTTTCAGAAGGTGTTATTGTTGTAATTCTTGATAAACAAAAAGTCGCTGCACCAGTCTGAGCTCATAAGTTTGTATATTTATGTGTACAGTGCGTGAAGTTTAAACTGCCTGGGAAACAACACCCATACTTGTTTCTTTCCTTTTCCATTCTGGTATCACAGTTAATAGTGTGATATCAGAATACGTTTCAATCAGGTTTCTTTTATTTTTATTCTTTAACATTTCCAAGAATGCATTAGGGTTACATCAATCTGCCTTTTCCATTTAGATACTGGTTTTCCTTGATGTTCAAAATAGATAGCAGCATATAATCCAATTAAATACGATGACATTTCAAGTTTATACATCAACATATTTGTCCTTATCCGATTTCTACTCAAAGCACCAGCAAAATGCATCCAAGTACATTCTCTATTGCTTATTTCAATTACAAAGTGAAAATGGAGGGAGTTCTGTGTTCTGGTGCATTTAATGAATAACTAATCATTAAATAATGATCAGGGAAAATTTTGCATTTTACCTGATGATTACCAACAGAGCTGATAAAGAGACAATTAGCCAATTTCAGACTCTTGTTGATTGGTGAATTTCTATTGCCAACATGAAGGGATGAATTAAGTTTGCATTTATAAAATATACCAACTTAAATATACTGCTAAATTGTTGAAAGTAAAACATTCTGCTTGTTTAATATGTTGATAAATGAGACAAATTATTTATGTAAAATACCAGAATAAAGAATTTCACACCGGAAATACACTCTCCAAATTGTGTAAAATTAGAAAGAGTCAGCTAAATATATATTATTATTTGTTAAAGAGTATTTTGTGTTCACGCTTCCAGGGTAAAAATATTCAATTAGATTGACACGGAAGACCTCAGAGGCCATGCTGCGAGCGCTACGCAAATTGAAAGATTGTACACTGTTTTCGTGTGGCTCCACTCTACAGGGGCAGGCAGGGGTAAATAAAACACTTAATCCCCCCTCTCTTTCCCCTCCTTCCAAAATATAGACAAGAACAGAGGAGCAGACTGTGGAGGGGAAGGCTGCAGGGAGAGCGGTGAAAGTACAGGGCAGCTCTCAGCTGTCACGTTAGCTCGCTGTTAAGCCATGTGGAATGATATAACATTGACGTCACAACCGAGTGACGTACTACGGGGTGATTGCAAAGAGGAGGGGGAAAAAAAAAATTAGAAGAAGTCTTATTAATTGCCCAGCAGAAAATAGTGCCTGCCTTGAGCGATGATGAGACGGGCTGAAAAGATGGTGTACAAAAGGAAATGTTGAGATGGAATAGGGAGAACAGATAAATGGACTTCAGGTCGGTTTATGCATCCTGAAAATAATAAATAGAACGTAACAGGCTTTTCTTAGTTTGTGTGCCAGAATCCTTCATTTGACTGTTTTACAAATTGATTATATTCTGATGGAGGTCTCCTCCATTTCATGGTTGTCTTTATATGAGCACAGATGCGTAAGTATAGCAAGCTGGTTATGTAACCTGTAACAACTCTTATCTCATGAGGATATTAGTGAAACTTTCAGTTTGTAACAGTGACAGTAATTTGGCATTTTATGAGATAAAATCTCAGCATACAGTGTGTCTATAGTACTTTTATTTGTTTTCCACATGTTTTAATTTGATGGTTTTTCCTGCCTTTTAATCAGAGCTGAAACGCCGTGTGAACAGTGTGCATACAATTCAAGAGAAGTGCGTGTGGGTGTGTGTTTGCATTGAGCAGTTTTATTTTCTAGCGCAGGCAGTTCTCCTCATTCTGGTCAGTGCATGTCTTAAACTTGAAAGGAAACTAGCCTAATTTGAGTAATTATGTTTCTGAAGTGTGTTATAAACATTCCCCATTTTTTAATTATAACTATGTTTCTGAAACATGGAGGTTGCATCTTACGAACCTTTTATGAATGTGGCTCTTGTGTGGCTGTATATTTGCGTTTATTTTTGAATAACTAAGGAATCTAAAATACTGACACATGTTTTTTTTTTTTTTGCTTTAATTTATGAATTGTATTTTCTTAAAACAGTCTCATGTTCACACAATATAAATTATTCTGAGTGAAGGAAAAAAACAAACATTATTGTTTGTTTCTGTAGAATTTTTTATTTTTTTTTGCAGAAACTATAAAACTGGAATTTTAAATTTCTCTTCTGCTCAGCGTTAATTCAGATATTCACAATTTTATTGTTATTTTTATCTCAAATACTTAGGGATAAATTAATAAAAAATAAAAGTGTCTCCATGTTTAGTCCTAAACAAGGATTTGATAGTTTTTTTTTTCTTGTCATGACTGTTTGATGAAATGTGGCTTGAGCTGAGCTGTTTAACTGATATTAACTGAAGTTAACCTCCGGGTTTTGTAAACTTGTGTAACAGCCACGAGGTTGAGACGAAGATGTCCCAATTTATTGCTTAGCAATGCCTCCTTGAGACCTCGGGTTATGAATATCTTCTCAATTTTAGATCAATATGTATTTTTTTTTTGAACAAATCTTTAAAATGTTTATGTTTTTATCTTGTGGCGACTGCTGCTGGTTAAAACTTGGCTCCTGTTACTGCGCCCGGTTGGTGGCAGCTTCTGTTGGCCTTTTAATGCCAGCAGTGCTTTTGCATAGGTGCTTTAAATGTTTCATTGCCACGGCGGGGCCAGGAGAAAGGGTTAAGCTGAGCGAGCGAGACTCTGCGTTTGGCTGACTGCAGAGTGAAACAGGATGCAGCGACTGCATTGTCAGCCTGCTGGTGTGAGTGCAAACAGATGAGGAAATGCTGGAGCGGGTACGCCAAAACTCGGGTTGCCCTGGAAACGTTTTGCGTCACGATCATCAGCAATTAGCTTGCTGCTCTTTAGTTTTCATGATAGGTCTAGCAGAGCTTAGCCTAATGACTCCGGTGTCAGAAGGGCCATCTTAAAAAAAATGGCCTCATGGAATATGTCTGCTTCGTCTTATCTTTCTGTTTTTTTTTTGTTTTGTTTTGTGTTTATTTTTTACCTTTTGTTTGCAATATAGCTAAAAAGTTAATCATATTTGGTCACACTTTTAGAGCTATGATAATTTTAAAATTGAAAACAAAATAGTTTTACATGCCTCCTATATGTCAATTTTTTTCTAATGCGGTGTAATGCACTGACCTGACATTGTCTTTGCTTATATGACTATTTGAATTTTTTCTGGAATTTTTTTTATCCCTATAATTTAGGTCAGAGAGGCCGATCCTTCGCCATCAGCTAAGTTTGAACCAATTAGACACAATTCTAATTTTTTTTTGACACATTAAACCAGGTGAATTAAAGCTAAATAAGTAATGCTGCAATGGTCCCAAAGCTGCTCGTATTCTGTCTCTTTCCACATAACAGTGGAGATTTTCTTTTTCCACTAAAGGCCACCAACATTTCAGACAGGATAACTTCCAGACTTAGGATGTGTGGACTGTTTTCTTAGACCAGTGGAATAAGTGGCTAAATCCGACTGCTATGACATAGGTGGGAGAACCTTGGTTAAATAGCCTCTGTGGGAATTTAAGTAGATAGCAACGGAGGATGTAGTAAATTTAACTTGTATTTAAATTACGACATACCATAGCGTTTACAGACTGTTAATTGTTTCCAGAAAACTTTATGGAAATGACATAATCCTTCCCCTGGTTTCTCACCAAATCATGACTGAGTTAGATTTCTGAAAATTTGACTCTTTCACTCTTTAGTTTCTTCCCCCGTTGGTCATTTGAGTCGCTCTGTGTCTATCTCCCTCTGAATTTCTGTCTTTCTCTGTGCGCCTCTTTTGAAAACGGTGTCAGCGCTGCTGCTTTTACACCAAAAGGCTGTTGCTAAGTGACGGTTGACGTCAGCCGCAGCTACAGAGGAGGGTTTGTGTGTGTTTAGCAGCTGAGGGCAGATCCCACTGAAAAGGGCAAAACTGTGAAGCACTATTAGTCACTGCAATGAAGACCCAAACCTGGCTGAACAGGATTGCCATTTCCAATAACTGCACAATTTGTTTGGTCGGACTTATGGCTAATGTAAATCTTTTAAAGGGGAAAGTTTTTTTATTTATTTATTTTTTTAATTTATTGGCGAAACTGTTCTCTGCCAATTCCCACCCCCTTTTCTTCACTTTTTCTTTAGTCTGTCTCCCTTTTTTCTCTTCTTAACCCCTCCCCCAACACATATGCACTGAGATACACACACACACGCACACACACCCCTACACACACACACACACACACACACACACACACACACACACACACACACACACACACACACACACACACACACACACACACACACACACACACACATTTCCTATGCTGTTGATTTCTTTTGTCTGACAGAGGTGTCTGCATAGCAGGTTGTTTTCGACATGATTGACATTGTTTGAGGTAATCACTTGCCAGGAAATGTACCTTGTACGCCGCTGCTCCTCTTCTTCTCTTTTGTGATGGTGCTGCTTAAATTTGGCCAGTTAAAGTATACTAAATAGATTAAAATATAACTTCAACTCTTTTTTTGTAGCACTTTTAAAGTGCAGTCAGCATGAGAACTGCTCATACTGACTGTTGCATGACTTACTTAATGCGATTTGACTTATACACATTAGTAGTTGTTGGAATTGAAAAAGAAACAGTAATGTGGTTCACATAGAGTTTAAGATACCTGCATGTTTTCAGTAAGTAATGGTGACCTAGGAAAACCAAGCAGGAAGTTGAAGTCTATGTATAATCACTCCATACAGGAGCAGCATGATTATAGTGAATTATGTAACTGCTGTATTAGAAATGCATGCATTGATGAAGATCTTTGCATGCCTCCCATATGTAATTTTTTTTTCTAATGCAGTGTAATGCGCTGCCCTGACCAGTTGTGATAAATTAACTTTTTCCTAATTCTGCATTTCTTTGCTGTCATTATCATGCTTCCAATCTCCCTATAACCTTGGTAAACCTTGAATTTTAAGTCATTGCTTTTTCACACCTTAAAGTCCTTAATGAAAAGCCATAAAACTGTTGAAGTGGCCGGAATCCTGCCCCTCCCCCACTCGTTTCTCAGTAAAGCAAGTCGGCCTACTAAAAGATGGCTGCTACACTTTTCTGTTCCTTTCAAGACAAATGCAGTTGTTTGGAAATATTTCCAGTTGCAAAATATGCTGCAGTGAAGGGGAACAAGGCTAGCACTTTTCATAACGTGTGTGGTCTATTTTCAGGAGACAAGTTATGAAATAGTTTAACAAATGAAAATAAGAAAAATAAAATCTATACCCGCACAATGTATTGAATACCAGCCACAAAATTACACATGATGGATTCAATATTTGGTAAACTAATATTTTTATGGGACCATGTATTTAAATTCTTTTTTTATAATTGGGCTTTTTATTGTGTTTTATGGACCTTAAACTTGATCTTTGTCACCAAGATGCTGTTGCTCATGGAGCGTGATGGAGTTATTGTGATGACGAAAAAGAAAGTAAAAGCTATGGAAAATTTGGGTTGAATGTTAACAAAATTGTTAATGCAATATTCAAAAGTAGTATGTTTCCTTGGTAAGCACTTACATCAATATTATTAAATGCACAAAATGAAAAAAAGCAAAATAAAAAGCAGCTGTTTTATCCTGGACAGTTGTAACTTTGTAAGGATACAAATATTGGGGATTCTTAGAAAAGGAATGTCAACATTAAAGATGGAAATAAATACGCTTATTTAGATTTTCCATGTTTATACTATGGATGCATTAATTAAGCTGAGTACATTACATCAGATTAAGATTAAGCTGTGTACATTACATCAGTTACAGTGGTTAAGTTCAACAAAGCACATGGCTAATTAGCATATCATCACAGATGCCACAACTGAAGGATTTCTGAATGCCTTTAGTTTCTGCATCACAAGTCTCAATACTACACATAATGTCACTGTGAAAAAAGTGTAAAGATTATGCTGATTTTTACTTATTGTTGTTTGAAGGTTTTTTTTTTCATAGTACTCTATTTTTATGGTACACTGATTTCACTTGTGGGGTTTATGCTAATTTAAATATGATGTCTATTAGAAAACAGCCTTAGTATTCTTTTTATAAAACAAAACAAAGTCAAGGTGCCTTTAATTATGTTTTTAAGAGATTTAGAATAATAAATTTTTATTTAAGTTTTTTTTTTTTTTAAATACATACATAAATTGTACTTTTCAATGGAGTAAGTATAAAGTTATTGAACTTGTAAGATCTTGTAAGTATGTTATTGAACTAACTACATTGAAGTGCAAAATATATTTTTTTATAGAATCTATTTTTAACCTGTATATAGAAAAAATAACCTAAAGATACATATTTTCTCCTTGGCTAAGGTTTCCTTGTATCACACATATCAGGGGACGTTTATTAACATAAAAGCACCTCCTCAGTTACAATTTATTTGCAGATGTAAACACACAATAATTGTTGTTTGGTTAAATATAAAAGTAAACGAAATAGGACTGAGGCATTTAATTAATGCATCAAACAACATTCTTATTTAAGCAGTTAATCCTGAAATTATGTTGCCAGCTGCAGTTTGACCCTCTTTGTCCTCACCTATCACAACCCTGCATCCAAGGATCAGCTGAGTCAACAGTGGCTTTGCTGCCACATACTGACAGCAGGCATGCTAGCATGGCATCATAGGCGTTGGGCTTTAGTTTACTGGGATTGGGGATTGTTAAAATGGATTAAAGATGCGGTATGTGTGTCATATGGTCAACGCTTAATGCACAAAATGATCATACAGAAAGTTTCTTGCCCTTTATATGTCAAATGTTTGCAAGTAAAAAAAGAACACAAAGCTTGAAGGAACTCAAAGTTATTAGCTGTCTACTTATTTTGGCACAAAATGCAAAAAGTGGATCATTCAAGCTGATTTTTGACAGTTACTCAATGTGCTATTTTCTGCATTTGCAGACACATTTGAAGTGTTTTTGCTGCTGCATATAAACATTTTGCATATAGCTAGAGCTCAGTGCCAGCTCAAACAACATGTTTCGTAGCATATTTGATCTTCCAGAATCATTTTTACACCATACTTTGAGTTAAGTTATGCCATGATCAGAAAGTGGAATCAGATGGTTTTCCCTTTGTCACCTCTGATTGACAAAGGGAAGATAAGATTAGATGAGATTTTCTTCCTCTTATTCATTAAATGCTTATAAACAAATAATTACCTCTAATTTATTAATTTATCAAACAACCACGGGTATTTTGCAACTTTTATTGAGTTTAATAAAAAAAAAAAAGATACAGTTAAAGTGCTCCGTTGCTTAAACTTACAGATACATTAGTAATTCCTTAATTTTCTGTTTGGTTTAAATTTACCTCCTCTATCAAGAAGCCTGCAGCTTATTTGTTATTGTCCTCAACATGGTAATCTAATTAAGTACGCCACACAAAATGCTTTCATCTCGTGATTAAAATGTCACTGATGTAAGCACTGTGACATTTTACATGCATGAAAGTGAACAATGGGAACTGCAGCGAATCCTCAACAGTTTGTTCTTCAAGAAACACGTTTGATATATGCAAAGTTATAATGGTAGAACTGGTACAACTGGTACAACTGTACAGCCATAACACTAAAATACCTAGAAAGTTGTTGAGAGAAAAAAAAAAAACATTTCTTGCAGAAACATTTACCTAGAAATCCAAATGTGGACAGGTAACTTTTTTTTCTCTTTAAGTTTGCTTAGTAAACCTACTTAAAATTTGTTTGTGTGACTCACTGGACAGTCACTTCCAGTATTTATGCATTTCAGGTGATGTAGGGCAGAGCCCGCTGAGCGTCTCTTTTCAGGTTTAAAATGCTGATCCCTGGTGGTTCAGAGGAACTGACCCAAATGCTATCAGGACAACTCGCTGATGCTGTTCTTTCCTAAGATGGGATATTGAGGGAATAGTAATTAAAGCTGCTGTTAGTGGCAGGTGACTGTGTTTAAACTTGCCATCTGCATCTCAGGAAGAGTGACTTCGTTTACTAAAATGAAGACAAGTGCATGACAGTATCTTGATTTAACTTTCCTGGAGGATTTTTCTCCACTTCCTGTCATGTAACAGTTTATAGCAGTCATTTGAAATGCACTATGCTCATTTAATCAAATGGACCAGGCTGGGTGGGGATTTGTGTTTGTTGAACACAACAATAGCCAAAGATTAGTATCTGCAAATAAATGAAATATCCTGTGCTCAGTTGTTGCAAGAGGAATCATGTGAGTGATGCTTCCGGTGATGAAGGTTGTCCTTGAATAGCCTTCCTGGAATGCTCTTGTGCCAAAAGCTTGAAATATGGATTTTATTTCAATTTAAATATTTTGAATAACCATTGTGTAACATAGTTTTAAATATGTCTTTGTGATTAAATAATTTGAATGCCCAAAAGGAAAGTGTGTCTTCACTTGCTGTGATTTAGGTTTGTGGTTTGTTTCATACTATAACTATGTCATAAGAGCTTAAAAATCAGAAAAATGAAAGAGGAACAAACAAGGATAAACAAGAGTAGGTAGGTGTTATTGAAAACTGCAGTTAAACTCAAAGAGCCTGCTCATCAGCTAATCATATAACGACATATAATAACCTCAAAAAAATCAAAATTAGCAAAAATGGCTTTCATGTCATTTTTTTGTCTGGCTCTTAAACAGTCTTGAACTCTTGAAGGCATGGGCAATAAGGCTTTCTGTGTTTGAAAGAAGCTGGATTACTGAACTGCACAGGTAAGTCTTCATAAAGCAGTCCATTACTACAGATTCTTTAAAGACCTCAGTAAAAAATCTCTAGTGGTAGAACAAAAATAATTATACCTGTGTTGAATTAGATGACCTGATAGAGTAGGCGTGTCAAACTCCAGTCGTCAAGTGTCCTGCAACTTTTCGAAGTGCCTCTGCTCCACCATACCTGAATAGAATAATTAGGTCATTAGCAAGACTCTGAAGAACTTATCCACACAAGGAGGAGGAAATTAAGCCATTTCCAATGTTTTGTACCTGTGGTACATCAAAAAACTGCAGGACACCGGCCCTTTAGGACTGGAGTTTGACACCTGTGTAATAGAGTGTCCATGAAGACAATGGCTGATCCTTGACCAAAATTAAGGACTTAATATGATACCAGCTGGTGTCCAATAACTTTAATATGGCATGTGTGAGAAAAGGACTTAATGGGCAAAAAGTTTCATTGGAAACCTCATCTCCAAAAACACTACAAACCTTCCTGTTAGGACTTTGCAAGTTAGTATCAAAAACAGGGTGTTGTAATGGGAAAGAAGTTTTTTTCTGGGAGAAAAATAGTGTGGACAGTCCTGACGGCTGAAGAGACATCTAACTGCCAGTGGGTTTTTGCAGATGTTGGTCTTGTTTTAGGGCTCTCGTCTTTGTAGTCCAGACTGGATCTTTCAACAGCACAATGCTGCAATTCATCATGACTCTTCTAACAGTCTGGGACAATAATGTCCCTCTTCTGGATCATCTTGCATATACTCCTGATCTAAGCCCCACTAAAAACATTTGCGGACGATGGCAATGGAAGTTTACAAAAACAGTGGTCTGTTCCAAACGAAGGCCTTTTATGAAATCATCTTGGAGCAACATTTCCACCAGCCTCATAGAAACACTCGCATCAACTGTGCCTGAACACATTTTCTAAGTGATCAACAAAAGCAGTGAGGCTGCTCGCTACTTAATCCTGTTTCAGACTCTTGTAGTTCTGTTTTGGGTTTGTTGCTACCTAATTATGGTAAACCTTTAATGAGCTAACAAACAGCCTGTCTGAGTCAAAACATAGTTTGCAATAAATTATAAACTTTGTTTTGTCTCCCACTCCTGTTTGTTCTCTTTTTTTCAATTTGAAGCTCAACCTATAACCTCTGCAAGATATAAATACTTGCTACTTTTATCAGTTTTGATCAAACTGGTAAAATCCTTAAAATTGTTAAGTGTATAAGACATTAATTTCTCTCTAGCCATGTTTAATTTGTGCTTTTCCTCCTCATCTTTTGTCATACTACTTGTAAGTTAATAGTTTGGTTTGTTTTTTTAAATTAATTTTATGTCATGTTCTTCATGGTCTGTCCTCCCGGCATGATGATAGTCTCTCTTCGTCTTGTGTGCACCAAACACAGTGGGCTACATGTGAAATACCAAAATACCCCACCCATATACCAGGCCGGAGGTTTTCATGTTTTTGGATGTCTAAACAAAAACATGTAGAGTGTTGTATTCATGGAGGAGGGAAAGCATTCGGTTGTTTGGTTATGCTGGAAAACTAGATACGTGGATCCTTTTTTGGGTGATTAGCCATTGTTTTTGCAAACTGATGTGTGTAAGCACATTATTAAATAGAGTTTCATGTGGTCTGTCTTCAGGAATTTCACATTTGTATTTCAGCAGAAATGCAAAAAAAAAAAAAAATCATGTGGAATACACTGAAAGAACCTGAGTTAAATGCTGTAAAACAAATGTGTTTGTCAAAACATTCTATCTTGATTCTATCTTGATTGTGTAATCTCATTGCTTTTTATTTGTGACAATACATTTTTGCACTATGTCCTAAAATTCCTAACGATACTATATAGTCATGTGCCCCGCAACGATAAATTGTTTCCTGTGAGACATCTTTATGAAGGACATGATCCTGACCTTTATTTCTATGATCCTGCCCAGACCTTCGCATAAAGATCAACAGAGGAAAGAAGAACAAGCGGAAAAATGTCTGCAGTTACTATAGAACAGCCAACCAGCTTCTTGCTGAGAACTTATCCAGATTAATGAACCAAATTTGGTGAAACGATTATCATATTTTCTCCCTGTCGGATTATTTGTTTTGATTTAACTTGAATTATCCGACTGATTGACTTTGAGATGAATTAGAGTGTCACATTTTCCATTGAGTTTAACCTTTAACGCTGCAAGTGTCTAATGTGAGGCCCCCTAATACTACTTTTGTAGCAACTTTGCAGATTGCGACATCTGAGGAGGCAAAACAAGAAGCTGTCTGCAGCCTGTGTCGCTCACTGGCTTGTAAATGATTTACCTCACCTCTGTTGTGGTCTCTTCTCTCGCTGTTCCCATTCGTTTCCCTCTCTCCCTCTATCTTTCTCTCTCCACTTCCCCGTGAACTCCTCCTGCTGGTGCTCGGCCCTGATGGATGGGGTTTGTGTTCACATGCTTGTTATTGGCCAGAGCTCCAGGGCTCAGGCGTTAGGTTGTGTTTATGAGAGGAGCCTGCACTGATTCCATGATAAAACCAGATGTTCCCTTACAAGGCTTCGAGCCTTTCCACGTCGAGCTCTCATGTCCATATCAGGTATAACCTTCCTGTTGTTCTCAGATCTACCAGCTGCTGAAGTATATGTTACTCTGAAGCTCCTTCGTAGTCAAAAAAAGTTTGTGCAGAGGGCACGAAGTATGTCAAGTGTGCTGACCCAGTACAAAAAAATCATCTTTTATTGCAGTTACATAGACGGATATTGAGCTTCTTTTTTCCCCTTTTACATCCTCTTCAGTATGTGTGATAAGAAGATAACATTGGGTCCTTGTCCAGACTTGTTTGTCACAGATCCAGTTGTTTTGCAATCTGTAATTGCTTTTACGACTGTTACCATAGGCACTTTTAAACTAGTAGCTATTTTCTTTTGGCTGTTTGTTCTATGAACATCTACACATGTCCTTTGTAATCGAATGGAATGCTCTTTTGTGTTTCTCATTTTGGAGAGGAGCTAAGAGAAACGGCCCTCTGTGTTTTATTACACAGAACTGTGACGATAATAATAATAATAATAATAATAATAATAATAATAATAATAATAATAATGGAGGAACTGGGTTCCTGTATAAGAAAGGAATTCAAGTAATTGATCTCCAAAATAATAAAAATAATACCTCAAAATAATAAAAAACCAAAACATTAATTAATAACAAAATTTCAAAACCACTCTGAATTAGCTTAAAAGCCCAGAATTATTAATTTTCTCACAGATTGAGACTTAAACCAGTAATATTTTAAAATTAACAGCATGTTTCCTCTGGACTGGAATAATATTATTCTGGCCAGAGTCCCGAATCTGCTAAAGAATCTATGTGGGGAACTAAAGATTAGGGTAATGGCAGGGAGGCCTTCCAACCTCAAAGGCTTGCAGTCCTTCAGAAAAAAAAAACAATTTTCAAATTTTCTGAAGGTTATAGCATAAGGCTATAGAAGATTTCGAATAATGTAAAAGAAACCAAACATTATTTCCTCTCCCACCCCCAAATTTTTTCTCCATTTGTTTATCTTTTTATAAATACCCATTTTATTTTCTACCAGAAACAAATTTTGTGTTTGGATAAAAATTTTAATAATTAATAATCTAAATTTGTCATGGGTCTAAAAGAATTTGGGCTAACTGTAATTAAGTGTTGCTTCAGAATTGTTATGCTTTTTTATTTTATTTTATTTTTTTGCATACTTTTGCTCAAGGAGGTATATAAGGTGCTTTATGCTGGTAATTCAAACTTTCTGTGGTTGACATAAAGTCATAGATACCAGTTCCTGGATTTTTCTTCCTTATTAATATAAATAGTGTAATTTTTAGTGTTCAGATAAAAATGTTTAAGTTAATATTTATAAATGAATAAGTTATGTTAATCAGTTATGTGTAACCCAAACCTCTCGATAAAAGAAGTTGCAGTCTGACATTTTCAATCAACACGCGAGTAAAGGGTGATGCAGCAAATCTGTGGTATGAATGTAATCAAATCTTATCGTTTTATTTTAGCTGGCTCAGGTTTGGTTGGCCAGTTTATTGTGTCATTGTATGACTTGATTGTAAAACTTAACATTAGTATTATAGCAGTTTTCAAAGAAAAAGGAGAACAAAAGCGCACAGCTTAATAAACAGACTAAAACCTTAACTTCTGATGGAATCACCATGTCTGTTGTGGGCGTCTATGTCAAATAGACTTAAATAAATAATGTGAACAAACATCTCTGTATGAGTCTTAACTGGGTTTATGATTTTTACTTGGAACATGAGAGCTTGGAGACGGTTTAAAAGAAAACTCTTGGATTGAGATGACCTTTGTCCCCTGGCACATACTCAGGCTTTGATATTACTAACCTTCAGTGCTTTAGTGTAAACAAAACCTTGGATTGACGTCGACAGCAGGAAGTACAGCTTTAAGAAAAGAAAAACAGGCTGCAGGTACATGCTGTACCAATAAAATAAAACTCATTTTGTTTTCCTCTTTTCATGTCTTGAAACAACACTAACATTGGGTCACCAAGTGAGCACCCATTTTATTAATTTATAGTTGTAGTACTTGGTAAAAACTTTATATTTTTTTTATGACCTTGCAAATTAGTGTCAGGAGAAAGAGCTTTTGAGAAGTAGCATTCTTAGTATTCTTACTTGGGCTGGATGCCACCGATCTCCAAAGGTCACACATGCCCAATCTTGTGCGATAGCGATGAATTGCTGCATTTCAGGTCATCAGAAAATGTGGACCCAGATAAAATGTAACCTGCCTGCACAGCCGGCACTGCTCACTGTCTACCACTATTTATAGTGGCATGATTTACTGAGTGGTTTCTAGTAAATGTGGGGCCAAAGTCATGCATGGATGAAAACCCTTTATGTGTGTTATATGAAGTGACAGAATTTTTTTCTTGCTTAAAAGATTTTTGAAACATCTTAAAGCAAATCTGGCTCCCATCTGCAAATCCCCCTGGGTGGTTGTTTTTTTAAATCATTTTCTTAAAGCAAAACACAGAGGTGTAAAATAGAAATGGTGACACGGCCAAGACACCAGAGTCTACCTGACAAGCGACTGCGACTTTAACAGGCACCCTTTTAAACAGTACTTCCAAACAAATCTTCAGCAACTGTTTCCTATCTTTTAACAGTTTATACATGTGGTTAACATTTTCTTACTCTTACTTTAGCACAGACTTTATAACAAGAAGGAAAAGGAAGCAGAAACAGCCACGTTGTCACTCACATTCAATAGAACTTCATTTGTTTTTCTTCTTAAGTGGTATGCAGACTGTATTTTGCCAGCATTTGGTAGCTTCCTGGTGAGTTTGGGTGTCTCAAACAGTTAAAATAAAAAGTTTCAGTCTGTTTGAGCATGAAACAAACCATTGTGGGAAAAAGTTCATCAGTGACGCACTGGGGTTGACCTTACTCATATTGTGGCATTTTTTGTTGTTCCTGCATGTTGTTTTTTTTCTCGTTGTGAAAGCTCCACTTTGTATGATCAGCAGCAGCAGCAAGCCTACAGAAATGCACCATATGAGCCAAAGCTAATAGTCAGGCACAGACATTTTCATTAATAAGATAACACTTACTTATCTTCACAGTTTGTCTCATTCTTCAGGTTTAAATTTTTATATATAATTCTGTCCTCAGTCTCTAACTCTTCAGTCTCAAAAACTATTTCATGTTGTTTGATGTAATTTATTTTTAAGAAAAATCTGAGAAAAAATGTATTTAAATATCCAGTCATTTTGATGGGTTGTTTGTGTTATGTGGTACATCATAGGTCAAGAAGGTGTTCCTGCACCATGACCTCTTATCCTCCCTCTGCTTTCTGTTTAGTATCCCCAGCATTAAGAGGCTATTTTTTAAAATCTGTTTTTTACTTCCATATTGCAATTTAGACATAATATAGAACAATCACACAAGTAAAAAAAAACCCTCTAAATCCTCTTAACCTTGATTCCGAATTTTAATGGTGATGCATTTTAGTCGTATTTGTGTTCATGTTTCCTCAAGCTGGAAATCATAAATGCAACTTTACAAATTCATTTATTTTGTTTACTAATGAAATAATCAGAGTTAAAATAATACAGTTTGATATAATAAGATAAACCTTCAAGCAAACTCAGAATTGTCAAAATATCTCACTCACTTAATGTATAAATTTTTGGCTGTATTTTGTGTCTGTTTCCTCATCAGCCCCAGTTGGTATATGTGAATTGACTTTACGCAGATTTTTTATGCTTTTTTTTTTTTTTTTTTACTAAATTCATCGGTGCTGCATTCTTCCTATGAATGTGCATCTAGAGACTCATCATTGACAATAAAAAATGTGTTGCTGACAGATCTCAGGTCAGTGCAGCGTGACCTCAAGAATTCTTTCAAGCAACTACCCTGATAACCATCTTTCTACTCTTGAAATGTTTACCCGGATTTATTGACTTGTCGACATTGTCCTTCCTTTTAACCTTCTTACTCTGACTGTTTTACAGCTGTAACAGAGCAGGGACTCCTGTTCTACTCCAGCTCGTTTTCTTTAATTTAGATTCAGTTGATCTAAATGTTACTCTTTGAAATATTTAGTGCAGAACTACGTTGCTGAAGTAAAACAGCTACAATACAGCATCGGTAAAACTGAAAGTAACTGCAGCAGCTTTGGTCCCTGGCTGTTTACCGATATGTGCCTCTCTTTTTATTGGAATAGTCAAAATATTCTTTGAAAAATAAAGAAAAGTAAAAAAAAACTCCATATAAATTAAAAAAAAATCCTTTGGCTAAATTTTGTACAAAAGTATATTTATATACCAGTAAATGTCACGAATGATTTGATGGCTTTAATACCATGATTATTGAGAAGGGTATGAAAATGGTCATTTTCTTGACCATTTTTCAAGAAAATGTAAAAAAAAAAAAAAAAAAAAAAAATTTTTATTTAGAAAATACATGAGTGCTGGGGTTTTGCAGGGATTAAGCGCATAAGGAGGCATCAGTCCTCGACTTGGCCTTCACAGGTTCGATTCCCTGCCTGTTTACCTTTGCCACATGTCTTCCTTCTCTCTCATTACCCTATTTTCCTGTCATAGCACTTTCAAATAAAGCCCACTAGAGCCCCCAAAAAAGTAAATAATAATAAAAAAAGAAAATACTTGTCATTTCTTAACCAAAACACATTTCTGAGTTCAGTGAAAATGATTTAGATCTGAACCTGCAAAGGCCACAAATAATTTTGATCTTGTAAGTCTTTACATTGGAGGCAGTAAAGGCAGCAGGAGCTCAGAATTATCGCTGCAGGAAGCACAAATGGTTGTAGTTTTGGTTGGAGGCCTAATAAACCCAACATACAGTAAAGTCTGCTTATATCAGCTTGAGTCTTTAAGTGTCTTTCTCCATTGTTTCTCAAAGCAGAGACAATGGAGAAAGACACGGTCCTGCAAATGGGTCTTTTTCCAGCAAGGATTTTGCTCCTCTGTCACTGTAAAAGCATAGCAGGACTTTTAAGGGACATACCACAATTTCTTGGACAAAAGCAGCGCTTTCTGATTGTATGGATAGCAACCAGTATCATGCAGGTGTATGTCTGAAGGCTGTGTGCCGCTCTTCTACTAAATCATGTAAACAAAGTGCCCTAGTAAAACCACATGCTGTGCCTGTGAGACAGAAGATGAGAGAGCTGCAAGCACCACTGTTTTTGTAGCAGTAAACTTTAACTGACTACAAGTTTACACTTCTTCTTTGTGGAAAGAAAGCGTTGTTGATGTAGGCCAGACGGGGTTGGATGTTGGATCACTCCGGCAGCTGATCAGTCATTTAGTCCTATCCAAATTCCTTTAGCTTCCTGTTATTTCTGGTGCTATTTTTAGATGAGGTTTCAGTTAGATTTAGTTAACTTCATAAAAATTCACATTCTTGGACAACACAGAGGACAAAGAGTTCCAAAGTTTACTTTAAAAAGCTGCATAATAAATTCACTTGGTGGGATTTTTAATGTAATATGCCAACATGTTGCTAACAAAGTCCACGCTGAGAAGCGGAACTTTTCCACTAACAGATTGGACCTCATTTGCAAATGAAGTTATGTAAATCTTAACATGTCTACGACCAGATACGAACCAGTCCCTTGTTTTATGCTTTGCTTGTGTCTGGACCCTGAGGAACAATTGGTTGCTGGAGGTGTGGACAAGGGTTAAGTATTAAATTTTACCCTATTGCTAATGTTTATCCATGACATTTTCAATACATCAGTTCAACGCATTGAAGCTTACTGGAATTAAGATACAATATATTGAGAATCTGTTTATTGGAGATGCAAACTCTGGAAAGGTTTGCCGTGTTTAACTTTACATTGTGACAAGGGTCAAGTCAGCATTCAAAGTTTAATGTGTTATAATTTAGCAGTCTTTGATTATTGGTCCAGCCTACATGTTGGTAATGCCCTTATGTACTGTAGTGTAGATGCGAAGCTGTGAAGAGGAAGCAAATGATTTTTCTTGCAAACTGCTTTCACATGGTGTAACAGTGAGTCACTGCAGGCGTGTCAAATGACAAAAACTCAGCAACAAGTTGAATAAAACATTTAGACATGCAACACCTGGATAGCACAATGTGTTTCTGCTCTACAGACAGACTCCTCTGTTCACATTGTGACATGTTCTTTCAGGTTCACATTTAATGTGCAATATTTGTGTCGCTGGGTTCAAATCCTGTAGGGTTCTGACGATTGTTTTTGAGTACTAAAAATAAAAGCATATAGACCATAAAGTAATTGCTCATAATCACTAACTCAAAGTGAACTGCTGCATCTAATCACTTGTGCTCATATTTTTTCTTGTCTGTCAAGGATAGACAGCAATAAGTCTCAAAACATTCTGAATAGCGTATATTTTCAGACATGCTTGCAAACCCAATACTGGGGTGTATTATTGCAATGTTGAAGAATTATTTTTTTGACAAATGTTTAATCTACTATCTTTAAATTACTTCTTAAGTCCCTAATTCTTCAGGAGAAGACTTACTGTGTCAGAAAATTGTTACAACTCTGTCAGAGCGTGAATGGTCTTTACAGGGTCATGGTGAGGTCTTTTGGAACATAGTGATCTCTCCATTAAACTGCTGGTGTACCATTGTGCACCAGCTGCTTTTAGAGTCTTTGGATGTGAAAAACATTCATTTTCTTACATCTACATCCACATATTCATTCATTGCCTATACCCACTTATCTTTGTGGGGCGACAGGAGTTCTGGTGCCTGTCTCCGGTGGTCATTGGGTAACCAGGAAGGTACCCCACGGACAGGTCAACAATCCATCACAGGGCAACAAAAGGGATACACAGGACAAAGACCCATACACACAGTCATACCTTGGGCTATGCAACTCCAATCCTCAAGAGCCAGTGGCCTGCTTCATTTAGATGTGTCTCTGCTTCAGCACACAAGTCAAATAATCAGGTCATTAGCAGTACTCTGGAGAACTTGAGACAATACTTAGAAGGTAATTCAGTCATTTGATTCAGCTGTGCATGGGGAAAACATGCAATCTCCATGCAGAAAGATCCCTTTGTAGAATTTGAACCAAGGGCTTTTTTGCTTGAAAAGGCAACAGTGCTACCAACTGTGGATTTGTGCAGCTTTATATCTATATATATGTAGCTATTTACCTCAAGTACTTACAAGAGCTAGGGACCAGCGGCACTTGTGAATAGATAAACTCCTTGAATACTTAAGAACTCCTCTATAAACGCTTATGACTGCCTATTTTAATTGTTCAAATATCATATACACCATATCATGCCTGAACACACACAGTGGAAGCTGTAGCTGTCTACTTGTCATGGAAGCTAACATTTACAGTCTTTCTTATCTCCTCTCTTTGGGGGTACAGCCAGTCAGTGGTTGGATAGAATTTTGGGCAGACTGTTTAGTTAAAGAATATTTCCATATTTTTGCCAGTTTGCCCTGAAGACACTGAGATAGCCTCAAGTGCCCTGTTCCCTTGTAATTACCCAAGTGGGCCTGTTAATCTGTGAATGGCTGCTATACCAGGAATCGCTGTTGCAAACTATTTTTACAAGACTTTGGACCTCTTGATTGTCTGCCTGATTTCACTGAGGAACTGAGAGGTTTTCTTCAACATGTAAAATGGCAAGCCTGGTCCTCAGTTATATCAGCTAGAAAATGTACTGCAAGCAAGCAAATTTTTAAGTGCATCCCATTTGCCTTTTAGAAAAACAAACTCTTAGGGGAAACTTCATTGTGCATTATAACGAGGAAATAATTTGTGCAGTTTACGTTGCCATGATGAGAACTTAAACTTGATGTGTTTGAAAATCCAAGAAATTGATGGTGAAATAGAATTGCTACCTTTGGAGTTAAAACTATCTATTTGTCCACAATGAAAGGATCATGCTGCATTTTTGTCTTAAAATATAATTAAGTGCAATCATTAATAACAAGTGCTCTACCAAATTGGTGCTGTAAAGAAGTAGAACACTGTGTTCAGTTATATAATGGGTTTTATTGTCACTTATATTATGATTGCAATAAAAACATCATCTGTGTTTGGTTCTATATTGCCCTTCCCCTGCAGACACAGAAAGTTAAATTTTTTAAAAAATATTTCAGTTTCCAGAAGGGTAAATCTTAATTGTTTTGTGTGTTTGCATCTTTAAAATGTCACATTTAAAGGGTGTGTTTGTGTTTTTTCTCTTGAAAACTTTGGCAGTGTGATACAGCCACAGAGCTATACTGCTTCCATAACTAAACATAGTCTCCAGACGTCTCCTCTGCTTTGCTCTTCTTCGTGAATATCACATGTATAAAGATGTCCTTTCCCTCCGTCTCTCTTTGTCTGTACAGTAGATCATCTTATTTTCACTGGGTGTCTTGACAGCCAGGAGCCTAGACCTCATCATCAGCGTGTGCATGTGTGGTGGGCTGCTGCTGACGCTGTATGTCGCTGCAGATTGACGTCAGCATTGCTGTGCTTCTCTCCATACAAATGAGCTGCCTGCCTACATGGCATTGATAGGTTCCCCCACCATCCCTCACCCCGACACTGTCTTATTAGCATGTTTTTATCAGTTCTCGCACCTCTCACACTGCAGGCGCAGGCTAATATGACACAGGGGTGTAACTAACTGGCCGTCTAATAGCTTGCACAGGTTTATTGACTCCAGTTAGGAAATATTTACGATCCATTTCAGATTGAAATATTGTGCGAGTGAGGACTTTTTATAGTGCATACCTGTGTTTGTTTATTTGCATGTGTGTGTATTTTTAAAGTTTTTAATTTGGTTGCTAAACTTGTGCCTTACATTTTTTTATGCATACAACTTCTGACTCAGTTTGTCTGCTACATATTAGAGAAGTGTGCATAAATAAATGGTTGGGATTTTTTCTGTCTGAAAAGATATGAGCTATAAATCACATTTATGTACATGCTCATGCAAGTTTGCCCACGGTGTCACAGAATCACAAAGGCGTGAGATATGACTGGTTGTAAATGTTTTAAAATTGAAAAATTCATATAAAAACAACTTTATTTCCTTCGGAGCCATATAGATATTTTGTAGGACGAAAGGGAGCCATTGAACACACTTTTATTCTTTAAAAATAAGGAGGAAAGAGATGCCCCACTCAACTGGTTGTTTTGTTTTAAGATTAAATCGGAAAAATTATGGAAATACGTGAATATAAAGATGCCAAACTGTTGATGTTAAGCCTGCTGTCTGTTTCACGGCTGCTGTAGGTTATAAAGGACACCGCATGATGTTGTTTATGAAGATTCATGAGCACAGGTGTCTGAGTCTCCTGAGTCACATATTTCTTTGTTGTGTTTTTATGCAATCTCTAAAGAAAACATCTGATCGTTATAAGATTTTATGTCACCGTTTGCAAAAGCATCAAGCCTAAAATCTGAATGTCGACTACAATTGTGGAGACAGTTGTGGCTGTTCCACTGTTTCAGCCACCTCTTCCTGTGTCAGGGCTAGTTAAAAAAGTTTTCTGTTTAGTGTGCGTGTGTGTGTGTGTCTTGTGTAGCGATTGTGCAGAGGTTAAATGAAATGCATGCTAGGATGGCTGTGCAGATTGTGCACTTGATGCGCTCTATTGTGCGACAGCAGACATTTGAGAGTATAGCTGCCTCAAGATCTTATGTGGAATCTAATATCTACCTGTATCTCACTTTCTTCTTCTCTATGTCTTCTATTCTCGTCCCTTCTTTAATGTCTGCCTCTGTTTCAGCTCTTCCGTCTCTCTCTCTGTAAACAAGCAGAAGGCCAGCGACTCTGTCCTACGGCCTTCTCCCGCCATCTGGTTGCCATGGTGTGCGGACCATTGTTTGTTGGCCTCTATGTTGGGTTGCCATGGCAGGGCTTATTTGCCATATTAAATGTTTGGCAGCATTGTACAGATGCTGATGACAAACACCCAGCATCCCGCTTTGATCAATGAAGCAGGTACTGATTAGAAGGAGTGGACTCACTGATCTATTTAACAAATGTAGTTATAGATTTGATTTGCCCTCTTAGAACTACATGTTTAAGTTGTGGTCTTTGTAAGTAGAGTCCATAATAGTGATAGCTCATAAATAAAATTATCTACCTATAAGAGATTAGATTTTTTTTAACATTTTGAAATATATGTAAAAAAAAAAAAAAAAATATATATATATATAAATATATATATATATATATATATATATATATATATATATATATATATATATATATATATATATATATATATATATGAAATCTGTCCTATTCCCCTTGTGGCAGAAATTAAAATTACATGATGGCTTAATCCACTGTTAAAGTATTGGAAGTTCTTGCATGATTTGAATAAATAGGCAAACTTTATCTGTATCTGACCCATTTCTAATTATAGATTCACAAATAAAAATATGTATTTTGTTAGAATCTGTAAACAATGTCAAATCAGGACCTGTCAGGTTTCTTTGTCCATTTGTTTGCCTCTTTCATGCTTGTATCAGTCTCAGGCAAAAATAGAGCTGTGAAAAAGATTGAACATAGCAGAATAATTAATTTCAGGTCTAACCATGATATTTTAAATTAAAAAAGACTAAATGATATTTGCTTAGTAAAAGTGAAACTATCATTTGATACCTGATAGTGAAGGATTACTTCTGATATTTAAATTCTAAATATGGAACCAGTCTGGTCTTATTAGCTATGCTTCCATGTAGTACTTAACCTTTAACAACATGCTTCTCATTATTAGATATGCATACAGGCAATAAAACAAATTCTTTTGAGGTGCAATTAATTCTTTTTTTCTTATTTTGCCACCCTCTGATGTCATGGTGCCCTAGGCAGTGAGCCATAATAACAACAGTCAATGCATTACAACTTTTCCCCTTTAGTCAAAGACAAAGAGCTAAATTTAAAGCCTCCCCCCTCCTTTTCCATTATATGTATGGCAAATAAAATAATAAAAACATGCACAAAACCCTGCTTAAATGCTATCTTGAGCAATTAATATCTGCTTGATTTATATCACCATCATACTTGACACTGGAGATCAGGTTATTTCAGGTTCACCAGTGTAGTGTTACACAACCTGTGCCAGCTTTGACCGTGCTGTGCTGTAAAGTGTGAGAGCTCTTGCATGGGTACCAACAGATAGCATGGAAATGCTGCCGATTGACGTAGTCGGTGCTTGATAAGATCTCATAACTCCATTGTAGACGCACCGTGGTGGTTTTAGTGGTTTGCTTTTCTTGTGTCTGCTCTCAGTGAAAGGCCTCTGTGTGCAGTGTGCAGCCACACAGTACCTGGAGAGGAGAGAGTGCATGAAGAGGTGCAGGAAATCCTTAATGTGAACTTTTACTACACTGTGTGTTTAGATAACAGGCAGAATAAACTAGCAGAGGCCGTGCAGCTCTGCTCCTGACCTGCCTGTGCCCCCTTTGGAGGAGGCTCAAAGTGGAGCACAGGTCGAGGCCTGTGGATATTTGCCATATTTTCTGTAAGCATGTATATGTTGATGTTTGACTGACAGTTGTACTTGTGTCTTTCAGATGATCTTGTGGGACTGGGATCTGAAACACTGGTACAAGCCACAGTATCAGGTCAGTACTGCATTTCCTTCAGCTCAGTTTTTGAGTTTAAAGGTCAATCAGGAAATATTCTTCTTTTCAAAGAGCTGAACTCACCTTTAGCACTTCCTCACATTTTTACTCCACATTGTGTAAAACTCTCCATACAATGACCCTTGAATCATGGCACATTTTTTTTTTTATCTCACTCAGACATTTACGTGTACCGTTTAAACTATTTGTGTAATCTGTCAAAGAATCCAGCTGCCAGAGGCCAAAAGTCGTTGTTTGCTTGTGTTCTTGACAAAGTTGATCCAGTAGGAACATTTTCTGTTATGAAAGCTGTCCAAAAATGAAGGATTACACTGTGGTGGATTTCTATTACAATTTATGAGATTTGACTTTTGATTTACGCAAAGCTCCCTACTTTCAAAATGGAATCTAGATTTCTTTTCCCCGAAATCTTGTTTTTCTTTTTTATCACTTCTGTCTTATTTTGTAAGAGCCCAGAGGAAGAGACAGAATGAGGGGAATGAACTTGGAGAGGAAGTTAACAATGATAATAAATAATGAACTCTTCAATGTTTTTCTCAGTAAATATTTTCCTATGGCTTTTGCCCTAAAATTCTCACCACATGTTGCTTACAACCTAAGTTATTCACACATACAAAGAAACCAAGTGGAGCCAAAATGTATGCAATAAATTTGAACAGCAAAGGGAATGTTTATTATAAATGAAATGTATTAAATGCATCTCAAACTTTCTTGTGTGGAGAAGGGTTGACTTTGATTTGGCTTTAAGTCTGGTAGTTGACTGGGCCTTTCTAGGATCATTTTTTAACATATGTAGAGAATTCTTGGGAACATTATCTTGCTGAAAAAGATTGTTTTATCTCCAGATTCTTATTAATCATTTCTCATTTTGTTACTGACTACACATTTATCCTCCCACTTATAGGGAGTTGTATTTGCTGAGAAATAGCTCCACCCCGTGATGTTCAAACTTTACTGAACTATGTTTTAACACTGAGTTTCAAAGAGTTAAACTTTTGACCCGTCTATATATTCCTAACACTGCATTGGCTTAACCAAATGATCTCTAGCAATTTTTAAATTGGCTTTAACATGAATTTTCTTCAGCAGTGGAGTCTTGTTCAGTGAGTAGGTATGAAGGCCATTGTGGCTGAGTGCATTGCTTGTTGTTTTCATGGCAAAACTGTACCTGTTAACTCTGGATTTTATTTATTTTATTCTTTTAAGCAACTCTTCAGATTATTTCTTGACTTCACTGTCAGAAATTGTGCAAAGAGTGCTTTGCTGTGGTTAGTTTAGGGTAAAATAATGTGCTGACTGAAACATTCAGAAGTTTAGAAATATGTTTGCAACCACTACAATTAGTTTGTTTTGTTGTTTACTTTCACCTACCTTGAGGTTCTTCTTGTGCAATACCTTGGTAGCTAGCAGTGGTAGACAAAATACTCAACCCTAGTACTTGAGTAAAAGTATTTATAGTCATGGGCATATCTGACTCAACTACAAGTAAAAGTTGCTTGGTCAAAAGTTTACTCAAGTTAAAGTACTGTATTACTTACTTTTGAAAGTCCTTAAGTATTCAATAATACAGATTATTATTTCTGACATCAGTACATTGATGTATAGTTTTCTCAGGTCTTTACATTTGGGAGCAAGAATGCCTTTAAATGGAAAGCCAAGTTTCTTGGTTTTCTATTTCTTTTTGGACATCCTTTCTTTTCTAATTTTCCTCCCTTACTTTGTGGATTAGTTCATTTTGTTTTTTCTGAATGTGTTCATTGTGAGAGTTTGTTATTGTCATCTGGTGTGAGTTTCAGGTTAGTAGCCCCATTAGGACAATATTTACCATAAAAATCATTGAAATGTTTTACACTTTTGTCCCTTTTGCATTTGTGAACAGAAATTAAATTGTTGCCATCTACATCTGACTGGGTTAGGGGAAGCAAAACCTTTCTCTCAACAATAGGACCACATATGGCAATAAATAATGCTCATCATTAAAGTTGCCACCCCGCCTCTCACCTGGAACGCAGCTGGAGATAGGCACCAGCACCTCCCGACCCCGTTAGGGAGAAGGGTGACCGGAAAATGGATGGATGGATGGATGGATTAAAGTTGCCCCCCCGCCGCTCTCTCCTTTTTAACGAGTGGTTTTGTTTGGGTTCTTGTGGCAGGGTGCTGTTAGTGGAAATGGGGTGGATCTCTCAGTCATCAACGAGGCCAGAAACCTTGTGTCAGAGCTGCTGATGGACTCGTCACTGTCACCAAACACTGCTGCGACTCTGCGAAGCATCTCCAGCCTGATGGGGACGTTTTCAGGCTCGTGTCGCCCCAGGGTTAACCCCTTTACGCCCTTCCCAGGTTTCTACTCTGTAGAGGCAGATGACTCTGCAGAGAGGAGCGACAGGAAAGGCATGAAGGTGAGCAAAGGTTTTGCCATAGCTATAAACCTACCTCCTATCTCTTTTAGCTGTCCACATTGATGATTTATTTCTTTAGCTATGGGTTTCAGGCATTATTATGATGCATAGCACTGATAATATTAAGCAAATTGTGGAACAAAGTACAACTGGAGCTCCAATCATGTGCTTGATAGTTTTGGGGAAGACTTTGTCTTATAAGGCACTTTGCAATTCTGTAATGTATTCAGTAAGAATTTCTCCCATGATGTGTCTATGTTTGTTTTGCCTCATCAGACATTGTTTGCCAGATACTTATCTCTAATACATCTGTCCTGTGCCTGCCAGGGTTTGAGTAGCAGAAACAGCCTCCCTACACCTCAGCCCAGGCGGAGTTCAACCTCCTCCACACCGTCTGCACTCCCTCCGCTAGACTCTGGCTCTTCTCGCTGGGAGCGTAACAATGGAAAGAGACCCCACTGTGACCTCAGTCTGACCAGGTAGCACAACGCAGATTTATAGCAGGCTTATATAATGCTGATAAAATCCAGTTACATCCTCCCCAAAAGGATGTTTGTAGTTAATTGTTTTTAGCTTCATCTAAAAAAAAAAGGTTACAGATAGGACAAAGTATTTTACTAATGTGGGATCTATTTTATTGTGTTAACAAAAGTACATTAGAATCTTTCAGTGCAGATTGTTGCACTGCACAATCCAGCTTTATGAATTATAACAAATGAGTAAACTTGGTTTTAAGGATATTAATGCATATTTTAAAAAGTTGGACCCCTTATTTTATGGTGTTACAGAAATATGAGAAGAGATTGTTCGATCCTTCATGAGAACACAGGGCTATCTAGATATATATTTCATCCCCCTGATCTTAAGAAATTGAATTAAAAAAACAGAAACAAAGTAATTGGAATCTGTCTGGAAGGGGTTACAAATCGATTTCTAAGCATAATGACACCAGCAAACCACAGTGGGAGCCAACATGCACAAATGGAAATCATGGAACTGTGGTGAACCTTCCCAGAATTTAATATCTTACGAAAACGACCCCTGACAAGTCAACAGGGTCATATAAAAAGAACCCATAACATCATCTAAATAACTTCAGGTCCCGCTTTCCCGAGTTTAGCTGTTTTCATGATTCAGTTCTTAATATCTGATGAAAACTTAATCAGTGGAAACGCTCCAAGGTGAAAACAGCTGCTGTCCAAAGAGAAAAACAAAAGCCTCTTACTCTTTGAAAATCTTTTACAGAATTTTGAATCTTCTGAAAGATTAAAAATATTTCACAAAGACAGAGAGAAAGTGGAACTTCCCTGGTATTTAAAAAAGCTACAGTAAAGCATGGTGGTGACAGTGTGATGGTCTGCTGCTCTTCGTTGTAGAAAATTCTGAAGGTGAACATGTAGTGATCAATTTCTATTGACTATCTTATTTCTGAATAGCATGACATAGATAGCTAGACAATGGCTGCCTCAACTATAACGATAGTCGTCTGGTTTTCACATTTTGTTTTGATTGAGTTGGAGTAAAAAAAAAATAAAACTTGGCTGATGTGAGTTGCTGTGATATACATAATTATTCATCAAATGTCATAGGAGATGAGATTGTTTGAACTTTTTGATGACTAAAAATGGGTTGCACTTTCAGTCTTCTGCATTGTAAACTAAAACATTTTGTGCAAGTCAAAGATTGAGACGATAGGAGCTGCAAAATTATCCACAAAGCTCCATATTTCAAACTGTTCCCTGCCAAACTTCAGTGATTACATATAAACTAATCACTTTCCAGGTCTGGTTTTATTTAGCAGTCTGACATTTTGGAATCGAGAAATAGGGATCAATTGGTGCTGTAATTTATTTTTTCTTTAACTTGAAATGTTCCACAAATCACACCTTAGAAAAGAAAAACTGATATACGATTTTTACTGCAGCATGTAGAAATAAAATTTTGGCTTCTTACTTTTACAAAAATTTGAAAGAGTTCTCAGAAACTGCCGTGGGGTGGTGTCTCTATAGCATGTTTCCACTAGATGGCAGGAGAGCTCTTCAATGTTGAAGGATAGATGAGCTTTGCTGTCCTCATGAGCAAAAACATCTGAGTTTGTGACTTTTTGTAACAGCTCAAGCCTGACCAACGGTCCCAATGCAAACCTGCTCACTATTCCCAAACAGAGGTCTTCCTCTGTCACCCTAACATACCACGCGGTGCCCAGAAGAACAGGTGAGACTTAACTTCCAGAACTTGCATATGTTATCAAACGGCTGTGCTTCAGCGTTAACCCTTTATCTATCCCCACATTCTTATTCTCCTTTCTAGGCACATCTCCCAGCCTCAGCCCAGTCACCTCACCAAGCCATAGCCCCCCCACACTAAATACAGGTTCCTCATCATCCCTCACCCCTCGGTTGCCCGTGGAGTTTCCCGACACAGCGGACTTCCTGACAAAGCCGAGTGTTAATCTGAACCTCCACAAGCCTTTAGTCAGCTCCACTGAATTCCAGCAGGCCTTTCGTAGCTCTACCTTCTCTCTGTGCACCAGGTAAGACATGAGCTGCGGAAGTTCCATGTTGACTTTGTCTCACTTTATCCCAGTTTTGTATCAATGAATTTGCAGTATATATGCCAATATGATCTGTCGTTGTCTACTAAAGCTGTGGTCGTCAGATGCTCAAGGGAATTTCCAGCAGTGAGTCTGGGGACTCTCATCAGCTGTTCAACAACGAGGCTCAACGCAGGCGCTCAGGTACAAACTGTCATGCCTACTGCACGTCACAGAGTGGAATCCAGTTATGCAGACAATCTCGTTTGGTGACCAAGGATAGTGAAAGAGAAACCCCTCTTTGGGTAGTTTCATATACTAATGCTGCCCTCTGCTGGACTCATTAAAATACTGCAATTGTTGAGAATAGACTTACATTTTAGATTAAAGCTCCATAACGACATAACATAATCACCAGCAACTGCACTCTTTTATTCTTTCACACTAGTGTTAACATTATGTTCTCATTGTGTTTTATTTGTGTTTACAGTGGTTGAAGGGCTGGAGTATTCTGGGGGGGATTTTATCAGGGAAGAGCCAGACGTGACTGGAGAGGGGAAGTTAGATGCTGAAAGAGATCTGGGTGTGGTAGAGGAGAACGAGAAGAGGTCCATCACTGAGCTGCAGACTCAGAAAGCAGAGGTGAGCTTGATCAGACTGTTTCGGCTCGACACGAGTCACCTGGGTGATAAGATCAGAAGAGAGGGTACTTTTAATATTATTCCCTCTGGCCTAAATAGTGTTTTAAAGACTGGTATGTTAACTCATGGTGCATATGCAAGACATGTTTTGTTATTTCTTCTTCTTATTTTGTCTTAAAATTATTATTGTTGTTCTTCCTTCTTTTTATGTGTTTGCTTTGTTGTCTTCAGGGGGAACAGGAGTTCAGACTTGATTCCATGCTGGAGGACCACGAGGGTCTCATGGAGAAGATGGACACCTGGAATTTCCAGATCTTTGAGCTGGTGGACACAACAGGAGGGAAGACGGGAAGGATCCTCAGCTACGTTAGTACCAAAGCGATAAACTCAACATTTACAGTTCTATTTTCTTTGATTATTTAAAGTTAATGACCTTATGAATATACATGTCTGGACTTGCAAAGGAAAGAGGTTGTTGGTGACCAAAAGAGAGCAAATTAAATTATACCAATGATGCATGCTGTAACACAGTTTCCAGTTTTTATTTAAGTTCAAGTTCATGTCTTCCCAGGTGACATACACGCTTTTCCAGGATATGTGTCTATTTGAGATCTTCAAGATCCCTGTGAAGGAGTTCATGTCCTACTTCTGTGCTCTGGAAAGTGGCTATAGAGACATTCCCTGTAAGTGTCAAACTGTGCTGAGGACAAAACATTTTACATACTTTTTTTTTTTGTCAAACTGATCGCTATGTGTAGTTTCCAATATATTTTTTGAACAAATATTGTTGTTTGAGTTTGATTTTAGTGGGATAGACCTTTTTGGGGATGCACCATTTTGATTGATATTGGTATTAATACTGCTGTTATGACCAATAACAGATATTTACCTATCATATGTTCATAATATACAGTTAGGGCCAGAAATATTTGGACAGTGACACAGGTTTTGTTATTTTAGCTGTAGACAAAAATATGTTCAGTAATACAATTCATATATAGTATGGGCTGAAAGTGCACACTCCCAGCTGCAATATGAGAGTTTCCACATCCAAATCGGAGAAAGGATTTAGGAATCATAGCTCTGTAATGCAGAGCCTCCTCTTTTTCAAGGGACCAAAAGTAATTGGACAATGGACTCTAAAGGCTGCAAGTAACTCAAAAGGCCTTTCCCTCGTTAACCTATAATCAAGTAAGTAGTTAAAAGGTCTGGGGTTGTTTCCAGGTGTGTGGTTTTGCATTTGGAAGCTGTTGCTGTGACCAGACAACATGTGGTCAAAGGAGCTCTCAATTGAGGTGAAGCAGAACATCCTGAGGCTGAAAAAAAAGAAAAAATCCATCAGAGAGATAGCAGACATGCTTGGAGTAGCAAAATCAACAGTCTGGTACATTCTGAGGAAAAGGAATTGACTGGTGAGCTTGGGAACTCAAAAAGGCCTGGGCGTCCACGGAAGACAACAGTGGTGGATGATCGCCGCATACTTTCTTTGGTGAAGAAGAACCCGTTCACAACATCAACTGAGGTCCAGAACACTCTCAGGGAAGTAGGTGTATCTGTCTCTAAGTCAACAGTAAAGAGAAGACTCCATGAAAGCAAATACAAAGGGTTCACATGTAGATGCAAACCATTCATCAATTCCAAAAGTAGACAGGCCAGAGTTAAATTTGCCCAAAAACACCTCAAGAAGCCAGCCCAGTTCTGGAAAAGTATTCTATGGACAGATGAGACAAAGATCAACCTGTACCAGAATGATGGGAAGAAAAAAGTTTGGAGAAGAAAGGGAACGGCACATGATCCAAGGCACACCACATCCTCTGTAAAACATGGTGGAGGCAACGTGATGGCATGGGCATGCATGGCTTTCAATGGCACTGGGTCACTTGTGTTTATTGATGACATAACAGCAGACAAAGTAGCCGGATGAATTCTGAAGTGTACCGGGATATACTGTCAGCCCAGATTCAGCCAAATTCTGCAAAGTTGATCGGACGGCGCTTCACAGTACAGATGGATAATGACCCCAAGCATACAGCCAAAGCTACCCAGGAGTTCATGAGAGCAAAAAGGTGGAATATTCTGCAATGGCCAAGTCAATCACCAGATCTTAACCCAATTGAGCATGCATTTCACTTGCTCAAATCCAGACTTCAGACGGAAAGACCCACTAACAAGCAAGACCTGAAGGCTGCGGCTGTAAAGGCCTGGCAAAGCATTAAGAAGGAGGAAACCCAGCGTTTGGTGATGTCCATGGGTTCCAGACTTAAGGCAGTGATTGCCTCCAAAGGATTCGCAACAAAATATTGAGAAAAAACTTTTTTGTTTGGGTTATGTTTATATGTCCAATTACTTTGAGCTCCTAAAATGTGGAGTGTTTGTAAACAAATGTGTACAATTCCTACATTTTCTATCAGATATTTTTGTTCAACCTTTAAATTAAACGTTACAATCTGCACTTGAATTCTGTTGTAGAGGTTTCATTTCAAATCCAATGCAGTGGCGTGCAGAGCCCAACTCACGAAAATTGTGTTACTGTCCAAATATTTCTGGCCCTAACTGTACATTTCCCTACCCTTGTTGAAACCATAAAAAAAATTACAATGCCACTGACTTTGCTTACCTGTTTCAAGTAAAACCTATAATCCTGCGCTGCATTATTATGAGTACATATGTTTACTCTCACTAAAAATATGTCCAAGCTATTATCACAAGGCCGTTTGTACTGTTCTGCTTTAAAACAGATCATAACCGGGTCCATGCTACAGATGTGCTCCATGCTGTTTGGTACTTAACCACTCGACCAATCCCTGGGTTTCAGCAGATCCACAGTGAGCATGTGACAGGAAGTGACACAGGTAAATACTACTGAGTCATCAAAAACGAAACATCGTAATTATCCAGCATGGTTATATGCATCGTGTTTTGATAAAAGTCCATTAACCACGATCTCCTCTCACCTTCTGATGTAAGATTTCTGTTATGTAGCACAATGTTTAGTTTACATTATAAGTTTTCTTCCTTATTTTTTTTTTAGTTAAACTACTTTTTTGTGTCTGTCCGTAATGAGAAGTTGTCAAACTGTTTTATTCTTTCCAGATTCAGATAGTGGAATTTCCCCGGGCAGGATATCATACGCCACCTCCAAGAGCTCCTCCATTTCAGATGACAGTTACGGCTGCCTGGCCTGGAACATACCTGCCCTGGAGCTCATGGCCCTTTATGTAGCAGCTGCAATGCACGACTACGACCATCCTGGTCGTACAAACGCCTTTCTAATAGCCACTAATGCACCTCAGGTAACCTATTGGTCTTGTACATCTAAATGTCACCATAAATAATGAATGCATTTGCTGATTAACTTTTTCCTTTTAAAGTTTTGCACACCCCAGAGGTTATTGACAATATAGTGTAAGCATTTACTTCACTCTCTTGTGAAAATTTATACTTATCAAATGAGTTCTTTTATTGCAGTAGCATATTTTGAGAGATGGGTGATTGGCCAATACTTACAGGTGAAGTCAATCTTGTCTACCTCAACAAAGGTCTGAAAATCAACCAGTGTCCTTTTCTGCTGTGCAGAGAGAGACAGGTTTGACTGACAGACCGGGCCACAGGTTATGTCTGCGTGTTTGTAGTTAAAAATAGTCATCCCTCTGTTGCCAACTCAGCGACTTTCTTGTTATATTTATCAACATTGCCAATTTGATACTATGTAACCAATTTGATAGCAAGTTACTTTGGGTGGCTGTGGCTCTATGGGCAGAGTAGTTGTAGGTTCGATTCCAGCTTTCTCCTGCCACATGTTGATGTGCCTCTGGGCAAGGTACTTAACCCCAAACTACCTATCTGCATATCAGTGTATAAAAGTGTTTGTATTTGTGAGTGTAAAGCACTTTGAATGGTCATAATGATTGGAAAAGCCCTGTTGAAGTTCAGTCCATTTAACATTTATCACCCAAAAATGGAATTGGTTGGTCAGGCTTTTTAAGGACAGGTAATCAGTAATCCTTCCTGTTTTCAGGGGTGGTTAGAATAACTTGGCCTCTTGGTCATCTGTAATAACCCACTGAAGAAGAAAGTTATGGATTACAAATTAAAATTTCTGTGACACCACTCAAGTGAGACCATTTTGTAGAAATTGTTAGGGTCACCGCCAATGATGTCACCAAAAAAATAAATACATAAATACGTTATTATAATATTTTTCCACATATATTTCACAAATAAATGCATTCAAATTAAGTGTTGGATTTTTTTTTATATTTCAGTGTAAGATTTTGTTGATAAAATGTATATTTTCTAGGCTTCCTCAACATCTTCAGCAGCAATGTTAATAAATGCAGAGGCTGATATAGTCCTAAAAACCCTAATTTTTGTCTTTTTAAATTGGTAGAAATATATCATGGAGGTTTTACTCCCACCCTCCTCTTTTATTTAACGCAAGGCACCTGACTTGCAACAACAGTTTTCCAATGTTTCTGTCCTGCATGAAGCACATAATGCAACCTCATCCATTATCTCTGTCTGGCATCCACTGAGCACATAGAGGGTCATTGTTTGCTAAGCTTTCAAACTGACCTTTAAAAGGATTTTTTTTTTTCTGAAAACCATCAATCGTAAAGCAAATATCAACTTTGGCATCTGGGCTCGAGGTCAGGTGAGTGAGATAATCACATGTCTGGCTCTCTGCTGTGTTCTTTACCAAAATCAGTGGATGGGTTCATCAATTACTCTTAATTTGAGCAAATGCTCTTTAAAGTGTGCCAATGTATCCCTGCCAAGATTGTACAGAATGTTCATTTATACTATTGTCATAAAATTAGCAAAAAGTTTATTTTTAGCCTCCACGGTTTCTCTGTCTCTCCTTGCACACAGATCCTATAGTTTTGTTTGTGTCCTTGTGTACTTCATCTAGCAGGTGTAATACAAATTCAAATGAATTTGAATATGTGGTGTCTGTAGATCAGCACAATGTGACACTAAAATGTAAAATGCCCGGATTTTGAAAAGTCTGTTTCAGATGCAATAAACTTAAGTATAAGCTTAATGAGGCACCTGGAAACAAACAGACCCCAGTAGGGAGAAAAATGAATCCTGGTTTTACAGCCATAAAGAAAACATACTTCATTTTCCCATATAGTTACAAAATTATTCCTCAGTAATGCTGAGGAGAAAAGAAAAGATTAAATGGAGAGAAATATAAGTTCCTTTCTTTTTATTTTGCTTTGGTGGTATTTTGTACACTTAAAATAGCTGATAGTCTTCCAACATGTTTAAGTACATATCTGTACTTACAACATTAAAGTTGCTCTATGTAACTTGCATTAAGAAATGTCTTTTACATATTTGCTCCTGGTCAGAAACAACCAATCAGAGCCAGGCGGAGGGTCTTAGCAATGTGAATCACTTCTGTGTGCGCTTCATAATGTGCTTCTCAATGTGCTTCACAATGTGCTACTGGTGGAGAATCAAATTACCACTACAGGGAAACTTTATCCATCATCATCAGCTGTCATGCTAACTAGCCTGAGCATTCGTGGCAGGCTCCGATGTGGCTCTAGCTGTAGCTGTAGCTGTAGCTCTAGCCTAGCATTGGGAAAGGAGGATGTGAGCAGCGTCATGCACAATAACAATGTATTCAGATCTGTATGCATTTAACACTAAGTGAACATATTTACAAGCTTCCATTTAGAAATTCTCTCCCAAGTTGTGTTTAACAAAAAACGTCAGACTCTAGACGTATAATTTTGGTGGACACAGCCCTCAAAAGGCTTACACCTCTAATTGCATTCTTGTTCTTCAAGACCTGCTTTTATTGAGGCTGAATGCACACAAATGCCACATTTTTCTGAATTGTATGTGTAAAACAAAGAATTTAAAATTTCACAAGGCCTCATATAGTTTGAATCAAAGCAACTAATAGTCCATTTTCTTCTTTGTACTTATTGTTGTAATTTGATGAATAATGTATGGAGATGTCTGTAAAAGACAGCAGTGTTTGTTCAACTGTATCTTATTTTCTATAGGGTGTACTTTTCCTTTAGTTTTTCTGGTTAATATTTAACTTGAGTGCTTTTCCTCACATCCCTTTTCCTTAGTGACTTTCTTTTCAACTGCTTTCATGTCATCAAGCAAATGTAATACAAATCTGGATCATGTGCAAGATTAGATACTGCTCACGTAAAAGGTTCATCCCATTTTTCTCTTTAATGCACAGGAGAGCAGGAAAAAGTCACCACTTGTTCCAGTTTTGATGTGTTTTCACAACCAGTGATAAGACTCTCACTGTCTCTGTTTAGTCAAAAAAAAGGTCAAAAGAAAGGAGATGGACCTTGAACCGGTTAATTACTGACTGTGTGGTGAACTACCGTCTGCGTCAAAAGACTGCTACATTTGCCATTGTGTTCGCCTTTAATCATTACAGTATTTATACTAAAATATGTCTAATATGTCTTTCATAACCATTTATCTTTGTGCGTTTTTATCTCTTTTATGGATTTTTTTGTTGCTATTTTTAAATCCTTCACAAATTGCTATGTCTTTGCAGATACATTATCTAAAAAATGCATTAGTGAAGCTTCTTAACTAAGCATTAGAAACCACCTTACTCTGCAGTTCTTCACTTGTTTGTTTTGTTTGTCCTGTCAATTACAGGCAGTGCTGTACAACGATCGCTCAGTCCTAGAGAACCACCATGCTGCATCCGCCTGGAGCCTCTATCTGTCCCAGCCCGAGTACAACTTTCTGACCAACTTAGATCATGTTGAATTCAAACGTTTTCGCTTCCTCGTCATTGAGGCGATACTGGCCACAGACCTCAAGAAGCACTTTGACTTTCTGGCTGAGTTCAATGCCAAGGTGCACTATCACACCAGTCATAAATCACATCATCATTGATCTCCTCATTTCTGGAATCTGTGTTGTGGTAAAAGAAAAAAAAGGCATCCATGTGTGTTTGTTTGTTAAAAGGTAAACGATGTAAACAGTCCAGGAATTGATTGGACCAATGAGAACGACAGACTTCTGGTGTGCCAAGTTTGTATCAAGCTGGCAGACATCAATGGACCAGCCAAAGTCCGAGACCTGCACCTCAAGTGGACAGAAGGCATTGTTAATGAGTTTTATGAGCAGGTACAGTCTGTACAATAATAGAGCAAAGTTTACTCAATGGTTATTTTATTATCCATGTGGCATGCATTCAACAAAGTATCAGAAACATTCCTCAGACATATTGACATGATGACATCACTCTTTCATTGTCTGTAGATCCAATATTAGAATCTCTTGTTAATCCAAAGCTACTCTTTTGGATTAAAGCGACTGTAGGATTACAATGAACTCATTGTCATGTTCAAGAAATCCACCTGAGATGTTTTGAGTCAGTCGCCATCAGTTACACAGTGGTCAGCAACAATAAGTGGACTTTTGTAAACTGTTTAGCTAGATGTAGGTAGAACATATCTCCCACAGCATTAGAACGCCACCAGCAGAAACCTGAACCGTTGATACAAGGCGGGATTGTTTCATGCTTTCAGGTTATTTGCTCCAAATTCAGAACCTTCTGTATTAATGTTGCAGCTGAATTCAAAACTCCTAAGACAACCCGAGTTGTACAAGACAAGGCAACAATTTGCAATCTGTCATGATCCAATTTCCTCTGATGGGAGTGGCACCCATTGTGGTCTCCTGTTGATAATCTGTTTCAAGATTCAGCTTGTTGTGGGTTTTCATTGGGTTTTTTCTATAAACCAAGGAGATAGATCAGCAGACCAACCCATTAGTTTTGTGCCATTTTCGAAGTGGATGGATGTGAAAAGATTAAAGGCTCAGAAGGTCCTCAGAATGGAGTGGATCATGGAGAAGAATTATAAAATAGATTTTCTACATTATGTTGCAGTTTCTCTGTTTCATATATCCCTCCATAAAACTTTGTAATGACAATACTATCAAGATAAAGATGTGGTTGCCTATAGCTTTGGGAATGTTTGGCCTTTTCCTTTTCCAAAATACCTTCTGTTATGCACAATGAAACTCTAGGAATTGTTTATGAACCTTTGGGTTGAATCAGTTTTTCTTAAATTTCAGACTTTTTTTCTGTATTTAATTTCTGAATTGTAGGAATGAATGCATATTAACAGACATGATATACTTTAATCTCAGCGTCCTCTGCTATAGAGAAAAAGTAGCGGAAAATGCTTCTTTTTTATCTTTTACCTTTGCACTCTGCTTACCATTTGAACTTTTGGAGAATTGCATTAATATTTATTGTCTTGATCTATGAGAGTACAACCACCCCCATCCCATTACAACTAGCATTTTTTCTGAATCAACCCTTAGAGAAACCTCGTCATTATCTAAACGTCAATGTTGCTACAACAAACTGGAGCAAGCACACGATTCAAAAAGAAAAACTTAATAGAGAAAGTTAATGGACATCTCTTAATTCCTCTCACTGTTAGAAGTCATTTTAAATCGGCCATGTTTGACCCCCTCTGTTTGATTTCATAGTCTTGATGGACTGAGCTAACTTTTCTCTGTACTTCATAATGAAAGCACGAGAATATGTAGAACACATTTCTACATATTTTGGTATTTCAATGAAAAAAAAAACAATAATCTACTGTAATTCACAATAGTTCAGAACTAGTTAAGAACTATGTTTTGATAGTTTAATAATGGATGGACGTATAAAAGCCCATCCCTACTCTGACAATTTGTTAAATAACACCTTAAGAGAAACCTGGAGTCAGATTGGAACAGACCTTGAACACCAGTTTTAATTTCTCACCGTATGTTTCATTAAAGCAGCTTTTAACTTAAGCTTTTGTTATCTGCAGGGCGATGAAGAAGCAAAGTTAGGATTACCCATCAGCCCCTTCATGGACCGCTCTGCACCGCAGCTGGCCAAGCTACAGGAATCCTTCATCACCCATATTGTGGGACCTCTCTGTAACTCCTATGACGCGGCCGGTCTGCTTCCTGGTCACTGGGTAAATGAATCGGAATCAGATGAAGAAGATGATGAAGCACAGGAGGACACAGATGAAGAAGAAGATGAGGAAGATGAGTTAGAAGTTGATCTGGCAACAGGTTAGATTTAACAATCACTGCTCTTTTTTGATGCTCATTTGATTTGAGGGGCAACTTAATTTTAAAAGTAGCGGTGTGGATTTTGTCGCATTCATGCATTCAAAGAATATTTTAATATATATGGCTACGTCTCTTGCTTTTTGGTAACGCCGCTAAAACAGAGTAAATGAAAATTCCACCTAAAGCAATCTAACTTTAGTCAGTGATATCCAGGAACTTAAACACCGACCTGCTTCATTCCATATGAAGCTAATGTCATGACACTGATAAGAGTCTGACATTTAATTCATTTTGTTTTATGTTTGTTCATTTTTGCACTGGGAGAATTTTTTCAGTTCTCACACCAGCACGTATTTCCTTTAAGATGTTTGCTTCTGTTACTCACTTGTAGGAAGGACGAAAGGTCGTCGCAGGTTGTTCAGCTGCATCATGCAGCACCTGACGGAAAACCACAAGATTTGGAAAAAGATCATTGAGGAGGAGGAGAAGAACAAAGAACTTGGCAAACAGCAGCAGCCGGACAGCTTGCCCACCTCCCCGTCAGATGACATCCAGGTCATCCAGGAGGAGGAGGAGGGGGAGGAGCGTCAGTAGCAGGAGGACAAAGTGAATGTGCAAAGCTGCACGGAAAAGAAAAGGGGAAGCTGTGGAAGGACTGAACTTCTTCAACCGTCTGCCTTTTACCGACACAAAGACAGAGTCAATAGATGCACATAAAACATACTTTGTTCCCGCGCTATCCTGAACACACACATTAAATGATTCACTGTGCAGACACTCAAATGTTAAAGCAGTCACGTCGTTTTTCAGAGAAACAAAAAGGCCTTACTACTGTGAGCGGATCCTTACTGCAACGGTAGGGGCCCAACCCCTATGCACTTTCATCCCATGGAGAGTCAAGTGCAAACAGACATAAAAGCACCAGAACCAAGGGTAAAGGTGCAGAAGAGGACTGTGGACGGGGTTCCAGCATTAACTTTTCCTCCATGGTGAATTGGCTGTGATGCTGCCTTGAATGCAAAGCGCTTAACACTTAACACCTCCTTTAGGTACTAAGTAGTTCCTGTTTATTTAAAAGAAAATTAAACGAAAGGTAGAGGAAAAGTACTGAAGCAGGTGGTATCCTTAGCCCTTACCAAAGTGAACAGTCCGACAGTCCGGAAGACAAGAGACTGAAACTGCTTCAGCCTCTGTGTCTATATATATATATCTATATCTATATCTATAGATATAGATAAATATATATATATAAAAAGGAGAATCAAGAAATATATTTATTTTTTGAGTATATACATAAGCTGATGTGCCTGTCTGAAACTTTACTAAGTCCATTTTGGCCCAGAGTTTCGGCTTGAGAAGTTTCCTCTCCTTGCTGGTGACACGAAACACTGTATCAGACTCAGTCACAGAGACTTTATTGAAATGTTGACTGATTAATAGCATTATATCTGCATCGTTTTTGATGCTTTTATTCATGTGTACCACCGTACTTCCCCCAAATCCCCCTTAACTCTCTGTTCTTTGTTGAGTTTGAGTGTGACTATTTCTGACCGGAATGTGACAGAGAGAATGAGCAGGGAGAACGAGAGCACATCTTTAAACATGTTAGTGTGTATTTTGCGTGTCTTTGTGTGTCATTTTAGCATTGTTTGATTTCAAATCAGTAAAATGTCCTCTGGCGTTTGACGTGTTGCATTCAGATCAGGAGTGCTGATTCAATGAACGGATTCTTTATGTTCCTTTTATTTTGTTGATTACAAGTATTTTTTTAAAGGTTACTCAGGATTCGTGCAAAGTTGATTAATTATTTTGCAAGAATTTATGTCATTCATATGAAATACACTTTAAGGAATTAAAAAAAAAATGGGGGTGATTGAAGTAGTTTGTAATCTCTTAATTAACTTTACTACAAACAAATTCAAGCAGATGAAGTCCTCTGTGGTAGAGGGACAGGCAGAATGTGTTGTGTCTTGGTTTAACTCATACACTGTTTGCAAAATCGTTTTACAACCTCACTGGAGAAGAAAATAGTTATGATTGTCACCAGACTGCAAATCTCTTTTCTGCAGGAACATAGCAATCAGTTTTGCAGGTGTCGAATAATATAGTAGGTTTTTGTTTTGATATCACACAGGCTAGGATTGTTTTTCTTTCAACTACTTCATATAAATTATCCTTTTTTTAGACTTTTATCCAAACCCACAATTTTGCCAGTGTGTAAAGACAAGATGCCCTGTTTTAATGTCTCTTTGGTTTTGTTTATATAGACAAATATATATATATATATAAAACATATAAAGTGTCACAAGGCAGGTTAAAAACATAATAGTTCTCAATCTGTTTTTCAATTTCTGTCTAAACTCTTGGCATTCCACTTAATATGATATTTTATCAAAGGGAAGGCAGAATTGTTACTTAGGTCTTTTATCACCTTATTAACTCATAATCCCTGCAGAAAATGTTAAGCAAGCTGAATAATATTTAATGACAGAAAATAAATACCTTTGTGCACATTTTAATACCAAACAAGTGTTTCGCCACTGTACAAAAAAGTATGTGCATATAAATATATATATTTTTGAAATAATCGAATGAATGCATCTGTTTTCTACACGCAGCTGACATATTGTACATCCTGTAATTATGACCTTTTTGTGTTTCCAGAGTGTTCATCTTTTTCCAAATGTGAAACTTGTGTAGGGAGCAAGGTTTTATTTTCCTCTCTGCTCCAGCCTCACGCCTCGCTCCCTTTTCTTTTTGTACCATAACCACTCTTGTCTCCTCTATTTACTCTCTCACTGTTGTTTCGCTTGATCCAACTAGTGCCAAACTTTCCCCGCATCTCGTCATGTGTTGGCTGTGACGTGCCGATCTTAGACGTTTCTCCCGGCTCCATTGCTGTTTGTACAAGAGCAACCCATAGTGACCGAGGCGAGAGTTCTGACGAGCCCGGTTCCAGTTCTCTCACGTGGACCCGAGCCGGATCAGAAAGCCGTGGTAGCTCCTGACCTGACATTCTCGCTCATTGCGTTGTAAATGGTTGTTGACTTCTCACTGTGCAGTCTCCCAAACCACAGAGTCATCTGTGATTGTGCCATAAATACATCTATGAACAGTTGTGACCCTTATGTAGCATCAGTATACGAGCGTTTGTCTAATGTAACCATTCACCCGTATCTTTAATGTGGGACAGCCAATTTTTGTTGTTATTTATAGATGCCATAAAACTACCATCCCTAAAGTATCAGCTGTCCTCATTGATTTTTAAAAATTATTTTATTTGGGGTCTTTTGGGTATTTGTGTGTCTGTGAGTCCAAACTATGCATTGTTTTGTTCTTTTTGTTCCACACTACCTCAACAAAAAAGAAGCTAATAAGCAATCAAAAACCACAGCCACATATGGGGTTTCACATAACATCATCTGTTTCAAGAGGTTGCGTGAATCTTATCTTCAATTTATCAGATTGAACAAGACCCGAACTGTTCTTTTTCGTCCCTTACTTCCATTCCATGTTGTCCCATTCAGTAGTTATGCAGAATGTCAGACAACTAGGAGCTGCCGCTGCTGGAAAGTAAGCAAAACACTGAACGTAAAATTTCCAGTTTCTGGAAGAAGACTGCGCATGAAAGAGACTCAAACTTTTTAGGGTCTGACCTAAAAAGTCACAGAGACTACAAATGTGTAGACAGCATTAAAATTCAGAATCATTAATGGCAAAGACTGTGTGCACAAAAATAAGAAATCTGATTACAGCTTCTTGTCCTTAGAGCATATAGAAATTATACATAAATATATGAAGTTTAAAGGTAATAAAATAAATGATAAAAGGAACAGTACATACAAGTGTTTACAACCAGTTTTCTTTTTATTATAACAAAAAGGGGGAAGAAAAAAGAACAAGAGTTCAAGAAATGCATTGTTTTAAAATTATTTCAAGAGTTTGTTTTTAATAATTTATTTAGTTTTGTTTTGCATTTAGAGCTGCCAGGGTTGAAAATCTGACACTCCTCATGCTGTTGGTGTTTTGTGGATCCTACTGCTGGATACAGAAGTCGAAAGAGGATTGTTGTTTGTAGTTTTCAACAAGTTTCTGACACGCCTCTTAAGGAATCCCAGCCCACTCCTCATTGGGAATATATCCCAAGCTCATTCATATTTAATAACTCCCTGAGATCAAGCACGACTTGCAGTCATGTAAGTCAGGGTTTTGACCAGGTTAATAGCAGATAATGTTTGGAAATAATGTGTTGGGAACACAAAGCAAAGACTAGACTCAGTTTTGAGAATACCTTTCCTTGTTAAATTTTCACATCTTTCTTTATGATTCATTTTAACGCGACATGATTTCCAGTTGCAACAACCAGATTTTACATCTGCTTTTTGGTGTATAGACCTCCTCCTTTTTTCTCCGAACATGCAGTGTCTGTAGCCAAAGAGCTCTGGTTTTGTCATATCCTTGGTAAAGACCTGTTTCGAGGATGGATAATCTTTCTCTCGGATGTTCTTAGGAAGATGTAGTTTGGTTTGAGGTGTTTTTTCTACAGAGGTGGAATTCTTCCTGGACTGCAGTTCATTTCTGTGCAGGGCTTTAGCAATAGTTTTCATTGAGGTTAAGTCATTCATTTCTGTTTTGGCAGATGTTGTGGGGTCTTTAGACACATCTGTCACTAATTTTCATTAAAGGCTCTTTCACCTCTGCGCTCTGCCAAACTTGTTCTGTGGTTTGCTGCTTTCTTTCAATTTCTTGACAATACATTCCTTTAGTTCTTGACATTTGTAATTGCCTGTTGTCTGATGTTTGAATCCTAAGAAAGAACTAAAAAGCAATTTGAAGTTGGCCTATTGATGGTTATGAAGTCCAGTTGTGGTCTTTTTGTCATTCTATTAAGTTATTAACATTGTTGTCCAACTGTAGTTTGGTATCCCAGATTTCTAGAATCTATTAAGTGTTAGATTCTAGAAATAATTTATACTGAACAGTGATTTTTTCACTTTAAAAAGAAGACTTTTTTTTCCTCAGACGTGACCCCAAAGATGTTTGAGTTTTCTTCGGGTTACATTCTATGAAATGTTTCTGCTAGTGATGCATCAGAACAGTTGGGAGTTGTGAAATTAATAATAACATAGAAAAACACAAAGGCTCATTTGGGGAAAAAATAGCATTTAAGAATAACATTTTTGAAAGAAAAGGAAGGGCAAATTTATGAATACACACACAAAAAATAAAATGAACATGTACACTACCAGGATTCCAAAAATACAACAAACATGTTACATATAAACAAAATATATTATTTTGTTTATATAAACTGATAAGCACCATTTATCAGAAACCAGTCTTGCAAAGTCAGTTTCTAGAAATTCATCAGGGTTGCATTTGCTTTCTAAGAGAAAGATTTTCCACATAGCACTATCCCTGGAGAAAGGTTCAGAGTCAGTCCAGATGACGTAAATCTTGATCTAAAGCCAATTCCAATACACAGTTCAGAACTTTCTTGGAAAATCCATTAGTCCCATTTGGCCAGACATGCTGTATGAATACCTGGTGTCATTAATCTCCCCAAAGCTGTCCTACAACATCACTGCTATGAACCATCATTGGTGTACATAATATAAATCATTGACCTAAACCATCGCCGCTGCGCCAAGGTTTACAGGTATTTTGTTTCTGGTTGCAGGAGCTCAGGGAATTAAATCGATAGCCCATCCGTGCTCCCAGGATGTCCATTCAGATCCTGGTGCCTCCCCTGCTGTTCAAAAGTACTGTGCAAACATGCATATGTGCTTATAAACAATATATCTATAGCACTTGAATAAACTATAGCACTGTGTTAAGATGTCAGTGGGCATATGGATCACCAAAAGTCCTTTAAAAGATGAATATGCGCAGGTGATTCTGTGCACTGCAGCCAACGAACCTACTTGTGGTAAGGAGTTCCTTCAGAGCATTGGAACCTCTGCTGCCTGCGGATAGCACAAATGGAGTAAGGTTTGGGCTGTAGGGTCATTCCAAATTGGGGAGTTATAGTTGGAATGGTTCGTGGAGGGAACTGAAGATGAAACCTCTGCAGCAATGTGGTGAAAAATAGGAACATTTCCATGCGGGCCAGCTGCTCACCCACACAGTGACGCCTCCCTGAAAATACAAAATGTGCTCATTTAAACTCATGCTCACGTAGAAATAACTGAAACATGTGGCTACCATGTCCTTAAGTCCAAATAAACTAAAGTTCATAAAGACATTACAGAAGGGAATCATGTAGGTTTTCAGAGATAAAGAATGAGTCCAACATGTAAAAAAAGTTCTCCACATGTGGACATGAACATATATAATATAAGCTGGATGCACAAGTACACATAAAGTAGGCAGCATTTACTTAATGAGTATTCACTAACTAGACTGAAGGATGAGCAGAATACTGAAGGTTTGTAATTGAAGTTCAATTTTGAATTTTGTTGAGCCAACAATTGTTAAATTATAATCCCACTGAACCCAAAATTACAAAAAAAATACTGAGATTTAAACAAATTTTAAAGACTAATCAAAATAGAACAAAAGTTTAAAAAAAACTGAGTTATTGTTTTCTAAAAATAATATTCTGACTTTCAAGCGAAATAAAGATTTGTTTTAGAGAAAAAAGAAATTTAAGTAAAAAGAGTGATGCAAATCTAAAAGTTGTTGGTTGCCAGGTGTAACATGCACCTGGCAAGTACAGTAAATTGAAGGTAAGAACTAACCTAAAAGATGCTTTTCATTCATTTTTTATTTTTCCTTTACCTGGTTTTAAGCTAATAAGCAGAGGAAATTTCACAAGAGGCACTTAAGTATTTTCCCCAAATTGTAAAATGGTGACAACGTTTTAGGTGTAATTTACTGTTTAATAGTTTCAGGTAGTTAGTAAACCGTTTTTAAATCAGAATTTATAAAAAGGCATATTTGAATGTTTCTTTAACAAAATCTCAGTTTTTATTTCATAGGAAGAGCACAAGAACACTGACCTAAAGAGAACGGAAGGAAGGCCTCACGCCTTATGAAGTTGCCACTGCTGTCCAGAAACCTTTCTGGTAAGAAGACTCCTGGGTCGCTCCAGTACTTCTCATCAAAGTGCACTGAGTAGAGGTTTGTGATCACCATGGTTCCTTTAGGAATCTTGTAGCCATTGACTTTAGTGTCCTGGGAGGTGGAACGGAAAATACCAAGAGGCACAATGTTGCAGAAGCGAAGGATCTCATGCAGAACAGCCTCCACATAGGGCATCCTGTGCTTGTCCTCGAGAGAAGGTGGCCTCCCATTGGTCAGCACACTGTCGATCTCTTTGTGCACCCTCTCTTTGCACGGCAAAACAGGGAAAATTACTCATTTGTTCAAAACAGAGAAATGCATTTTGATCAAACCCACTTGTTTTAATGATGGTTCATCTTAGACTTACCTTGTATATTGGGGTAGAGGGCCATGTACAGCATGGCCCAACGCAGGGTGTTGGTTGTGGTCTCTGTGCCGGCGATAATGAGCTCCCCCACAGAATAGATGAGGTTCTCATAAGTAAAAGAACTCCTGGGATCTCCTGCGTTCTGCTCCAACTCGTCCAAATAGGCATCGACATAGTGGCGCGGTGCATGGGGCACCCTGCCTTGGGAAAATCCCATTATAACCTTCTGCAGGAAGTCATACACCACAGCAGCATTGTGGAACAGCTTCTGGTGTTTTCCAAAGGGCAGATATTCAATCCAAGGAAAGGCGTTGTAGAGGAGAGCCCACCCGCTGACAGCCAACTCCACGTTCTCACTGAAGATCTCAATCATATGCTGGAAGTTGCTGTCATCGTAGGTGAAACGCTGGCCAAAGATGATCAGATTGGTGATGTTTGACACGGCGTTGGTTACGAGGTGTTTTGGGTTGAAGGGCTTTCCCTTGTATTTGTCAATTGAATCAACTAAGAACATGCACTCTTCTGTGATTCGTCGCTCAAACAGTTTCTGGCTGCTGCCATAGTAACGGAAAGAGTTGCAGGCCAGCTTGCGATGATCAATCCAGCCTTTCCCGTACTTACAGTTTAGAAGACCTTTGCAAAGTGAGAAATAAAAACAAAACAAGTTGCATTATTCAGAACCCAACCACTGTCTCGTTCTATGAACTTGTGTATGAGAAGCATGAATCAGCAGCTTACCACCCATTTTGGTCATTTTATGAAATAGTGGCAGAGAAGGGCGATCAGCAAAAACCTCACTCTGGTGATAAAGGCATTCTTTTACACAATCATAACCATTTAATACCACTGTCATTATGCCTCCCAGGTCAAGACTGAAAATCTGAAAAAGAAACAGGAACATGAAGTCATTTTTTTTTCTCCTTCAGTCACACATATTTAATAATAGGGCTAAATTTGCAATAACTTTGCACACTAAATGCAAGCTTGTTTTCTTTTGTTTTTGTTAGTTGTTATTCATATATAACAAATATGCACGCATCAAAAATGCACGTATATTTTCTTATGCAAATATACATGCATTGTCAAATAATATTTAACAAAATCTGCATGGCTTAAAGGACGTCTATGTGGCTTCTTGGGAGGAGATTTTCGTTTCTCGGAACTCCTGATTTGTCAGCTGTCCTGCTTCAATCAAATCCTCCGGTCTGCCAAATGTTAGGGCGAGTCTCCTTTGTTCGTTTCATAGCTAATCCCAAGACTGTGCACGCTCGAAAGCGCGGAGGAGGGTCTTGCCCCGCACGGTTATCGAGCGGCGCGCCGCGCCGCGCAATGCGCTCCAGGGAGTTTGAGTCTTACCTGCCCGTGTACTTCGCTTTGCCTCTTGAGAAAGACGTGCGGCTCAGTGGCGAGAGAAAAAATGTTTCCTATAATAGGAATGGGAGACGGACCGGGAGGAAATCCAGGGGGTCTCCTCTGCTTGACGAACTGGCGCACCAGCAGGAATGCGAGGAGAACGACAGCCAGGCAGCTCAGAGCGAGCAGCGCCTCCGCGCGGGTCACCGGCATCAGGGACGGAGATTTTAGTGAAAACATATTTGCAAAATGCTCTCCTGCCTGCTAAAACACTCTGAACCGACCCCGGTTTCTTCTCCGAGGAACTGAAGCGCATATGTATCATCTTGCATTTATTCTATCCCCCGCCTCTAAGCCCAAGATTGGCCAGAAAGTTAGAGTCAACTGTTGATGAACTTTGCTCTGCTCTTGATCAATAATCTCCCTCAGTTAGATGGTTATGAAGTGGACTTTTTAAAGGTCATTTAAAATTACTGACAACTCTTGCAGTCGATACAGGCACCCAATGTGCAAACTGTTATTGATAGTAAAAATATTTTAGATCTCAAAAGCTGTCACATATCTATGAATTAGTATGACTTAGACAAACATGCAGGCAACAGTGCATGTTCTAAGATTATCAATGGCACATGCCATAATACACACCAGACAATTAACTGCAAACTTAAATCTGTTCCTGAGAAAGAAAAAAGGAATTACCCTCATGTGCATGTTAAGCAATCCCTGTTTTTAGGATACAATAAGAGCAAAGGACTTTGCAAGGACTTTGGGCGCAGCTTGCTTGAGGGAAAAATGCTTGTGTCAGAAGAAAAGGTGACATAAAAGTGAATTTCAAAGGTTCTTGCTGCTTTAAAGTTTTTAGGTAAGCAAGAAACTGGTTTCACGCCCACATTGTTGTTATGTTTGCTACCTTCCTAAAACCACAATAAGTGCAGCAAAACAAAACAAAAGAAACAAGAAAACCTCAAAAGCAATAAATAACTTTGTAAATTTTTCATAACTTAAGTGTTTAAATGTTTTGTATATGTCAGTGCACAAAACTTAAATAAACTGGTAATGAACAAAGAAAGTACAGGTTTTAGGTTGCTTACAGGAAAGCACTTGTGCAAGCTCCAGTTTACTATTCTGAATTTATTATACTGTCAAAAGCAGTTGTTGTTTATCGCTACATTGAAGTTGAACAAATTAAATTCCCAATAATTGCAAAACAATAAAAAAACAATATGAGCAACACTTTGCTTTAGCGACCAAATATCTAGCTGGACTGGTAGTTCTAGGAACTGGAGGTAGACGTATTTTTGGCTAAACTAAACAGCTGTTGGCAAAACACAACAAGGTATTGACGAAAGAAGAGATTTAGCAAGAGTTCTTTGGAAAAGCAAAAATAAACATCGAAATTGTGCCTGGACTTTAGGGGTGAAGTCAACATTTTAAGGTCGACATGACTTTCATTGGAAAAAAAAAAGGTTGCAAAACGTTTTGATATCAGTGACTACAATAAAACCAAAGACAAGTGAAACACATTTATCCTAAAATAATTTTTTGAACATGGTGTACTTATGTTGTGCTCTTCACAATCTGGCAACACATAATATTTTTGCAAGATTTTAACTAATCACTTAAATTAAATAATTTTGAAAAGTAACAGCATTTTGGAGAATATTTTATTTATAACTGAAAAGAAAGAACAAAATGGTATGTAACTCTACCTATCTACATTCTGAAGTCTTGCTACTGCTGCTACTGCACATAGCTTTGTAATGAGTTCCTGATTTAATGTAGTTTTGAGTAAGTCTGGTTAAATGTTGCCAAGATTTTTGCAAAGATTAGCCCAGTATTCTGCTGCAGGTTGTTTCACCCCAACAAAAAAGAGGTTAGTTCAGATCAAGCTATACATGCAAAGGTGAAAGGTGAAGGCATGTGCTGCATTCCAGTCTTACATGACTATGCTTAAGGCCAGCAACTCTGCAGAAATGTGAGGACAGGACGGCGCTGTCTTAGTAAAAATCAAACAAAAAAGTGGTGATATCTGAAAAATGCATGTTTTTAAGCAGACAATTTAAACTGAAAGTGCTTGAAAGGTTGCACACCAAAACTTTGCCATGCACTGTGGTTCATTATGATTAGTTCCTTATTAGACGAAGTTGCATCTTTCTGCACTGAGGCAGGTGGTACATTTCTCTTTTTCCATCTTTTCAGATAACCCAAAAGCTCCTGAAGACCTCTCAGTCATTCAGATTTGTAAAGATACTTATTTAGCATATTCTCTCAAATGACTTAGGTTTCTGCCAGCTCTCTGGAATAACATCTGGTTGTCATAATGTGGAGCCAGTAACCAGAGCCAAATGCTGAAACAAGACTCTGAGACAAGGATATGACAGAACATAGTCTAGTTGTGCAGTAACTCTCTTCAAGCAACGGCTGGAGATCTTGCTGTGGAGGGAAGAGAAGACTCAGTGATTATTACTGTGGAGAAGGTATTTGGTGGAGCGTCTGAGAGGCAAGTGAGAATGCTCTCTTTTACCAGAAAAACAAAAGCTCCAGTCCGCAGATTTATGTTGCTGAATCTATAGGTTGCAATTGAAGAGACAGAAGATCTTGAAGGAATCAACCGGGAAGTATACATCACCTTCCTGTGCAATTCCACTCAATTAAAATCTCGCTTCACATCCAGTCTGGGCCTTCTCCCATTTCTAATCCTTCTGTTCACCAAACAGAAGGATTGTAATGTTGCAATGTTGTTGTAACTCTGATTTTTTGCGCCGATTTAGAATTGTAATTGAACAAAGACGTTCAATCCACGTTGGCCAAAAATTTTATTAACAGCCATCTTGTTCATTCACTTCTGTCTTTACTGTAGAGGATGATTATTCATAGCACAGGCAGTTCCCGTTAAACTTCATACCGCTCAACTGACACAAGTCAAGCCAGCCTGGTTATTGACCAGGTCAAATTTGAAACTTCAACAGAGTCCAAGCAATCATTTCTCAATAGCAAAGCATCTAGACCCTCTGTGGAAAGCAACTAGTGAAGAACAAGGGGCTGGTTTACAGTTAGGGCCAGAAATATTTGGACAGTGACACAGGTTTTGTTATTTTAGCTGTTGACAAAAATATGTTCAGAAATACAATTTATATATAATATGGGCTGAAAGTGCACACTCCCAGCTGCAATATGAGAGTTTCCACATCCAAATCGGAGAAAGGATTTAGGAATCATAGCTCTGTAATGCAGAGCCTCCTCTTTTTCAAGGGACCAAAAGTAATTGGACAATGGACTCCAAAGGCTGCAAGTAACTCAAAAGGCCTTTCCCTCGTTAACCTGTAATCAAGTAAGTAGTTAAAAGGTCTGGGGTTGTTTCCAGGTGTGTGGTTTTGCATTTGGAAGCTGTTGCTGTGACCAGACAACATGCGGTCAAAGGAGCTCTCAATTGACGTGAAGCAGAATATCCTGAGGCTGAAAAAAAGAAAAAATCCATCAGAGAGATAGCAGACATGCTTGGAGTAGCAAAATCAACAGTCTGGTACATTCTGAGGAAAAGGAATTGACTGGTGAGCTTGGGAACTCAAAAAGGCCTGGGCGTCCACAGAAGACAACAGTGGTGGATGATCGCCGCATACTTTCTTTGGTGAAGAAGAACCCGTTCACAACATCAACTGAGGTCCAGAACACTCTCAGGGAAGTAGGTGTATCTGTCTCTAAGTCAACAGTAAAGAGAAGACTCCATGAAAGCAAATACAAAGGGTTCACATGTAGATGCAAACCATTCATCAATTCCAAAAATAGACAGGCCAGAGTTAAATTTGCCCACAAAACACCTCAAGAAGCCAGCCCAGTTCTGGAAAAGTATTCTATGGACAGATGAGACAAAGATCAACCTGTACCAGAATGATGGGAAGAAAAAAGTTTGGAGAAGAAAGGGAACGGCACATGATCCAAGGCACACCACATCCTCTGTAAAACATGGTGGAGGCAACGTGATGGCATGGGCATGCATGGCTTTCAATGCACTGGGTCACTTGTGTTTATTGATGACATAACAGCAGACAAGAGTAGCCGGATGAATTCTGAAGTGTACCGGGATAACTGTCAGCCCAGATTCAGCCAAATGCTGCAAAGTTGATCCGACGGCGCTTCACAGTACAGATGGATAATGACCCCAAGCATACAGCCAAAGCTACCCAGGAGTTCATGAGAGCAAAAAGGTGGAATATTCTGCAATGGCCAAGTCAATCACCAGATCTTAACCCAATTGAGCATGCATTTCACTTGCTCAAATCCAGACTTCGGACGGAAAGACCCACTAACAAGCAAGACCTGAAGGCTGCGGCTGTAAAGGCCTGGGAAAGCATTAAGAAGGAGGAAACCCAGCGTTTGGTGATGTCCATGGGTTCCAGACTTAAGGCAGTGATTGCCTCCAAAGGATTCGCAACAAAATATTGAGAAAAAACTTTTTTGTTTGGGTTATGTTTATATGTCCAATTACTTTTGAGCTCCTAAAATGTGGAGTGTTTGTAAACAAATGTGTACAATTCCTACATTTTCTATCAGATATTTTTGTTCAACCCTTTAAATTAAACGTTACAATCTGCACTTGAATTCTGTTGTAGAGGTTTCATTTCAAATCCAATGCGGTGGCATGCAGAGCCCAACTCACAAATATTGTGTTGCTGTCCAAATATTTCTGGCCCTAACTGTATATCAGGCTAAATGGGAAGGAGAGTTTCCCCAAGAATCTTTGAGTGATCTGCAACGAAACCCGGAAAATAATTACCAACATAACATCGACTTAAAGGAACTTACTCAATGAACTTATATGCTAGGATACAAAGGCTAAGAGCGCCGTCAATGTAGGTCAACAGTCTGCAAGTCTGAGTCCAGCTTGAAAAGCTTGCAGGAAGAGATCTGCAACTTCTGTCCTCAAATGCCTCTGCACTGCAACCTTTAGGTACAGGCTTGCTCCACCACACCTGCATCAAGTGATTGGGCAGCAAGTTTTTCCAAAAGTCTGGTCATCAACCATTAATTTAATTTAGGTGTGTTGGGGCAGGGACGAATCCAGAAATTTCTGGACAGTGGTTTATGAGGACTGGAGTTGCAGACGCCTGGTTACAGGCAATCAGAAGATAACGTCACCAAGAAAAAAAACCTCTGCTGAGGGCCTCAACTTAGCAAACCTACTGTGGATTTCGCTTGTTGGGAAGACAAAATGAACAGAGAAGAAAACAAATCTGGAAGGGAAAAAGGTGCAGATAGAGAAATGAAAATTATATATAGAAAAAAAATCTACCAAAAACCTAAATATTAACTCTAGTAAATACAGGTTGGAAAAAAATGGCATAGTGTTAGCAGTTTGTATAATTGACACACCTTCACAACTTGCTCTCAGTGGCGCATGGACTATTTGTCTTTGAGAAACAAATTCTGAAAAACACCTTTCGACACAACTTCGAAGGTTTCCAGCAGGATTCAACACTCTGTTACCTAGAAATTGGAAAATATAAAAAAATGTGTTTAAGTTTTTATTTAACTTTCAAAACTACAAAGGAAAGAGGCATTACATTGTGGAATCAAGTAAAGACATACAGATAAAACAGGAATAATAAGTCGTGACTGTCCTTCTCTGCGTTTGACGTTGAATCAAAAGTGTCTTCTATTTTAGATCTGTGTAGTTTTACCATAACCGTGTGTTAAATTCCAGAATAATGAAAAAGACTGTTTTTGAAGAGTTTTTATTATTCTATTAAAGTTCAAAAGTGTGTATATACTGAGATTACGATTCTTTAAAAATCATTTCTGAAGCCCAAGTGATGTCCTCACTTTGTAAGCTTTTAAAGCATTTGACTTATAAGGAGCTAAAGCTGTGGATGAATTTAACAACCCAGTCATTCTGTTTGCCTGAGTGACATCAGGGAGAAAAAGAAAAAAAGAGAAAGTAATCAAGGATTTCAGTAAAAGAATGTGATTTCAGACAAAAGATTACAAAGAAACACAGAAAGGGGAGCAACTGGGAATATGAAGTAAATATAACAAACCTGAAGGGAAGGTATTAAAGCTAATACAGAAATTAAGATTTACAGTGACAAAGTTTAAATAAAGACTGTAACTCAGAGCAGTCTTTATTCAAACATTGTTGCTAAAAATGTTTGCATAAAACCTTTGACCAAAGCAAAAGACCTTGGTTGGAGCTGGTGAGTGAGTGATACCCACATCGAAACAAATCCTATACCAATATGGAGTAAAAGGCCTCTTGGAGAAGAAGAAGTAATCACTCCAAAATCACCATAAAAGGCACATTGCAATTCACCAACACACACAACAAAAAAGATTTTAATTGTTGGAGGTGTAGAATATGTTATGATGGAAATAAAAGTGATGTGATTGGTCATACGTACCATTGTTACATTTGGAGCAGAAAGGACAAAGCTTTCAGACTGACTGACAAATTGTCCAACATGTAAGGCAACCTGAGCAAAACTATATACATCTTTAACATTCGTCAGTTTTTAAATGGCAACAAACCTCTTCTGTCAGAAGATACATTCAATGCATTCTGCTTGCTGACTGCTGGGACAGGGTTCAGCTCACTGTGATCCTAAATGAGGTAAAGTGGACAGCAAAGAGATTGATGAAAGGAAAATTCTGTCTTTTGGTGGTTCCAGTCTGAGGAGTGATAAACACGGCATACCCCACCACAAATCTGCCGCCTACCCCGTAGTTTCACAGGCTGAAACTGGCAGTGGCTGAGCAATGACTCCATTTAGAAAGAATTTATTTTCCTGTTTTACTCCAATTTGGACTAGTTTTATTATATGGATCTTTTGACAGCAGTGCCTCCCCAATAAATTCTTTCCTATCCAGGAACACTGGAATTACTAAGAGCATGGGGTAAATCTCCTAACATCTCCTTTCTCCAAACAGATGTGCAGGCCAGAGCCTTTTTTCTAGCAACTTAATGGCTGTGGCAGCAACAACAAGAGGACTAGTAATCCCTATGTAACTTCTCGGCAGGTGTTTAAATATCAGGTTTGTAATGGAAAGCAGCTGTAGCATACTTCACTGGATGACTATCTATCACTTATACATAAGTGTCTATTACAAAGTGCTCTCTTATGTCCCCTAAACATAGTGGGTACAAGTCCCTTAATCACTTTAAAGCTTTGCTAAATACTTATTTCCTGTTTAATCAGCTGGACAGAAATACAGCTCCTTTACACCAGAATTATCTTCCACACATATTCACTTTTGTAATAAGTGAATAGGCTTTGGTCAGTTTGACCAAATATAATAAAAATATTGTCTCTTTCTTTATGTTATTTTCATGATCTCCTCAAGCATGTGTCGGTTCTCTAAAGGTACTCTGGTTTCCTTCCACAGGCCAAACACATGCTATGGATGGATGGATGGATGGATGGATGGATACAATTTATTCTGTTACACAGACTACTGCTTTTACTCAGAAATTCAAAGCTTCACAATGGAAACAGTTTATGTAAAAAACAACAACAACAAAACAATTCTACTTACAGTACTTGTTATATGCCCTTTTATCAGATTTAGGCCTCATTCAACAATTCTGGATTCTTAGAGCCATCAGTTAATTAAAGGACCTTTGACCCTTGTTTTTCCTGCTTCAGTGTCACATATATGTTCTGAAGCCCTTGCAAATCTTGACGTTGTTTTTGTTTGGATGAGTTGCCAGTGAACTCAACTGAGACTGTACTGACACGTTTTGCAGTGAGTGACGCTGCCCTCCCTGTCAAACCTGCTCTCTTGTGTTGCAATTATTTTTCCAAGCCGATTCATGCCAAACTTCCGGATATGCGAGAAGTGAGAGCTAATTGCAGACGGCTCGATACTTTTTTCCCTTTGGAATTAATTTTCTGTGCATCAGTTGGTTCTCATTGGTTAGATTATTCAGTGATGAATAGTAGCATTGGAGTAACATTAAATAAGTACAAAATTCATCTGACTCATTAAGGAAATGCATTACATTCTTGTTTTGTAGCTGCTTCTGTGTAGTTCTGCTGTGCTGTAATTACATTAAAATGTCTGAGCTCTTAATTCGACTGTTTAGTTTGTAATTTTGGTTCCAGAGTTGTTTTGATTCCAGTGTGTCAATGTTATTTATTTTCTCCCATCACAATTTTTCTTTGTTAATCTTTTGCTTAGTGAGAAGGTTCTAAAAATTATCTGTTAAACTTTTTGCCTGCAACTCTGTGTTGTGAGCACGCTCAGATGGAAACAAGACAATTACCAATCATTACCAATGGCATGTCTTGTTTTGTTGCCTCTCACAATCAGGTTCTAATAGTGTGTGGAGGAGCCAGAGGCTACGTTAGTGCTTTTTTTACGTGGCCTGCAGGTCTGCTCAACATTACTAAAAGGCCCATCTACTGAAATTAGTTTTTATTGTGACGTGAAAACTAACATGGAGCCAAAATGCTTTATGAGACATCCTCCACTGTTGTTACATAAGGGGAATTAGAGAAAGGCCTGAAACCAGCAGCAAAGCAATTTGCTTGAAGAGCGTGGATCGACATCAAAGTAAGGAAAGGGGTAGTTTAGTGATGAGACCTCCATGTGATACTATTAGCACACAAATAAGCAAGACACAGCAAATTAACTCAGCCCAGCAATTACTATTTGACTGCCCAACTAATTGCTGTGATTTTAGTTAATAAGTTTTCTCTGATGTGGCACATTTTACTGAATCATGTGCACATGTTCAGTTCTGGAGTCCAGAGGTGTTTAGTACAAAATCTAAATGATGGGATTATTTTCTAATCTGTTTTTTTTTTTATGTGCTTCAGAACGACAAGAGTTTTTTTTGGTCATCTTTCTATAGCTATTCCAAAGGATTTAAATGCTTGTCTTTGGACTTCGGCCCTCCTGTCCAAGTACCTCAACATTCATGGGAGAGACAAAGGCTGCTGTGGTTTTATTCACAAGGTCAACTCTGCTCTGAGAATTTTTTTTTAGGTGTATGAGGCTCCTGTAATGAAGGGATTGCGTCATGTCTAAAATAAGACTCACAAAAACATGTTAAAAAGAGTGCTGGACAAACAAACAAAGAACACATTTTTCTTTTCTTTTTACCAGTACATAGGAATAACACACAACCAATTTAGCAAGGGACCAATTTCAAATTGAATATCTCTGCACTTGACAATAAGACATCTGTCATAAAAATACAATTTGTCACGATCAGTTTTTTTTTTTTGTTATTGTAGTTTTGAGTTTTAATCTATTTAAAGAATAGATTTTTTTTTCATCACCATCAAGATAATTTTCAGTCATTAGATGAAGCATTTTCAAGCAGTAGCTGAGCAATTACATCTCTTAAATCCTGTATGGTCTTAGATTTTTTTTTTTTAGATCTCTTTGAAGAAAGGAGTTTCAGTTCCTTTTCAGCTCAGAGTGACATTATAGCCTCTTTTATCTGAACATCTTCTCTTTTACAGTTTATTTTTAGTCCCTTTGGTGCATTTCTCAGAACAGAATAGGTATAATCAAAACTACTTGTTCAGTCTTCAAATCGTTGTGTCACTTGTGCTCATCAGAAAAGCAGTTTATCATTCCTTTGAGCAAGTTGAAAATGCTTTTGTACATCATGCAAGTGATTATGTGCACTTCTCTGCTTTTTCTTACAGTTTAAGTTTTTTACGCCATGTTGATCAAAATGTATTTTATGGGTCTCTGAATTATCTCAACCTCCACATCATTTAAGATTGTAGTATAAATCTTTGCGTGAAAAATGCTTGTATATTGACAAATAATATGTACATACTTGTACAGCATATACAGTTAGGGCCAGAAATATTTGTACAGTAACACAATATTTGTGAGTTGGGCTCTGCATGCCACCGCATTGGATTTGAAATGAAACCTCTACAACAGAATTCAAGTGCAGATTGTAACATTTAATTTAAAGGGTTGAACAAAAATATCTGATAGAAAATGTAGGAATTGTACACATTTGTTTTACAAACACTCCACATTTTAGGAGCTCAAAAGTAATTGGACATATAAACATAACCCAAACAAAAAAGTTTTTTCTCAATATTTTGTGTGAATCCTTTGGAGGCAATCACTGCCTTAAGTCTGGAACCCATGGACATCACCAAACGCTGGGTTTCCTCCTTCTTAATGCTTTCCCAGGCCTTTACAGCCGCAGCCTTCAGGTCTTGCTTGTTAGTGGGTCTTTCCGTCTGAAGTCTGGATTTGAGCAAGTGAAATGCATGCTCAATTGGGTTAAGATCTGGTGATTGACTTGGCCATTGCAGAATATTCCACCTTTTTGCTCTCATGAACTCCTGGGTAGCTTTGGCTGTATGCTTGGGGTCATTATCCATCTGTACTGTGAAGCGCCGTCCGATCAACTTTGCAGCATTTGGCTGAATCTGGGCTGACAGTATATCCCGGTACACTTCAGAATTCATCCGGCTACTCTTGTCTGCTGTTATGTCATCAATAAACACAAGTGACCCAGTGCCATTGAAAGCCATGCATGCCCATGCCATCACGTTGCCTCCACCATGTTTTACAGAGGATGTGGTGTGCCTTGGATCATGTGCCGTTCCCTTTCTTCTCCAAACTTTTTTCTTCCCATCATTCTGGTACAGGTTGATCTTTGTCTCATCTGTCCATAGAATACTTTTCCAGAACTGGGCTGGCTTCTTGAGGTGTTTTTGGGCAAATTTAACTCTGGCCTGTCTATTTTTGGAATTGATGAATGGTTTGCATCTACATGTGAACCCTTTGTATTTGCTTTCATGGAGTCTTCTCTTTACTGTTGACTTAGAGACAGATACACCTACTTCCTGAGAGTGTTCTGGACCTCAGTTGATGTTGTGAACGGGTTCTTCTTCACCAAAGAAAGTATGCGGCGATCATCCACCACTGTTGTCTTCTGTGGACGCCCAGGCCTTTTTGAGTTCCCAAGCTCACCAGTCAATTCCTTTTTCCTCAGAATGTACCACTGTTGATTTTGCTACTCCAAGCATATCTGCTATCTCTCTGATGGATTTTTTCTTTTTTTCAGTCTCAGGATGTTCTGCTTCACCTCAATTGAGAGCTCCTTTGACCGCATGTTGTCTGGTCACAGCAACAGCTTCCAAATGCAAAACCACACACCTGGAAACAACCCCAGACCTTTTAACTACTTACTTGATTACAGGTTAACGAGGGAAAGGCCTTTTGAGTTACTTGCAGCCTTTGGAGTCCATTGTCCAATTACTTTTGGTCCCTTGAAAAAGAGGAGGCTCTGCATTACAGAGCTATGATTCCTAAACCCTTTCTCCATTTGGATGTGGAAACTCTCATATTGCAGCTGGGAGTGTGCACTTTCAGCCCATACTATATATAAATTGTATTTCTGAACATATTTTTGTCAACAGCTAAAATGACAAAACCTGTGTCACTGTCCAAATATTTCTGGCCCTAACTGTATTTCTAATAGGCTTCTCATGAACCGTCATTTGGCATTTATATGACGTTTGTAGCCACGATGGGATGTCACATTTCTGACAGTAGGATGAGGATTTGGACGGGGTCAACAGTCAGAGAAAAGAATAAGCAAACTACTGTGGCTTTTGCAAAGGAGTTAGCAGGTAAACAGAGGAAGAGACAGACAAGGCTGAGGATATCTGCTAGTTTCTCTTAATCTAATATAATCAGGATTTGGTTTACATCTCACAACACACTGCTGGTAGACTTTCTCTCATCCTAGTCTTCAGATTTGTGATATTTTGGAAATCCAATGGAGAATTTTTCTCAGCATGGATATTGACCTTGTAGGAAAACTGCATTGTAATTCCTGCACCACTTCATGTATTACTTTCCCAATGTTTCAATTTCTACTTTTGTGATGTGTTTTTTGTATTCTGTAGTGCTGTCTTTTCCTTTCTAGATTACAATGACAGGGTATGCCAATAAATCACAGTAAAAACATTCATTTGAATCTTGTCAAGTCTCTTTCCACTGACCTCCCACAATTACAATCTAGAAAATCAAAACCCTACCCATACAGTATAAAACAAAACATCCCTCCATAGTTCACTGTTATATTGACAACATCACTAATCAATTTGACTGTCTTATCCGAACTCAGTGAAACAAGGAATTGTCATTCTCAGACTCTGACATGTTCATTGACTCAGGTATTTGCTTTCTAAGTATGTTGAGGAAGAGACTGGAGTTTGCAGGTAATCCATTGTGTTTTGCTGTTTTTACAAATTGTTTTGAGAAATTGAATTACTATTTTGCAGATATTGAAAATTATATGAGAAATGGACCAAAGTCACTGGGGGAAAACCGTAGATCATGGTAAATACATAAATAATTAAATCTAACCAGCATTATGAAATCATCCAGAATTTCACCTCAGACTCAAACAAACTTACACATTTGCTTCCAACTTCCTCATCTCCCTGCTTAGTTCCAGTTGTGCACTGATATCTACTAAAAGAGCTTGGCTTTCATGACTGAAACTTCTGAAACTGGATTTCAGATTACCAGTACAACGGCATTTATGAGTTTATAAACTAGGTGTTTATTTTCACAGGCATACACATTATTATTTTCCATCCCCTCTTATTCAAAACACTGACACACCTTTGTGATTTGAGACCATGCAGCAAATTGTATTTGCATACCAGTTCTCATTTGCCTGCAATAAATTACACAGGATCTCTGATTGGTTCAAAGCTTTGGGGCAAAGCATTGGATTGTCCAATGAGGCATAGTCAAGTGATTACTCAGATATTACGGAAATCCATGTGGGACATATATAAAACCCTGCACTGTGGGAAAGCACAGCAGATTCACAAGTCAGCTCATCGGTTAAGACTTCAGACGATCTATAATCACAAGGTCAGTAAGAAGATAAGATTGTTTACCTTTTGTAACTGTTTCTATCATTTGTCGTTTTTACAGTGTGCAATTTTAAATGTGATGCAGCATATTTTGAGGAACTTGAACTTTCACTGTACGGCAAAACAAAAGGAGGGAATACAAAAACAGAGCAACCTAGAAATCCAGACAGAATGGAGAATCAGATTAGGACAAAATATTAAAATATGAAGAAGCACATTTGAAACTGAAAAAAATTATTAATTTTTTTCTTTCTCCAACCAAGCTCCTATATGTATATTTTAAATGTCTGTGCATTGGAACAAAGTAGAGTTAACGTCTTCTTTGCGTGCACCAACAAAACTGATTGTTTCTCTTTCCAGGGAATCATGAGCATGCTTAAACTCAGGACACTCCTCCTTGGTTATGCCCTTTTTTTCTGCCAGATGTCCTCGGAGGCGGCACCATCCAGGTGAGAACTGGAGCATGCTTTCTGCAACAGTTAGACATTTTCAATTAAGTAACTCTGTCAAAAGAAAGTTAACACACACTTTTGGCAATCACTGAAATGTCAAAACGCCTTCATGGAGACGTAATTGCTTATGTCTTTGAGAGTACAAGTATCACTTAAAGTGGATTATCTTCATTTGAACAAGTTCTTGATCTTTTTACCTAGTGTTTGTGTCAGAGGCAGAGAGATCAATGCACCAACTGAATGACTATTTTCTCAACTAGTAAGGAGTCCATGTCAGACGGGGTCACACTAATGAACAAGGATGCTGAAACGTTACTCAGAGCTATCAAAGAGTTCGTGCAGATAACCTCAGATGAACCATCCAAACAACCAGCTGACGAGGAGAGGTATGGCTTGAAAGTTGCAGCTCATCTTTAAATAGTCAATCCTTTCTGTTGATCTAATGAAACATAACATGGTTCTGTGTACAAGTCCAACAGTTTGAGCTTGGTGATCATTTTGAAGGTGTCCAGTGAGTTTCTGAAACGTGTGGGAGAAGTCAGATGGAATGGATTGGCATTCATTCATTCATTCATTCATTCATTCATTCATTCATTCATTCATTCATTCATTCATTCATTCATTCATCCAGTCAGTCACATCATTCGTTGCTGTCACATCAGTTTCACACAGGTTGTTTGCAGTTCAGCATGAGTTTAGAATAATAATGTTTGCATGATGTCAAACATCCCAAAACAGGCATGACAAACAAACCACAGCTTAAAAACTAAGCTGTTTCATTTTAGTTAGCATCATCCACCTTTTAGATTTGTCAGCATGCCTGTATAATATCATATCGAGTTATTTTGTAAACGCATGTAGCCAAAGGTCAATATCTGCATGTTACTGTCCTATAAGCCTTTGCATGTTTCTCTCCATCTCCAACAGCTGGAATAGACCCATGTCAAAGCGCTGCACCGGCTTGAGCACATGTGTGCTTGGCAGACTGTCCCAGGATATTCACAAACTGCAAACCTATCCTCGCACTGATGTGGGAGCAGGGACCCCCGGCAAGAGAAGAAGCCTTTCTGAGCTCTATGAAAACTACATCAGCACATACAATTGAAGTTCTGAGTTTTACACCAAATAATTATTTGAGTTTGCTTGTTTGTCTCTGTCCATGTGTTTGTGCCACCAACTTAAAATGATAAAAACTAATTCAAAACTGTTGCAAATATATTCAAGACAATAAAAAAAAGTTAACAGCTATTATTGTGCCCAGTAGTTATTTTTTTCCTCTGTTGCAATTTGTTCATTCTTGATGAATTCAACATTCATCATCAAGCTGCTTTTAGTCCTAACAATGTTGCTGGACATCAAGTTGTATGAAGAATGAAAGGAAACAAGAAAACATGTCATTGCTTGCATTCATTTAATCCCTTCATAAATATCCTAACTTTTTTATCTTTATCCCCCACCCTTTTTTTTTTTTTTTACAAGCAATTCGACAGCACAAAAACGGGCATGCAACACGGCCACCTGCGTGACGCACCGCTTGGCTGACTTTTTGAGTCGCTCAGGTGGACTTGGACACAGCAACTTTGTTCCCACAAATGTTGGCGCACAAGCATTTGGCAGAAGAAAGCGGCATGGCCTGATGCAAGACCAGATACACGGTATGTTAGTAATATATTTTTCCTAAAAGAGATAATCATGCAGTGAAAAGAATAGGAAATTTCTCTTCTTGACGTTATGCGTGAGTTTGGATTTATTTATTTTCTGGTTGCTATTCTTTTTTGGACTTCTATGACATCGTCCTTTTGTCTTTTCCAGTTTGAAGAGTGGCAAGCTAAATACTATTAAAATAAATATTTATTGTTGCTTCTTTTAAATCAGATATGTTTATAAACATTTGGCCCTAACCATCTAAAATGAACCTAAAAAAATGACAAAAATCGACAACAATATCCTGACTTTTCTTTACTTTTACAACTCACTTTATGGGTGCTTTTTCCTCAAACTTTTTCCATCAAAAATCAAAAATTTTCTTCTTTTTTTCCCTCTCTTTAGCTCAATAAATCAGACTTATCTTCAGAGACAAAACTCCGTCATCGTCTCGTCACGGTAGAAGGACCTTAAGAAGAAGCAGCAGTTCATTCCAGAAACTATCCTTCACAAACATGGAAATGTGTCTTTCTTTTAACTAAATGCTCTGTTGTTAGTGATTAGAAAACAAAGCTGCTCAGTGACAAGAACTGACTCATTTTCTCTGCCTTGACCTCTGGCTCATCTGCATTTCTGACCCCTTGCTGCCATATTACAGTGTGTTGAAATGGAAATACTAAACTTTGCATCTGACACAAATGTTGACAAATGTTCTGTGGCTGTTTCTCTTGCATTTCACTGTGGATGAGATAAATGATCTGTGAAAGATAAATGTTGGAATAACTGTAGCTGGGGAGTAGGAATAAATAGTGTTTTAGCTACTGTGTGACCTGTATTGTATGAATTTTAGATCTGATTTAACAATTTATGCCAATTCATATTGTAAAGGTACAAACAGAGAATGAAACAAAGAACATCGACAGTTAATATATGTTATGTGCAAACTTGTAATGCAAACCTTGGACTGTAGATTGTAGGGAAATGAACATGTCTCTCATTTTGCTTTCTAGTGGTTACAGTAAGTTACTACTTTCATATTAAATTCCACTGTGATGACTGCTATGAGTACTAACAATAGTAAGAAAGTCATGTGGAAAAGAGACAATGCAAAAATCAAAGTTTGACCTCAACATGAAGCCTGAACAATCAAATTCCGCTTCACTCAACTTCAAGCAGATCAGCAAATTTCACACAACCCCCATTAACCGAACAACTTGTGGGAACATATTTTTTTCCACAAGTTAATCACTCATTGACAAAGACAAAGGTCTACATTGTGACAAGAGACATTTCTGATTTTTAGCAGACAATAGCCACCTCTAGCTATATCTGTATACACACTTAAAAGTGGATATCTCGATCAGGCTAAAATCAGGTTTATCACACACAATGACCTTTATCCTTCAAACCTTTCAAACTGACAAACTAAATAAATACTCAATAATGATAAATCACAGCTGGAATCATGTGGCTTGTTAAGACAACAGTATAAAGTTCAGTTCTTTCAGTGGCTTTAATTAATCTATACTTAAACCCTTTTTATTTCAATTTTTTTTAGGATTGTGAACTCAACCAATCCAAATTTTACCCAATCAATAAAATATTTATCCTCCAAATGCTATATATTGTTGCACTGACATACAGTTCAGAATTTAATATGTGAGACTAAAGATAGAGACGATCACTTATAATGTAACGGACGCAACAATCATTCATTATGCACAATGTACTATTTTACTGAAAGTAAAGAAAAATGCCTTTTGAAATTTCTTCATAATGAAACTTATTGTTGAAACAATTTAATTCAATCTTAAAGCTGTTAGCAAAACTTATTATGTTATCTTAGAGATGAATATTTGCCACTTAGTTCAAAAAAGCAAAGTAAAGTAGGTCATAGTTAATTATAATTAAAGGTAAAATAGCTTGTCCAGAGCACAAGCTATTTGTCATGGTGCTGTAAACAGCGTGATAAGCGTTGTAACCACAGCTGCACTGGTGCACACTTATAGAAACACTTTCACACCACTGGCACCAAACAAGACTGGTGAAGTGTCTTGCACAAGGAAACATATCTGAGTTCAACAGAATAGGGATTTGTATTAACAACCCAGTCGTCACAGGACAAACTCCTACCTCTTGAGTCACTGATACCTTCAGAGGAATTAACATTCAGTGTTGTATATTAACAGCCTGAAAGTAGTATATGACCTCTCACTGTTTTATTTCAGTTGTTGCTGTGACTTAGCATTACATTTTCATGTTTCAGATCATTAAACAAATTCAAAGATAAATATGAAATGTGTGGGGGTTTTGCTGGAACTAAGTAAAATTCATTGGTCCATCATTTATAGCAAGTCATCTTATTCCTGAAACTGCCAGTCTGTCCCAGTCTATCACAGTACCACCACTATGGTGGTGCTAACATTTTCTCCTGAAATGTTAGTTTTATATCAGAAGTAAAGAGACAGATCTCTTCTTTCTCATCTATCCACAGTGCATTTCCACAAATATTCAGATGTTTTTTTTGGCAAATCTGAGTTGGGACTTTGTGTTCTTTTTGGTCGGCAGTGGTTTTGGCTTTCGAACCATCCTATGGAGGCCATTTTAGCCTCATTGTTGAATCGTGTACTGTCTTACATGTCTTTGGGGGTTCTTTTGTGACCTCCTGGGAGAGTTGAAGATGTACTTTCGGAGTCATTTTGATAGGTCAGCTGCGCCTGGGAACGTTCACGATTGTGCTATTTTTTCTCCATTTAAATATAATAGCTGCAAATATGGTTTGCTTGAATCACATAGCTTTAGAAATAGCTTTGTAATCCAAACTGATTGAAGGCAATTAGTATTTCTCATCTGTTCTTTGATTTTTTTATATCTAAGAAACAAATGCTGCTTTTAGATCTTTCACACTTGTGTTGGCCGACAGGTTCTCTTTATGACATTATGGCAAAAAGCATCTAGATTTCAGCAGAAAGGTTGATTTTCATAACTTTTGTAATTCTAAAGGTTCAACCTCTATGATCTCAAAAGTGAGATTGTAAATTATATGGGCAATGGCTTGTAGATTTCTATGCGACTGGACTGGTTGGCTGACTTTTAACATTTTTAGTGGCAAAGAAAAAACATGCAACATAATTTGCAAGTCAAATAGTCTAAAATATGCATTTCTGGATTATTTAAATTAATTGAGCTTTGGCAAGTTGGACAACAGAAAGGTTACTCTGATGTCAATATTCAGACTGGCCAGAGGACAACCAGAGCTCAATATACTCTTTAATTTTTGCAAATTAAAAAGTGCCTCAGTCACAGTTGTGACTCTTTCACAGTCACAATTGTGACTGCAAAAATTACAACTGTTGATTGGTGGCTGTATATTGCGACTGAATACATGGAGGAAAGCACAATATGAAATATCTGTTCAAAGCTAAAGCCGAGATGAACAAAAAGAAAATATTTATAAAGAAAGGAGTATAAAACAGCCCCTCATTTAATCTACTTTTATTATTATTACAAAGACCTATTATTTTGTAGATGTTGCAGGTAACACTTTTTACATTTGCTGTTTCCTTGTTTGGTTTTCGTCTTTCACAGTTATCAATTTGTAACAACATAGTCTGGAACGTTCCTTCATCCCCATGAGCTGGTGATGACAGATCTGACAGCCCTCCTCATGGTTGTCTCTATTTCTCCCGGGTCCATGTGTAACAGACCTCAACCTTCAAGGTTGCAAGTTCTGCTTAATTGATATGTTTGATCCAATAGTCAGTTTTTGGAGACCATCTCTTGGCACGTCTTGTTTGTTCCCCCTGTTGACACATGCAGCATCTGGCAAGTACCGACTTTTTTAGCCGCAAAATGTCTCCTATTTTTCCAGCCAAAACGGAGACTTGAGAGGTATGGCGAGTCTTTTTACTAATCAAATAACAACAAAAGCTTGAAAAATGTTGTCTTGAAGATTTTGTGAGAATGTAATAACAAACCTTAAATGGGCAGTGTTATGTATTTTCCAGACACATAATCCCATTCCATAGCACAATCAAATAATTATGGTAGTGGCAGTCATAAAAAAATAAAAATGACTTAGAAAAAAATTGACTTTGTAATTTGATTACTTGAATTTGGGCCTCTGTCTGTTTCTCTGTTTCTCTGCCAGCGAAGCACTGAGAAATAGCTTGTATAATGAGCTGAACAGATGCGCAGTTCCACGAGATGTTTTCTGATTGTTGCTGGCTAGTCTGAAGGAGCCGTTGGGAGGAGTGGCAGTGAGGCAGAAGCTTAAAAGCTGCAGCTCAGATGGGGAGCTACGCCTCCAAGGCAGCATTCAGACCACCCAGGTGTTTTCCACAGATGAGTGGTTACCTTAGGAGACTAAATGATTTCTCAAAGAATTAAAGCAACACTCCAGGTATGTTTTTGATGAGGGAATAATATTGCAATATGATGCAAAGCTCAAACAAGTTGATTTAGCAAAATACTGCCCCTTTAACAATTTGAAACATCAAGAGACAAGTCTTTTTAAGATTCACTCTTCTCCCTCCCTGAGTGACGACAGACAGTATATATTTCTGATTAAAAGGAACAGAATGGAGTTATTTTTGAATGCAAGTATCCATGTGCAATTACCCCAAACACAGTCAGTGAAGGAGATGAGAGGTGGCAGAGTTGTTCATCGATCTCAGTGGAGTTCTTTGACGTCCTCAAGAGGTTGTCAGATTTCTGGAATGTCTGGAGACAAGCATCTGTCACTTTTGTCTCGTCACCATCTGGGTGCCAGACTAGAAATAGCAAGAGAGCAAATCAATTTTTTGAATCTTATTTTGTTAAGAAAGGCCAAAAACGTTGTTTGGCAGATTTTAAGTTTTAAAAAAAGAAAAAAATGATGTAAGATAAGGCATTTTGAATTAATTTACTGTAATTTTGGAATAGTCTGGAACGTTCCTTCCAGAACGTTCCAGGCTGGAAAGTTCTGGAAGGAACGTTCCAGCAGCTGTCTCTGCTGTCTTGCTGTTCCAAGACAGCAGAAAAGGACACGAAGGATTCTGTCTATTATGGCTAATGATTAAACAGAGTTTTGCTAATCTGAAAACTGATTAATAACTTATGCAGCTATCTCAGGACCCTTTTTTTTTTTTTACATAGAAATAGAAGTCACACAGGTGATATTTTTTTTATGCTGCATTCACATACACTATCTCACCCAAAGTATTCACCAACCAGTCCAAATTATTGAATCCAGCTGTCCAATCACCACCGCTGCCACAGATGTATAAAATCCAGCCTTCTGCAAGTATTTGCAAAAGGATGTGTTTCTCTGGACCTTTGTGACTTTAAAAATTGTAAAGTGATAGACTTATGCTTCAATAGGCTGCTGTCCTTTTGTGAAAACTGAAAGAAATTCTACAATCAACGATTAGTAATATAAAAAAACGGAGAGTGTCAGGCCGCATAAAATTACAGAGTGAAGTCAAAATGCTAAAGTGCGTGACGTGGACAGGTTGGCAGCTTTCCATGTAAAAACCCACGTGTGGAGGCAGGCGGCATCAATGCAGGAGTCAAAGGAGAGGCTTCGGAGGCGTAGGGACACTGGGGGGCTTAGGAGTATCAGTAGCGAAATCAAGTGCCCTGGAACAGGTTATGGATGTGTCAGCAATGGGCTTTTCCTACTCTGGTCAAAACCAGAGGGTGACAGCATGTCACAATGAGCTGGATCCCTCCTGAAAATCTGTCTGGATCTGAGAAGCAGACTAGGGGCGCGTCAGCACAGGACTTTTCTCATCCTCATGGAAAGAGTGTGGGAACTTACTGCGTGGTACCCAGTCTACTCCAGTCTAATAGTCTAAGTGAACACAGGAACCAGGGATGAAAGAAATCTGAGGACAACAGACAACCAGGCCACAAGTGAACAGAAAACAGACTTAAATACCTTTGGGATCAGTTGAAAACAGGTGAGTGCAGTTAAACAGTTATCGATCATGACAACATTTTGATCAACATTGCGTAAGCAATTGAAATGACACGTTGATTTGAAGATTGAGCAAGTAGTTTTGAGAGTCTCAATTTTGTTCTGAGAAATGCACCAAAGCAACTGAGAAAAACTAGAGAATTGGGTGCCCTTAAAGTTCATATGGGTGCAAAAGCAAGTGATTCAGTACTTTTGGAAAAATGATGCAGATGGATAAGAAAAAAAATGATGCAAGAATCTGGACTCCTCTGGGGTGTGCAGGAACAAAATGTGAACTAACCATGAAACCTCAACAAGGGAATTTTGTATTTGCCATTTAAAAAAAAAAATCTTTTTTTTAAAGATTACTTTCTAGTCTGTCAAAAAACCTTTTAAAGGTACAATTAGTAGCCTTCAAAAGTGAATGGAAATGCCAGGGGTTAGACAACTTCTCAATTTCTTCCAATTTGTTTGCTGTGCTGAGCAAAGGTGTTGGAAGTTATGGTTGTTGTCTTGTTTAACATAGCATCTGGTGATCGTTTCATAAAAGAAAATCCCAGCAGTGGTGATTGCTACCACATGTTACACTCATATTCACCAGTCCAAGAAATTTACTGGATTCTTTCTGGTTCCAGTGATCCCAACTCCCACTTTTAAAACTGGCTAAAGATTTCATACATGTCTTAGTCCAGTGATAAATAGGACCCAAAGGTCATTGCTAAAGTAGCTGGCTGTACACTGAGCAGTCCCACTTTGCTGTGTGCAAGTGTTTTGACTGAAAGGTCTGATTCTGCTGGAATCAGGGTCACCACACACAGACATATATCTAAATGAAGTAAAGTTGTGGTATTCATTTTGTTTAGCTTCTCTTGACCTTTAGTCAATTTACCTGGGATGCTGATTAAAAAAAAGGCTGCAAGTTAATCAGCAGTCAAAGCTCTACTTTTAAAATTAAGCATTTAATTTGGAAATGAAGATCACAATCTGGAAGAAGAGTTTGGAAGCAACGATTCCAAATAGCTTTAGGATTCAGCATAGAATTTCCACACCCAGGTGATTTTGGGATTTGTATTAGTGGCTGGTTTGATCTACTCATTTTTTTTCATCAAGTTCAAAATCAGTGCAAGCATCTATCAGAAAATTTCAGTGTCCTCCCTGATTCCACTGAAATGATTACATTTCATGGTGTGACAGCTGTCCCTGCTGTCACAGAATAAAAGTAATTATTTTCTGTTCTTCTTTAATATTACTTTATATATTTGTTTGAATAGTTTAGATTTTTATTTTTAAATTTGTCTTCATTAATTTGACCAATTTAGTTAACTATGTGTAGTGCACCCATTTAGTTAACTTTATTTGTCAGTTCTTTATAATTTTGTTAAATGCACTAAATTTCTTTTGTTTGAGTTTACCAGTTTCCCCTGGAGCTACAGATGATTTCCAGCTGATGCCCACTGGTGGTCAACTTCCCAGTGGGCCATTCCATCTGCTCACCAGGGGAGGGGGAAATTTGGTTTTTTAGTTTAGTTTCATTATTTCTTTAATGGTTTTTCTTTTGAAAGTTAGTTCAGTTCTAATATTTATTTAATTTAAAGATTTAGTAATGTTTCTTATTTGTTTGTGTTTTTTGTGTGTGTTTAATTATCCCTTTTGTGTTTACTAGTGGTTTGATCACCCACTATTTAAGTTCTCTTCATGTCTTGTTAGGGAGGTCAGTTTATTGTTTGAGTTCTTTGTGTTGCTACCTGAGTTGTAGTTTGTTATGTTGACCTCAGTTTTGGGCCCGATTTATCATTTTGAAATTATTTGTGGATTTTTTGTAATAAATTAAAATTTATTTTGAACTTTACTCAATACTCTCTGGCTGGTTTGTGGGAAAACCTCACATTTGGTGTCAGAAGTGGGATTTTTGCCAGCCAGAGAGTATAAAATTTTTTTTGGGTTTTTTTTTGTCCCCCATTACCAACCCTGACGACTGGAACATGCCGCGTGGTGGAAGGAGTAAACGAGACAATTTGGTGGAATTTGAAGGAACAGCAGGCCTTGATGAGGAGACTGATTGCACTGAAGGAGAAGCATCTGGAGGACCTGGTGGCACTGAAGGTGAAGCAGGAGAAGAACCAACATATGCAGATCTGATCAGCATTCTTCGTACCCACATGAGCCAGCAGGAAACACAAAATAGAATAATGAGAGAGGAAACAGCTCGTCAAGATGAATGGTTCAGGACTCTCCAGCACCAATTCAGTCTTTTGCAGTTAGAAGTGCAGGCTTGTACTTCTGCCACACCCAAACCTGCTAAGCTGGAAAACTCTGATTCGGAGGAACCAGAACCCTTTACAAGAACCTGCCATCAGGAGATCATAAAGCCATCTCTACTTCAGGTCAGTTCCGATCCTTTTTGGAGCCTAAACTGGAAAAGTTAACAGAAACTGATGACATTGAACATTTTTTAATGACTTTTGAGAGGATTGCAATTTCATGCAATTGGCCAGAGAAAGAATGGGTCTTTCGGCTGGTTCCTTTGATGTTATGTTCCAAAAGGACATCTTACCTGGCCACACAGGTCAAAAGATCCAATGCCTGCTGTAATGAGCATGGTATCACTGTGCTTGAATGACCCCCAAACTCACCTGACCTAAATCCCACAGAGAATCTATTGGACCCAATACTGGAGACAGACCAAAGGCTGCTATTAAAGCAACCTGGGTTTTCAGTGCCAGTGGCTTATTACCTCCTTGCCATGCCACACTGCTGCAATCATTTATGTAAAAGGAAAACTATGTAAGTACTATCCTTTAACGTACTTCAACCTACTTTTAGGGGGACATTCTTCAGTAAAAACAAAACAAAAAAAAAACCCTGGAAATCACATTTTTAATATATTCAAACTTGTTGAGAGCTTCTTGTTTTTGGCTGAATAAGTATGCTACTTATGGTTATCAGTCGATAGGGTAATCTTTATGGAAATTAAAGAAATTTACTGAAGAGATTGAAATAAGGAGAACAACTTGATTAAAACAAAAAGCATATATGGCAAACTCTCAGAAATAAAGGGAACAAAACCACTATAAATATAAAGCAATACCAACTGGTGGCTATATGTGTGGGGTCAGTATGAAGGCACATAGAGATAAATCTCTATTGCATGGATTAATCCAAGAGTTCTTGATGGCAGCAAGGGTGAATTTTTATTTTAAAATAATTACTCAAGAACTCCAGGGGTTTCGATTTACACCTATTTAATCATAAAGCTGCAGGAAGCAGCCAAGCATTTGAAGGAAAATAAATGTCTTGATTTGTTTGTTAGGGAAGACTTTCTGTAAAGGACAATAACTAAATGACAAAAGTGCTGGTAAATGACCTCAATTTAAAAAAAAAACTAAACAAATAAAAAAAGATTGACTGTCACACAATAACTTCCAAAATACTAGAGAAATAACAGGTTTATTAAAACCTAAAAGAACAACCTAAATGTTTATTTACATGCTTATTTACATACTTATTATGCAGAAGAAAGTAATTAAACAATATATTTAAGTCTTATAGTGGTTTAGTGAATTTGTAAATCATAAAACATTTCTCATAAATAGTATTTATTGTACTCCAAATTTTGCATTTTCACTTTTGAAATCCATCGTATGAGAAAGCAGGGTTTAAAAAAATAAATAAAAAATTTATCCACGTTGTGCAAGGTGATATATGCTGAACTAATGTCACTCTTTCACTAGTTGTTTGGAATAAAATAAAAATTCAGACCAACACTGATAAGTTTTCTCAGCTTCATAAACACATTCTGCTGCCTTGAAGAGCCTTTTCAATAATACAACACATTCATTTTATATTCATAATGTTCTGCAGTGAACACTGCATCCAAATCTACTGGGTTTCAATTTAATATAATTTCACAGCCTAATTTGGCTTCCTGCAAGTCAATGGTAATGAAGTCTTTGTATTTGATGTAGATTCCCTCCAGTTAGATTTGCCCAAATACTTTCAAGATTTCAAGATGGTGTTGAATTCAAAGAGAAAAAGAAAATCCCATGGCTTTCAATTGTGTAAGAAAAGTGAAGAATTTGATATCAAAGAGCTAAAACACATACAATGTCTTTCAAAATTCAAATAGTTTCTTATGGTCTTAATGTTTATTTTCAATTTGTGACACACACACACACACACACACACACACACACCACACACACACACACACACACACACACACACACACATATATATATATATATATATATATATATATATATATATATATATATATATATATATATAAATATTGTTTACAAATCTTAATTTTTTATGAATGTATCCACTTGAAATAATAATGAAGAAAGTATGTTTTGAAATTCTGTGTTTGTGCTTCATGTCCAATGGAAAAGGTTTCATTATAAAATATACGTGATATTTCTTTACATCCCCTAGATGGCAGCAAAGAATTAACCATCTCAAGTTGTTATTTCATCAATTTTCATCCTTCTGTTTTCCGTCTGTCAGGATTTTAAATATGCTACATAATCCTCCCATCTTCAAAACTATTTACAATCAAGGAAAAAAAAAGAGAAAAAAATATATTAATAAAATAAAAATAATAAAAGTAAGTAAATAAATGAATCAAGTGTTTCAAACTATCTAACTAAATGAAACTGTAAATAGAACAATGAAGCCAGTTCTTGATATGTGAGCCTTTGGTGAACTAATTTAGCTTCAACCAACAGCATGCTTCATCATTGAAATCCTAAACACACGTTTGGACTTGTTATCTAAGGTCTTCATTATGTCAATGTACAATGGAGTCAAAACACCAAGGCTGGTTGTTCAGCTGGTTATCCATGTTTTATTGATTTCACAGTTCAAAATTTTAGCAGCCATCAAGGATTAAAATAAATCATAGACTGACATGGCCAATTTACAAATTAGAAACCGCTCTCAAAGCACACTGTAACTTTCTTGTGTGCAGTGTATCTATATTTCCAAGAGAAGTATTAGGATCTCTGAGGTCTCCATTGTGCTCTATTTTCCTGTAATTTTTCTTAACAGCCACTATTGTAATCATGGGAATATTTCTGAAAAAAATAAAGGAAAATCAGATCTTTCTTTGCTGATGATCTGATTAATTGGAAGTGACGGAGGAATTTACACAAAGACATGCTTGATGAAAATGCCCATCTGATTTTCTCTTAAAGGAGTCACACAACATGCAGCCCTAATTGTTATACTCTTTATTAGGCCAGTGCCTTGGGAGCTTGCTGGGTAATGAAAAAGCTGCAGGCAATGGCACCAACCTGATGTACATTCTCATCAATCAGGCATGTATCTTGAAGAAAAAAGCTTCTACAATGTTGACAGCTGGCATAAAAGGAAATGACTAAATCTGGCACTCTAAATTGTGAGGACGGTTTCAGTGGTTGCCCAACATTGGAAAGATTTGCTCCCAACAAACAGAAGTTATTTTGCCCTGCTTTCAGGCCTTGAATTAGTTTACCATCAATCCATCCGCCCATCCGCCATACCCTTTGCAGGTTTGTGAAGAGCCTGGTTCCCAGCAATCGTTGGACAGGCAGGACTAATTATGCATTTGGGTGTAATTGCACTTATACCCAAATGTAAAAAAAAACTACAAAAAAACAAACACACAAAAAACAATAAAAACAAATAGATACTGTAAGTAAGTAAAGTAAGCCCCTTTTATTTCATATTTTTCCACCTACTATGTAAAAAAGGTAAATAAATAAATATAAAGGTAAGGAAGTAAATAAATGAGAAAAATCTGTTAAAATGAAATCCTTTAAAGTAGTGTTTTTGACTTGCAACTTGATGCTGTATCAGACATCCTGGTTTAGTCCACACATACGGTCCTACACTCATAGTCAGGACATTGTGACAGATACCGTCTCTGCTCTGACATTACTTTGCACACACACCACAGATAAGATGCTCACATACAGCTCACATTGTCTTCCAGCCACACTTTTAACTTCAAAGGCTCACTGGCCCTTGTGTCTCAGGAGGAATTGAAGCACGGCAGCAGCCAGCCCTTGCTGCTCTGCCACGGTTAACTATGGCTGCGGGCTGCAACACCTCCCCATGCCTCCTGATACCGTAGCAGGGCTGATGGTGAGGGGAGCCACTGTCCTGTAACTCCACAGCACTTCTCCCATGTAGTTTATCTTGTGCAACATGTCCATTCAAAATCGGTCATTATACACCATGATTGGGATATGTAATGGTGGCATCAGAAAATAATGAAATTAGGCTAACCCTAACCCTAACCCATGAACATACTTGGAAACTAAAAAGAAAAAAGACTTTAGAAAAGTTAAGTTAGAAAGGATCATAAGAAAGAGACCAAAATGAAAATATTTCTTCTTTGGATTTAAAAATGTATCAGTTCGTGTGATGAATTTGTGGGCGCATTGATGCTTTTGCTCAGGTCTGGAAAGAGTCCATCCTGTTGAAATGGTGATGTTCAGCTCAAAGGGAACAATGTGCTGGATTTACTTTAGTATGAACAAAGCCTTTGTCTGAGGTGCTCCCATACTGAACGGGGGTCCAGAGTCCAAGAGCAGCTTTGAACTATCAGGTCAAAGACATCACAGAACCAACGTGCTGTTTCACATTCATTTTGTGTCTCACACAGGAGGTCTGTCACATTTGTCCTTTTGATTGTCCTGAGTTTCTTTAAAGCCATCCCTGGAACCATAGGTCATCTAAAGGCTTTTATGTAGAGAAAAACAAACCTTCTCTTCTTCTTCTTCTTCTTCTTCTTCTTCTTCTCCTTGCTCTTCAGTTTAAGGGAAGAACTTCAGAGAGGCCGGCTGTTTCCACTTGTTAGCACGCCTCCCCGATGCAGCGAAGAACAACTGAATCAGCCCGTCAAATCAAATGAACAGGTTGAAAATAAAGTGAGCTTTAAGTGGAACACAGAAAAGGTCTTTACACATATCAACAGAAAGGTGGGCAAAGATATGAAACCTTCTGTCATGAAATATGCAAAGCAAGCCCACCACAGAGAATAGCTAAAAAACACAGGTTCTTTTGATGTTAAGTCCTTTGGTTGTGCATGTCTTCATTCAACTAGCCCGTGGATGTTTTAGCCTTCTGTAAAACTTGTTCCAGTGCCGCGCTCCCTCCCTCCCTACATCAGAGTAATGTGGGTCTGCAGTTCTGCCGGTGATTTTTATTTCATGAACACCATAGTTTTCTTTGCCAGGTTTTCTGAGCACCCACCAGAGGTTTTACTGTTCTTTTTCAGTATCCTTTCATAATTGTTGCTAACAACATACCAATTGGTGTGTTTTCTCTCACAACGCAGCAATGATCTCAGCAGTGTTACATTTATTGTTCATCTCCTTCACTGAAATTTTCTTAATTAATAAAGGCTTTATATTCCCCTCACAGACAGATGCTTCTTCTATGCTCAGTTTCAAGCTAAAAGTAATACAAATGGGACTAATAATCAATCAACCGTGGAACACGTATCCTCTGACTCCAGGCTATTATTTCTTGGGTGAGCCTGTGTGAGTTGGGCCATATCGACTCTGAGTTTTGATGATCCATTTTCAGATGAGAGGAAGCACATCAGAGCAACAAAGTGGGTGATGAAACAATTCCTTACATGCCAGAGCAAATAATTACAGGAAAATTGTCTCCACCCGGTCTCCCCGCGTCGTATTTTACCGTGTGATGCTGCAAGGACCACTTGCAGCCATCTGACCACAGTTGGTCTAACACAAGCAATCCTGAGGAGAAACTCACAATTGCTTAGTATTCATTGGGCATAACAAGGCCTTTGATGTAGGCAGCATTCTTTAATTTTTTTTTTTTTCCTCACCGGGAGATTTAACATTTAATGAGACCTGACATAAGACTGTTTAGAAAATGTGAATATTTCAGATAAAAGCAAATTGTGTTCACTGGAGTCAACGCTCTCTGAGGTGGTCAGACATTCATTGTCACCTGTGTGCTCTCTCTGATGCAGTGCTGCACCCTGAGCCTTTGTGTAATGGGGCATGGTCATTAAAACGGACCCATTTCAATCCCTCTTAATCAGCACCGCACGTGTCATGGGGAGAACAGAGCCTGAAGCAAAAAAAAAAAAACCCAAAAAACGAGTGCATAATTTATAACTGCAGGTCGACCCATGCAATGAGTGCCTATTATCTCAACAAAGATACATTACTCTCATCATTCCTTATTTGCTTTATCTCTTGATTCACAGCTCTGTTTTCACGACAGTGCAGCAATTCTCTCGATGCGATTTTGACGTATGGAAGTTGGCACACAATACGTATTTACCCCACACACTTCAAGATGTATTCATGGCAAAGAAGAGGTTTTTTTTCCCTTTTCTGCTTCCGTTGAACAATCCCTCTGTCTTTGAGTGCATGTAAGAGACACACATGAGTGTGAGGGAGCGAGTGAGAATCTGCAGGAGAGTGTCACAGCGAGCTGTGACTCTGCAGGTGTTTAAACTGTGGTGATGTAATTGGTCACAAGGGGAATAGAAACAAGAGCTTCACAGTCCTTGATTTGATCCCTTGGTTATTGATTTCTCAGTCTGCTTCTAACAGAAATAATTGCCACATGTAATGTATTATTCAATTACAAGACATTGCTCTCAAGTTTGGGTTTGATGGTCCTTTTTGATTCACTGAGACCTATAGATAATTCAACACTGTCAGCCTATTAAGAGGCGCGAATATTAAAAGGTGTGCGTTAATCCTGCCTATTTATTAGCAACTGTGACATTCACCGGCTCTCAAAGTTTCCCATTTTTATCCTTTGTATAGTTGAAGGGAGTGAGCTTAACTTTGGCTCAGACATTCCTTTATTGTAAAGCTCACATGTCTTATATTATGGTGTGAAACATTTTCACAGTTTCTTTCAAACAGAATTGGAATAGCGCAAACTATACCTGGCAGCTTAAGACAGAATCCACAGCCAAACAAAATACATGCATACTTAAAAACTCATTGTGTGTCAATTCTGACCTGTTTTGGTCATCGTTAAATGGAAAAAAATATTCATTTAAATATTAATAGTAATCTATTTACTGTACTAAATGAAACTGTATGCTTGAATACAAATGTATCATGTCAGGGAGGAAATTCCACAGACGTCTCAGAGAACAAGTTGTGTTTTGTAGATCGATGAGTTCTTTGAGTCACGTTCATAGATGCATAGGTGTGTGAGGAGGGAAATCTCATATTCATCCTGATGGAGACAAACAACAGTGGAGAGAATTGCTGCCTCATGTTTTCTTCATCGCTCTCTTTATTGTGCCATGGTTGATGTATAATCCAATGGAACATCTTGAAATGTTTATCCTGACTGATACTTTTATACAATGAGAATCTTTTTTCATATGTCTTTTCCCTCAAGGATACAAATTAGCAAATATTTGTATTTGCTAATTTGTATTCAAATTAGCACATTTGAATACAGATGTGGTATAACTCAAGAAAACCCAGATTTTACCCCAGAATCTCTTAACAGTGAGGCAATAGTGCTGACTATCAGGACTCAATTTAGTCTTGCCTTGTTAGTTTCCCGGTCCAAACCACATCCCTGTAATTTCATTGATATATTCCTTATTTTAAATGCACTAAAGTGTCCTCATGAATACTGACAAAATATAAAAAGTATAAATATTTTCTCTAATTTTTTTGAGTTTTTGATTAAGTAGCTCAAAAGTTGGTCAGTGCTTATTCTTGCTGCCATGCTCATTCTTGTGTGACCCATCTCATCCCAGTTTTCCTCGATGACATGATGGTTAAATGTGACCTTTACAGTGGAGCAGCTTCTGTTCTGCCGACAGGATAATAGTTATTGCTTCATTCAGCTAAAAGGAGGCGTCAGGTCTTGTATTGAAAACACTACATCTTCATTCTTGCGCAGCACAGTGTGACACAGTTTTAATAATCAGCCATCCAACACTTGTTTACATCTTGCTTTCCAAATCATGTTCCGTTAATACCCACTCCTTTTAATATTTATCATCAGTCTTAATTGGTTTGATGTCGCTACATTGGTGCCGCTGTTGTCTTGCTTGTTGAACTGGCCCCTCTGTTGGTTCAAAGTCTTTATTATCTTGACAATCAAGTCCGTTTCATTAAAGTTTCACTTTCCATTTTCATCAGAATGAGGTTGATTCTGTAAGTCCAAAGGAGCCGTTGAAGAGTCTAACCCTGCAAGTGACCACAGGGGACAGACCCGGTCTGTATAAATTATCAGAGATGTGAACCCGATCGAAGATGTTAATTGCTCCAATGGTTCGTTATGTGGGGAATGTTCATGCATATCATGCAATGATAATAAAAATGAATTTTTGAACAAAGGGATCTTAAAATAATATCAAGCCTATAGAGAATACCCACATCAAAAGGATAATTCAAAGCTTTGAAACTTTGTGGTCCAAAATATTAAGCATTAGCCTTGTGAATATTGTATTCAATTCAAGTTTGTCAAAGGAAAAAAACAAAACCAGAGTTAATTAACGGTTATTACAGGCCTTTTCTACCTAAATTTGACTTTCAAATATTAGCTCTTATCTATAAACTGTGCTTCTGGCATCTGCAAATTAGCTTAGTGTATCTCCTCTAATTAGGTCTCATTGAACCCATAGCAACCCACACTCACTATAAAATTAATAATTCAGCAACATAAGATGCAATAAGTGTAGTCATTATATGACACTTTATTCACATTGTATTAATTTAATACATATCACCTTTGTAATTTTATAAAAGCACAGGTGAGATCTTAATTCTGTGATGAAGTGATCATGAATATTTACATATGAGTGTTTTAATAGTTTTCACTGGAGTTTGGGATTCATAATTTGGTTTTAAATCAAATGGGGTTTCATCATTGTCTCATTATCATACAACAAAAAAATATCATCTTCCACCCAATAAAAAAAACAACAACTACGTTTTAAGCTATTAATCAATTATAAAATTAACCTTGTGCTCTTCAGTAAAAGGAACATTTTATCCTGTCTGTGGCAAAACAAATAAATAAATGATTTATCAAAAGCTGCCTCTCAGTCCTCACACTTCTCTTTCCTCCACCCATTTTCCCTCCCATCTCCATCCTCCTGCCATCTCTCTCTGTCAGCCATGATATTACCGCTTGCCACTGATCAAACGCACCTGCCAAGCCCTGCTAACATTTCTGAGCATGTTCTCTAATTACCCACAAAGCCTTTGCACATTTATGCTCTTAATAGGGGATTTTCATAAATCGGGGGCAGGGTTGTGCTACATTACAATGGTATTTATTTCCTCATTTGGGAGGAAATCTCCAGGGGTAATGTGCACTACAAATGGTTGAAGGCAAACAAAGTTATAATTCTTACACTAATGTGGTATTATGTTTTCCCTGTTGTATTCCTCATTTTAGAAATGCTAAACAACTGTACTTAAAAGACTCAGGGCCCCAGATAAAGCCTTTATCCGTCATCTACAGGGTTAACAGAAAGAAATAGGCCCAATCTATTGTCTTATTACAGACTGGTTTTTAGCAGAGCCTATGCTGTTGCATTACAGTCAGATGCTCCTGAAGTGCACCCTGAAACTTATATATTATATGATATTAACCGGGATGTTATTTTCTGTTGCAATAAAAATCATATGCATAATGTGCTAATATCACTATAGATGGAGACTTGCATTTTGATTGTTCCAATAAGATCTACTGTTCTCCGAAAGGAAGGAGAACAGTGAATCTGAACAATGACCAGGATTTTTATTGCAAAATTAAATGGACCACTATTTGGGATGGACAATGGAAACCAATCAAATAAAATAAGGTTATGAAAGATGTTTTGGGTTAAGTGAAGAATATAATAGAAGCGATATCAAGCAAAATAAATGATTTGTCTCTAAAGGAACAGGTAAACTTTTCTGCAACTTTTCTGACTTCCTATTAGTGCTATCCGTGCTGCTGTGGTAAACCTATCTTGTATGGAAACAAGATTAGTGGAGATTCAGTTTGATTTTTAAAAAATAATCTTTTCACAGTTTTCATTTAATCCAGTCAGAATAGTTTTTTTTTTTTTAATTTCTCGTGTTATCTACAAATCAAACATTCTGAATAAATGTGGGGATATTTTTATTCTTTAGTCTTGGAATTTCCAGGTACTAATGACTTTATGTATTTTGACATAAATTCAGTTATAGTGTTTTTGTGTCATTTCATTTTGTTTATCTTTTCTATTTCAGCACAAAACAGCCTCACTTTCTTCAAATGAAGTATTTTGTTTTAGTCTACTGAATTTGTCAACTTCCAGAGCTCTATCTGCAGTTTCCACATTATGGAAATCATACAGTCCCATATGAGAGGCTGTTCTCAGAAATGTACAAAATGAGTATTTTTTATTAAAATATACAACTCTTTACCATGTGGTTTAAAAGAACTGATGCAAATAATGTAAAGTGAGCTAAATAATTAATCTGTTGGCATATGATAACCTTCTAACTAGCTACTTTGAGGTGTTTGAGGCCATATAAATTGTTAGATGTAAACATTTATCTATCTAAATAAAAGTCCAACTGAGCCTTCACTCCAAGGACTCCAAGGTCTAGCTTCATCTGGGCTCAGTCAGTTTTTGTAAGCATCAAATATCATTTTTGTCGACAGAGAGCATTCACTAGGGAGGGTGTTTACTGCCTTTCCATTTAAAACAGAAACAAGTTTTTCCTTAAGCTTGCTGCTTTCTGCATGGTTAGTTCCCCAATGTTCCTCTAATGGAAGGCATCCCACTCTTCGTGTTCTGAACTGCAGAAACAGCGATGTGCTACATAGAAAAGAACAACATATTATGGAAGTGCTTGTCTCCTCCTCAAAACAAACAACCTTTACCGTTTTCAGTCTTTCATTTCATATATTTCCGTTTTATGCACAAAGCAGTTGGATTAATGTGACAAAAGTGCTGCTAGAATTAGATTTAAAAGTAAGGCAAAAGGTAAAAAGTATTAAAGTCTTGTTTAATGTAAAAACTTCTTTGAGTAAAAATTATTATTTTTTTCTTTTTTAGAATTTACCTCAATTTCAATTTCTCTGTTATTCAAAATAGGCTGCGAAGTCAAATGATTCAGGCATAAACCCATTCCCATAATTTAAGTATATTAAGTGTTCTTTCTCATGCCAGGTTGATACAAATGATATAATTTTGCTAAACTTAATTTTTACATTTAAAATTTACTGATGGAGTAATGTAAACAATCTCACTTAAAACTGATAATATAGCTCCAATGTTAACTGTTAAAATTAAAATTTTTGACAAATAAACACTTGTAAAACCTACCTATAAATGACTGACACTCTGAGCTGAACGAAAAAAGTATTTAAGGATATTATGAGGAGGAAAATAAGCAATGGAGACGCCACGTCTCTATTGCTTATTCTTGGGGGATCAGTTGTGTAACCTGCCACATCTGATCCCCCCAGCCTGTCTTCAAAAGCAAATGAAGAGCCTTAATAACAGCTGCCATAACATGAGCTCTGTTTAAGAGCGACGCCCTCTTTCCTTTACCAGTCTACCCCCTGCTGAGTGAAAACCCTCTCTCCACCAATCTAATTTCCACCAATCAATAAATGTAGACTTCAGAAGAAAAACAGATGAAACCAAAGCTAATAGCAATTTTTTATTGTCCTCTTTTCAAATTAGACACAAGCGTTCAGCTTTTTGTACATGGCAGACAGAACAATGCCTCACATCCATCACATTCTCCAGACTGTTGGAATAATCGGTCTGCATACATTTACAGCTTCAAAAGAGAAATCTTGTTTAGCCTGATAGAAGACTAGTATTTAATTTGTAATTAATTAAAACTGTTATTAATAACATTCAGATTTTAACAAACAGTGTGGTGCACATCACAAATTTATCATTTTTCTTGATTCTATGTGATAAACAAGATGTAATTCAGACAACTTGTCGAAGTGTTGGATTTTAAGAATGTTGTCGATGCAGACCAGATGGTGGAGCCAAAAACTCAGAAGTGAACATTTCTGATCTCTCATTTTTCCTAATGCAAGTTTCTTAAATGGCTCTATTGAGGATGTGCACGCGCGTGCATGCGTGGGTGGGTGGGTGAGTGAGTGTGTGTGTGAGCACATGCATAATGTGTCAGGGCATGCATGCGCAAAAACATGCATGCATGTGTGTTTACCCTCTCCTAAAAACACTCTCTTAGGAAACAGTGCACAGGGCTCATTTTCTAGGCTAACCCTACTGGCTGGTTCTGGGCTATGGGTGAATAATGGTTGAATTCAACTGTGAAACAGGAACACATTCCACACCCTCTGGAAAGCTAATAGCCAGAGCAAAACAACCACATCTGAACATTCAAAATTAAGGAAGTTCAGTGATAGAATATCTGGGTGACTGGCATAAGTCACGCTTTGCCGTTGAAGAAAATGCAGCTCCTGGATATTGGTGAATGCTTCACAAAACCCTAACTATGTTTTAGATGTGCCTCAGTAGGAATGGGAAATAAGTCAATTTGACAAGCAAGCAGCATTTTGTTTGAGATGAGAATGCATAGGAACATTGGCAATGACATTTTGAGAATAAACATTTCTGTGATGGTAATTCTGGGTTTAGAAATACAACCAGAGAGAGATTTCCGAAGTGGAAACTGTGGATTACTCATTTTAAATTTTTTTGAATACTATCTGTCTCTCTGTTTGTCTTTCTATTCTTTATGGTAATATACATAATAATTACATGTCAGCTTATTTTTCAGATCTGGCAATATGAGGACATCAGACTTTTCTGTGTAATTTTTGATTTCTCTTTCATGTATATTAAGGCAGTTTTTGCTGATGTTATGTTAAAAATGCTTAAACTACATTTAGGGCCTAAACAGGGTGAATCCATTGAAATAAAACATATATAACATATGTTCTGCTGGATAACCCACATTTTATCATGAGTAATGAACACCAATTATGTGCAGATGTGGCAGCTGTAATAATATACAAATAAAACAGGAATTTATTAGAAATGTATTGATCAGATTTTTTCTGACTGTTTTTCTTTTACCTCTGATTTACTGCTGCTGATTTGAACTGACTCCAATTTTTTTCATCCTAAGAACTAAAATACATTAAGCGTGAGGTACAGATTCCTAGATGGACATAGCAGAAAAGTGTGTATTTAAAACCTTTATCTGATTTTTGCCCATCTAAGAAAATGAGTGTCAAGCGGTTTATGGTTGATGCATGTAAATATATAAATAGTGGAAAAATCCTAGATTTAATGCGATCTTTGAATAGAAAAAAAATTTCGCCTGGTGATTCCCAGACAGCAGAGACGAGCCATTGTTTTTAAAATCACAACATTTTCCAAACAGTGCACACCTCCTTTTACAATGTTATAGTAACAACATTAGATGCCAGGTTTTTTTTTTCTAATTACACACTTTCTGTTTCATGTAATGTTTTCAAGTCAAAGGAATCAAGTCTAAGTGAAGTCAAAAGTCATTGACATGAAAGTACAATTCTAATCCAAAGTCTTTTCTGAAGTCTTGCAATCAAGTCTAAAGTCTTCACATTTGTGACTCGAACTGAGTGGACTTGACTCAGTTCCATGACCCAAGTCTACAATTTTTCCAATGAGAACCAATCAAGGGGAAATTGATTAGACTAATTGGTGAACTTCTAGAATTTTTTTACGTTTCACACATAATCCAGTTTGCATAGCAAAAGAAACCTAGAATATTATTACATTGCTTCAGCTCATACATAATTGTAATTTCACTGCACATAACTTATAATAAGATTTTCTATATATTTGTTTTCTAAAAGCTAACTTTACACATGAAGGCCCAGAAAGTTAAGTCAGGCAAACAAAGTGTCACCACAATAAGCTTTGTGAAGAATGTGAAGAGAAACATCTGTGAAGTCATTCACCTGTGGCCTCATAGATTGCTTTGGCCATCATGAGGCCTAAATGGCTTTACCTTATGGCCTTTTATTCACATTGGTTGACATTTCATATGCTTAAATTTGGCTGGTGTTCATTTTGCATAGCGTGGATATCTTACTTTGCCATTTTTATCAGCCCCAGGTCAGAGAGCTGGCCAGAAAATAATTCTGCAGCAATTACCATATGTTGTGGTTGTGGTTTTGCAGCAGCCACACAACATCTGTGTTATACTGGCATCTGGGGCACCCTGGAAAAAGTTTTGCTGGTCCACATTCCTTCCTTGCATCGTCTGAACAGGTGTTCACTGCAACACTTGCTTTCCTTCAGAGGATTCAGCCAAACCACATCTTTCTTCCCAGATAAAGCTTTTATGTACTGGAGCATGTTTATCAAATAGTAGTAATTGATATAGAGAATATTCATTTCATTCAAATCTTTTACAGTGAAATGAAACTTATAACCCCTGCACTCAATTGTATACAGCAGACACAAGAGTCTGTGGATTGTCACACACTTTAAAGTGACACAGTGACACTATAAAACTCAGCAAAAATAAAAACATGTTGTCTTTATATTCAGTTAACACGTTGCAAATTCCCTGGCCCAAACAATCAATTATCTGCACAAACTTGCGACATCTATCAACATTTGTCACAAATCATACAGCAGAGCAGGTGGTAAGGAAACATGGCATCCACCAGGGAGCAGGAAGATCGGCCAGCGGGCTCCCAGTCAGGGCAGTGTGTATTCCAGCAGTAAGTGACGGCTCCCAGAGCTGGTCTGCCATGGAGAGGCTCAGACCCTCAGTGTACATGTCATTATTGTTCTTTGGAATGGCATCTGTCACTGAACCTGGTTATCTACATCAAATCTGCTCTAGAATATATGCATTTCAGAAAGGACGTTTTGATTTTGTGTTTTCCTCTTTTATCTAAATCAGAGGCTTCTATTTCTACCATTTGGCCTTTTTCCACAGTCCTCCCTGAACTGCAGCCAACAATAAATATGAAGCAAGTCATGGTGGCCAATACAGTAAATCACAAAATTTGCAGGGCAGGACCTGAACATGGACATCATATTTCAGTGTGATTTATTGCATCTGACAATTACCCATGAGAGGATGTTTAAGTCAATCATTCCAGGGATGTCACCCCCGCTAATTGATCGGAGCTGTGGCAATTAATCAACTTTATTCATAAAACCACTTACCCCATGAAACAGACAAATCCAGCGTTGCCATCCGCATCTAAACATACATCAAGACAGCCATCAGGAAGCTAAATAAAATTTCCTCTCAAAACATTTTGTAGCCTTCTAAAAAAGTAAGGTGTTGGAAAGACTAAATGTTATGGAGCAGATTTGGACTCAAACTTTAATAACCGAAGGGATTTCTGTGCTCTGCCTATTTGTTACCATGTGTATCTTGTTTTATAACAGCGTAACTTTTCTGTTTAATGTACATTCAGAGAGACATGAGATAATGTTGGATGTGCACAAAGCGGAGACAAAAAAATGAAATAAGCTAGACAGTGTGAGGTGAAACATTGCCAAGATGACAATCTGTTTTCAAGAAGAGTGTAATTAGGAGACCAACACATTTTTTCATCAATGGAACAGCACTTGGCATTTCAGAGGAAGGAAACGGAAAGAATTAACCACTTAGAGCATGACCACAGCGTTGCATATGAATAAATGTGAAGAATAAGTCAATTAAAAAGAAGCTATTTCAGTTCATGGAGAAAAAAAAATGGGGTAAACAGTGGGCTAGATGCAGCAGAATAATCAGGATCACATTTTGCGAAGCTATAAATTTGTCAGGGGACTGAGGAGAAGACAAAGACCCAGAAATTATCTCAAAGACTATTCAAGAATAATTAAACTTTTATGGTTTGCAAAATAATTGAATTATCCATAGAAATGCAGCCTTTATAGCTAGAAATTCTTTTTTACCCACCAAGACATTCATTATAACCACATGGAGCCGTGCTCAGTCTCCAGAATATGTTTATGGCTCTGTTCTCCATTGAGCTTATATAGATAAATTAAGTGTTCCTGTGCATCTCTGCTGCTTTAGCAAAAATATTTTCTCTCATTTAACTTATTCAGGAATTTGAGGGGTATTTTAAGGGAACTTAGTAAATAAAGTTTCAAGAAGTTAATTTCTATTCCTAATATAGACAGTTATGTCACAATGTTTGTTTTTTTGTTTTTTGTCTTTTTTATTCTGAAAACATATAAAACTCTGAAAAATTACAAAATACTTTTTGATACTTTGTCTTGAAATAAGTTGTAGCTTTATACTCCTTTATATTCATTCTTATTTGACAAAGGTAGGCACATAAAGCCCGGGCACAGACAAGCCAGAAAATGCTCTCATCAATATTCAGTATTCAAACTCCTATCTGTTTGTCCGTGTTTGTGCCTGATCACATCCCAATTTCTGCTTGAAGTACTGTAGATTGCCGCTGTTGACATTTTCCCATTGTGCATAGTGGTGCAGCAGGCAATAATTAAATATCAGGTGCATAAGCTGCTCTTTAATTTGACATGTGTGCTCGAGGCAATAAACACATGTGGTGCAGTGGGGGCCGGGTAATTGCAGAGGAATAAAATATCATATCAAGAGTGAGAGGATCATTGTATCAGGTAGCCGATGACAGCTCGTTTGATCATTATGCCAAGGCTAAAGAGGTTGGCTAATTAGTTGTCATTAGAACTCACCCTCTAATCAGGGCTCGCTCTTGCAGACAAAAAAATGTCCCTATCACATGATAAGTGAACAATGCTCTTAACCCTTTTGGGGCAATCACAGCAATCGCAGCGATCGTCGTGAGAAAATTAAAACATATGATAGATTTGTTACGGATGAGCACGATTTTTTTTGTCTCATACTGAAGATTGTATTTTGTTGGGTGCCTTGAGACATGAGTTGTGTGTTTTTGCTCTTTGATTTATTTAAAGTGGATGTTCTAAGCAGAACAATGGCACAAAAAAGTATCATTGAATAAAGATAAAGATAACTGCTCTCCTGTCTTTTCAGCAGAGTTGAATTGCATCAGGGATGGCTTGTCAGGACTACACCCTGGTGAGATAAACCCTTAGAAGCTGCAGAGACCTCTGGTCTTGACTTTCAAAAGATGGCATAAAGTACTCCAGAGAGAAATCCGATGCATTATTAGCTGACAGCCGCATATAAATAATAAGGTATATAATGCAAAGCATGAGTGCTTGTGTCTCCATGAGGACGCTCAACAAGTGCACCTCTTGTCGCTGCATTTCCATTTTGTTCAACAAAGAGCCTCACAGGGCGAACAACTTCTGTCTGAAAGCTTTGCCTGATCATTCTTTTATGTGCCACTTCCCAGAGTGTGCAACATTCGCAGGACCTCATGATAATAGGCTTGTCGGGACGCAGAGAAAGGAGCGAGACGCTTGTCAGAGCGGATACATCCGTGTCTGACCCAGGGGAGACGGCTCAGAGCACGACACATCAGTTACAGGACACTGAGAGACCCTCTTCTTCTTTCTCCCCCTCCCTCTTGTGGCTCATCGCAGACTAATGGTTGTCAAGTTAGAGAGGGCCTGTACTCCTGTCTGGGCCTTGGCCTGTTGTCATGTGAAATCCATTAGAGGTCGCACACACGCAGGATGGATGGTCGATTGATAAGGCAAGAGGAGAGGCAAGGCAGAAGTGGAGGGGAAAAAAAGCTTTTTTTATCCTAACCAACTGTATCTACTGGATTTGCCTCAAGGGCCTGATAACATTGATGGCGATGTCTTATGTTATGATTGTACTTCTGAGGTGAAAGTTTTTTTCTTTTTTGAAGTTAAAATTTCAAGCAAAAGAAGAGTACTCAAGTAGATGCAGATATAATTCCTTGACACTGAAAAAGACTAATGTTCATCTTCAAACGTGACCCACTGCTGGCATTACTGCTCACAGTCACAAACAAAAACAAAAATGTAACATACACTATAATGCTAGGTTTTCTCTTGGTTTTCTGATGATCTGCTTATCATTTACTTATTCTTTCCCAATATTTTATAATTAGGTGTGTGCGTGTGTCTTCCAAAATTTCAAAGCTTATTAGCTTATTATGAATCCAGTTTCTCAAGACTTGCCTCCATGTGTCACACTGTGGGCTGATTCATACAGCCACACTGTGGGTTTCTTAATTAGATAAATCCACAAGCAGTTTTACTGGAGTGCCACTATGGGTTTGAGAAAAAGCCCACAAGTTATTCATTTTGAACTTTTTCCAAAAATATTTTTGCATAACAAAACTTAATGTGGCCCTTTATTTACAACTACATCAGCTTCATTTATCCTATTTATTTACATTTTGGTTTATTGTATTTCTCATTCTTCAAATTTCAAGAGTAGCTGGCACATCCTCAGCCACTTCCATCCATCCATCCATCCATCCATCCATCCATCCATCCATCCATCCATCCATCCATCCATCCATCCATCCATCCATCCATCCATCCATCCATCCATCCATCCATCCATCCATCCATCCATCCATCCATCCATCCATTGTTAATACCTGCCAGTACTTGCAGGATTGGCTAACTTCAGCAGTCATTCAACAAAACACAGATTGATGCTGAATCAATCACAACTAAATCAATCTGCCTGTTGGTTGCACGTCTCTGTGTAAGGTAAGGGAACTGGGCTGGCGCTTATCTCCAGCAGTCATTGGGCGAGAGGCGGGGTATACCCTCGATCGATAACCAGATCATCACAAGGCAAAACAGAGACTCAGTAGAAACAATCATACACTTTAAAGTTATTAACTGAATAAAGAGTCATGTATTCTGTGGCAGAAAGCCGTAGTACCTAAAGATATGCACAGACATATCATGCAAACTCCTTGTCTTCAAACCCAGGACCTTCTTCCTCCTTCTTGTAACAATGTCTATAACCAACTGAAAAATAAGGATAAAACTGTGTTTCAGAAAGATTCAACTAAAACAACTCCATGTCAAATACAACTCTTTGTATTGTATGGTAGGTTTGCAATAGTGAAAAATTACAGTATTGCAAGTGACAGTTTATTGTTTGATAGTCACAAGTTCATAGAAAATCCATAGAAGGAATTTCTATGAGGCTTTGTAGAGCAATGTGGTCCTATGATCCACATTATACAGAGAATTGTATACTGCTGTCCTAAGTATAGCATCTATCTTAGAGACACCACCACCAGAAAATACAGTTCGACATGTTTAGTTACTGTCAGTGTGAAAGTTGAATTATTTATTGTCATCCCATCTCCACACAAATTCCATGCAAAAAAGCAGGAAGATGTTCTGGTCCAGATCATGTTCGCAACCAGTTCCTTTATCTTTGGCAAAACTGGCTTGGAAATCATTATGGACAAAATTGTCCAACACCCCTGCATTTCTTCTTATCAATGTCTTTGACATTGTAGAAATATCCAAAATCCTCTGAAAGTGGCAAAAATAACTGTAAGATCATGACATTTCATACACTGAACCCATTTGGAGATAAAACAATGTCACACTAGAAAACTGAGTAAACTTTACTTACAGGATATTAGCTTTGATATAGCTATATTGTGTGTTTGTGACAGAAAATATAAAACTTGTAATGCACAGATAAATTAAATAATCAAAAGAAAATCACAGCCTTTTATAAAATGACCTTGATCTACACTTCAGCATTCAGGGCTGTATATTTGAACATTTGTATGTGTGTTATGGGCATCTATTAAATGTATTTAAAGTAAATATTTAAAACATGCTTTGAGAAATAATTATATTTGTTGAAGTCAGTGCTTGTTTATGGCAGTACATAACAGTTTCAGAATATTGTCTGAAACTGATGCTCTGCTGGGGTTTTTTGAAGAAAGCTACTGAGCCACCTATAATAATTAGAGAGCTATGACCTTCTCATTAGAGCCAGGAGACGGCTCTTCCTTACTACCCTTCCCTTTGCAGGCCTGCTGGAGGAAAACTGGAGCATCAAAAGAAAAAAAAAATTTATTAAAGCAAGATTTACAAAAACTGGCAGCCTTTCAATTACAGGGTCTAGTATAAATCCACTGTAACAATGTTCTTAAGCCACCTAAACTGTTTTCCCAACCCTCTTTAATCTATTCCTCAAAGATTTTAGTATTATCAGATCTGGAATGTCTTTTATATGACAAAGATATGTTAATAATGATCTATTTTTGATTTGATTAAATCATTGTTTAGATTTTTAAATTAGTTTGTGTGCTGTGATGGACTGGCAACCAGACCAGGCCGCCCTGCTTCTCTCCCCGTTACTTCTGGAGATAGGAACTAACTGCATGAATAAGCAAGTACAGACAATGGAAGGATGTGTTTGTTTGTATTTTTTTGTGTGTAATACCGCAAAAAAAAAAAAAAAGATACATGATTTGAAGTGCTGTTAATAGTGAACAACATCAAAAATTGACTGGCCATTAAGCTGCATTATATGGAGTTACTGAGGGAAGGAAACTATGTCAAAGTCTTCCTCTTCTGTACCAGGGGGTGACACATTTCTTTTCTTGTGGAAGAAGGTTGTTCCTTGTCCAAGAACTTTGGATCCAAAATACAGGTGACTGGTTCTGTTGGTTCTGGAAGGACCAGCAAATAGGTACATAAACTTTCATGCTGGATTTGTTCAGAATTCTTCAGAAGGAATCTTGTTCTTATACTTGCAGGTTCCCCAAAATTGCCACTGACAATGCGACGCTGACTGCTCGCCCCGCCAATATAAAAGAGGGAACAATCTATTCAGCTCCACTCAGAGCTGAGAAGCACATTGATGCTAGTCGACTGCCAGTCAAATGCAGCTGATGACCAGAGCTGAGAAGGCAATTCTGGGAACAGCTGTTTTCACTTTGTCTCTAACAGGAAACAAACCCCTGACCAGTGGTACAATCCCTTTGAGACCAAACTTTATCCACTCACATTCTGAGCTAACAAGCAGCTAACTATTCCCCCAAACATGCTTAGTCAGTTAAATAGCTAAAACCACTTTGTCTATTGGAGCTCCACTCACAGTCGCTTAAAATAAAATGGGATGATTGATTTAAGTGTTTTTATTGTGTACTTTCATTGGATTTTGCATGAAAACTCAAAATGTTCCAAATAGAAAAAGTTTGTGAACTTGATGCAGCAAAACAAGAGTTCAGACTGCTAAAGCCTAATTCATATGAGTATTTTAATCATCAACAGTCTGGTGGTTTCTGACTGGGAGCAGTGTGTTTCTGCAAATCAATCAATCAATCAATCAAATTTTATTTGTATAGCACATTTCAGCAGCAAGGCATTTCAAAATGCTTTACATCATAAACACCATAGTATGAGGACTAGTGACAGTTTTAGCAAACATGTAAAAACTGGTTTCTTTAAAAAGTTATCTTTTGCAGTTTTAAGCACATTTATGCTTGTTTTGACTGAGAGATCAGTTGACTCGTGGTATTTGGTTTCTCGCCCAATGACTGCTGGACACAGGCACCAGTTGTGTTATAGACTCAATAACAGAGATGTTGAAGATGTGTTAGCTAGCTTGGTTTAAAAACAGCCCCTTGTAGACTTTCAGCTTTTGAGAAACGATTACTTTATGCAGTATTTGATCATCATAAAATCAAATGTAGTTGTTACATCATTAAGCTTTTGTCTTTAACTAGCCAAGTTTTCTTTGCTTTTATTTTACTTTAAAAACTAGAACCATACAATAGTTCAAAGAAAAAAACTTTACTACCAAATATAAAGCACAAACATTGATCCACAAAAAATGAAAATTATATTAATTTTAACAAGGTGAAAGTGGAAATCCCTTTTTATATTTGGGATCAGTGGTGATTTACCTATCTTGAAAAGTAATCCTACAAAATTATATTTGCCTAAAAGACTGCTTTGTTCATTTCAGTGAAACAGATTATGTTTACGTTATTGGTGAGCAGATGCAGCAAAAAAAAAAAAAAAACTCATAATGTCACAATTTGTGTTTTTAATTGAAAAAAAAAGTTATATTCCATGAGTAATTTCAAATTTGCAGCTAAATTTATCTAAAGCATTTACTAAAGCATTTATTAAAGATTGATTTGGTCAGATGTAAGGCAGAAAAAAATGAACTTTATTTATAAATAAATTAAATGCATTTTTTGATTTTAACATTTATTTGTTCAAATACTGAGCATAGCATCTTTAATAAATAAAGCGACACATGACAGAAATTATTTTACAGTAAATAACTGCTTTCCAGTCAAATTCATCATCCATAGTTAAACATGTTAATTAAAAATGACATGAGGTTAAAATCACTTATGAGAACTGATCAGGGCATAACAAAATATCATTACAGAAAATAGGATCTTATCCGGGTGTTTTGGACCTCGCTGTTGAGGGGTTAACAAAGGAAATTGTAATCGTGAGGTGAAATACACATATCAGATGTGAGACATCGCCATACTGGGAAAAGGGATTCAAGTGTAGCTGTGCCAACCAAACCAAGTCATTAGAGTCATTGGCACCTGCTGTTCCCTCCTACGTACAAAAGCAAACAAACAAAAAAAACTGTATAAATTAATCACACACAGCCTTATGCACTTTGATGCAATTTATAATGCACATTAATGAGGGCTGACAGCTGTAACTAAAAGGCAGAATGATCACTTACAATTCAAATAAAAATCACAGCGCAATAACAAAAGTCATTTGCATTACTTTTTTCCTGTCATGCTCTATTTTCATCTTTATCCAGCTTTTGATTCCTGCTGTTTTAACTGAGGCCGAATGCAAGTGAAAAGACTAAATGATCTGCAAATTGATGCCACACTTTGGCTGTGTCTCACTCCAGAGTATGCGCTCTAATTGTACATTGTGCGAAGGTATGGCATTGGATGATAAAAAGGCTTTTCTCCACACCTCATTTCAATCTCAATGTCTTATCAGTTGCCTTTGTTAACTCGCTGCTTCTCTCCAGCTATTCATAAGTTGTGGATTTAGCACTTTATCACTAATTGCAATTCTTTTGCATATGTTTCTACACAGGGGCAACTTTTGTTGTGCTAGATTCCTCGTGCAAAATTAAAGTGGAAATAAATTTACAACCAAATATTGTGCTCACGCGAAAACATGATGAGGAAAGCGTTTGAACTGACCTTCAGAGGTGCTAATTAAATTTTGGGCGTATGGTGATGGTATAACTGATTTCATTCTTCATTATGGTCTGTAATGACATTTCTCAGCTGTCAAACATATTGCAGGCAGCTCGCCTTAGAGTGAATTAACCATTATGCCGTCATAGATAAAGCATAACCACAGTGGGGGGAGCATGGAGAGGATCTGAGAATTAAGGGGAAGTTGAATGCCATGCAAAACAAATTTTGAAAAGCACACGAAATGGTCACACGGTGCTTTTTGTATTTCAGCTGCTTTTAACAGGGATACCACTTACTTGCAAAGCAAACCCACATGTTAACACTATGTAACACCGACACGTTCCTGAAGGTTTAATTAACATGGCAGTACACATAGTATAGGTCAATAGCAATGCGGAAGCTGACTGCAAAGAAATTAAGCAACAGAACAGAGAGCAGCTGCTTCTTTGAAGACATACAAAAGAGAAGAGTGATGTCCCTGCCTATGATTCAAACACCTAACCTTATCATAATAGTGGTGGTTTAGTCAATATAGCTTCAATAGCTTCCAGAAAACAGAGTTTGCGTTTTCATTTGATCAGAGAAACAGAGAAAAGCTCAAGTCAAGACTGATGTGTGGGTCTTTTGTTGCTGTACATTGACATGTTGGTATAATTATAGTGTGTAACTCACACAGCTGACTTTAATAATGCCACAGCCAAAACCAATTTTTTTTATCCAGAGAAAAGCAAGATATCATGTTTATAGAATAATATACCTTTCAGAGAACGTATATACATTTGTAATTTATGGATAATGGCACAATGCCTAAGTAAATATATATATATATAAATTCCCTTCTCACCCACCGCGGGTGGTTCTTCTTATCCTCTGAGCTCGGGTCCTCTACCAGAGGCCTGGGAGCTTGAGGGTTCTGCGCAGTATCTTGGCTGTGCCAAGGACTGCACATTTCTGGACTGAGATGTCTGATGTTGTTCCTGGGATCTGTTGTAGCCACTGCTCCAGTTTGGGGGTTACTGCCCCGAGGGCCCCGATGACCACAGGCACCACTGTGGTCTTCACCTTCCAGGCCCTCTCCAGTTCTTCCCTGAGGCCCTGGTATTTCTCCAGTTTCTCGTGCTCCTTTTTCCTGATGTTGCAATCACTTGGTATTGCTACATCTACCACAACGGCTTTCCTCTGATGTTTATCCACTACGACAATGTCTGGTTGGTTCGCCATTACCATTTTGTCTGTCTGGATCTGGAAGTCCCACAGGATCTTAGCTCTGGCGTTCTCCACCACCTTTGGGGGTGTTTCCCACTTTGATCTCGGGGTTTCCAGTCCATATTCTGCACAGATGTTTCTGTACACTATGCCTGCCACTTGGTTATGTCGCTCCATGTACGCTTTCCCTGCCAGTATCTTGCACCCTGCTGTTATGTGCTGGACTGTCTCAGGGGCCTCCTTGCACAACCTACACCTTGGGTCTTGTCTGGTGTGGTAGATCTGGGCCTCTATTGCTCTGGTGTTTAGGGCCTGTTCCTGGGCGGCCAGGATGAGGGCCTCTGTGCTGTCCTTGAGTCCAGCTTTTTCCAGCCATTGGTAGGATTTACTGATATCTGCCACGTCAGTTATTTGAGTGAGTTATTTGCTGGTGGTACATCCCATGTAGGGGCTTGTCCTCCCATGATGGTATCTCTGGCACCTCAACCTCCATTCCCTGTCGACATTCTCTGAGCACATTGTCTGTTGAGGCTTTGTCCCTGATGTATCTATGGATCTTAGATGTTTCGTCCTGGACAGTGGTTCTCATACTCACTAGTCCTCTGCCTCCTTCCTTGCTGCTCATGTACAGTCTCAGGGTGCTGGATTTGGGGTGGAACCCTCCATGCATGGTTAGTAGTTTGCTCTTATAGCCAAGCATCTCAGGGATCACTGATGCTGAGTTGTATATCAACTCATTGGTTTCTGTTATGGAGTTGGTAGGGATTGTTCTCAATGCTGCATCGATTACACATGGAGTTTCAATGACAATGAAACTGGTCCTGATTCTCTCTCTCAGGTCAGCAGCTGTCTCGTTCAGCATATCCCCTCTCTGGGTGGGGACTTGTAGTTAAGTTCTGACATCCAGGTTCCTTCTTTTTGCCGTAGCATTTGTGTTGTACCTCATCAATCTCAAGTTGTGACAGCAATACTTCCTCTTGGATGATCCTGCAAAGGAATCCAAGAGCAGCAGCAGATTTTTTTTGAGTTCTCAGGAGACTTTCTGGGTCACAGAGACCTTATGTCCTCTTTAATGCTCCTCCATCTATAGCCAACCAGCTGAACCACCACTGTCTTTGTGAAATATTCATTCCCTGTCAATAATTAAAACCTCATTATTTTAACCTGAAGAGAGCACTGTGATTCCAAATTTAATGTGCTTCTAATGCATCAGGCAATAAGGCACACCTACTAATAGCTGGGCCCCATGATGAAAGGGAGATGCGTACAGTCATATCTATTCTTCCTCAGCCGAACAGGTGAAAAGAATCTATTTCTCAAATTAAAAATTTATGACCGTTGTCCGTACTCTTTTTTTTTTTTTGAAGAACATCTGAGGTTTTTGTATTCTGCCAATGAACATGATTTGGAATAAATGTCAAAGAAGCTTGTTATCTGAAACCTTTCAAGATGTAGTCCTTAGCTGAAGCAAAAAGACTTTGCAGGAGATATGTTGCTGAAACGGCCATGACACAATCAACCACCCACGCATGAAATAATGACGCATGAGCCAATTTAGGTGATAAGACACAGGCAGAGAACGAATACACAACTACACAATAAATATGCAAACATCAAGATCTGATACCCAAGGGCTTCAGGCTCACATGATAATACAAGCATTGTCCTGCAGCAATGCAGAAAACTCAAACAGTGGGGCTATCAATTAATTTGAGGAGGAAGCCAGAACATCTGCAGTCTTGTGCCTCTTTCACAAAACTTTAAAAGGATTTTTCAATACATAATTATTTCCCTCTTTGATGTGAGGCATGTTTCATTGTTTGTTGTTATTATGATCAGCAAGACGAACAACTGAGAATTACCCGAGCTATGGTGTAAACAAGGGGAGGGTAAACAGGCAACTTGTAGACTCCATTGTTATTATCCTGTTTGGATAATTAGCCTTATAAATTGCTCACTTCAAAGGCACTGTCCCTTGAAATACTTCCACTGGTCTGTTCAAGAGAAGGGGAACAGAGCAGGGAGGGGCATCTGGTCCTCACTGCTAAATGTGATCTGCTAAGTGTTAGAGTAGCAAGAAACTTTGTTGCAGGTCTTCCTCCTTTCCTCTTTTACCGGATGTAATTTGACAGTTGGAATATAAAGGCTGGTCCAGCTGATCCATCACTTTAACTTGAACATGATCTTTGGAGTGCTGAGTTGGAAAATATGAGAAAGGTCAGATGTGATCAGCTCTTAAGTCAGACTTAAAACTTGTATGATTATCTGATAAGGCTGTAATCTGAGATGCTGTAAAACTGGTAATTGTAATAATTAACATGAGGCTAAATCATGCTTTTTTTAAAGTAAATTAAAATTTTGGCAATTTTGGAGGGGCAAATGCTTTTAAAATGAATATTTCCAACTCTTCAGAAACTAATTCTTCCAAAAATCATTGGATGAAGGGACATTTTCTTGTTGCCTTCTGCCCTTCTCCACGCAGAAGCAACATAGTTAATTATGCAGTGCCGTCAGATTAATTCCTTGCTCTTGGTTAAAAAATATCCACAGCGCATTTAATGACCTATAATAAGTGTATGGAAAGGAAAGTGCTGGCGAGTACACTATGTGCTGATTCTGCTGCACTCTGAGACGCTAGCGTGAACAATGATGGCTCGGCAGCTGGAAGTAGTGAGAGACAGAAAGTGTCAGAGGGGGTTTGCACAAATTTGATTGACAGTGCCATTGCTGTCTCTGCCATCAATTTAATGGCAATTATTATTTAATGCATATTACTTAAAAGCATATGCAAAATTAAGATTTAGGCACAAAAATGCATTTATGTGGTATTTAAAGAATGATATGCATAATATATTGCTTGTTAATATTTATGGCAAAGAAGTTCAAGCATTTCTTGTCTGAACTGGTCCTCCTGAATGCGTTAGCTCTCATGATCTCGATTAATAACTAACAAAGTAAGAAAAAGAAGAAGCAGCACAAAACTGCAAGCTTTTCCCACCAAGGAGAAAAACCTGTCAGAGGGAATTTATCTCAGACACAGATTCACTTATGTGTAAAAACAAGAGACAAGTCTCCTTCTGGGTTTAACTGAAGATAGTGTGATGGCAAAGAAATCTTACTTTAGGATAAATTTCAAAAAAGATATAATTAATTAAACAAGTGTTGCATATAGTTGCTTGTCAGATGTTGAAATGTTAAGTTTACATTTCTATTTGTCTTAAAACATTTATTCTATTGATTAGAAAAAAGTAAACGTTTAATATAATGCTCCAAATGACTGAAGAGAACATTTTATAAGAACAGTAATTCTGATAAGAATATGTTACAGTAAAAGTGTTTTTAGCCATCCGCACTTTTAACTAACACCAGCAGGTAAGGTGGGTGGAGTATTTTGCCCAAGGGCACAAAATATGTTCAAATGTAAAGAGCATACTTTAGAATGTGATGAATATATTTTAGAACATAATTTATTGTACAAAAATAAAAAAAATATTGTTGGCACTCTAAGATTTGTATATTTTAACATGATGTAGTTCCTTTTATATTTTTATATATATTTTTAAAATATTTTTATTTTGCTATGGTGGCAGCTAAACATTTCATAGTTTCTATACAAATTTTAGACAACCATATTTGTACCATTTTGGAGGTACATGACATGTCTTCATCTACAAACAAAAAAAGATTAACATCTGTCCTTTTTAAAATGCAACCCAGTCTATTGACCTTAATTATGTCAGTCTTGTTCTACTATTAGTTGTCATGCCAAACCAGCATAAAACTAACAGGACTATCAAGTTTGGGGCTTGGCACATTAGAAATACTGCAGCCAATGAAAATAAATGCGCTACAGAGAGTAAATATTTTTCTCTATCCTCTCTATGTCTTTGTTGTATTATTGCCAAGACACTGACTCTGCTGAAGTGTGTGATTGACACTTAGATGAGTGTTTGATGGTCTGTCATCACTCTCACTGAAACCTTAACTAATATAATTTAATTATAAATGAGAGCATGAATATTATATCAGTATATGGGGGGGTGGAGAGGAGACTGTCGGGGAATTCAGTCTTGCTCTCCGACATCAACAATCCTACAATTCTAGACACTGTGCTTCATTCTCATTTGCTGCTGGAACCCAGTTCTTTAAAATGGCAGTTCTGGCACATCCCAGCCTTGACCTCTCTTTCTTCATGTAGATCAATTTGGGATACTGCACTCGATAGGAAGACAAAGACTGAGGTTAAAAAAAAAAAGTTAGTATATATATATATATATATATTTTTTTTTTATTCTGGAAACCCCCTGAGGGTGAGAGACCATGAACTGACAGGCTCTATGTAATTCTTGACAGAGAAAAACTTTGTGTACAGACAGTCTCAGCAACACGTTATTAAAAAGATGAGCATGCCCATGGAAAATAAATAAATAAAGAAAAAATACTGATTAAATTTTAAGCAGCCGGCGGGCCGATAGTTTGCCTGAGGCATATTTGTCAGTTTCAAAGGGTGTTTTTATTAATTTTGTATTTTGCATTTTGTTAGTGGAAAGAGCTTATTCCACCGGGAGCACCACAAGCTATAGCCAGCAGAGCCTATAGCGGGGAGAAAAGAGACGCAGAGCATGCCAAGCAGATCCTGCACATTCAAAAGAAAGAAATCAACTCCACATCACCAGCATCACACACAGACCCCCGACCATCTACCCAAAACACAGATAATACACTTGTTTTGCAACAAGAATGCACCATTTGCACTTATGCACATGCTTATGCAAAGTTTTGTAATGGTAGCTGTAGGAATATAAGAAAATAGTTTGGTCAGCATATGTGAATTCACAGCTCTTGAATCATCTGCTGATGAGAGTGCTCATTTTTTCACAGACTCAGTTTAGTTGGAGGTATGTTTGGGTTTTTTGAACTGCTGCGGTTGCATGGTATAATTTTTTTAGTGTCTATTACTGTCCCCATTGTGAAAGTTATGTGTATAACAATTTAGAAAATAAATAAACATTTGAAAGATTTTCCAATTAAGATTTTCCACAAAAAGTTCTGGGTTACCAGAATGCAATGTTAACATTGCAAAATAGCAATGTTAACATAGACAAAATATACACACCTTTAACTACACTTTGCATTAAATTTGTTCAGACTTTCACTTCCAGATGTTTATTAACTGTAGAGAAAATGCCATTTAGTTTTCTTGCTTTATGAAATTTTTGTGTATCTCTCCATTCATTATTCCATTTTTGTGCCATTTTTGTGAATCGTCAATGTTAAAAAAAACACAAAAGGCTCCATTTCCATTTTGGTTTTAAGAAAAAATGGCTTGCAGGAAAATCCTTTTCTGGCTTTGTGGAAATCATTTCCTTTTTATTGTTACTGACAATCTCTTGAATGTTTTCATTGCCATTTTTCTGTACAATGAGTTCCAAATCTATAAGTTGCCATAAATCTCAGGCTCTTTTCACATATACTCAACCAGTTTCAAGTCAAGGCTCTGACTGGATCACTCTAAAACATTAATATTACTTCCAATCAAAAAATCATGTGGGTAAAATTAAAAGATGTCCGAAATCTGCCATAGAAATGAACAATTTTAGACTTAACTTTAGATAAATGTTGTTCATTGCCATCTTCTCCATCCCTTCCTCCAGCTGTCTGAATGCTTTTCGTGGGAAGTAATGTGTATCTCGAATCGGGTTACACAATAGCATTACATAAAAATGTCTCATATCACCGAGGTCATGAATTTTAATCAAAACAGATATCTAATGCAATTAAGATGAAAACGAAATATGTTCACTGCTTCAATTGTGAAGGCATTGCAGAGACATTGGTGAAAGAAAAATAAAAATCTTCAGGAGAATTTTGAACCTCTACTAACTGCAGGTAGACAGTCTCAAAACGCATCAAACAAGGGGCAGCAAAGACTGCCCTCAGGCTACAATTTGCCATAATTTTACCTGCTGCTGGCTGAAACCAAGCATATGAGTAAAGGCAAAGCTTTGAGTACAACTCCTAAACCCACCTAATCCCACCAACAGCTTTTAATCATTCCAAAAAGAAAAGGTAGAAGAAGCCGTTTATGTATTTGATGGCTATTAGAAATGTATGTTGAATCATCCAAATCACGTTTCTTTCCAAAATACTCATAAAAGCATTTCTGTCAAATCAGTCAAAAAGCACAGTTTGAAGAAGCTGCTACTTTGCTGTGTGAAGGTGAAGTAGTTAATTAGGTGAAAGGAAGGTGACTGATGTTATGTATATGCAGCTCATGCGACAGGGAGAGAAACCAAGTGGGCTGCTGTTAATCATGCCCTCCACCCCCTTATTCCTGTTTTCATCTCTAACCATATGCTTTTGAAGTCAAGACTGTCACCTTTGTGACATGCACTCGGTTTTATTGAATTTTATGAAGAAAGTATGCTTTGTTTATTATGCTTGAGTTTGAATAAATCTCTAAAGTACATTTGGGTTCCGTGTTCAAAGAAGTTCACTCTGAATACAAGTAAAATGATTGGCGCTTCTTTGCTCTTATTTCCCTCCTCTTTGGATAAATTAATGAGTAACTTATGTGGTTACTGAATTTGAATTCTGCAAAGACACATTTGCACTGTAAAATGATAAACAGTGACAATTGTAAAATAATGAGCACTGCACTTACTGAGTCTTCTTTCGGTTTAATTTGTAATAAAGAATTTTAGACATTTTTTGTCAATTCTTTTAAGTCACATTAGTTCACATCAAATTAAATTTTTGCATATTAACATTATTTTGTTTCCATCTTTTTATCTTAAATATTTTTTTTATCAATTTTGTAGCTTATTGATGCTAGTTTTACAAAATGTTGCTCATTTCAATATTTTTGTCATTGCTAAACACAGTTACAACTAAATACAATAATTCAAATATGGAATAATTAATCAATATGAATAAGTGAAAGGGGTAGTATTATATATTTACCTTCAGCTGTTTTAGAAATGCTGGATATATCAAATATGATTTAGACAAAATTTCATTTTGAAAGCTGACTCTTAAAGTTTTTGCTCGCTGATGTAGCTTTTTGTTCTTTCTGATCACCAGGTTCACCTTTCTGTTTATATTTTGCGGATTTGGATGTGGGGATTGAGACTCCCTAACTTTTTTTTGTTTTCTTCACAGAAAATTAAAAGCAGCTGACCAAATGAAAGTTTCAGAAGAAAGTATTAAAGTAAAGAGAATGTTCTCTTGAATCTGTGTCCTCAATATGTTGTGCCCTTGTTGGACATAATATATTTATGGGGGCTCGTCCAGGATTTGAACCCAGGAGCTCTCACACCCCAACGGAGAATCAACTGAACATCCAACAACTAGATGACTGCAGACAGTTTGACTTCAGTCTGACCATCTTGGGCCCTTAAGAAGTTTCGGTGCCTTTCAACATGTGTCCTTTGGCATAAAAATGCTCCTACATTATCCTGTCTACAACCATTGTAACCAGCATAATTGCTGTGCTGCTGGCCTTTGTTTCAATATATCTGTGATCATGTCAAAATTGTTCATGCAGAATATCAATATGCTGCTGTTCTCCCTAAACTGTTTATCAGTAGTACTAATTCAATTAACACAAACACACTGATTCATTTACCAATTGTCCTGTCATGTGGATCTATGCACATGACATATTTCAATCATTCATCTGCCTGTCTGTCTTTTGTTTGTTCTGGGACACAATTACTTAACTCTTTGTTATTAGTCCTCAAAAAACATAACCTTGCTGTGCTTTTGTATGTACTTGCTTGTGGAAATTGGTTAATTGATCACAAGCTGGGACCCAAATTAAACCATAGCATCCAATTAATATCAAACCTGGAAAAATATTAATTAACGCACTTAATGAAAGGCATATAATGAAATAATAATGACAGAAGAATTACGAACCTGACGCATTATGTGTTGCTGATAGATAGACATGCACATGTTGAACTGGATTCAACCAAACGTAAAAATGTAATTTACAAGAACGAGATTTAATTGTGATTTAAACATTCAATTTATTAAAGTTGCAACCAAGACCATTAAGGGGTTTTTTGCATTAGTATTATTATTTTTTAGCTTTATCACCATGTTGTCCAAAGCTCAGGAACAGTTTATCCTTTCACAGAGAGTTTAGACTTATAAACTGAGCAGGAGGAACTGAGAAAAAACAGCACATAGACCTTCCATTTAGCACTGGCTTGTTTTGTCTTGGTCCCTGGTGAAAATTGAGCAGATCTTTAACTTGTAGCACTGTGGTACAAGAGCTTGTTTCTCTGCTGTTACTTCCAAAGCCTTTTCACTGTCTTTCCAGTTCCCTTGCCATCTCTCACTCTCAGACATCAAAAAATCCCCCCCAAAAACTTAGTGTTTTTGGGGGGGCAGAAATGCAATGCCTTTTCAAACAGCTCATTGCACTATAATAGTTTTTATCTTGCACCAAACTGAGCGATACATTTATGGATGCCTTTTTTGATAAGATTGTCAACAATGATGCAAATACACAGAGAGGTAATGCTGCAGGCAAGTGATTTCTGTGCCTGTTCTCCTCTTGCCTTTTTATACACGTTGCATTTTCAAGTGCCTTTGAAGTGTCATATTCTTAATTTTTATTTCTAAACCAATCGTTTATGTTAATTCTATTCATTTTTTCTTCTCATCTCCTCTTTGCAGGAACTGTTGACTTAATGCCATTAATTTTATACTGCTTCTCAATCTTTTGTGTCCCTGACCATCAGTGCTTTGGCTTGCCTGTCTTTTAGTAGTTCTGCTTCAGTGCTCTTAGATGGAACATGACAGTTACATTAATGTCTCCATGTAAATTGCTGTCTACATGCAGAAAACAAGTGAAAGAAAAAAAAAGAAAGCGTGGAACATTCATCGCCCCATGACAGGGGGAATTACAACAAAATTCATTGTGTGGGTCCCCAGATGGCCAAATATATAATAGTGTTGAGCAATTTCAGAGAGAATCCCACCAGGAATGCAGAAAGCACTCAAACTGTGCTTTTAAACCAAACCGTACAGAAGCAGAGGTAAATGGGAATCAGGACTGTGGTTAAAATAATTTTGAATTGATGAACGCTACATGCATTTATGAAATTAAAGCAATCTTATGCTTGGTTTTTGCTGTTGCAATAAGCATGTTAAACTGTTTGAGAGTTGCAATAAAAGAAAGCAGACACCACTTGTGAACGTATGATAGCATAACTGATCAGTCTTGTTTTTGTTCTACATTCTCTTAATCTAAAACATTACCCCACTTGTCATGGCACACAAGTAAATATTTGTATGCCATTACAAATATAAAAATATGCTTGTGTTGGCACACAAGCAGCATATTTCGTTTGCTGCTTCCATCAGGAAACGAAATTAGCCTATATTATACATATACATGTATAATATGTTATACATTTATTGGCCAACTGATTTGACACTGATTTCTGGACACCGATTTCCTTAATTTTGAGGGATCGTAATTGGTCTATAATTATATGTGAAGTACTTTTTATCCCCTAATCCTTAGTGGCTCTCGGGCCCTAAACTGCTACTTAGTTTGCTTATGCCTTGGGCCGGCCCTCGCTTCCAGAAACAGTCCACGTTTGTGAAGATGTAACTTCTTGAGGTGTGTGGTTAGACAGAGTTAAAGGCAGAGTTCAAAGCCTCCATCTGAATAGCAACTTCGGGCTGATAGCCTGATTTCCATTTTGTCAGTGACAAAAGGGGGGCACTTCCTTAACAAATGGTGGGAAATTCTATTTATTTTAAGATTATAATACCAATCAGACCATTAATAAATTTATTCAATACATAAATATGGACTTAATAAAAAGTATGCTTAATTCCGACTTAAAGGTTGTTACTTTTAATTTGACAATCAGGTCTCAGCTGAGCAAATATTCAAAATGATTGAATATAACTGTCAAAGTTATATTGCAGGAGTTGTGGTAATGTTGAAGTGTCAAAAGAAGATTTGTTCAATCCTGGGTGAGACTTAAGAAATGGCTTAACCAGACTCTAAGTTTTGTCTATTTGTCTTTTCTTTTTAATATTTTTGCCTTCTTTTTTGAGTTATCCTTCCACACTGGACCTACTACACTTGGATATGAGGTTTCGTCTCATTGATCGTTTCAGACATTTTATGGGGGAATGCTAATCTTTAGAATAAAAGAAAAAAAAAAGTTTTCTGAAGAGACTTCTATCCATCACAAAGCCATTATGTGAAGTAATTCTAAATGGGCTCAATGCTCTATTGGCATATTTTTGCAAGTGCTGGTCGAGGGTATCAGGCTAAGTCCATATTTTTTCAAAGATAACTATGAGCTGATCCCACTGAATTGCTTCAGCTAGAACGAGACCCCAGTAAATTCCACACTTCAGCTGTAGCCACAAAAATTTATAGTTCTACCTGGTCTAATCAACCAGTCTATGAACAATTTGGAGGTTTTCTCTTCAGCTGGGAGCCTTATTCTCCTAGAAACCCAGCACACATTGATCTCTGTGTGTAGTGGAATTGATTATGACACTGTATTGACATGAAGAGCTTGAAGCTTTCCTTTTACCTGCTTCTTGAGATGATTTGGTTCCAGCTAGAGCTTGACCACACATTACAGACAAGGTCAAAACAGTCAGGTAACTTTAATGCTGCATGACATGTAATGCAGAGCTTGTTGTATTTTTAATGTACCTCAGAGGATCTCTGCAAGACCCTGTGAAGACCATCCACCTTTTGTTTGATTTTCATTGTTGATTTGGGCACCTTGGAAAAAAGCAGGGAAGAATCGCTCATTATTGCCTCTCACAACAAACAGATTTTTTTTCCTTACCATGACACATTAAGACTAGATTTTTTTTTAATTATTATTACCTTCTAGCACTTTACATCTCAAACCTCTGCTCAGTTCCTGGCAAGGAAAGAAAAATCAGCAGAAAAAAAGGTTTTCTTTATAAGAAGCTAAATAGAAACACATACAAAGTAACAGTAGTCAAAAAAATGACATATGACATTTCTATAGGGTTAACTGGAGTGGTCTACAAATACATTTGAGGAATAGGTAGCAAAAATACTTTTTTATTCAGCGGATTCTCGTTAAGAAAACAATTAGCATCTCTTTGAACTATAGACCTATGGTTTATCTTCAAAGCATTAAACCTATGACAGGAGAAATTGCACCAAAGTTAGAAAAAGGTTTATTTAAGGCTGATGAGGTACTTTTGCCACACAAACATGAGTAGATATTATCGCTCTGTCTAAAGACTATGAATATTTTTTGTCTGTGCATATGTGGCTAAAAAAACATTGCAAAGACTAAGAAAATAAAGAGACTCTATTAAAAAAAACTATAGATATTTTTTTATTTAACTCACAGGGTAAAACCCCAATGCACAAAACACAAGTTTTTGTACAATTACTTTCAAATAAATAAACAAGACTCCTTGCATTGGTGTGGAACTTCAATAGATGCAGCTTTCCTGCCTGCACAGCGTTGTCCTGGATGAACTGAAACAAGCCAGCATGTGTGATCCCAGGCTATACAGACACAGGCACCAGTGAAAACCACTGCACTGAGGTTGGAATCTCAGACTTCAAAGTACATCTAACACAAAAGTTGTGCTGTAAAGACGACAACTCCATGACCCAGAGATATGTGTAAAGATGGGTGTCTGCCTTTTCTCGGTTGTTCTGACATATTTACAGACATCTCTGAAAGTGGCTTGGTAACTACACACAAAGTCACTTGTTAAGACTAGAGTATATTGGAGCTTTTCTCTTTCTGTTTTTTTTTTCTGGTTGGCAATCAACTATTAATGTTATTAATTGTTTGAAAAAAAAAGCATATTTATGTAACCAGACATCCACGTATCTAACAACATAAAACTAAGTGGTTTGATTATGTAAATATTCACATGTGAACAATCTGCAGAAACATTACAGGCCATATCTTTCTTACAATGGCGTTGATTGTCTAGGTTTGAAATAAATTGCTTTCAGAGTAGTAATAGAAAAAGGTGACTGAAATAATAGATATTTCTATTATTATACAATTGCTACAGATTTCCTACAGGGATCCTAACAATATTCCTTTCACACTGAGCTATTCCTCATCATAATGAATGCAGTAACTCATCCTGGGACATAAATCTGGCAAGCTCCAACAGCACTGTGACACAGCATTTAATTACAACGCATGTCTAATTGAAGGACCCAAGGAAAATAGTGAGATGTCTGTTTGGCTGTAGTCGGGTTAAAAAACTTAATTAATTATGAGGCACCTCCCTCCCTCTTTATTCTGAGTCGCTGGCGTCCCTGCCTCAGTGAGCTGATGACATTTTCAGCCTCCCTTTCATCCTTCAGAGAAATGAATGGCGTGGCAAGAGCGTTATCAAATGAGCTGTAGAGCCAGCCAGTGAATATGTCATTGGGTGTGACATATTCCCTGATTGTGACTACTCCCTGAGTGAATTGTGATTTATCTGTATGGCTTCCTCATCATGTTAACCAACTTGTTACCAAGCACCCCTAACCCCCCTTCTTGTAGCTGACAGGCTCAGTAGATCATCCGGGGATCTGTAGGTGAGGCTGTGGTTAATGTAGTTTGAGACCGCCTCCTGAAAATCAGAACCCCTGTGTTTGACCCGAGGTGCACCTTACTCCATTTAACTGTTTCTAATTATTTATGTGCAGCCATAATTAATGCTGTTTGACATCTTTTTCCGGACTTGCAGGGATGTTTGACCCATTGTGTTGCAGATATCATGCAGATGTTCCTTTAAAGAATAATGCATATACATTCACAACAGTTTGTCACTGGATTACAATAATTTATAAATTAATAAGTTCGAAAGGTGAGGTGTTGAAACTATGTATTAAAGCTTTGCTTTTTCCAGGAGCATAGCTGAACAAAAATGTACAAATCTTTTCAGTTATTACCTTGTCTAAAAACATACAATTAGACAAGTAGCTTATTTTCTTTAGGTTACCTTACTTAAAAAGTTCACTTGTCTGTCCATCCATCCATCCATCCTGGGTTGTATTGTGGGGGTAGCAGCCTGAGCAGGGAGACTCAGATTTCCCTATCTCTAGCCACCTGGGCCAGCACTTCTGTGGGAATCCCAAGGCCAGCCGAGAAACATCGTCCCTCCAGCGTGTCCTGAGTCTTATTCTGGGTCTCCATGCCCAGAACACCTCACCAGACAGGTGTCTGAGACAGTGACATGCGGTCAGGAGGTCAGGAGAGGCAGAGCCTCACCTGTTATCATGGAAAAATAATATATAGATAAAATAATTAATATTGCTATTTTCACCCTGTGATTTGTACTTTAAAGTATTTATTTTTTATTTAGCTTAACCGATTCTGATTATATTTTCTTCAAAATCGCGATTGAATTTTTGCATGTTTCCATTCAAATGCTCGGAAGCGCAGCCAGTCGCTCGCTGCCATTCTATGAGAGCATGCTCCTCCCGTCTGTACATCGCCAATAAAATGGGTAAAAAACACTTAACATATAAGCAGATTTTCCATAATTTAGTTTATGAATATAATGCACAGTGTTTTTTGTCACCAACTGTGTTTGTAGCATGTTTTGTGTGCTGAGGAGCGATCATAAACGCAGAGAATAGATTCGAGGCGAGGCAGGCAGTTCTCCTGCCTCATGGCAGGGGGCGCTCATGATCCCAGACATTGTGACTCCTCAACTACAGAGTAAGAGACAGTAACAGTGAGCTAGCCATGGAGCTAGCCATATAGTCGAGTGCAGCGATATATTTATATTTTTCGCCTCTTACCACAGTAATCAGGTATTAATAATCGTGAAATAAACATTAAGCCTAAAAGCATATCACTGCAACAGGCTGAATGTTCTGGTCTTTGTGTGGGAAATATATCAGTTTTTGGTTTTTATTGTGGCGTTGTTGTCAGTTGCTATGACAATGAGTTTGCCTAGCTGAAATATCCTTACGTAAACAATAACATGCAGGGGTTCTGTATCTGTAAGTCTAATTATGATTAAGTCAGTGCCTCACCAGCTATTAACCTCACTGCACGTCACTTGTCTTGGATGCATCCTAACCAGATGCCTGAGCCACCTCAGCTAGCTCCTCTCAATGCGGAGAAGCAGCAGCTCGACTCTTGAGTCTGTACCAGACGCAAACCCTTCACGTATCTCCAAGGGAGAGATTTCACGCCCTGTGGGGGAAGTTCATTTCCAATCACTTGTGTCCGCAATTTCCTTTCAGTCATTTCATGAGGAATGCTCTCCAGCCTCCAATCCAAGTATTCCAAAAAGGGTGGGTAATCTGAACTGTTGTTTAGTGCATAAGCACAAACTTCGGTTGGAACCTGTTCTCTCACACATAGGTGGAGGGACGCCAACGTCTCGTTCAGAGAAATGGCGGAGGAACAAGTGGGTCCACTCCTGCCCAGTGCCTTTCAGCCACTGAAGAGTGAAAGGGAGCACAATCTCTCTCAAGGAGTCAGACCTAAGCTTAGAGGTGAGTCCAACTATTTCTTGCTGGAACCTCTAACCTCTGACCCTCACACACCAGTTCAGGCTCCTTCCCAAACAGAGGTGACAATCCACATTCAGAAAACCAGCTTCTGCAGTAGAGGCCGCAGTCAATCTATATAGAGTTAAAGAATTTTGATTAAAGGTCCTCCAACACTCAACATACCAGCTCAAAAGGGTAAAGTAAAAATTATTTAAAATGCCTCAGCTATATTCCTTTTACAGTATTGGTAAGGGCAAACCTGTAATTTTATGTAATTGTTTCTAAATGTGGAATTTCATCCTATCGAATAATCTCAAGTAAGAGCTGGATTTTTCAGAAGAAAGTCCTGTTCTTGAAAGGTACTATCTTGCAACTTTAGATGCATTCCTGCTCTAAAATGCAGTTCTGCAAGTCAAAAGGCTGAATTCCTACACTAGCAGTAACTCAGCTCTGCAGCGGACTGGTGACGAGTCATTCATTTGATCCAAATGTATTAAGTAACGAAGGCTCTTCATATTTCTTGCTTCTTTAGTACATCTGTTATTTTTGACTTGAGACTTATTCTTTCTGAATTTTTTTTTAGCAACTTCTATTGTAATCAACAGTGCTGGATCTCATACAGTCCTGCTTGATTCTTAATCACCATTAGCTAAATTATTGAAATAAAAAATATATGTATAAAGTCACCCCCTTGCTCTAGCTATTGGTTCAAGTTTTTATCAAAAATGTGACCTAAATTAACTTGAACAATTTTGGAAACTCAATTTTCAAAAAACTTAAAACTTGTTGACAAGACACATGCTGCTTTCTTGTACTAAAAAACCTTTAATGTTCTTTATGTTTGAGTCACATCTCTAAGTACATTTGATGCATTTATTTGTCTTTTACTATTTTTCCAGTTACTGTTTACCAAATACAGCACATTATTACATGCAGAGGCCTGCTGGGGACCATGGACAACTGTCATACCTAAGCAGGTAATGTGGATTCCCAAATAATCCTTTTACCAGCTTCATACTTGTGTCACATCTTTGCTCTTGCCCACGTGTTGTGGCCCCACCCAAGCTTGATTAGCGAGTGCCTGAACCTGAGGTGCAGTGTTGAAAGGCTGCCAGCAGATACTCAGCACCGAATCAAAAGCCTCACTGTAGAATCAAAAGAGTTCAGTCTTTCTCTGCATAAACATGAGAGTCATGGAGGTGGTGAGCTGCACTGAATGTGAGCCGGTTTTGACACCCCCAGAGGTTCCAGCACTGAGTGCTGTCAAATTCAAGTGTTATTTTAGCTATAGTAAAAAAACTGTAATGAACTTTATGTTTCACATGAATCCAAATAGGACAGTCCATTGCTGTAAAGCAAAATTTAATGCTTACAAAAATTCAGAATATAAAGAATCAACAGACCTGCAAATCATATATAGTCATTTAATTAAGACCGGGCAACTGTTTCCACTTTTCTAACATTATTGTAGATGTAAATGTGTTTATAGTCACTGGTGTACTTGGTATCTCATTTGAAGCATTTATTTGAGAGGAGCTGCCAAACATATTTATGCTTGTCCAGACACCTTTTATACTAATGATTCAAACAACATTGTGCAGAATCAAATTGATTTCTTTGAATATAATTGACAAACCTGGCAAAATATGGTGCTGAATATCCTGGTAGACACACTGGTAAAGTGTAAGATAAAATAAATAGCCTGAACTCAAATATCAGCTTTAACACAGTCTCTATGGTTAAAATATGTCACTACAAGGAAAGATGGAATATGTGTAAAAGACAATTTAATTGTCAGACACAACATCTAATTATTTTGGATTTCTTTTGCTATCATGTAGAAAACAACCAAGTCTTTAGGAGAAGAAAATGTAAAACAATGTTACATTCATTTTTGATCATATACAACCTTCCTGTTACAATTACTTTTGCAAAGTCTAGAAAATCCTATTATTCCAAGTATCCTTTTCCTCAGTTTTATTGGAAACAGTATTACTGTTTTCAGATGTGAACTGAATGCTGATACTGAACTAAACGGTGCTTCAGCCAATTAATTTAAATTATGTAAATGTCTTTACATTTTCACACAGCTTTATCGCTGACCTTATATTGAGATTTTATTACACATAGGTGAACTCTACTTATAGCGCGTATTTACATAAAATATGGTATCCTCTTATACCTTTCTGATTTACAGTAAGTAAAATAAATACTGTGTGTTAAGTAAAGGCTGAGATTTCACAAACTCGAACTCTCAGATTCACTGGTTATTATTACTACTGACATATTTTTTCTTGTACATATTATGATTTGTCCAAAATAAATAAATGTCATCATGCCATTAGTTCATTAGATGACAGCCTTTATCCTTGACCTGCTGAGTCTTTCTTTTGTAACCTCATAAAACTTTAAAGTTTAAAACTTTAAAGGATAAAAATGAGAGGCTAAGTGAGAAGCGTACGGTTTGGGATGTTAACTTGTTACAATAATGGACATCGAGAGAACATGCTCTAGTCCCCGTGCTGCTGTTCACGGCTCGGTACAGAGTTTCGTATTAGCACCGGCTATGTCTTCTGTCAGTGTCATGCAAGCAGACAGGTCATTTACATTTTTGATAAAATGATCGTACATTTTTTATTTGTCTTTGAAATTAAAGAGTCCTTTAATCATTGTGGAAGGAAGGGGACTTGGTTGACATACTCATGTGTTTCTGATTGCATTAGAACTGATGTGGCGTGGCATGATGGATATTTAATAGTTGTGCTGTCCCTCTGTATCATGTCAGGAGTCTGACACACACAGATGGTTCGGAGCTCTCCAGCTCATACAGAATTGCTTTAATTATTAGGTCCATCATCTTGGCTTTGAGATGAGTCGAGGGCTGAGGAGAAGAGAGATGAGGAGAGTAGAAGTACAGCAAGGCAAAATAAGGCCGTGTGAGACATGTCAAAGGTTGTTGTCAAAGGTTTTAAATGAGTTTATCAGACATTTGCGTGTGGTGATATGGTATCAAGCTGACATGCCATATCCTGTTTGTCTGCAGTACTTTCTTCTCCACAGGCCCTCATAGTGGGGTCTAATTGCTGTGTGTATCTACCGAGGCTGCGAAGAGCCCACGGCAGCCCTGTAGCGCCCCAGGCAGTGTGCTGATAAGACTTCTCCCTCGCCTGAGCTGAACTGTCATCTCTGGCCGCTGTGTGTTTTTATATTGCAGCAGAAAACTGATTCTCCTTGATTAAAAAGATCAAAAGTTGGCCGTGCCAATACCAGTTACTCAAAAGATGCCCCACAATTGCGTCACCAGCATCAAATTCGTCAGTACACAGGCATTGGCAGGCAAGCTCCTGATAATTCAGAGCTTTAATGAATATAAAGCGGCTATACAAATTCAGCAAGAATACTTTTTATGGAAATAAAAAGGACAGATGAGAGCAGAGGCCAGAGAGTGATTATGCGAGGGAGAACAGCCACTCTCACATTGGCACCTCCAGCTTGCGGGCCATCTGCTTAGAGGGCCTGGAAATGAGGATGACAATGCTAATCACTGCCATGGAGGCCTGACTGGTGTGGATGAATGGCCATCCCAGGCTCTAAACACACTGAGTAGCGCTCATTACACAATGTTTTTGTCTTGGCATGCCAGGTCCGCGAGCTTCCACCAGCGCCGCCCTTTTCCTGTGTACACTCCATCACTCAGTGGCAACATGTGTATGGCTTCCTGTCAATTCAGGAAGTCTTGGTTCATATCCCAGCCACATTAATGGACCAGGCTGAAGATACTTAGTAATTTCCTATTTCCCTATTGAAACTATTGTTATTGGCCATTATCATTCACATTCGTCTAAATGAGTTTTTTTTGTTTCTGTGCTCGTATATTTTTCAGATTTGATCCTTTGTCCCAGAAATCTTGCTACTTTTAAAATGTGTTCATAGAAACTTAATAGCATGATACCCTAGGATTTGTTTAGACATATAATTTGTAGTTAAGTCTTAACATTCATCACAAAGGGGCAGCGTGGTGTATTCTAGCCCCCGGCCAAATCAAATAATTAATGCAAGGGAAATTGTCCTGAGAATAAGATCAATCGAGTGACATGAGTTTTCATGACTGATCGTTCAAAAGATTGTATCACGCAAATAAAGCTGTAAGGTAAAGAAAACATCCATTTTATTTGTGGAGTAATGTAAACTTATAGTACACATTTAACATGACTTGAATATAATACTTTTTAAAGACAGTTAGTCAGGTAGCTACACAGTCATCTTCTGGGGTCTTGCTTTGCAGGCATCCCGACAAATGAATGTCCAGTAGAACAGCTGTCTGGCAGTTGTTCTCTTCAGGTAACCATTAAACTCACAAGCTCTTTTGAAAATGGGTTTACCCCATAGCCTGCAATTAGTCTGTCTGGAATCTCAACAGTAGTGAAAAGCATTAGAGCAGAAACATGTTTCATGACTGCATCATTTTATTCCTACCTGTACAAAAATAAACCAAAAACCTAAAAAATGTTATACAAATTGATGAATTTGCTTTTCTCAATAAAGTTTCTTTTGTGTTTTTCCTACCCAAAGAAAGGGTACTATCAACATAACATGTTATCCAATATCAAATAAGTATAAACTTACTTATATTTAGTAAGTTTTAATACCATATAGTTGTAAATGAGAACTTATGATTTCAACAATTATAGCAACTTTTAAAGAGTACAACACAGCAGTCAAGATGTTATATAATTATTGATGTTTTTGTTCAGAGTAGACTTATGCTCTCATAAGTCTCATAAATTGTGGCCGCATGTCTTGGAAAAAAATCATTAAGGAACTACAAATAAGCTATCTTACTATCCAAATAGAATGTATTCATTAGTAAAACTATTCAATGTAGGTTCTATGTTTACACTGACAGACATTAAAACTATTTAGGGAAGTGTAAATTTGTTGCAACTGTGCATTGATTTACCACCATTGCAAAAATCTCCAAAATTTCACTGGATATTGTTTGTACTTTTGATATTGTGCCCCTTATTTGTTAGTCTCTGAAATCATACTCATCGAGCAAGTCTGAGCTCTGCTTAGGTTTTAGATCAACTTTTATATTTTGAAACTGTGAATGGCCTTTTTGAAACTACAAAAGGCCATTCACTCATTAAACAATGAGTGAAAAAATGAGGCCATTCACTCATTAAACAATGTGTGAACTGGTTCATACTTTGCTAAGTTTAACGAAGTGATCTGTAACTTCAAGCCAGAAGTCGTGCCAGTATTGTTGGTGAGATTGGGTCATTACTGAAATAAGCGGTACATTTCTAAATCAGTACTGCTTCTGGACCTCATCTGCAGAACTTTATGTCACCGTACTGGTGCAATTTACAATTACTATTCAAATCCAAATTTGCCTCTATTAATAAGTAGGCATTAGTCTGAGTCCTTAGTTCATGGAAAACAGGAGGACAGGCTTTTATTGTATGTGTTGTTGGAGTGGGTACACGTGGCCGCAGTTCAACTTTCATGTGGGCCTGTCGGAAAGCACTTTATTTTAATGTACTGTGCCTTTTCAAAACCTAATCCCAAGTAAGAAATAAAAGCCCAGACAACTGCATTACTGTCCAGCCTGTCAACTTTGTTAAATATAAGCACCAACCCTCCTGCCAGAGCCTTAAAAGCTGAGCTGGCAAAATGCGAGACTAGAAGTGACAAAGGCAGATAGCTGCAGCTGTGATGTTAGGAAAGGAGAATGGACACTTCAGTGCATTTTCATACGTTTACAAGGAGTTCATTCTGTTCTCTATGAATCAGTAATAAGCACGATGCAGCAGACTTGACATAGAGTTATCCACATTGGAGAGCCTACTATGTTACTTCAATGAGAAATAAAGTTGACATAATGTCAGGTGCACTCGTGTCTCATCTTAGCCTTCTCCTTGGGCATTGAAGCCGTCAGGAAAAAAATGGTGAAAACATTTGACCATTTCTTAGTGAAAAAAAAGAGAAAGATCATATGAATACTTTGAGGGTTGAGAAAAGACCTGCTGTGAAATTAGGCTAAACAACTTTTATCATAGTTCTCACTGTAGTTTTGGAGTTTATCATCATTGTAGTAACACAGGGTTACTGGGGAAGACTGTTGTTGGTATTTCCCTCCTTCTGCTTTTATTTCACTATGCGTTTAGTTGTATTATAAACACAAGTGCAGCTAAAGGTTCAAAATAAATCTAAAAAATAAAGGCCACTCCAGGAATTAAACTCATTCTTTGCCTCAATATGCTTAGAGATCAATATATTTCATTCAGTTAATATTATTTATTTATTTTTGTGGTATATAAATTGGTATTACAGTTTACTTTTTTTATAAAGAAAGACAAGAACTGTAAAAAAGATTATTTAAATCCATAGATGATTGATTGGTCTTCATATCTAAAGCCCTTTGAGACACACACAAAAAATGAGTAAACTGGCTGCAGCTGTATAATTGTGATACAATGATTTCCTCAGTGAACCAATCCCTCTTGGGATTCAATAAATCTATACTCATAGAAGTGGACTTGTTTTGAGCTGTAGAATAAATATCCAGACTGAATAAATTTCATAGCATGTATTTCAGTATATGTGACATTTACATCTTTACAAGTGAGTATAATGTCACTAAAATCAAATTTTTTTATTATTTTTATTCCATAATATCATTAAGTAAATCAATTGACAGACCAATTCTTTAGAAATAATAATAATAACAACAACAACAACAACAACAACAACAATAATAATAATAATAATAATAATAATAATAACACAACATAAGTGCTTTTTTCACCCTACACAACACATCAGAAATTTTCATGTAGAATTTAGAAAAATCTGTGAGTGTTATGGGAATTATTAGTGAAGTTCAAAATTTTAAACTAGAGTACTTCTGTCTATAAATTCAATGGGATAAATAAACATGTCAATTCCAACAAAAAAAACTGTGTTTAAATGACTAAAATAAACTCCAAAACAGTTCAAGTGAGAAAGTTTAAACACATTTGTTCCATGCTTAAGTTTGAGATTGCAAGCTTGATTGGTTTGACATTCAGAGGAAGATAAAGATTCAAATAGGGCTCATTTATTAAATTGTAACATCTTTATTTCCTGAGAATAGAAAAAAATAGAGGATGCTTGTATTTATTAAATAAAAAGGACAATAGTCTATTTTCCATTTTTAGATTGCAAGGAATAACATAGCTAAAGGAAATGTTAGTTTTATCTGTACATATTGCCACTTAATGTTATTTCATCCCACATAAAAAAGGAAAATTTTAATCAATTAAAACCTCTTGTAGTATGATGGCACATGATTATTTAAGCAGATAATTATTAAGTTCCAGAAAAAGTTTTTTTTTCTAAAGCCGAACAATTTAGTTAATAATTTTTATTCTCCTAAATTGCTGCATCTGAATATATTCCAGTGCAGCAGTACAAAAAGCCCAGGAGAAATGAATGGTCCAGCTACAATATGCTTGAAAGATGAAGAACTCCCCCTTCCAGCCATTTACTGCAAACCTTTTCAACAAAGTGCTCCAAACTGAACCATTTTACAACTGAGGTGAAAATATTTGCTTTTATCACCCATCCATTTGAAAACCAGCCATATCCAGAGCGAATAAAAATGCTCAGTATGGAGCAATCACAGTCTTGCTTTGCATGACATAATTTCCAACTTATTTACCAGCTGCAATTAACAGATTCTTATCATCAGAGTGTTTTGTGAAATTCTTTCAGAAAAGAGGTACTGAAGAGACTAAAACAAAAGTATATGTTGTATGTGGTCTGTGTATATATAAACTTTCCCGATGACTTTGTGACCAATTTAAAATAAAAATGACCTCTGCCTGACAAATTAGAAATAAACCTGTTTGACAGACCCCGTTTGGTAAGAACAAATGCAAGACATGAAAAATTGTTTGACACACTTTCATAAAAGCAAGTGGCGGCAACCCATCCTTTAGCATGTGGTAATGGCTTCTCGTTGTTAGATTCAATGGAAAAAGCTATTCATACTGTTATGTGATTGAAAAGAAAATTGAATCCTTTTGATGTTATAAATGTGTCTATTACCGCATTTGCACACAAAATTTCTATGAAAATTATAGAGAAAGGAGTGATTCTCTGTAGGAAACGTTTTGGAATGACATATTGAATTCTATTCCTGTCGGAATATCAATATAGTGTTATAGAACAACTCTAAAACTGTGCGATTTTTCACTGGGATGAAAGGTTAAAATTACTATGCGACACAAATATATAAAAAGGTTAATGGCAATATATTTCTTATGTTCTAATAAGCAACCTCTTCAGTTTACAACTAAAGCTAAAGGAGAACATTTCTCTTCTATATAATGAGATATACCTGCAGCTACTTTGAAAGAAATTCATCAGTGAAATTGGTCAAAAGGACCAAGTTAATAATCTTAATGGTTTGCATGACAATTGGTTAGGCTGAGGGCATCAGGAAGGATCTTTTTTGTTTACAGAAAGACACAATGGGACATAGACAGGAAGTATTTTAGAAAGTTTTCTCCTGGCTAAAGATACAATTTTTATCATCCTATGAACATATGTACCGTGAACTGGTTTGGGTCTTAAAGCACACGGAGAACAGTGTACTCCTGTTTACAATAAATCCAAAATGAGTATTTTTGCCAGGAAATTGATTACCTTACTAATTAGCTGCCCCGTCTCACCATTTTTTTAACTCAATATTAAAGATATTTGTACTTTACTTGGCTTATGTGAAGCATTTTCACACAATTGGCCTGTACTTATTTGTAGTCCTAAAATGCTTATGACCTCTTTGTTTGGAACTGACTACAATCTGGTACAATGAGTCCCTTTCTGTTTTCTAATGATACATCATTTTAAGCTAGATTTTCAGAGTATTCAAACAAGGCAGGAATGCACACATGCTACGTTCCATGACCAATTTCCTTCTAGGTCCAATGTCTAACATGGCCATACATGCATCACAAGGTTAGGCAAAGATTTTCCCTTTTATGTGCATGTGAAATAGTTTTTGCTGTTTCTTGGACTGGGCACATTTGTACATGTATTTAATATTTCAGCTGGTTGCAATAAGATGTAAAGGGAGGAATTAAAGGAAACAGTGTTCTTAATATGGGCTCAAATGGAAATTAGTCTACCCTGTCAATTTATAGGGATGTTAATTTATTTAGCAAAGGATTTGGATGTCACAAGATATCCTTTAATTTTAAGTCTTTTTATTGCTGGTAGCCTTCAAATTGGCCTCATTGATCGAATTCCTGGAGAAAGCATTTCGAGTTTCTTGTTTTAAATGTGAAAGTAAAGATGTGTGAATTACATGTGGCAAAACTGCTAACAAAAAACTAAGAAACTTAAATAGGAATCTGTTTTTCTATGTGGCACACCTCATAATTTAACTTATCTTTAAACACAAGCTGCTTTCTGATCACTACACCACAACATTATTCAATTGCCTTAATGAGTGCATTTCAAAACTATTCAGCTATGCTCACATTTGATGTTCCAAGCCTGTAGTAAAACATTTTGAAGTCCTTGCAAATGGTTGTAATAGCCTCCTTTCAAATTTTTGATAATGATTATGGATGTATTTTAATGAAATTAAAATTTAAAGAGTGATGCAAGTCTCTGTGACTAATTCAAGCACATCAATCATTTCCTCAATCTAAGTGGAACAGTTACTTTTGATATCACACACAAAGGGATAATAATTGCGTTAATTCAAAGGTATACTGCTTACAATTTCAATCAATTTCATGTGCTCTTGAGCAATCCAATTCATAAGCCTGAAGACAGATTTTCCTAAGCTCAAGTTAAATAGAAAGGCAGGTGGCTTTTTTTTTTTTTTGATCAGAGTTTACAAATGAGAGAACATCATGACAGCAAATAAATGTGAGATACATGCATTATATTTGTGCTCCAATCAATAATTGTAAGTAAATAAAAAAAAAAGTCTTATGCTCATAATTAGCCATAAAACACAATTTTGTTGAAATACAACCCATATTAGGTGGATACATTTAGAAATTTAACACAACATAACATTAAGGAATGGTCACAATTTTTCTACCGCACAAAATCAAGCAAAGGAATGGGTTTAGTTGTTACTGTGATGGATGTGACCTGAGTACAACGGGATATTAATTTGCATGTCATTAGCAAGACTGATTGAGTGGATAGAGAAGTGGCGTGCCGCGGTGAGCTGTTGCCGTGTCATGAGCTTGTCATCCGGCTTGTGTGAGTGACAGAGAATGTGTATTGTGTGTACATGTTTGAGTGCATAACAAGTTCAGTGGCTGCAGGTGTGAAAGTAGCCCAAGCTGTGAACTCTACACACTCCAGCATCCCGTCTCACTTCCTCCAAGTCATTCATTTTTTTTTTTTCTTCTCTGATTTGGTTTTACACTGGTTTGCTCTGCTAATTTGTATCGTCTCCTGACACCCTAATACCAGTCACAAGCAACCCCCCCAACACACGCACGCTGTCTCTCAAATCGTCTCACTTGAAGAAAAAAACTCAACATACTAATCTCATTATGCTCATCATTACTTGCTGATTGTGGAGTGGGATTAAGATTAAATTATCGTACAATATTTCAGTATTCCAGAATTCACATGGAATGTCTGTGGATCTCCACAGGAGAAAATTCAGCAGATGTGAAAAGGTGATAAAATGGTTGGTATATGGCTTTTCTGCTTTGTTTAGTCTACAAGGCGTTTCTATCTGTAAATGGTTACATTTACATTTCACACTTCACATTGAATTTCACAAATTTAAGTTTTACATTTTATTTCTCGCTGTAATTAAAGCAAATACAAACTGAAACTTTTACTGCAGTTTGTATTTCCAATCCTAATTGTCAACACAACTCTACAAGTTGAATATTTTTCTCCGCTCCTCATTCCCCATTCTGAACCAAAAAAATAAAGTGAAAACAGAAAAGAAAATTTATCAAAAGCATGATGCCGTAACAACAGTCAGGTGTTTTTTTTTTTTTTTTTTGTCACCTCATCAGTGTGTCTCAACACCAGAAAGGAAATATCCCATGGTGTTCCTTTCTGGTGTTAGATTTGAAATGTTGGGCCTCAAGGGGTAACAATCAGCTGTGAAGTTCACTCTCAAAAGCAGCGTTCAACACACTTTTACTTCAGTTATCCAACACTGCTTAACCACAAAATCCAGTCATTAGGTTGTAGACTTGTTCTCTGTGCTTGCTCCCCACCACCTGCGAAACACACAGGGGAGTGGGAGCACTTCTTAGCAACAGATCATTATACACTGCAATAATTTGCACTGGGATACCTGATATTTACTCAGTTAAATGCTAGTTCAAATGGTACATGGGTTTATTTTCCAGAATAAAAATAAACATATATTTTTTAATACTTTATTTTTGGTTGTTTTTTTATTAGTTATTTGTCAATCAAAAATAATGTCTTAAAGTCCAGGCACTTCTATTTACATTAAGCTTATATGAGATGCAGCAAAAAAGTTTGAAGTGAAATCGTTGTATAAATGTAGCTTTTTTCACTCAAATAAACATCTTAGTTTGGCCCAAGCATTTCAAATATACTATGAGCCATAGAATAACTTCACTTTCAGCTATTACATCAAAATATAAAGCAACAGAATTTTCAAAATGCTCCAAACCAAGCTGAAGAACATTTTCTGAAATGGATCCAGAGTGCATAAGGTTTCCTGTTTATACTCGCCAATGTTAAAGTAGCAAACAAAAACAGCATTTAAACTCCTTTGACAGTGTTGTTTTTACACATTACTTTGTATTTACTTTGTAGATGTAACAAAACGTATAGGTATCTGTCTGTCTGTCAATCTATGCCCCTGAATTGTTTACATTATAACTGTTATATTTTCCCTAAATTTTATTAGACAGTCAAAATAAATATTGAATACACTAACTTACTAAATAAGTAAGTACATTTATGTAAAATGTTGTAGTATGTTAAGTAGTGATATCTTTTTTGCACTTCTTGTGACAATAGCGAATGTATGGAACCAATTTAAAACAATTAACCAAAATCAAGGCAACACGTTTCCAAATTTGCAACTACACCATGCAGAGGTTTCTGTCAATTCTCAATATCTGCACATGACCTATCAAACATATGAAATAGAAAAAAATGTCTACCAAAAATGCTTCCAAAACTATATCTACACAAAAATGAATGTGAAATTGTTGGTTAAAGTCTGTATAGTACTGAATTTGAATACTGATGTTAGATCTGCAATTATGTAGTCAAATTCAAATAATTATTTGCATAAATCTAATTAGCACAATACACCAAAGAAATCATTGAAATAAAACAATTTATTTGTATAAGACCTATTAACAAAGTCATGTTACAAATGCAGTTGAGTACAAATGAACCAAGTATGTTTCTTAAAGTTCTGCAGAGAAATTTGAAGCAAAGACACAGAACATTCAACTATGAAAGGATAGTTGCATGTTGTATCAAATGTGAAAGCAAGACATGTACTGCTTCTAAAACTATGACTAATATGCTAATATTTTGTAAATTAAATACAATAAAACATTTAGGTGTAGCTTTCTTTTTAAAGAAAGATTCATTACCATATACAACCATGTACTCCCACAAACCTGGAGACTTTCTTAGGTTCCTCTAAAACATCATACAGTTTAAGAAATTGGAGAAAGTAAAGCTGCAGAAGCTTTTATAAGCCACAGGTCAGGCTAATTATGCCTTCTCATAAAAAATAAGTCTGACCCGGTACAACTCATACAATTGTGCATTGATTTTCTAAAGAAAGTGTGTTTAATAAATTTCGCTACAGGAGCAGGTGGTCAATCATTGTCCCATTCTTAAAGCCCCTTGATGAGTGCTGACAAAGATCACAGAAATAATGCATCATTGTTCTGTCTAATTACAGCATGTCACAGACAAGAGCGGATTTGCATTTTAAACAAGCACTTGGTCTGATTGAGGAACAATTGTTATATATTCCATTAAATGTGCAAGCCATGCAGAGAGCAGTGCACCCTTCTTTTACGAATCACAAAGCATCAAAGTTTTACTGCAATCCATCAGCTATTGAAGATACTTTTTATATATGTTTGTTTGTTTTCATTTATTCACTCTTATGCATACTTAAGTGATATATTTCCCCCCACCAACGATTAATTTAATATCCCAGCCTTCTTCAAGATCTTTTTGCATCACCCCCACTCCCGAGTTCAAGCAGAAATCCGAGAGGGTCTGAGGAGAAAGGGAGAGGAAGTGGAACTACAACAAGACGCAGGAATCAAATACCCTTTAACAGTTTTTGACTGCTTTTGCTCCATTTTCTTAGAGTGGATTTGAAGCAGGGCTGGGCTGCTTCCTGAATATCTTACAGCCTCCTCAGTGTCTTTATCTACAATTCCACTTATTTACAGATCACTGGTGGAACATCTGCTCTAACACTTGCCCCAAATCCAAGAAGTGATGTTTTGCAATATACCATTTAATTTTTAATGTTGAAATTCAGTTCTCCTTCAAAACAGAAGAACTTTCATAGAGAAGCTCCTTTTGATGACAACTAAACAGCATCCAATAGCTTAGAAATATACTGGAAACCAAGGGATAAACAAAACTGTGGAAAACAAACAACTGCAGTAATGGTAAATACTGCAAAAGTTGACAATATCACCTCAAGATTAAAGCAGCAGAAACTATTTTATCTTAGTTATAAACAAGTTTGAATACGGCTAATCCGTATGTAAAAGGAAACCAAACATGTACTGTAACTCACAAGACTTGAAAAAGTTGTGTTTTTAGTTTGGAGAAATGCTCAGCAAAGAAAGTTTATGCTCCATCATTATCCACATCTAGCCATGACTGATACATTAGAAGCTTATTTAAGTGTGTAAGCTTCTGTGCATACTAAGAACCAGCACACCTGCTTAATAAATCAAGCAATTTTGTGCAATTTTTTCTGAGCTATATCTTGTCATTGTCACTGATTTTTTTCTTTCTTTGTCCTGCCAGGGGAAGCAAAGTTACAATGCACCTGCATGCGTTCGTCTGTAATACATGGCTGGCCTAATGCCAACACTCCACACTTCAGCTACTGCCAAATGCCAAGCGTATTTGATTTGCAATACAACATAATAGGCCATCAGTTTAATTATTACTGAGGAGTTACCATCCTGAACCTTTCCATACAAAATTGCAGGAAAGAAAAGAATGGCTCATAATACTGTCGGTTTGAATATGACTCAAAGACAATATTGTTCATTGAGAACATTCAAATACTGTTTCATGTTTTAATGATTTTCATTCCCATCTTCATTTGTTCAGCAAAAAAAAAAACAACAAAAAAACATACAAAACTAGGAAGATGCTATTTAGTGAAAGTAGCTTTATGGATATTTGGGTCGTGGGTGAAAACTTTGCACGAATTTGTCATAAAAGCATGCTGGAATAATGTGAATATTATGGCAATTAGACATAGTGAGCAGATGGTTTTTTATACTCAAAACACTATTCTGTGTTTTCAATAATGCCTGACATAGGCAAAGAACAAAATAAGAGATTGGTTCACTTGGTTTGAATAATATTCAACTAGCTGAACAGAGAATCCACATCATGCCATCACCCATGAAGCAGATAAATACATGTAACCTTTTCTCCAAAGTGAAGAAAATCTGCACTGACTGTGGTCCCAATGGCTGCATATAAACAAAGAAAATAAAATATTGCACTTCAATTATGAGCAATAATTTAATATTGCAATATACCTTTTGCGCCTGAAAGTATAATATAACAATGTCTTGGTCTTTATGACCTCCTTCTGCTTTATCAAATGTCTCAGGGTTTTGATGTTGATCTGAAGGATAAATCTGCACTACAATGGAAGTGCCACTTCAGTCAAAGTTTGGAAATCATGGATCATTTCTCCAACCAATATTAAGTATTTTGGTTTAGGTGTGTTGGACAAAAGACAGCTAAAAAACAGATGCAGGATAAATATCCATCAGGTCTAAGGTGTCTAATAGTGTGCTATAAACCACTTTGTAACTTAACTCAGAAATCTTCTCCATGAGTACAACTTCTTTCATATTCATGATTTTTCTTAATGTAAGTATTTTTTTCAGTTATTGGAGCAAATTCAGGTTTGGTGTTATGATTTGTGATTCATTTATTTATGATTAATTTAAATGTGTAATGTCTGAGATATCAAATATCAGACTCTTTTGCATAGTTACACCTTGAAGCGAGAGGTTAGGTTACAAAACAAGGTTTCTGAAATTTTGAATAATGTTTAGTAGCACCACGAAGTCTATGTTTTCAGTCAAGGTCCGTGATAATAACCTGAAAGAGAAGAACACATAGTTAGAGGAGATCAGGAGGTGTTGAACAGGATGAATAATTTGAGGAACGTCTAGCCTCAGAGGAGTGCTGTGTATCCAAGAATACCAGAATTTGACTGTGGCTGGTAGTAAGAGATTGGTTTGAACCTTTCTGGTAATGTTTGTTGATCTTGGGTTAATTTTGTGGATAAGATCAGACAAGAAGAGACATTTAAATAAAGTGACTGAGTTGATGGGACAAGCTATGTTGGAGTTCATTCAGTTTCACGCTGTGGGTAAGTTTTTGCTAAAGGGGAAAGAACTTGAAAGTGACTGGAGGTTTGAGAGGATAATTTAATGGAAACACAAGTAAGGCTCCTTCAAGATAATTCAATGGGACAAATGAACAGAGAGGAGGTGGTCACAGTTGAACATAACAAGATTGGTGTCTATATCACATCCCCGAAAAAGTTAGGAGTTCCTCTTTGTGTACTGTATACTTGATGAACTAATACATAGTAAGAGGATAACCAGAACAGCAAGAAGGGAGAAGAGAAAAACAACAGAAAAATTTAGAAATTATCCTCGAATTTAGATAAAATGGCAACGTTGAGAATGTTTTAGATTTGATTTTTGACTTGTCAGTGAATGACAATAAATCCAGATGTTTAATCGAAGCTAAGTGCCCACATCAGAAAGATTCACTGTCTCATTTTTTCTCGTGTGTGAAATGTAGGAAGTACTGATGATTAGAAATGTGTCCAGTCTGACAATTCTTTCTTTGTAAGCTGCTGAAATATAGAAGCTGTCTAAAATGTACACACCTCTGGTTTTGGAGACTTAAATGCGTGAAACCATGATTATTATAATTTCTACCTTATATCTGAGATTTAAATTACTATTAAATGTCAGAAAATAAAGAAAATATATACATAAATGTTCTATCTCATTTGGTTGTCTTATCAGAATGAATGCAATCCTAAAACCTATCCAAGCTTTTTGTTCGGTCTCACTCAGATTCTTGATAAACCACGTCACTTTCTACCAAAACATCAGCTTTCTACCAGACAGCTGATGTTTTGGGGTCAAATCTGACTGATATTGTGTCTGTTAATTTAATCCACATTTATAGTAAAGAACACAGAAGCTGAAGAAAAAAATAAACCATAAGTCCAGCAGAACGTTTTACTGTTAAAATGTTATTCTTTTAGTGGCATGGTGCATTCTGTGCCAAACATTACTTTTAATTGTTCTTCAAGACTTCAGGTTTAGTTTCATCAAACTATAATATTCTTCACCAGAATGGTTTTGCTTTTGGTCTAGTCTGGATGCTTTCTATGGAAGAAAAGTCTTCAGTCTTTCCTTAACCAGGCATGTAACGCATACAACAGACTGTTGCCACATAATGAATGTAAGTCCTTGTCAGAAATTCCTGCAGCTGTTTTGATTTTGCTGTCAACCTCTTTCCAGTATTCCTGACCAGTTTCAGTTTTGCTTTTTAATTGGTTTTGATGAAACGTCTAGATTTTTGTAATGCCAGTGTTGTTTTATATTTTCTCCAGTCATCTCCAGATTCTCTTTAACATACAATGGTAAATAAATATTGCGGTGGAACTATTTGTACTGCTTTCTGAGTATGAGGTTCTGCTGATTCAGAGTATTAAGGTTTACTTTAACTGATAACACTAGTAAAATCAAGAAGAGCTAGTGATAAATAATGCAACCAAAAGATGCTTAAGCATTTTTCGCTCGTTACTTGAATGCCCATACGTATGCAATCAAGCTATTATGCCATTTTATTTTTACATTGCACTGCTTTTGCATTAAGTTTATTTTCAGCCTCCAATCAAACAAAATGGGGAGATCATTCGAAAATAGATTTTATGATGTCATTTATTTTACATTTCATAAAAGGATTTTGGCAGGGATGGTAAACATTTGAGAATTTGGACCTCATGGTTATAAAATTACTATATTTTCTACATGAAGCATTTTGTAATTCTGTCAGAGTTGGACCTTTCTTCTACAATGTGTGAAACTGGTGCTAAAAAGACCTGAGGTCACTTATAAAATCCACAGAAAACACAGGTTACATTTAACACTGTCTCATAGAACAGAAGGGAAGTTAAATTTTGCTATGAAAGAAAGTGCCAGTTCTTCCAGTGTAGACTGAGAAACACTCTCTCAGAGTAATCACAATAAGCCTCCAGCCACCTTCCACAGACCATTATACACACAGACTGGCATAGTGATCTGTAACAGCTGCTGAGTGTTTCGGTTTTCTCAATGAATACACATCAACAGTAATTCCTCCCTTATGGTTGTGTGAGATTTCATTTTGAGCTTCCTCATGTTTGTTTTATGCTTCTAATCACACCTCTTGTGTTTTGGGGTTGGACCTTTCAGCACTGCAATAACACTGTTGTTTCTTATCTGTCAATCCCAGTCTATGAGTGACTCTTTTCTTGGAGTATGGCTGTCCATCAGGGCAGCCTTAAACAACAAATTCACATGTGACCTGTCATCAGGGTTCAGACTGGCACCATCTGAACATGACTTCCATCTTTCTCTTTATTCATGGCTTTAGCTCAGGTTCTTTGCACAAGCAAGGAATACGCTCCTGGCCTCGTATTGACAATGCAACAGCAAAAGTGAAAAACCCAGGTCTTTTTTTTATTTTTTTTTTATCTTTTTTTATTATAAGATCAATGCATTGCACAGAAGAAGTGCTTCCACAAAAGCAAGAATATGTAAACTTTTGTTTTACACTCTCTGTCTTTGGAAGAAAAACTTCAAATGGAGAATACATCAAACAGAGAGCCAGAACACTTTGATCTCGCTCTGAATGCAATGAAGTTATGTTGCATTAAAATTTAAAAACTGGTCTTGAAAATAGAATACCATAGAGAAACCGGTATAGACAAAAAAAGACCAGCGTATTGAAAGAAATATTGTAAAATGTGTTTTTCAGAAGGCAACCTTCAATAAAACTTTTGTATCTCCAGATGATCTACAAAAGACATTCTCTGCAGTGAGGGAGGTGAGTCCAGTACAATTCAACACATCTTTCAACTGACATATATAATAATAATCATATAATGCATCATGAGTTGTGATGAGTCAGTAACTTGGTATGAGCCTTTTTGAATTGACCCACAGTAATGCCCTGAAGTGGACCAGAAACAGAAAAGATTGACCCTTACAAGTCATAAAATCAACAATGTCCCTACCTCTCCTGTTGGCAACAGGCTTCATATGTGCTGACAAATTACCCTGGCAGGCAAGACAGTATAATTTACCACAGATTAAACAGCAGGGCTCTTAACAGAGAGCCAAGGTTCATATGGTTAACACATTTCATCTTGATGCAAGCATATATTATTATGTTACATGGGTGACACGTTACTGCTGCACTCATAAGAAAATATGGCTCCTTTCTCTGACAATGAGGTAAAGAACATATTGCAACAATTGCAAACAATAAATTAACACTAGCCTGAGAATACTTTTGACACTGTGAAACAATGTATGTAGCTATTCTATTGTGTTTTGTGTATTACTACAAAAAATTGCCAAAAATATTTGCATTGCCTGATAGAATAATCAATACATTATATTTTGTAATATTTTACCACCATCTTGAAAGTCAAATGTTTACATCCATTTACCTAATATTTAGTAGACTTAAATTTAAATTGTGTGTCTTGAGGTGTTAGACCTTATAGGTATTCTTTCGCAATATTCTTCAAATACTTTGTTGGCAGTTTGGCCCCTTCTGCCTGACAGAACTAATGTAACAGAGTTGAATTTTTAGTTGCCTTGATCTCACAGACTTTGTCAGATTTTTTTTAAAGAACTGAAAATAGGACTTAATAACTGCCTCTCTGAAACTTTCATTTAGCTTTTCTGAAGATGCTTTGTAACTAATTTGTTGGCATGCTAAGGCTCGTTGTCCAATTCGATGACCTATTTGAGCCCAAACTTGAACTTCTTGGATGGCGTTTTGAGATACTACTTTTATACCAGCACATAGTTTTGTGTTTCCTCAAGATGCCTCATAGGTGCACTAGTCCCTCATAACATTATGTTGCCACTCTATTCTTCACAGTAGTGCACTTCCTTTTCTTCCTCTGAATGCAATTTTACACATTATGGCGAAACATTTCAGTTTCTCCAGAAATGAATTTGATTAACATTCTTTCAATATTTTTTTCATTTAGTGAGTATAAATAATTGTTGAACTGATCTAAAAGAAGAAAAAATACTTTATATTAATAGAAGGCATGAACTGCAGATGAAATTCTATGCTCAATGAGATTTCAGCATTTTTCACATAAGTTTTCTTCTTCATAAAAACCTCAGATATTACCTTAATTCTTGGCCTTTGTGTACCTAATGGGACATTTAGAACATTGCTCTACGCATACCTGTTAGTGTGACAGGCTGAACATGTAGAAAAACAGTACAAAGTTTACAGTTACAACTGTTAACAGATTTGCAAATGATTAAGTTTAGAGGTGGGTCTATATTTGGGGTGGGGATCTTTTCCATTAGGGGCTGATTAAATAATTATAAGCCTGTGAATATTTACTGTGATATTACCGTGAATGCGGAGTGTGACCCACTTTAGACTTTCACATCTGAAAAGGATAAACCCTTTGATAATTCTTTGACTGCAGACGCTATTTGACAGTCAGTTTGGGGTAATAAAATATGCCTTGTCTCTGTTTGTCCCCCTCCTATTTTAGTTCTGTTGAAAATGCACTTGTGTTTAGGCCTTGAAATGCATGGTCCAAGGTAAATTTGACTGAGTGATGTGTCTTATAATCTCTTGGACATATCTATTCCAAGAGAGAATATGAGGACTGTCTCATGAAACATTTATCTGGAAAGAGTAGCACAGAGACAGAGATGGTAGAGAGATGGACTGACAGCAAGGAATGAGATGGACAAGGTTGAATAACAAGTAAAGTATTTGTTTGGGAATATGACCATATTTATGTCTTCAGTCATCCTTTTTGCCTTTCACTTTAAAAACCCTATTGATTATTAAAAAGAACAATTCATCAAACATACATATACCAACAAAGGTTACAACTGCACATTTTTTATACACCTGCTTGCAGGGTTTCAAATATGTTCTTTGAGCTTGTGGAGATTAAATAACTAACAAAAACCCCTAGGCTAAGCTGTGATACAAAGCCGTCCAACCCTGAATTCAGTGGTGGACTTCCACTACATCACTAAGCATTGAAGCACATATCTGGATATATCATGTCCCAAAATGACTTATCTGTTTTTACCACTATTATTTTTGAAAAATTATATATTTGAATGTATGTTAGCAATGCAGGATAGTATGGTTCCTTAACTAAAATATAGTTAAATTATTTGTAGAACTATCTATCTAACCACACTCCTAATAGGAATTTGCCTTTACACACACCTCTGCACTCACATAATCAGGCAAAATCTATACAGATAATATTTTCAGGTAAGTTATTAAACTTTATAAAGTGTTAACAAACTTTCTCATTTATTAGCTATGTAGAACTAGAGTAGTGAACTATAATCTTGATTGCATTTTTGGTACCAATAGCAAATGTGGTTACTGAAAACTGCCAATACAGGATTTGTTTCTTCTAACTGTGTTTGCCTACAGCCAAAGATTATGAAGCCTGAGCAATGTATTTAATAATAACTGTCATTTTCTGCATTATTGTTATTTTACACTGACAAATAACTACTTTGACTCACTGAGTAACAGCTACCAACTAATCTCATCCAAAATATATGTACAACAGTATATGAACTCTAAAGAAACCAACCACTGAAATGTGTTTATTTGATAGTTCTAGTTATTCAGCAGAAGAAATACAATTATTTGTTGATGCTTTTACACATTTGACACTCTAGGATACTCTAATATAAAGGGCCACAGATTGTTTTGGACGTGTTGAAAAATTCAATGCTCTCACATCATGCAGATACCTTCATGCCCATATTCCACTACAATCACAGTCATGCAAGTGATGAACAAATGTCACAACAATGACCAGACAATAATATTACCTAATCTCATAGTAAGCAAAGTCTAACATCTGCAGTCCAACATCAGGCTAAAGATGTTAGATTGTAGTTGAAAAATTTTATGCATTTGCCATTCTCGGCATGGCAAATGCATAAAGTGACTCTAACTGCAGGGTTGTTTGACCTATTTTTAATCCAACCATCCATCCACTATCCAACACGCTTATCAGAGAGAAATTGATGGAACTTTGGCATTGGAATTAACAGTGTTTGGCTTATACTATTACTATCCTTTGGCCTTTGGTTTGCTTCTATGAAGCACAACGTTTGGCATTTTGTCAAACAACCAAGCAATCAAACTAAAAACATTATTTCTTCAGGATGCTACTGAAATTAAATTTGAGGTGTAAGGCACTAACTATATGGAGGAAGAGCACTTCCTTCATACTAATTTCTTCACTAACAAACTCCCACACAATCCTTGTGTGAACATACAAATGGCACAGAGAAAGTTCTGCTCAGATCTGAACTGGTGACCTTTTCACTGTGCGGCGGTGCTAACTGTTATGTTTTATTTCAGCTTGACTTTTGCAAGTAGTTGTTCAGTGAAGGCTCCCTGAAATAGCTATTCATGGGCACAGGACCATGGGAAAACTTCTCTGTTGGGGTTGTGCTTGGCTGGCCTTCTCTGGTGCTTCAGCACTGGTCCTTTATGAGCTCATATGCATCAAAGACTTGTGGGACCCCAGTACAGTGACCTCTATCAAATAGAAAATAGCCAGATAAGGTTATGCGGGCCTCTTGTCATTAAGTGCTGGACAGAGAGGGGAAAGCGTTTGCATCCAAGTGCCATTACTGCTCACCAGATTCCAGTTACTACCAGACAAAGGTCAAACAGTAAGTACACAAGAATGAAGTCCAGAGGGTCAAACTGGTCATAATTGGCAACAATCTGTTTTGTAATTTTTAGACATGTAGAACAATAAACAGCTTACTGGACAAAAAACTCAGCAAAAACAATTGCTAACTAATAGTCGCAATAATCTGGATAGAAAAAAATTAATGTATATTGCCTGGTTTACTCAACGTAAATATTTGTTGTTATTGAGATCATCTTTCAATTCCCTGCACTGCCCCCTGCACAGCATTCTGACTCACAGGAAGTTCTGTGAGGCATTTGCACAGTATGTTGTTAATGTTGCTGTCACTGGTCTTTAAAAAGTTTCCGGTGTTTGAAAATATATGCTTGTACTCTGCTTACAACTCCAAAAAAACCGCGTAAAACCTTTTTTTTGGGATGTAGGATCAATGAGGCAGCAAATACAAACTTTTTTTTACACATAATGAAAAGCCACAGAAAAACAACTGTCCTTATTACTACTTCTCCTCTTAACTGTAAAGTGGTAAAATGCCTCTAACCCTTTCACATCTTCAGAAAGAATTCAGTCAGTCACCTGTTGTTACTCTAATCGTGTCAGCAGCAACATGATGTAAAAAATAACATGTCGGAGCGTTTGCAGAATATTCCACTTAGCAAAAAACAGGTGCAAATATGACAAACAATCTGTTGTGCATCATGTCTCCTTTCCATCTGCATTCAAAATATTTGGACGCTATGTCCAAATAAACATGCATTCAGTTTCAGTCACAATGTAAATAGTTGAATGCATGCAAATTCAAATCTATCACTATCGCTTCTGTATCAAAAACATGCTATAAAATCAAGGCCTAACTTTAAAAGCATAAAAACAGTATCAACTGTTGTTGAAAAATATTTGAGAGGATCAATTCAGCCCAAAAATGATTGAAACAAATCTGACAACTTGTGAGCCGCAGCTTTAGATGATCAGTTCCTACAGGTCTTAAAATGAGTCTGTTGTGCAATCGATAATGTATGACCAGATGATGTTTGTCTACAAAAGCTCTAACATGTCATAAACATACAAAAAAAAGATTTAAAATAAGTGTTAAATAAGTTATTTTTTTTGACTAAATATTTATCCCTATTTTAATTGATCAATTATTAATATTTCTTATTTAATAATACTAGACTTTACATCAGATGTCAACAACTTTAATTTTTCACAAATAAAGACATTTAAGTGAACTAGTCCACATATTAAGTGATGGGTAAAAATGTGTGCAATACTTTGTAGAAAAAGCCATCTTTAAGATGTTCCTTGTGTGGAGAAACTAGTCATATGCATTATGCAGGTGCGATTTTGATCTGTTCTTCCAAACTGCCATCAAATCTCACAGATTCTGAGAGGCCTTTCCATGCACTCTAATCTTCAGATCTTTCCAAAGATTTCCAATTTGACACAAGTTAAGTCTGAGCCATACCAGCAGTTTTACTTTTTTTTTGAATGTCTTGTTTGGAAATCCACAGTCCTCTCAACTTCAGATTTTTATGAGGAATGACCAAGTTCAGTTGTCCATTCATACGTCCCTTAATTAAATAAAATTGGTCATTGTCATGTTCTAAAGCAAGATGTTCCAACTTGCAAACTTTACTTTTGGTATACACACTTTTGAGTGTGTGTGCAAATCTATTCTGCCTCCATAAAATGTATTATGTAGTTCCTTGGTCGTACGTTCTGGAGCAACTCGAGGTCATTCAGCAATACTATTGGTGACTCTCTTTTCTGATTTCAACATCGCTGAATAAAAATCACTGACAACAACTTAGTGTATTAGTTGACTTCAGTTAGCAATAATAAAAATATTATCAGCATTATGTGGTAAGAAATACATCTATTTTTTCAAATGATAAGATGTAGGGGGAGACTCCTTAGGGGAGACTAAAGAGGGATCTGGTGTAACTAAACCTTTGGTGCCTCATATGTCACTCATCTAGATTCAAATATTTTGTTTGCAAAAACTGTGTAAAAGTCTGCTAAACAGGTAAAAGTAAAAATACTCAGTAAAAATACACAAATCACATTAGAGCCTGTTAATAAAAACACTTAGCTTAACAGAGCCAAATGCAGACGTTACGAAAGATAAGACCATGTTTGACATAACTCCACCTATCAATCATTCCGAGTATTTTGTGAACAACTGATCAATCGGCAGTCACAATTTGTCCGGTAGTACACGTTCCCTAACGTCCGTCAACACTGAGTGGGTTCATCATTGCCAACGAGATGCAGTCAAAGATTTTGTGTAAAATAGTAGGAAATCATGGTCCAAAGTAGCAAGTCGGGAATATGCAGTCCTGACAGCTGCTACCCAGTGCGTGTAGAGGGCAGAATGTAATTTATTGCATTTCCAAAACTCAAAAGAAGTTTGAAATAATGCAAGAAATTGATTGAGGCCTTCAGGCTGCAGCCAGCTCATGTCCAGTTGAATGAAACTGTGATGACCGGCAACTACTATATGTTTGTCTGCACAAAAAGAAACTGGATAATTTTTTGTCATAACAACAGTTATTGATAGTCAAATCAAAGGTTGATAAGTAAAGGTATTTATGCTTGATTTTATGTGTAGCTTACATGTGTATGCCCCTCATTCTTCCTCTTTCTATGAAAAACTTGGGCTTTAATGTTGATTTCTCCATTGTTTCCCAGAAATAACCTTGCAGATCTGATGTATGACTCGCTGGACAATTTTCCTGCCTGTTGTCTTTGCCTTGGCATTGCCTCATCAGGTAAAAATAACCCCCCCAAAAAATAAAAAAGTCTCTAGCGTTGAGTTGCACTACCTTTGCTATTATAACACTGTTTGTCAGAGGTTTGCTCTGACAAACATGGGGTGTCTCGCATGGAGTGTCGTGTCAGTGTTGAATATCTCAGAGTCAATTGCCATAATGTTACCACTGGACTCTTAAGAAATGCTCTTCTCATGGAACATTGTGAGTGGAAAACAGATTTCAGTCAGACTTGAAATATTTACAAGAACAAGGATGGCTTTTTGCAATTGTTTTTATTCCAGCTATTTTAATACTCATTTGATTCTATTTATTTAAACTACTCAATATTATATACTGTGCAAATTCATCTACAAATATGTCTTATACAGATGTTTTCATTTTCAATTGAAAAAAAAAATCTAATTATAATTTTTTTGTCAATTAAAAAAAAAAAAATCAGAAGGGCAGAAATCCAAAGCTAGACAGGTATTGTCTTCACACATCTGATAAATTCGAATCTTTCCCAGAGTAAAATGTGAAACCACAAATTTTCGCACACCACTGCACTTTTATACCACACAGGAGTGATCAGCTGGAGGAAATCAACCCCCTCTCGAAATTTCCTCTCAACTGATTAAGATAAACTGCTTTTCAGCCATGGTTACCCCCAACCAATCAATTAAAGTAATCAATTAAAGGCCTGCCGGCTGAGCCTTTGGTAATTGTGGGTTGAATAAACACAGATTCCTGATACTGATGATAAAGCCGTAATAAAACCATAGGCGTGAAAAAGGCCTGAAAAATGAAATTTTCTTTGATTTGGTTAGGTCTCAATTGCAGGATATCTAAGGGAAGCTAGGTTTAGTTATATATTTGATATCATACCCAGCAGAGCTCTCTGATTACCCCTTGCTGCCAAAGATTCTGCCCTAGGACTTTAAATATTGAAGAAAATCATCAGCCAGGCCTTTCCAATTGGCCAAGACTGTCATTTGAAAAAAAAAAAAAAAGTGCCAGCCGAATTCAAACATGCCACTGTGTTCCAACCAACATCTCCTCCAGTGAAAACAAATCCTCAGAGGCAGCTGAAAGAGACTCTTTGGCCAGCAAGGCCGTTCCACTCTTGGCTTCAGGTCCAAGAGGTGAGGAGGATCTCTGTACTTCAGGGATCCTGAAATGTAGCCCAACATGACTCCCGAAATGAATCACATCCACTCAGGAGGCATGTATGTCAAAATACATAGAAGTATATTGGTTTGATTTTCTTTGAAATATATTACATTTTTGTTGATTATTGAAATTTTCTGGTGTATTTTTTTGTCTTGCAGATGAGCTTGCTTTGGCATCTAGGTGTCTGGATCTACAATGTGTTTATTGGTTATTTCTGATAGAAAAATATGACAGTCTAATTTTTTATTTTATTTTATATGACTTGTATGTTTTGAGACATGGATTCTTCAGGATAAAAGGCTGAATAAGAAGCTCTGTCAGTACATTACCAAGATGACAATTTAGAAATTAAAAATTTAATAAATTGGTATAATAGGTGCTACCAAGATATTTACTTACTATATATATTTTTTTGTTGTTGTTTTGTGTAATTTGACATTAAATCAGACTAAATGTTTTTTCCATTAGGTCTGCTGGGATTCAACTTTTTGACCCATTTGTTGAAAGACTTCATCTCATTGAGAAGTCAGTTCCTTGCGTCTTGTTTTGGTGACACAGACAATGGCCAAGAACTGATGGACACAACAAAGAGGTAAGCTTCAAATAATGCTAAAATTCACACATTTTATTTCAGACATGAATTTAATGTGACTCTTTGGCTATTGATTTGATAGCAGTAGCATCATGTGTTCTGCTTATATTAACGCTGTTCTCACTTTAGCTATGCTACGTTTTTCTGCATAGCATTACTACACAAACATTGTTTTGGCATTTTTGTCTTGGGAAGCATAAGATCCAAATGTGTTCAGGGAAGGTCTGTAAGCTAGCCTTAGCTAACCATTTACCAATGTTGGAGACCTTATTTAGAAGACGTGTGGATTTTTGCTGTGGGTAGCCTTTTCTGGCTTACCCATGTAATGCTGAATGTCTTCCATTGTTGACAACTTTTAATAATTTTGGGAATAAACGTTTTTCTGCTAGATAGTTATATATAGATTTGTGTGAATATGACCATATTTTCATTAATATAGCCAATATTGTGAGCAGATGTAGTAAAAAATTGTTTAAAAAATTATTAGGGATTTGTTCTGAAAATATGGATGTTGTGCTTGTGCATTTTCTTGTTGAAACGGTGTAATCTTTGAATATTTAATTCACACAAATAGGTTTGGTTCTAATGTTGATGGACAGAGATGTAGATGTGTTGCACATAGCGCCACCTTGTGCAGATGTGTGGAGGCAGTATAAGTGATCTGATTGACAATGAAGGGTGTGTATTTACTGCGGAGTCGGTCGCTCAGCAAAGACGCAAGCAGTGGGTAATGGTGTTTTCCTTGATGAGTGGCCTTTGAGTTTTTTAACAGACTTCCTTCTCTGAGGATATTAATAGTTTATTTCCAGTTTCAACCAGCATCTTCATGTTGCACTTGCATATAACTGTAACAAATGTACCGCTACACCTTCAGTATTGTAAAAATTGTACCCAGGGATGGGCCATGTTCTCCTGATGTCTTGCTCTAGTATGTTTGAATTTTTCCTTGAAATTATGCAATGAAGCAGTGTGTTTGAGGTTTACCTTAAGGTTCCTTAACAGATTTGCTTCCGTATAACTTTTGAATTGTCCTTTGAGAGTTTACAAAAACATGACATCGTCATCACCCCAAACATTTATATACATAGAAGTTATAATGCAAAGCTTTAATTTGTTTAAAATGTCAAAAATAGGTTGTGAATAAATAATGTTGGTTATTCTGACTGATCTAAAACAGGAAATGAAATATTTAATGATTTAATGTTAGACAGTGGGATGAAAATGTTTTAGTATTCAACTTTTGTCAGAGTGTCCGAGGCCAGCTGTGGCTACAATATAGCTCACCGCCATCAGTGTGTGGGCATGAATGGTGAATGGGTATATGACGGAAGGGTGTATATAGCGCTGTTCAGTTCTGAGGAACTGAAAATGTAAAAAAAAAAAAATTCATTTTCAGGCACTTTGTTTTACTGGTTATTTATTAACGGCTTTTTTTTTTTTTTTGCATAGATTGGAAATTTTAACACGATATGCCACAATGATGCACTACATACAGGAAAGTACACTGGATTTGGAGTTTGGTCCTCAAAAAAAAAAAAGATAGATAAGAAATACAAAACGAACACTGATACATCACTAAAAGGAGAACAGGAAATGATATGTTGGAGGGCAAACGATGGTTACAAGTTCTACGCATTTATAGGCCATTTGTGTAAATGTTTAGTTTTAACTGTACGCTTGATTCCAAAAGTAGGTAGAGGAAAAAACACGAAAAGCAGTAGCCACATGAATTGCAAGGTGTAAGGTCTGTGAGGACTGTGCTCAGTGCACATAGAAAAGCACTGTTCCTGTTCCTGCTCATTATCTAACAGCAGTATAACATAATTTAACATTTCCTTTGTGTTCAGGGACACCGCAGCAATTAGCTAACAAGTGGGTCATCCATTAACCAGGCCCACAGCCCTGGGAGAGATTTAAGCCTCCAGGGCAACACTCAACAATTCTCTGTAATAGAATGGCTAAGAGGGAGACTCCATTAGTAAACATTTAGGAAATCAGTGAGAAGGCAGGTCTGCACGGGTAATTATATTACAGATTATTTACAAGAAATACTCTGCGCTTTATTGTGTTTTGTTACTTTATCTCTCTCATGATGTTTCCAGCTTTGTTTCTCTGTGTTTCACTGCTCCACATTGATGGACTGAGGTTACAAGTGAAAGTTACTCTGGGACTTCTGGTGCCACTGTGCCTGATAACCATTTTGCCCAACACAGATTATCCTGACCTCTGTATTTATTAACATAATAAAAGGCTGTTGATTTTCCAGAGATCGAAATTGCACAATCATGCAGTAAAAGCTGAAAGTACTCTTTTAGGATCCCAACTCAGTGCATGAAAGACTGCTAGATACTTCCTGCTGGCCACTCTTTGAGGCCTGAACTACAGATATAAACAAAGAACTGGCTGCACTGTTAGACCCTGATTTCAACTGGGATGATATAATATGGACACCCCTTTGAAATAGTTTACTTCAAAATAAATTCTTAATGCAGCTTGGTTTTCTGATGAAATAATTCATTGAACACACTAACATTTGTAATAGCTAACCAGACCCTCACAACGGTGTTAGAGTAAGACTCAAGGTTAATCAATAGAGGCCTTAGGGGTTTTATTTTCTGTTCCTTGATCAAGGCTGTCAGATTAGTATAGGTACAGTGTAAATAGGACTACTGCTTGAGCATAGGCGGCGGCTCTGCAGCCCAGGTTGGAGAATCGCTCCCTCATTAATATGATTAGGAAAACAGCCTTCAGGCAGTGAGGATGCAGAGCAGCCCACACCGAGACTCAGTGGATACCAAAAAGAATGGAAGAAAGTCAGTGTTATTATTTTGTAAGAGATTTGAACGAATGAAATTGTTGGGAAAAAAAAAAAAAAACAACAAAAAAAACCCCACCTGCTTGTGACCATAAAACAATTATGTTCAAAGTCTTTACAAAGGCAAAGACTTTACTGTCTAAAAAGTATGCAAATATATAGTTGAAATAAATTGTTCATTATTTATATTTGACATTGTGTTCTTAATTAATTAATTGGTATCTTTACTATGAAATCATCCTTGACTCCTTCCCTAATCGAGCACTTTCATTTGACAAGTTTTACGTAAATTTGAATCCGTGTCACCTCAGTTTCATTTAGTAACTTGGAAAACAGAAACACTTTTCCAAGAATTTAAATGCTGCTTATTAAAACCAAAACTTAGCAAAATTGTGTTGCATGTTTTTCCAAGTCATGTAGAAAAATATGGCCGGTGATATAATTTATTAGCCTTATTTGAGCATCATTTTTTAATCTTTTTTCCAATCAATTTGCTTTTGAGATCAAGACTACTTTTTCCCTTTCTTTTTTTTTTTTTTTTGCAGTGGTTGTCATAGTGAGTAATTATCATCGTTCTGTATGTCATGAGCTAAGATGGATAGTGACACGTCCACTGATCTATTCATTTTTAATGCAGATGGCATCTTCCTCCTGAGTTTGGGAACATGTTGTCGCCTCCTCAATAACACCTACAGACAACATAGGTGTTATTAGAAAGTGTCCCGTATTCAGCAAAATGGTTGAAAGTGAAAACAGGTTCTGAGTGTTTACACAGCAAAACCACTCTTTCATGCTAGTAAGTATTGAATAAATGTTCTATGTAGTTGACATCTTTCCAAGTAAATTTCAAGGGTAAAAGTAAATTATTCCCTCTCCTTTTTCTGAGTATGAAGTTTTGCAAACCATAAAACATTGAATTAAGTGAGTTTATGCTTTTTATTTAGTATTGCAGTTTATTTCACTGCAATAAGTGGATTTTTCAAAAGCGTTTAGTGAGTTTTTAAGATTAGCTCAAACAGCCTATCTACAAATACCTTTCTTGTTTTTTGTATCCCACAAAGAATTCACCTTCTATGCGTTAAGTTGCGACATGGCCTGTGTGAGTTCTCTTCTCACAAAATAAAATGTACTTCTTAATCATTAAAGTATTGTTTTTCTTTATAAAACGCTGTTTGTGCAGAATATAGGTGTAAAACAGTTTTGACGAACAGGGAAAGAGTTGTTAAAAGGTCTGAAAATACTTGTAGTTTCTGCAGTACCACTCACAACCAGTAGATGGTACTCTACTGTGGGGCTAAGGAAGTAGAGGTGAGTGTAGAGATTCTGGTGAAAAAGTTCCTCAATCAAATATCACTTTTATTTTTTGTCAACAGACAGTTAAATAAATTTTTAATAAAAAAAGTTTATTTCTGTGACTTTTACAAATGCTAAATATTTCTGAGAGATCTTAAGCAAAGATAAATTATAAATACAACAGAAATTATTACATAAACATAATCATGTGTGCTTTGGGCCATGAAAAGCACTGCTGCGTTCAACAGACAGCAGCAGATGGCTTGTGGCCGGTGTCCGGCACAGTCCTGCCCCTATGAACGTCAAGCAGAGGTTAGTTTGTTCAGTGATGGAAAAGCCAGATTATTCCTGTCAAAAGAAAAGCCCTGCAACAATGGAGACCAGTGCTTTGTTTCCCTGTTTTTCAAAGGCATTTGTTCTTTGATAAGGTACCATACAGAGTTAACATGATGGTGGGGTCCTGTGGAAAAGAATACACTTTCTATCAATTGTGTGGTCCTTATCCCCACGGCGGCGTTTGCTGGGTGTGGGAATAGGCAGCATTCTGGGGACTGCTGCTCTGAGATAGCATTCACAGCCCAGAGCACAAGAGCAAGCTGCATTCAGCCCAAAGAACCAGGGGCCCTGCGCTGCAGAATTGTGCACAGGGATGGACAATGTACACTATCTTTGGTGTGGGCATAAAAAGCCCGTGAAAGATTTTATTGTAAGGTTTGGCCGGTCTTGTTTGCCGATTCGTTCATTTTTTTTTTCTTTTTCTGTCCCTTGTCCCTGAATTTACCATCTGCTTTCTTATTGCAGGTGTTTCATTGTTTCCTTTTTGCTTAACATTTAGGTGTTTAAATAGTTGATATTTCCTGCCCTTGATCTCTCTGTATCATCTGCATTCGTTTTGAGGAATACCTTTATTAGAATCTGACACCAAGTAAAATCTTTATTACATTTTTTGTTAAAATAAAATGAGCTTATTAAATGATTTATTTGCTTAAATCAACAAAACACAGCTCTGAAAGGAGCAGCAGAACACTGATGTCAATATTGACATAATTTATTCTCTTTAATAATTGGCATCTCTGTGTGCTGAATGCCTCTGCTGATTTGTGATCCATTCAGAGCTGGGTCTCATCAGACGATGTGGAGGCTAAGCGTTTTTAATAGAAGCTGGACCCACAGCTGCCACCCACAGAGCCACCACATTGCATTGGGTAAATTAGTATTATGATTTTAAGGGATAAATACCCGTTCCACCTAATTAATCCGGCACATCACAGGGCAATCTGACACCATGAGCCCAATAGATCAAGGACCACAGATCAAAGGCTCCACCACTGTTAGAATCCTACACAGGCAAGAAGAAGGTTTCCTGTTTATTGCATGTACAGATGGCCTGTAAACTAATGACTGAAGAATAAAGCAATATACGCAAATTTGTTTATTGGTTGTTGACCGAAAGAACGTGGCATCGTTGGTCCACCAATAAGCATGTATAATTGGGCACTGGGGTATAAAAACTCAAGACAGAAATTTTTGAGGCTTGTTGAAATTCCTCATTTGGAAAAACATCGTTCTGTCATTTGCATAATGTATGATTTAAAGTGTGTGCTTTGAATTAAGCTAAGCATTTGTAAATTAGACACTATTAGTCAAACTGAGGAGTGTTTTAGTGTTTTAGCAAGCAAATGTGTTTGCACACCTTTTTTTCTGCTTTAACATTTTTGTAATTGTATTTGGTCAATATAAGAAAGGAAAGAGAGTAGGAATTGGGAAAATTCCACCTGCTGAACAACTTCTGAAAAATCAAGATGGGCCAGGTTTTGCTTCAAAAAGCATTGTTTTATAAAGATCAGTGCTGAGGTTCAAGTTTGAATCATCAAATGAATCTGTGTCAAGATGTCAAGTCAGTTGCACCCAATTGGGTGAGTAAGTGAAAAAAACAGAGACTAAACTTGGTCCACTGTTTAGTGTTTGACAAACTGGTTGTGCTCTACAAAAAAAAACAAGAACAAAAAACATCACTGTTCTGCCAAGTTTACCGCATATTCACTGTTTACTGATGGCTGTTGCACATGTGGTTTTTGCATATGCTCTCCTCTCCCACTTAAATCATCTGTGGTCCCTAGGCCTTCCTTTGACATGTGCAGTGTTGATGCTGCCACCGCAGCTTAAATTTTTCAGGCAAAGAAAAGGCATGCGTATGAAATAATAATGATCATTTCAGACAGTTAGATTTTTTTTGCGTTTGACTGTCATCTTTCCTTTTCTTTTCCCTCTGTGTCCACCCCAGTATACTCGACCTCCCACGCAAGTTTCTGTCTTGGTCTTGTGTATTTTTGTGCTATTTGATTTATGTGTTACAGGGTCGGATTGTTTTTTTTTGTGTGTGTTTTTAGTACACATATAGAGTAGAAGTTTAGAAAGCCTTGTGGGGAAAAGCTTTTTTTTTTCTCTCTGAATTGTTAAGATTCATAATGACTTGTTTACTAAACTCAACAACTGCAGACTCTGAGAAGGATTGGTTTTGGTCCTCTTCTCGGGGGACACAACCCCCCCTGCTTCCAAGACCTAGGCTTGAATGGATTGACATGGGACTTTGGTCTTTCTTCAATAATTCATTGAACAGTATCAAGTCCTTCATTAATATACTATTAAAAGGCATGTCTAAACAGAAGCATGCATCCAATAAACAATATTTTCCAGCAGATTGTTTTTTTTGATTGTTTTTTTTTTATTCTTCTGCATTCTTTTTTTTTTTTTTTTGCTGAGATGCATTTCATCCAAGTCAAAAATCAAAACAGAGGTTTGTTTCTCTAAGCATTATAGATGATTTATGACAAGCGGCATTGTTGAAATTCCCACCTCTGTCATACAAAATAGGTTTAAATGATGTATACATGTCTTGTGGCACAGGGTCTGTTTTAAAGAGCCTGTATTTGTTTTATCACTGTTCCTTTTGTGTCGGCACATTTGGCTCCAGTCTCGGCAGAGTGTGGATGTCACAAAGCATTAAGAAGTATGAGATTCAGGATGTTTCATTTAATCTCCCCGACTTCCCCCTAGCTCGCAGCGGAGCCAAACAGCAGCAGCGGAGGGAGTCCCAGCATCCTGTAGAACAAAGCTGGCTGACACGATATTTGCCTGAGGGGCCTGCACTCTCTCTCTCTTTCTCTCTCACAGGCATAGTCTGCAAGCATGTAAAACAATGAAAAACCAGTCAGCTGACAGATACACTAAGCTGCAGTCACTTTGAATGACAACACTGCTAGAGAGAAGCAACAGCGGCCCCAGACTGGGACTCAGTACAAACAGCCTTTGCGAGCGGAGAGAAAGCTCTATCTCAGCTATCAATCATGGCCTCTTGGAGTTTATTGCATTGTTGGAGTACTGCAGAGTCATCACAACGTGGGTATTTTGTCAGCGTTTTGCATTGAACAACAACGGCTTGTAGAGGGAATAGCTGCCGGTATTTGTGAATATGAAGTGCTCTTCATTTTAACTTTAATAAAAGGAGCGCAGTGGGGATGCTGATAAGACATAGTGCTGCCATAGCCTGGTGTTAAACAGGAACAGATGCCTTCGTGGACAGAACAATCAGTGACTCTCCTAAGTCCCAGGCCCCCTCCTACATCTCGATTAGTTTCTCTTCCATGTAACAATGATCCATGTCAAGATGCCATGCATGACCCCCTCAACTTCTGAAATGATAGAAATTAGAATCGAGGAAGTTATATAAATTGACTTGATGAATGTTTTATGTCAGTGTAAGACTGACCCTTAACTGATGATCAGCATCTTTAGAATCAAATTACTTAAATCAAAAAGATGGATTGTAAAACCTAACTTGTTTAAAAATGACATTCAAATGTTAAAATGAGTTGACGAAATTGAGTTCTGTCAGCTCGCAAACAATTTGGTGCATTCATCAGTAAACGATGACTTTATGACTACTGACAGGAGAAGTGATATCTCCTGTTATGGGGCCTGTTTAAATATTTTTGACAGCATAAATATTTTACAAAACTGTGACAACTTAACAACTAGGTTAAAGCTTCTGCGAAACTACGGCTCTAGTGGGACATTCTTGATCTGCAGTGGTCAGTATCTAATAAAAGGGGTCGAAGTGAAGTAGGAACTTGTTAGTGCCCAGGAATGCAAAAGCAGGCCCCAATAGATGAGCTACTGCAGCTCAACTTGCTGAGGAAAATAATATTGTTTGTGGTAGAAACATTATAGATTGTTGTCTATCGAGCTGCATGTATGCAGTGTCCATCTTGACCTCTTTCCGCCAAAGAAAATGCCAACAAAGAATGCATGAGTATCAAAACTGGACCATAGACAGATGGAAAAAAGTGACCTATGTGTTCTTTGGAATCAAGCAAGCTACTTGATGTGTGAGCCTTGATTACCAATGAATGATAATGAAAATATCAGCATGGCATCGGATGCACTATGAAGGCAACATACTTTAGGCAGCTGGTATTTAGTTTATAGTTCTCTATCTCTCTCTCTCTTTTTCTCTCTCGCACACACAGTTTTTCTATCTTCACAGTGACTTAGCATTGACTTCCATTCATTTTTCATTTATAAGCTTAAACCTAACCTAAACTCAATTGAAACTCTTAACCCAAAACCAGCAGGTTTTCTAATGGACCTCAGGCTTTGGGTCCCCTAAGAAGCAGTGGGTGCTCACAAAGTCCTATTTGTTTGAGAAGTGGACTTTACAATACATCAAACACAAGGCCACACACACCAACACCATATTCCTGGAGTTTGGATGCAGCACGGTCAATGCTAAATCTGCAGGTAAAGAGGTCAACTTAGAGGGGTCATATGGCTCAGTCTTTGGCTTCTTTACCCCATCCTCCTCAGCATCTCAGGGGTTCATGAGACTCCTCGGCACACACCACTTCTCTCATTAGCACATGCCAGGCTGCTAGTTGCTGTGGCTGAATCCAGGGCATGTCAGGAGCCATGTCTAGGAGCCACTTGAACTGACAAGATGAGAATGAGGGGCCAGGGGCTGGCATATGGTGCTGATTAGCAGCCGAGTTTACAGGGGTTCTCCAACCACAGAACATAATCAAATCTACCTCCTGCCCACTGAACATCATGTCACACATATCCCCCCTGCTCAAGAAAACAAACTGTGCCCCAAGAAAAATATATTATATCTATTTTAAACTGTGACCAAGAATCTAAACTGTCTTCTAAAACAGTGTCATAAAAACATGTTTTATAATTGTCTTGTAAATAACTTGTATAGAATTATTGAAAATAAAATAAAAACAAGTTTTGAGGCTTGTCCTGTGGAATCATGTCAAATATTGACATATTTCTGTGTGCACTAACAAGTCAAAAACTAATATCGAGAAAACAAGAATTCACAAAACTATTCTACATATTAATGAATGATTTCAAACAGTCAATGCGTTTTCTGGATTCACCTCCCTGCCCACCAGGCACAGAGCTGAACTCCTCGCAAACAAAACTTTCAGTGCCTTAGACGAAGCAGCAACATCTGGCTCCTCATGTAGGCACTTATTAGGATCAAATTAAGTAGAAATGAATGGGATGATACATGACAGGGTGCAGATGTTCAAAGCTGCGGTGTGAAAATCCGAGGGCAGAAAACAGCTTAATGAATTCTGCGTCTTACAGCAGGGGTGAGGCTGTGGGTTCACGGGTTAAAAAGAAAAAAGGCTAATTAAATTCTGAAGCAGACGCAGAACAAGAAAAATGTTTTTTGCATGTCGATCCCCTGTTTATCGTGACACGCTAAGGGACAAAGTTATGATTCACAGTTAATCCAGCGACACAGGGATCTGTAAGTGGTCTGCTCTTTTGTAATTTACGAGTGCATATTAGACTTGGATACGTAATGTCCCATGTGACATGCTTCGCAATTCCCCAAAAGTAAAAGCGAGTGAGCTTCATGCATTATTTGTTGCTAATTTTACTCCAAAATATTGCCTTTCTTTATAGTGGAATAATTTCATAAAATGTCATAATTTAACTGATTCAAATAAATGCACTAGCTGAAAAATAAAATAACAATTGATAAATATTTGATTTAAATCAGTCTACCTTCATTTTCAGATTTGCATCAACAGCATTCATTATTTTTTGGGGGGACATTATATGACAGTGCATCCAAATAGTACATAACTGGGTAAAATTATGTATACTCTCTACTGTTATTTATAAACAAAAATGTAAAAGTTGTGGTTTCCATGTGCGTATGTATTCATTTTTCTTTGTCAGATTGGATCGGGGAATATCACTGAAAAGCAATTTTCAAGGTTTGCAAGTGGTACTCTGTTTTAGGTTGGGATTTTAACTGAGCAATTCTAGCACTTGTGTAAGCTTTGCTATAATTCATTGCATTGTAGTTCTGGCTGTATGTTGTGTGTCATTGTCCTGTTGGAGATTCTCCTACCTGAGCAATGAATCTCTGTGTAAAGTGAATACAGCTAAATAACTCATTGGGATGTTTTTGATCTACACGGACCTAAAGGGCAATTAACCGAAGCCATTCTAATAGCTTTGCTCTAGGATGCAAGAGTTGGAATTTGCAAGTTGTGCCTTTAAGGTGATTTATTTGGACATTATGCAACTCTGCAAGGAATATGTCTGAGAGGACTTTGAAGGTGCAAATCTGAGACCTTTAGTTTTGTTCCACAAATTTGGTTACAACTCCTTGCACAGTGGTGAGCTTTACTTTCATGTTTATGTGAATGATTGTCATGAAGGTGTACTAAAGTCACCTTGATGGCGGTTCATGTGGAATAAAAGAACTGAAAAAAAAGCAAAAACACTTTCATAGCAAGTGATTGATTTTAGGTAACTAGTGGCTTCTGCACCATAGTATGCACTTCCTATAACTTCCAGTTAATCAGGGCGTTCTATCTCATTTTTAACCTTTTTATTGCTTTCTCTGGTTATTTGTTTCATTGTTCCCTTAACTGTAAAGGCTTGATCTTTTGCATCCTTCAACATAATTTCAAAGTACTTTCCTTCCTTAGGAATATGAGTTGGTGTATGTTTTACTTTAAGTCACTGAGTTTTCTTTCCTAATTAGTGTCTCTACTGCCTGTTTACTGACCCCTCAGGCTGAACAGGGCCAAGTCCAATTCATACTTTTTTTTGTACCCGCGTACTGCTTAAGAATATTTTCCCTTTACTGACTTATTGCATGTTATATGTGTGCAGATTGACCGAATACGCCACACAACTGATGCCTTGAACGCATACCTACTTGTAAAGTTCTCTAATTGGTTTTTGTTTGATGTCAGTTTGTAAAAGAAAATATTGTATTTTTTTTTGTATTTTTCTGAAAAGAGGTCCACTTAATTAAAAAGCATTAGAATCTGTATTAGGATAAAGACTAATGTCTAAAACCCTCTAACCATTACACAAAACTTTTAGCTGTAGTAACAAGGAAACAAACAAACAAAAAAGGTGCCTATTGAGGCTAATCTCTCTTGTAAACACCAAAGGTTCAGGAGAATGCTACTGGAGCATCAAGGTTGAATTTCAATAACGCTAAAAAAGCCTTCCCATATTATTCACATACAGAAAGAAAAGCTCGAATGTGTTTATTTTTTTTAAATGCCACAGATATTCTGTTTATGTCCCCATTTTGTGGAGCATATAAATTTTTTGCAAGCTTAGCAGATGCCAAAAAAAAAAAAAAAAAGAAAAAGAAAACCCAACTTATTTTCCTCTTTTTCATTCAGCATACAGTTTTATATCAACCAAAGCATAAATTTACACAAACAGTATAGTGTCCAAGGCCTTTTGTATGAGACATCCAGTGGGAGTCATTCTTTTTTACAATTCCAAGCAGAACATAGGTGAGTTATTCCTTTGGCAGTGTTTTTGCACATTACAGTGTTCCTGCATATCATATAGAAACCTATAAAAGATTTTAATAGCAATCCCACTTCCCAGCATGTCATATGTCATATTTTGTTCCATGTGTTCTTAAATATAAACACATATTTTTGGTGTTTTCCATTTAAAGAAAATACTCTTTGGTTTTGTATCAGTATATTTAGGCTATAAACACAGGAGAGGTGCTCAGAATGGAACTCTTCGAGGAGCCAATGCCGAGAATCAATAAAGAAAACAAATACACATTCGCAACTATAATTTTGCAAACATACTCCATCATTTTAGGCTGGCTCTTCCAACAGGAAACTAACAGTATTATGTGACAACTTGGAATGTTCTTGGGAGCAGCAGCCCATTAGTGCAGACCTACACCCAACAACAACAATACTTCTTTTTGTCGTTTTTCTCTTGAAAAAAAGTCTCAGTTTCTCCTTTCTAAATGCAAGTGTGGTGCTTTAGTATAAACATTTTTCAACAGTAATAATTAAAATGTTTCCCCAGTGAAAATCTGAGCACTCGAGGGAATTACACTATGCTTTCTGTGCAGGGAACTAGGAGAATCAACATGGCAACTTCCAAATTTTAATTTGACAGATGAACCAATGAAAGCAAAGAAAAAAACTAAAAAGATTTTAGGTTTGAGTACTGCAGAACAACTTGGATAGTGTCTTGCAAAAGTTTAACTAACTTTTCTCTTTTTTATATATATATATGTGTGTGTCGGGGGTGGGGGTGAAATTTTATCACGGGTGTTATGTGAAGGGCTCGGTTTTGTTAGAGGTCACAAGTGAACAAACATGATTAGACCAGGAAGATGTAAGGCCAGAAAAAACATTTGTAAAGTTTAAAGTGCAGTTAGTTTGTAGTTTTACCTTTGAACACCTTATGGAACATAGGGGTGTGGGACAACTTTAAACGTCATTCTAACATGGCAGACCAGCACTATCAGAGGTTGAACCAGAGACAAAATATCTCTAATCTATCTGGAGAATCAGAGATCTAAAACTCAGGAGTACCCTCTGCTTACAGGATAACTATTAGCTTTGCAGTCCACAAAATATTGCTTTTAGTTGTAAAACAAAGGGCATTGTTCTAAGAAGTTGATTGGACTGGACAAAAAACTGAGAGCAGTTCTCCAAACGTTGGATCCCCAAGTAGAAGGAGTGAGTCTAAAGGGGATTGAGGATGACCTTTAAAAAGGATAAAAACACAAGAGGTTTAGAAGAGGCCACAATGAAAATCATGAGTGCTCACAGATGGCTGAGGTTTACCACAAGGTTCAACACACAAGCATCAATGGACTGACTGCCAACTCCTCAAATACACAGATTGATTAGTTGATCACATGCAGGTGTGCTGGCACCACCCTCGAAGTCTTAGTAGCCGGTCCCACTGTGTCCACTGAAGGATACCTGCAGGATCCGAGATGGAAAACTTGAAACACACACCAGAATGCTGACAGGTCCAAACAAAGCTCACATGCAAATTCACTTGAGAAACCATGGCAAAGATTTGAAAATTGATTTTCACAGATGTTCTGCATCTATTCTGACTTGAACTTGAGGTGCTCTGCAAAAAAGCCAAAAATCCGTCTCCAGGTGAGCAAAACTGGGAGAGACGTACCCCAAAACCTGCAGCTGTAATTGATGCAAAACATGGTTGTGCAAAGTCATGACTCAGGGTGACTGAATACAAGTGCAAGCCACCACTTCCAGAGTTTTACTTGTAAAAAAAAAAGTTAATATTAAGTTTCTTTTTCCCTCTGATCCATGATTATTCACTACTATGTCCACATAATTCCAATCATATTGAAGTGTGTGGTGGTAATGTGACGAAATATAAACAACTTCAAAGGGTGTACGTAGTTTTCAAGGCAATGAACAGGTAATTTTGAACTCTGCTTTTCTTTAAATATACTTTGGCTTAAAAATATATATTATCATATTTTTACTTTTATTATATCGTTATTGGTGTTGCTTTATAAATGTAAAACATTATCATAAGTAATATGAATAAACCACAAGTAATTAGAGGTCTTTAGGTTTCATTCTCTACCTAGTTTTAAATTAAATACATTTTAGTGAAATTTTTTGCGTACCATATTTTTTAAATAAAATAATATAACTGTTCTAAATAAAGAAGTGATATGAAAAATTGTATAAGAAATCGAGCATATACGAGAATGTGCAGAAGTGGAATACTTAGTTTTAACATATTCTTTTTCAGATATTCGCAATACCACCAAGTCGGAGTCAAACCTCTGATACATCATTACAGTAGATACAATATGTTTCAGAATATATTAAAGCTGTATTTTCCTGATTGACCTGATGTAGGGGATTTGAGGCTTGTCCCAGCTTCGCTGGGGTTTCAGCCACACAGCAGGAAGAAGATAAAAAGGGTGGCTTGGAAGGAGGAGGAGGGGTAAAAAAAAATCACTGCGCATTAAAAACAAATCTACTGGGGGATCCACCAGCAGCTTAAGTGAGCCAAGACGATTAAAGGGTCAGTGGTCATACACTGCAGGTTCAACATACCTGATGCCACTCACCTTGGTCCACAAGAGGCATTGCCAAAACCAATCTTTCAAAATCAAATGCATACTGTACACAGGAGACACTGTGAAGGTCAATGCAAAGTTACTGTAGGTAATGGCAACACGATCATCAGACTTTTTTTGGCTTGTTAATTACTTTTATCCGCCAGAGTTGTTGTTTTACAAACTTTGAACACTGAAGGTTGTTAATAAATAAATAAAGGGTGAATTTGTTAATAAAGTAAGACACTTTTTTAGCTCTTTTCCTACTTCTTAACATCTGTGCCACTGTGCAGCCCATATTATAACTCGGTTAAAAAAAAAAGAAATCTCTCCTGCTTTATAAAGTCAGCATGGTTTTGGAGCATTGTCATTGTTGAAAACTCCCACTGTCTCAGCTGAACATACCGTAAAACTGAACTTCAACTGCCTTGTTGAAGTTTTAAGTATTTTTTCTTTCACTTAAGTTTAAAAGAAGGACATACAGGGCTATTTGCTTTCCCTTCAGGTCCACTTGTAGCAGCTTCCTGCCTATATGGATTCTGTATAGGAACATAGTTTAGCTTGTTTAGATTTTTGTAGTTGTTTTGTAAACTTGAAAAATATCTTAAGATAAAAAAAAATACATTGTGTCAAGTTTATTCTGTACTATTAAAACAGGATTGAGAAACCCTGTTTTTTATCTGACAGACAGTGAGGGAGTTTTTCAAAAAGAGGCCTAGAGGTTTAATAGGTTAAGCGAAACACAGAGAGTGAACTGCAGTGACTCAACATTTCAAATACTTCTCTCTTTCCTCTTTCTGGTGTCACTAGTGATGACGATGAGTGGCTCCCCAGCCAAAGACATCCTTTATCAAGCAGCCAATTTAAAAAGACAGCTCCTTTCATGCTTCCTGGCTTCACCAGTAGTAATGGATTTCCTCAATGAGAGCTCCTCTTTCCCCAGGTTTCACACTTTTCTTTCTGGGCTCTACTCCAGATCAGATCTTTTGCCACTGACTTTGATTCCTTTCGGTAAGTGATCCATTGCTCCAAGCCTGACCAGCATTTGCTGAAATTTGGTCTCACTTTGGCTCCCTACCCTGATATTGTACACTTTAATGCAAAGTGAAGTAGCACATTTTAAGTAGCCTGTCAGTCTACTTCTTGGTCTTTCGAACCACAAGTACCCTTATTTCAGAGTATCTCTTTTCAAGGGGTTTGACTTCTTTAGCTGCATAACCTACATTACTTTTGTAATGACCTACTTCTCAATCTCTCACCTTCCTTTGTCTTAAAGATCTTTGTCAATGAAGGGACAAAGAAGGCAACAAGAAAATAAACCAGGCACTTTAGCATCAAAGAAACATTTCATATTGTGCACAAAGAAAAAAAAAAGTCGGACTCACTGTTGCATCATTAGTACATTAGGTTGTTTATTTGTTAGAATTTTTTTCCGAACAGTGTTGTAATGGCATCATTTGGAAGAAGAAGCACTTTCTGACTGGGTTAACTTTTACATTTTTGTTCACCATGAATTAGTTATAAAAAATATGTTAAGTAATTGCAATGAAAGTAAAACAACACTCAGACAACACTCATTAAAAAAGGGCTAAACATTTTACAATAACTCAACATGACAGTAAAAGCAAATACCACACTTAAACTGTTTCTGAATGATTTTGTTTTAACAACAAGCACAACATCAAAATCGCAACATTATGCTGTGATTGCAGAGCATAAGAGTCTGAAAATTAACAGATCTTTTTTCTGCATCCTTAAATTAATCAAAAGGCAATTCCTGTTATTTGTTCATCGCTCTGGATTTTCTGAATATATTTTATCAATGCTACTCTTGTCACTTTCTTTCTTACTGCATATTCTAAACCATATTAACTCTATGTCCTGGAATTTATGTTTCTGCACAGTTTATTTGAATTACACAACTTTTAATTTAGAATATTATTCCACAACTATTGGGTATACTAATACTTAAGATAACAGATAGAAAACATTTGAAGGCATTTGCCGAGTGGCAATGTAAACCGGAGTTGTTTTTCCTATTAAAAACAGATGGTCAGATCCGCTGGAGGGATTTCAAAAGTCACCAACTCACTAAATGTGTCAAGACTACAGCGAACTTTTAAAACATGAATATAACAGTAATTAAATCAAGTCTGTCTCAGTGCAAAATATCTTTTGAAAAGTGAGTCAAAGGTCAGAAAAATGCATTTATTTTCTTAACAGAAGTCACAGAGGCTACTACCGAATCTTCTAACAAAATTCCCTGCACTCAACTCTAAACCAATACACTGATAAATTAATTGGTTCCAGTTTCATTCCAATTCTGCCTTCTCTTTTTCTGTTTTTCATATTATGTTAGTTACTACTTCATAAATGAAACGTTTTTTGCAAAGTTTGCATATATGTTTCACAAACTATCTGGAATACCATTTCTTGACTTCAGCTTTTTTCCTCTTATCCATTGCTTTTAATGTCTACAAAAAGCAATTAATTTTCTGTATTCTGCAAAGATTTTTCAAAATAGAAGAATCTTTTTTACTTGTATTTTTTCCTACAGTATATACTCATAAGATTTATAATAACACCTGAGAAATTCACACTGACATATAAGATGTACAATATCTTAGTTTTTGTCTATTAAACAGACATATTAGTGGCTGAATGAGCAAAACTTGTCTTTATTGAAAAAGTAATCACTTGCTTGGTTTTGAGACTGTTTCAGTTTCAGTGCAGATGCAGTTGAATTAATTTTGATTGCACACGGCACATTGCGTCCAAGTATTCTGGATTTTCTTGTGATCTTTCGGAGCATTTAAGATCTGCACCCCAGAACTGAGGGAGTGCTACATAATGAGATACATTAGAATTACAGTAGATGTTTAAAAGGCAGGGCAAATCAAAAGGCTTTGTCACCTCTGGGTGAAGGGTAATTGAGCTAGCTGGCTTTTTTCTGTAGCTCTGTGGGGACTGTGAGACAAAGCCACACTAATAATGCTGCTGTAATTGATGCTAGGACCACTTTCTGGTTTCTCTGTCATGCCACAGGCAGCACATGATCCCTTAACAATGGCATTATGCATTGCTTCTCATGAATCTTACACACTGGTTCAATTAGTGTTGAGTAAGCTTTCTAATTACTGGAGAATAGAGAGCATCAACTTAGTTCTAGAAGTCAAACTCTAATCAGCTGTTTGAGGAACTAATTGTTCAGTAATTAATTGAAATGTAAGGGAGTTTCTTCTTTTTTTGGCTGAGTAAATTTAATAAACCCAATCGCTCAATGACCTGACTGGTTCATATCAGAGGGAATAATCCTTTTTTTAAAGTAGTCTTTTTTCTACTTCATCTTCAGTTTTATATTTTTTATTCAGCTCAGTAATAATATGCTTTCAGAGAAACAGAACATGTTCAATGTTTACTAAGTGTATATCTTGTCTTCAGGTCATATTATGTGTGTGTTTATGTCACTGAAGTGACTTGTGATCTTTAATGAAAACTGCCCAACTCCCTCTCTCTGTCAGTGAAAACAACTCAGAAGCTGCTAAGGTTTCATCTATCAAACTTGTAAATTCGGCACAAAAAGACTTGTAAATTTGTGACAATTTTAAAAAAGGGTTTCTTAGTCACCAGCTTTGACATTAAAGTGTTGTTTACCAAACTTACAGATTTAATTTTATTTTTTAGCAGCATTTTACTTTTTTTTATTTTTCCACATGCAGCCTATGTGGAAAGTGGTTTGCTTCACAGCGCTTCTTAATGTGCAATCTTTCACGGACAGAAAAGACAAAATAATCAAAAAGTAAAGACTTGCTTTTATCCAAACAACAATACTTTAATAAAACAAAAAGAAAAAAATACAAACAAACAATGGAAACCACTTTAAAACCTAGAATACAGAAAATTAATGACAAAGTCAGCAAAAACTTTATGAAAAATATAGGGACAATGTCAGAAGAACTTGGTTGACAAAATTTAAAGAACAATTGGAACATCTATAAAACTATTCTTCAGAACTTAAAAGATGAGTGTTAGTTTTTATAAACAAAAATAATTCACAGAGCTTAAAATGACAAAATTATCTTTAAAACGGCACACATGCTGAATTGTTAATCAAGTCAATCAACTTCATGTTTATTATAGTAAAAGTTAGTGATGCATTAGTCTCAAAATATTTCAGAAATTCCAACCAAATTGCATTCATTTTCAAGACTGTGAGTTTTCTTCAAACTATTCAAATGGTCTGGTGTTTTTTTAATGTGTGCTTAGTGAAGGTGATGCATAGCATTCCCCTTTGTCTGGACAAATAAGAAAAACGGGGTTTACTGTAACTATTAGGTCTTTTTCCATTTATTCAGAAAGACTCAAACTGTGCCGTGAACAAAAGCTTGTAAACATATGTTCCACAGACACCGTTTGGTGGACCACATACAAAACATAATCAGTCCGGCCTCAGCGCTCATTTGCCAGAGTAACAGTCATCAGTGAGAACATCCCCTTTGATGCCTCATCGAGCAGAAAGCTCTTAAAATGTTTGAAGTGTCTGCCTGTGTAATAATGATTTATAATTCTCTTGAACTAATGTAAAATTTGCTGGTAAAATTTTTGTGAAATAAAAATAAATTGTGCCCGGAGGGTAAGTCCAAGATTCAAAAGAAGATCACCCAAGAGCAGCAAATGATTTAATAAGCCACCAGCTCCACCAGGGCATGAAGAGGAGCAGAATGGAGAATTTCAAAGTGCATCTAATTAACATCAGTTTATTACTATGTCAATCTCTTCAGCTAATGTGTGAATGAGGGGAGGGTTCAGGACTGCAGAATTGCTTTGCATAAATATATGGAATAACACTTAACTTGTTAGGGTAAAAAGCAGTAATAAGAAAACCACCACACAGTGGAAAAATCCAAGTTCATGTGTCTGTGTTGTCACATAAAAATGAGGTACAAATCCCCACTTCAGAGTTATATCAATATTATTCAGTATCATTCTGCTTTATTAGAATGACAATAGTCATTTTTAGTGAAATGTTTAATAGGTTTGGTGTGAAAAAAAAGTTTTTCATGATGATCTTTAGTTAAATTTTTAATGGTATTTTTTAAGATAACCTCTGGCTAACACCGGTATGCATCTCTCACTGCCGTTTTAAAAATTCCAATATACAGTATTTAGACAAAGAATACCCCTTGTTAATAACCACAATTTCCCTTTGATTGTGGATATTTTCATCTATCTGCATACATGTTATATGTGGCATACAAAATATGTTACACAAGCAAATTGAATTTGCATGGAAATAAGTTCCGCTATAGAACCACATCATTAAAGATATGCCATTGGATTACACTAAAGCAACATTTTTCGAAATTGTTCAACTTCTTAGCAATCACTAATATGGTTAATTGTGCTTGCAGTTTGAGTTATGGAGCTTTAGAACATTGGATGTACCTGGGTTGATAAGTTCTTATGGTGGTCTCATCTCGTCTGCAATGACTTTTCTAGTTTTTAGTTGAAAGCAATCCTGGCAGCGTTATGTCTGCTATGTTACACATGATGTCTGTGTGCATCTCAGCTTCGTTTGTTCCATTGTGTATTGAATTTGCTTAGGCACATTCATACATTTATACAGACATTGTCGCCACTTCTGTGTTTCAGAATATCAAATGTCCAAATTAGCTTTAACATCAGTGCATGAAATCTTTTTTCCATCTGTATCGCTTCAACCGAATATAACCAAATAAATATGAATATTGCTGTTTAAAACCACATATCTATTTACATTCAAATTATTCACCCAGAACATGAAACTGTAAGCAAACATCTACATGGAGAAATATGCCCATTAAAATTATAAGTGCACTCAAACATTCCAAATAGCATATCTGACATTGTAAATGTGATATTAGGAGACAGCTGCAAAGATTCAACCATAAAGACAAATCATTTTCAATGAATTACAAAAATTACAGATGTAGCCCAGAAAATCTGAAAACGTGATGATGAATCCCCTTTTTTAACTTCTGGTTGATAAATCATCTACCGCACTGGCAAGTATCAGGCTTGTGAAAAATGCGTGAATTACTAATTAATGAGGCATTCTCGCAACATTTACATATTCATAAAGGTGTGTAATTCACATATGCATGAGAGGGCTCAGTGATGGCTTTGAGAGAATAACACATATTTCAAAAAGAAACCTTTATTTGGATAAATTCTTCAAAAAAGCAGAGAGCAGAGATGCAAGAAAAACCATTACACATTTATTCTTCACACATTCAAATGCTTTAAGAGACAAATGCACTGAAAAGAAGTGATGAGATGTAGCATTTAGCAAAAATACATTCTTAAAAATATGAATTTCCAAAATGTTTAAATTTTACAAACATAATTACATTTTAACATTTGAACAAAATATTATACAATAGTTATTTTTTATGCCAATATTAAATATATACAAAACATTTTTACAATCTTATAATTTATGCGTTTATTCTCTGAGAATGTTTTTCTTTTGTTTTTTGTTCTATTTTACAAATAATAGAACTCCTAGGATAATTTCGCCTTATTTTTTTCTTCACTGGTTGAGTTCACCAATAGCTGTTCGATGATGTCAGCCTTTTGGGGAACAAACAATTTCAGTGAAGCAGGTCCAAGATGGTTTGGCTGATGCTAAGGCCTGTCCCTCTTCTAAGAGGGCCTCCCCATTGTTTCAACCCTCTCACTAGGGCTTTGTGAGAGCAGTGCTGAATATGGGTCAAAAAGCACAAATAACATTCAGATGGTTCCTAGGCTTTGCTCCCAACTATGCTCCAAAGAATGACAAGTAGAACAAAACCATGTTGAGTTTTTCACCCTATGCAATTGTCTTTTCACATTAACTCCAAGCTGGGTCCTTTCAGGAAGGCCAGAGTTGTGTCATGCTTACTCGGACATAGACCAAGTCTAACAGCGGGCTTGGCCTGTCCAAAACACCATGCAGAGTCTGATTCACTCCTTTATTCCTGTACGAAAATGGCTTTTGGATGCATTGTACTAAATATCTAAAAAAAAGAAAAAAAAAAGAAAAGACAGACTAAAAGAATCAAGCAAGAATGGGTGCCTTTGGCCAAAATTGTTCATTTAGTTCCAAGTAAAAATCTTTGTCCTCTAGGGAACTGTTTCCATCAGGACCTCAAAGTAGAGAAGGGAAATTTCCCATGGCTCCAACTAATACAGCATATAAAACAATGATAGCAAAAGGAAAAGTCAAAGGTTAATTTTCACAGACATTTAAAAACAAAATAAAAATATTGCAGGGACATTTTTCAGATGGTAAACGGCACACAGATTTATTCAAATGTCCATTGAAGACACAATAATGGTTAGCAAAAAAGGATGGTACTTCAAGATACCTAAGTTTGACTTTAACCTTGCAGGACTTTTGGAAGGCACTTCTGAGCATCAGGCACAGCGTTTTGGCAGCTGCACAGGGAGCCTGGTGGGTCAGCCTTTCTCTGCGAGCTGCTACTCCACACTAATCTATTTTAAACCATCTGTGAAATTAGCAAGATTTCCTAAGTCCTTCACCTCTAAGGATTAAAACATTGCTGAGAGTGTTCTTACATACTGTTCTTGTACACACGTTTGACGAGAACTTGCGATCAGTCAAAATATGGTGTCTTTCACTTGTGCTTGAAATAAAATAAATAAATAAATAAAAAACTCCAGATGAGATTGTTTCACAAGTACAGAAAAGAATGTTTTAGAACATTGATCTAACACCGTCTTTTAGCATAAACCCGAACATTAGGAAAATAGAGAGAAGTTGTTACATGTTTGGACATCCAGTAACATCAGAGCATCCAACCCTCAGCTGTTTTACAGAGACATACCGAGGTATGCAGCACCTCTGCCAAAGCCTGTACAATAAAGTCATGAGTCAACTTTAATGGGAAAATCAGATAAATAGCAGCTGTTCTTGGGGAAATGGTGCTGCCTGACAGATTCACTGGGTGCAACGACTGTAGCGTCGAGCAGATCCAAATGAGTAAAATATTGTTCCAAGCGCTTCTCTCGGCTCCCCTATCTCTCTGGTGTTTAGTCATCAGGGTTGTGAAATAGCAGCCCTGCCGCTATACGACAGCGTGGCTGTATTAATTATTCTGTGCAGTTCACACATGCACATCTTTGTTCAGCAGTGACAGTTCATCCAAAGAGGCCACTTACAAACGGCAAGATCACCAGGCCTCCGATTATTCCTCAAACCGCTTATTTAAAATTCACATATGCAGTGAAAAGCAAATAGAGTGCAAGAAATTTTTAAATGGAAGAATAGAAGATAACAAATGCTGCCCACTGGCGTACACCGTAATATGCGAAGCAAAGAGATTTTCTCCATGTCATTAAATACGCAAGATTGAAAAATTACAAAGCAGTTTATTATGCAAAGAGTTGTATCTCTTCCACTAGAATTGCAACATCTGTTAAAGAAACTTAAATTTTTGTGAAGCAGGAAAAAGTAAAGGCCCAAATGATAAAATCTGTAAATGATTAAAAAATATGTGGACATTGTAGATTTTTCTTTCTTTCTTTTTAAAAATTGTCCAAAAACAAGAAACTGGGAAAAATATATGCTGATTTGAACTAAGTTATGTAAAATGTTCTAACCCTTCTGTCAAGAAGTACGCAGCATGTACAGTAGACCTCATTGTTATTGACATAATAATGACCCTTATCTGCCAGGATGACTTCTGGCTCTATTAAGCACTCAACACACACCTGCCTTGTAAAAGCACAGTCACAAACAGATCTTTCTGGTTTCGCCTTTTATTAGGTCAAAAATCATCAGATCATGCAGATCGGCAACATCTTTGTCAAAGCAAAGCAAAAAAGAATGTTTTCACTTTTCAGAAAGACTAAGGATTGACCTTAGTCCAGGATCTGAACAATTATTTCAGTGCTGTGAAATAATTGTTGATGAATTGCAATGCATTTGTGCCTTACATAATCTCAAAAGCATATTTTAGCTCAGGAGGAGTTATGATTTAGAGCTGGGAGTAAAGTAATCACTCAACTGCCTTGCAGAAGTATTTGCTATCTTGGATACTTTTTTATATTTTGCCACGATCAAAACAAACTTGAATATGTTTTGGAGAATGTTTTGTGAATGAATGTTTTGCATAGTTGTAAAGGACAATTCTGCATGATTTTTATTTTTGTTCAACCAGTAGTGTTCAGGTTCTTTATGTATATTCAGGGGCTTTTTCATCCACATGCAACCTATTGCTCCCAGAAGTTTATAATTTCATCTTTATATATAGACAGCTAAAGAATCATATGAAGACCTATCAACAAAGCAGACAGGCATTTCACAGAGCCATAATTAATTATAATCTGAAAATAAGAGTTTGGCCTCACTAACTCCTCCAATGTCAGAGTTGTTGCCTCAGCGAGTGTCCAGTTCATATTCTGCTTGAACTGGTGGTAGCCATCAGGTGCTTCCGCAATCTCACAGACCAGAAACATTCAATAGGACTCCTTCTTCAGCTTGATAGGATCCCTTATCACCAGTCCCTACCAGCGGGTTTAAGGATTGCCACAATGATGGACAAAAACCACTTTGTGACCACAGCTCTGGTCACCTGACCAATGGAACATGGCCCACCAGAATTTAATGTTCCTCACTTCCCCCGGGACGTGTACAAGCCTCTGCTGGAAGAGTTGTTGATCAATCAGATGGGAGACTCTGCCATATGTGCCTGGCACATCCCTCACAATATGTTTGAGCTGCAAAGTCTGACCAGAATCCTCCCCCACCATCTGAACCTATTAAACAACAGGTAGTGGTCATTTGGCAGTTCTGACTTGCGTTCTGTGCAAGGGAACATTGTTTCCATACATATAATTCATCATAAGGGGTCCTTGAGCTGCACTTTGTTTGAGCTAAGACCTTATCACCTTAAGTGAGCCTAATAGGGTTCAGTGGCATAGTTGGTAGAACTTTTTCCTTGTAGCAAGAAGGTTTTAGGTCAAGTCCCGGTTGGAGTTTGCATATTCTCGCTGTACATACATGTGCTCTCTCTGGCCAACTCCTATAAAGTCCAAATACATGTATCCTGGGTGTGGATCCTGACATGGGTCTTTCTGTATGGAGTAAAACAAAATTTTTGTCAACATTTTTATTGACAAAAATATTTTTATCTTGACAAACACTAAATGAAACCTCATTCTGAAAGAAAACAACTGTAAGATGAATTGACATTTCTGTCAACTAACTAATGAAAGTGAGTGGAAACCTGTTAATATTTGATAAGATATTGGTACTGTAGGATAAGATATTGTTCTGGTAGAACACGCCTAATGACAATATTGTACCCATTTTTATTAATCTAATCCTCGGATGGTTGCATTACTCATATAATTTTACTAGAATAATATTTGATTAAATGAACGATGTGTGCATTATGCATAGAATGTACAGCCTATTAGAATATTGTTCTTCAAATTTGGAGAGAAATGTAAATAAAATTGTTTGACCAAGCAATATTCCACTTATGTGTAAAGAAGTTATCTTTCTTAAGGACATAAGAGCAACTAAGAACACATTTATATCTAACTATATAGTTTTGTTATTTAAATTTACTATAAATTTAGTCGACTATATTATGGTGTGATCTGCTAAGAAAAACAAATAGACTAATACTAAAATGTCAACAGATGACTCAGTGGTAAATGAAACAAAATTAACGTAAATGAAAAGGTAACAACTAAAACTTAATTGAAATGTGCTGTCAAAAGCAACACTCCTCCACTGAGTCCTTCTTCATGCAATAATAAATACCATCTCATGAAATGGTAAAGAGGATACATAAATGTTATTTCATTTTGTTTTGCACACTTGTACAAGAAGGTGCCAACTTAAAGGGATTTATTGTGGCTGAATGCAATATTTTCTCTTTCATTTTATGTCTTTGAAGTTACTTTTCACATTAAATGGTAAGAAACAACAGTTTCTTTAAATAAAATAAAGGCTATATTAAAATAAAGAAATCACAAAAAAATAAAGAAATATTTTTTTTTTATTGACGTGGGTTTTATGTAATTAATCCTTCAGTTACATTTTCCCGACAGACCTTCATGCTGTTTGCTCTTCTGCAGACTGTAAAGAGTGTTATTGGAAAAAAAAGACTCAAGTTTTTAAAACAAAATGTCTCTTTAATCGGTAAGTGTCAACAGCAGTACAAAAGATGGAGTGATGTGTGAACCTTTCTGCAACACAATGTTTGTCTCCTTTACAGAAAACAAGGAAATTCTTGAGGTAAATAAGCTAAAACCGGCAGTTTCTTCAGCCCACTGCTCCATTCGTACAATAGACCAACGCATTATTTAAAATGCTGTTTTATAATCGGTCTGAAGTCATCATGTGGGCATAATTTAATAATTTACAGTAAACACACTTCCGTGGTGCTAAGATGCGCCGGTGTGTGTCAATCATTGGTTTGTTTTTACTTTTTATAGTGTATTAATGCAACCGAAGCTGAGGATGCAGTTCTCCATACACACACACTCACACACACAACAATGTAAAATTATTCACCTTAAGTTTACCTCACGTCAATACTGCACATGAAAACCAAAGAATGCTGGTGTACACTTTGAAGCCAAGTAAAACAAAAAAAAAAAACATAAAAAAAATGAACATTTTCTTTTTTTTTTGTTTTCATCAAGCAATAATACACCCTTGCAAGTAATTGACCTCTTCTGTTTTGTATAAAGAAGAATGTGAACACAAATGTGATGGCAACATCGTTTTTAAGTTGAATTAAAAACTTTACATTGGACTGTACAAGATATTATGATAAACTATTTACATATTCAGACATTTTTTTTTTTTTAAGCAGCAACAGACACTATGTATTTCCTGTTCTCTAATGACACCCAAACAATACTTGCCATGGGGTAACAGGTACCTCCAAGGAGAGGAAATAATCGAAAGGATTCTGCACAGAAAATCGTTTCAGGCTGCCAGCATTTTGTCAAAACAGCGGCTCCAGTCATAGAAGAGCCCCACACAGTGTTGCTTGAAAAGACAACTCTTAAGAGCAGAGTACCAAGGGCAGCTTAAAATGTTGCCCCAGATGGCACATTTTTATACTTTCTGAACAGCAGCGAGCATGTCAGTCCAGCATGTCAGTGAATTGTGCTGATTAAATTAACACAGAGAACATTCCCACCATTTACATCACAAAGTTTAGACAAACAAAAAAAAAAAAAAAAAAAAGATAAATCAAATTACAGTAATATTCAAACAGCATGGAATCCTTTGTCTTCAGTTCCTCCAAACTATTTTCCATGTATTGCAGGAGAAAAAATTGAGACCAATTGGGAGAACCTGGGTAGTCTGACATTTTTGTTGAAAACTGACAGCATATGTAAAGTTGGCGATACACCTAATATCTGTGCATTTTACAATGTTAAGAGAAATAAATACTTGAGCCTTCCCACCATTGAAAGGATAAAACATCTTGTGTTTGAAACTGCTTTTTGAAACAATACAAATGTGTACCTTTTGTTATTTTCATGACAATGCAAGTCCAATGCATGCAGATATCTTCAAATAGTCTGAGCTTCATACTGAACTGAATGGTTAATCGCTAAAATAAACAAATAATAATAATTAAAAAACTAAGCAAGGAAATACAGCATAAAGATGAGATTGTATCAGACATTTATGATTGGAAACAAATGGGTGTATAATAAATTTTCTACATTAAGTGCTTATTTGACTCAGTACCTTTTTTCCTTATAAGTCTGATAAGGTAAAGTTGTATTCGTGCTTTTAATAGGCAAGAAAAACCTATGATTCACTCTGTATTGGGACCAAACTTCCAATTAGCAGAAAAGTTCATCATCCACATGAGGTACAGCCATTTGTCTGCTGTTGGGACAAACAGCGGGAAAGAGGAAATAAAACAGCCAAATACATAACCTATACCAATGAACAAAAATATTCATTGCTTATATTTACAATAAATCTTAACAAGTTGGTGAATCCACAGATTTTTAAAAAAATTTTTTTATCTCAGATTATTATTTTTTGTGATTGTCCTTGGTTTTGTTGTTTACTGTCAATTTTAGAGCCAGCAGAGGCTAATAATAAATACAGTATGTTGATACACTTTCGTATCAAACACAATATACAATGCACTGACATCTTGCTTCACAGCTCTCTCTGAGCCTGCTGCCAAGTCTTTTGCTCACATTTTTGTGCTGAGTCTTTTTAATAGCTGTGATTTAAACAAAGCGTTCTTTCATCGCTCGTGTCTTTGCATAAATACAGAAAATAAGTAGACAAAAAACTGAACGTAAAAATGACCCAAATCTGGCAAGTGTGACAATAAACCCGCTTGAGTCAGGCTGGGGAATCCTGTTCATCCATGGTGTTCTTCGTCAAACAACTTCACATTAATCAGAATTGCTAAAAAATATGATTTATATCCAGTGCTTATAACACATTGTCTCTTTGTGAGCTTGTGTTGTCCTTTTTTTTTCTTCTTCTTTTTTTTAAGAGTTTTTGCTGTATAAGCACAGTCAAGTGTCAATTTTTTGAAGAGTCCTAACACCAACCAACTGAAGTAGCTTGGCATGGTCATAAAATTATTTACAATCACATACAAATCAGTCTAAACACCAGCAAACAGGAGGAAACACCTTAAAAATACCAAACTGGTTGACTTGGAGGGAGAAGGTTTGACTTGTAGGACAGCATCCATTGATTGCTTTTTGATGTTTAACAATTATAAAATGTAAAAAAAGAAAAAACAAAAATGCAACAAAAAAATAAAATGGAGAATAACAAAAACTGATTAAAGAAAACACAAATAAATTTCATATGAATGTTTGTAAAAGTTTATGTAATGCAAATAAGAAGTGCTAAAGAGCAAGGCGTAGCCAGCCACCTGTACCAATTAGAGGCAGGAGAAAGATGCAGTGACCAGCAGTGGGGGATCTTGACCATTTAAATCCAGTGACCATCTATTCAGTTTCTTCAAAAAGCTCTGCGCTCTCACTGAAATGGACAGATTCAAGGGCAAGGGAGGGGAATAACTGGACTCATGCATTAATAATGCTGCATTTCAGACGATACTCACTCGTCAGTCATTTTAATAATCCCCCACAGCTTGATGTACTTGTTCCATCTGCTCGCCAGTGCCTGGTGATACGGCCAGGGTGGAAGCCCTGTTGAGGCCTTACTTTCAGCACTTTGATGGAGAGCACAATGAGGGACACACACCCAGTTTTATTGTTTCCCCACTCCTTCCTGCTGCTTTCCCTTTCTCCAAGCCAGATGGTGCCCCCCTGAGTGCTGAGATTGGCGAAGGCTGGGGTCAGAAACACACGTGGCTGAGAGGACAGTCGCTTAGACCTTCTGCTCTAGACTGCTCCGTAACATCACCCCCCTCTCCAATCCCCTTAAATGTCTTCGACAGGCGGAAGGGTGCATGAATTTTTTTTTCTTTTAGTTCAGTTCAACTTATATCATACAAGTTTCTTCAAAGAGTAGTTGTAGATGGCAATGAGTGTTTCAGAGTATGTTGCATTTAAGAGATATAAGAAGTTCTACAACACAGCTTGCAGCTGGCAGAGGCCTTATGTAATTGCATTATAAAAGAAACAAGAAATCAAGTCAATTTTGTGAGATGCACGGAAGTGGAGAAACAAACACGACGTCAAGCTCTTCTTGTTGAGGGACTTCCTAACACTCCTTTCACTACGACTTTAGTAATCATTCCACTGCAGCAACAAGATGATCGCCCTGCTTTAAGACTTCTTAGTGTCTGTTTAAGATTTACAATGTCTGAAAAAATTACATTTTAAGACCCAAGACTTTAAACATGCAATCCAAATAGGGCTAAAGTGTTTAATAGAATGTACTGTGGCTTTGCAGCCACACATTGTACAACATCAATTTAAGATTGTAATGCCACCAAAGCTGCCTTTCACTTCTGTTCCAATCCTGCAGATTGGGGGACTTTGGCCCTTTAGAATTCTGGCCTGATTACAATCACCGATTAAGATCCTGGTGATTCAGACAGGGTGGAAGAGCTGAAACTGAGTGAAGGATTCCACAATGCTCTGTACGGACTGGGAGTAGGAATATAAAAGGGGTTGCTCTCGACGCTGATGCCCACTGCATTGATCTCTGTGGAGTATAGCTACGGTCACCTTCCACTCACAGGTGTAACTTACTTCCTGCAGAACTTGCTGCCTCCAAGTTCCTGAGTTTCATTTGTCCTTTTCTGGTAGAGCAAAGAAATCCTGTACAATGAAGCTGCATTAAGAGATGAAGAGATTGTCTTCAGAACCTCTCATGGAAAAAACATAAAATGTTTGGCACTTTCACACAGAATTATGCAGCAAAAACTAATAATAACAATAATAATTAATAATAATAATGTGACTAAACTGGAATCCCTCCGTATTGTGTTTTGATATTATTTTTTCTCTTTGTTAAAAACATTCACAAGCTGTTGGCTGGCACACTATACCTGAGTGAGGATATTTTCCCATCTTGAACAGTTAGGTGACGTAACAAAATCATATAATAATAAATGAAAACAATGTGACTTTAAGTATTTTAGGTTCATACCAAATGTTTAGCTTCAAGTTCTGTCTTTGCTTTAGGCAACAAACTAACTGTAACCATCTATGATCTTTAATGAAAAAACAAACAATGAAAAAAAAATTATATAAATTACCACAAAATAAATTGTTTCACAAACTTGAAGAAATAATTAAGACCAAATAGCTTTCGACTGATGAAGCCATAGCTGCATGCAGGCTTCTACATGATACATATTATTTTTCTTTTAAAATGTTTCTCCAACCCATGTGGTAAAAGTTTTTGTTGTTCTTTTTGCTCCTTCCCTCCCTCACATCAGAACAGCCCTTTGGGCTTCCTCCTGTGTGAATGCTGTCTCTGCATCAGTAAAATGCGTCTCAGTTGGCGCTGACCGGCTCCTGTGTGTCATTCTCACTGCTATAGTCTGATTTGGGCTCGTCCTCGAAGTCTTCGTACATGTCCATCTCATCCTCGCCGTTGACCGGCTCGCTGTTGTTCACCATGGCACTGGGCTCCAGCTTCATGTTGTAAGTACTCTGAATGACGGGAATGGACGGCTCAGGGCTGACTGAGGCGCTGGAGCACTCTGACGTCATCTGAGGTGAGGGTGTGGTGTTTGCCATGGTGAGGCCTCCTGGGTAGACCATACTAGTGCTGGTGGTGATGGGAATCTGAGGTGGTTGGCTGGACAAACAAAAAAACAGGGCAAAAATGATTGAAAATCTTATTCCCAATACTTTAAACAAAGAATGTTTTCGCCTTCTTCTGCAGCACTAAAATGTGATGGTTGGACTTGGGGCTTCCCCCAGCAACTTCTGTGAAAATGATTTGGGAGAAGAGAGGTTCTCCTGACAGCTCCTGTTCTGCACTGTTCAGACAGAGGACCCAGTTTATTGGTGACATAAAACCAATACCCTCTCAGTGCTGCTCTTGTCTGCTGTTGCACAGCATGATTGATTCCCCAAGCTGCTGAATGTTATGACTGACATGGGAACACCTGGGGAAGGGTTCTCCTGCTAACCACACACAGTAAATTAAAGTGTTAAGCCTCGGCTGCCCTCCAGGCTTCCCTAAGTGTATACTTACAGCTTATATATCCTATAATAATCTCTGCACTGCAAGCTGCATTTGAAGACTGATTTTGTGAAAAATTATTAAATCCCACCTATTGAAAAAGGTTTGAGTTTAAGATGCATGGTGCGTCTTAAAACCAATACAGCACAGATGAACTCAACACTCAATTTGGAAATGTGCCTTGGTGTGACTGAAGGCTACTTTTTATTTGCCGTTTGTGTGGACGTACCCCACAGTGAAGAACTGTCTCATCTCTTGTCGCCGTGAGCGCATCATCTGCTTGTACTCTCCAATACGAAGCTTTTTGCCGTCTATAATACAGGTCCTCTTAGGTCGTGGCTTGTACTTGTAGTTTGGATACTTCTCTAGGTGAAGCTTACTCAGGCGAGCTTGCTCTTCGTAGTACGGCTGCTTGTCCTGGTTAGACATAGCCTTCCACCGAGAACCTGTGGCAAAAGGAAAAAAAAATTCAGTGCTTGGAAAAGTTGAAACGATGGTTAAAATTTCACGAAGTGACTCAAAAATCGGAGAAGGAAGCTCATGTCTGTCCGACGCAGTGTACCCAACAATCAGGGATTCAGGAAAGTTTCTAGATAGCAGTGTAGCAAGTCAATTTATGTGTAAAATTATATCAAAGAAAGCCACTAAAACATTTAATTCACAGTTTCTCAAAGAAACAGAGGCATTCCTTTTATTGCGGCAACATAATGTCACACTTGGAATATTTCCAAAAATCAAATAGATTTTTAGAACATATTGTAGTACTTAGTACTCATGAGGAAGCATGTCTCAATCGTGTGCCAATTGATTAATTTATTTAACCCTCCAGATCTAAATGTGAAGCAACAGTTTTCTTCATCCGTCACTCAATATAACATTTCTGTCACACAGACATTTTTGTCTGTGTGACAGAAATGTCTTTCTCTTCATAAGTCAGAAAATGTTAAAAAGGACAAAAGGGACATCAGGGTTGTTAGAGTAGCACCTTATCAACTATTTAGTTTTAGGCTTTTCAAACATCTTTGCCAGTGATAGTGGAGGGTGCTATATTTTTTATATTGCAAGTTAGTGATCCTTAACCAGCTGAATAAAAAATGTAGTTTTATTTTATTCTGTCAAAGAAAATCATGCACCAAAATGCTTGACCATTTTAGAACAACCTCTTGATTAGTGTGGCAGCACATTATACTAAAAGAGAGACATGCTTACCCCTTACTGTCTAAAACTAAGGAACACAAGCCTGTGCAGTAAATACTACAGCTCCATGAAGTACACTACCCCGCCATGGATGACAGCACTTTTAACAGCTCTGATGTATGGACTCCTGTGCTGAGGGGACAAGACCCATTTAGTCTCTGTCATTTTTCATGACAAACACTTATGGTAGTGATGGGCCATAAATCCATCTGTATGCTGAGGTGAACTGATGCACAGTAGCCTATGCTGTAACATGCACTCGCTCCCTTAAAAAAAAAAAAAAAAAAAGGTAAAAAAACACACACAAATGTTGTGTTTCCATAACAGAGAGCTTCAACACCACTTCAATGTAGAAAACTGATAAAATATCTTGAGTTAATTAACAGTAATACTATGGTGAGAATTTTTTTTTCCGACATGCAAGAAGTAAATCTACTGATTTACTTTACAGCATTAAGACATCTTAAATGTTTACAAAAATTACAGCAAAAGCCAAAATAAATAAAATAAAAAAGTATATGTGCATTCTTTCTTTAAATTACAACTTTTATAACCAATTCAAAGGGCCTCACCCAAAATCTTGCTTATGTTGGAGTTGTGCATATCCGGGAACGCCTGGAGGATCTTGCGCCGCTCATCTTTGGCCCACACCATGAACGCATTCATCGGCCTTTTAATGTGGGGCTCGTTGTTGTTCCGTCCTCGGGACTCCCTGAAGACCCGCGCCTCGTTAGATCCAGCACCTCCTGTTGGCCAACAATAATAGGGTTCGGGTTTATCTGCAGAGCCATTGACTGCCTTGGACCCTGGAAAAGCCAGAGCAGGAACAAGAAGAGAGAGCGAGGCAAGGCATTGATTAAATGACGAGCCAGGTTTAAACTCTCCTTCATCTGCTATCAACGCCTCCATTTTCATCATAAAGAACATTTTTCTAAATGAGCGCTGGGAAAACAAACCCTCCCAGAGGGACGGAGTTTTCTTTTGAGTGGAAAATTTGACTTGAAAGGATTAAGAGCTACAAACTGAATACATTGTCAGTTAACACTGAGCAGTGTTCTTCCACTCTTTCCGGGCTCCATCTGAATCCAGAGGATTAAACCATTTGACTTCTAATGTTTTTTTTGTTGTTGTTTTTTTTTGTTTAGGTGTTTGCTTTTCCAAAGTGCACACTTTTCAGTTTGACATTCAGACCGTCCATAAAAAAGTGCCAGCATAAATAATAAATAGGAGACTTGAGGCAATCTTTATAATAGAAATTCAAAGAGGAAACTTAAACTCTGGTAATTCTTAAATCTTCCTTAAAATATATATATTTTTATACGCACAAATAATTTTTTTCTGTTGTTTTTTTTCCCCCCATTTCTCAGACTTTTTCTTTGCCCTTCGAGTATGCAAACATTCACTCACACAAATAAACCAGACCCACATTAGCGAGGAGAGAGTGTGCCGATTCTGCAAAGTGCTGTTTCTCAATCAGGGCATTCACAATCAGCATAAGAGAGTTTCTCTCAGTATTAAACTGTACATCAGGCTGATAATGATTTCTGTTTGCATGCGTATTTGCTTCCTTTTATATGTAAGATGTGAAAGAATTAAATAAAAGCAGTATGAATATTTAAACAAACAAAAACATGTTGATAAACAAGGCTTGAAAAATAAGACAAAAAAAGAGCCTTCCATATGCTACGATACATCTTTAATGATCTCAGATCTGGAAAAGAAAGCTTGGGATGACTCATGCATATTTCATCATCCACATGTGAAGCCTTCTCATTAAACCATTTCACCAGCAGCCTTGGCACACGTTACCTGGGGTTTGATTTCTATTATTATTTCAGTTTATAAACAAATCAAACTCTTAATGAGTAATCGAGGGCTGTGCGGAGGCATTAATTCAAAATCCACAGAAACTTTGCTCTGTGTTAATCACTGAAGATGTCACTCTGCCATTTTCAACCACAAAATTTTGTTTTCTCTACAAAAACATATACTTTCTATTAAGACAGATGCTTTTCTCACCATTACATGTAGCAGAATAATAATAAGAGTGATGAACAGTACACTGAGTTTCTGCAGTGAGAACAGTCGCAGTGCAAATAATGTGTTTTCACACAGTGACACTGCACATGTTTCTACAAATTTAGGTCCTTGGACTAAAAACTAAACTCTGTAAATATATATTAATAAAATGTTCGTTCTTGATTTCATACTGGTGCTCACAAAAAGTCAAATGTCTCAAATGGTAGCATTTTTTCAGCTAAGCTTGAAAAATGTCAAAAATCATCTGCTCCCAAACTGAGGCACACTTGTAAATAAGTGTTTTAGCACACAGTGAAAGGGCTGTACATCAGGACATTTAAAAGCTAATCCCAAGCTCTGACTGCACTATGTCTGTGTTTGCTTTTGCCTTTTGGAATGCTACAGGCCTTAAAGCCATCACGATTCAAGAATAATACAGTACCCTTGCTGCCACCAAACCCCACAGTACGTTAATTTCATTTAGCATGCACTCACTGTACAGGATGAATTGATTTCACTTTGTTTGCTTTTGACAACCATGTTTATTGTGCAATGAAATGTGGTGTGGCGGAGGGCTGACAGTATCCATCAATGCGGGGCAATCTGCTGACTGCCAGGGCCAGATGAAGGTATTCATTAGCTCAGGAGCGCAGCGCTCACTCAGACACGACAGCCAGTGTCTGCACCCCGGGATCGCTTGCTGTAATTTACGATACCCCCCATGCCATTACTCTATCACTGACACTGATTCAGCAATTTATATACTGGCGTGCATGCATATGGGCAGAGGTGATCTTCTTATGGGGAGGGGTGCAAAACAACTGCCTGCCATCACCTAGTGCCACATCAGTAGTTAGCCAGGAAACCAGCCACATGACTGGGTCCATTGGAGGGAATCCAGATGAGCCATGAATCTTTTACCTTGCAGAGTTGCTCGCTTGGGAAAGTGCCCGTCAGATGTTACAGGAAGTTGCAGATCTGAGCAACAAAAGCAGTTTTGAAACAGTTGATGTTGTGCTATGGCAGCTACGGATATTCAAAGTACCGTAAATCTGCTGTCAGTTAACCCAGGCACCTTTCTTAGATCTTTGACCTGAAATGATAGCTTGAGTTCTGAATTAATGCAGAGCAGACCCAGGCGGTCCAGTTCTTGATGTAGAAACTGGACCGACAAGAACTTGGAAAAAAAACGTGATTTATCAGTTATCTAGTGCTTTTCTTGCATTGCCTGATAAATGGGAAATGGGTGCTCTACTGCTCAGTGCACCATTCTTGCAAGAACTATCAGGGTACTTGTTCCTCATGCAGCCCATCTAAATCAGATACATCCTATGCATCCATATCAGAAGAAATACAATGTTGCAGCATGGAGCTTACTGCAATGTTGTTTCTATTTTATTGGAAACTGTGATACTTCTCTGGCGTTTTGAACATTTTCTCCCAGGAGAGGCGGGACATTTAGGAATCAGTTAGTTAGGTGTTTGATTGTGTAAATAAACACAGATGTTTAGCAGTGACAGGGCCAGGCCCCCTGGGTGGTAACTAGCGAGGAAGCGAAACAGAGGGAGAGCTGCTTAACAGAATTCATTGTGATTCATGAGGCCTGCAGCTCAAGTGTGACAGAATGATATGAGAATCCACTTTTAATTTGTCTCTCCTGGTAGCGCCGCAGACAAGAAGAATGAATTACAGTGTGAAAGCGCAATTGCGTGCATGTGTTTGTGGAGAGGAAAGAAAAAATGAAAAGAGAAAGCAAATAATGAGGAAGCAGAAAAAAAGGCAAAGAATTAGAGGGAGAAAGCAGCGAGGTCCCAAACCCAATCGCACCTGTGAGCTGCAGGCTGAGACTCGACTGTGTATCAAGCTAGAGGGTAGCGCTGCCCTGACTGCCCCCTGTCCTCCGCCTTTTCTCCACCCTACTCATCTTTGTTCTGTCGTCATACATGTGCTGTCACCCAAGAATCTGCTCGAGAGGATGAGCCTCGGTGAACACGCAACCAAATCTAACACCTCCAAGTCAAGGCGTTTAACGCTGACAATGGAGCCTCTCCCTCAGAGCAGGATCAGGCGAGATTAATGGGTTTAGTCAGACAGAACGCAGAGCTTAGTGGCTCTGCCGTAGCCTGAGCTCATGGCATGCTAGTTTAACCGTTACAAATTACAAGTGATGTAAACACGACTTTTTCAGTTTTTAAAATTATTTTTAGCTTCCTAAATTATGCACGCGTTAAGCGTCCGTGCAGGACTTAACAACATATGGCTTGCTTGTTACAACTTGCAGGTGGCAGATTACCACCTGAGAACATAAAAACTGCTCTTGACCTTCTTGATTTACTCAGCTAATATTGCTAAATTGTGTTTTTACCAGCTTTGTGCATCTCAATAATGATATGGTGCACATTCTTTTTCAAAGTTACACGGTGTCAGTCGGATCAAATGAAAAATACCTGTGAAAATCAGTTCTAACCATATTAGCACATGAATATGCTTTCACTTAAACCATCCCACTGTAGCTATGGCTGGGGATTAATAGGGTTGTTGTTTCTTTTGCAACTATATTAGGTTTCTTGACTTTATTACCATGTACTTTGCATCTTCCAATCAAGGGTGATCACCTTTACTGTGCTTCTAAAAAGCTTCCCCAAACCATGATGCTACCACCACTTTTCTTTACATTGAGAATGTGTGTTCAAGATTTTAGCTTCAAACTCCAAACACAGTTTTGCCTGTGTGCAAAGCTCAATTCAGTGGTGTCAAATTCCAAATAACAACTTTGGCATGCAGTCAAATTTATCCTACTAATAATACAATTATTTCATTAAGCTGAGTTAAAGCAGAGGCACATCTAAAGGTTACAGAACACTTAGCATATCATATTAGCATCTGATAAGAGCACTTTCTTTCATGTCCAATGCTTGGGGTATTGTTTTTTATTATCTATCCCTGCATTAAGCTTTGTTACACAACTCTATCTCTGATATCTTTTTTGATCTTTAAAATGCTGTTTGTTCAGGCTTTTTATGTGACACAATTTCTTGATCCCAAGAAAACATTCCAGACTTTTTTTTACAAAGTAATTGTCTTTTGAAGGCAATTGGTTAGCTTGAGGGGAGAAAAGGATGGCTGCGAATGTTTGCCATACAGTTTAGATTTTATTTGTCAAGATTTTTTGACAATTTTGTTTCCATTTTCTTCCACACCACAATTATAATGTACATTGTGTTGGACACATATAATAATTTATAATGTGACAAAATGTGAAAAATCTTAAGAGGAAATAACAGTTTTATTTCCTCTTTCACAACAATCCAGTGCTACCATTCCTCTGATTTAGTGAAAGGCTATTTTAGGCAGAATCCTCTTTTTGTGACATCAGATGTACCTAATGTAACATTTCTCTAAATTCTGTTTCCTTCCTCCACATATTGCTCTAGCTTTTCACAGACCTTGGAGATATGGTCAACTTTAAACAAACACTCTATTCAGTAGAAGAACTTCATGCTTCCACTCATGAATGAATTAACATTCAGAGTGGCCAAGAGTATTAGCTGCTGAATCACATGAGCTGTGTATATTACATTTCTTGCCATACAGAAGCAATCAAGAGCTTCCATAATGGGCACTGGCTGCACACTGCATCTGCTTAGTTCGGTTGTTCCGTCCTGGAGGGAAAGCTGCTGCAGACTAGGGCCTTTCACACCCTATACATTTGTTGGGTGGGACACCCAGTAATTTTCTCTTTGAGGAAACACCAAAGTATATGCGTTGTGTTCTGATCTACTTGGGAAAAAGTGTGTTAAAATGCAGATGTTTCCAAAGTAATTTCCTTTCCGTCTGGGGTGAAAATTCTTCCAAAAAACTAATTGCATTACTCATTTTAGATGTCTGGGAAAAATA